>NC_091080.1:40565000-41233750 GCF_032405125.1 Capricornis sumatraensis | reverse complement strand
TCTGTTGTTCAGATGTTTTTACGATGAGCATGGGTTCTATTTGTGATGTATAATCTACAAAAGTTAATACTGAAGCAACCTTCACCAGCAGTTGGGACTCAAGTCCAGTCGAGGGTTCCCTCAAACTTTGTCCTCTTCACTGTCAGCTAGGAGTCCCAGGCCTGCCTTGGAGGCTTTTGTGGAGGATTCACACAAAATTAATAGTGTGTGTACTATACCTACATTATATTACCTATAATCATCATAAAAATCTATGCATCGCTTTGCCATACAGCAGAAACAATATTGTAAATCAGTTAGATGCCAAAAAAAGAAATTAATCGACAAAAATCTATGCAGTTCTTTGCACTGAAAATATCTTTAAATTTCTTCCTTGTTTAAAAACCTGGCAGTCCACACACAGTAACTCCCATTTTTTGTGGATGGGGAACCAAGGTCCGACTCATTATTCAGCAGATGTCCACACAGCTTCTTCGAAGTTTCTGAATTCTGAATCTCCTGTCCTAGCACCAGCCCTCCTCCGACTCACATCCTGGGGAGGTTGGTGATTTCCCATCAAGTAACACCGGACAAAGATTAGATCATTTTAAAAGCTTGTTTTCTCCTTTAACCATGACGGGGGAGAAAAAAAAAAATCAAAATTCGTTAAAACAAAACAGCAACCATCTGTGTCCAGAGATGTTCATGGAGAAAGTGGAGATAAACAAGCTGCTCTCTCGAGTCCCCTCGCAGCAGTTTGCCTCAGCTCACTCTTTAAAAGCTGCAGGGTGCCAGGCCCTGGGCTTTATCAGACCCTCACAGCTACCCCTGAGGTTCTCCCAGGACTCATAGTGGGGGACCAAGAGCCTGTGGTGTGGTTTCCAAACGTCAGGGCGGGCCTGGTCACCAATAGTTCCATGTTCTTGTTTTTAGCATAAGACAGAACAAATAAACTCTGTAGACTGCTTCATCCTCAATGGTATCAATGAGGGGGAAACAGCAGATCACAGAGATGCACTTTAAACAAACAGGATGTTTGTGAGCCGGACGAAATTATATCAGCAGGACCAAGGGAGAAGAACCCGCTTTGGAGCACTTGTTGAAACCCTGCATTCAATTCTCAGATAAGAACTCCAGGATTTAACTGGTACCTTGACATGGTGTAAAATACAGAGCACCTACTTCCTGGAGGAAGTTGACTCTACGTTGAATGGAAAGGAAAGATTGATTTTCTCTCCTCAGGAAGCGGTCTCAGCAGCCCTTTCATTTGGACACGTAGCCGTGAGACCAGGGTTCAGGCCGAGTTAACGAGCAGCGGCTACTCGAGAGAAAGTCCCAAGCAGGATGCAGAGGTGGGAGGAGAGGCAGGCTGGAGCGCACGTAGGGGCCGACCCGTCCTGCTGGGCCTCTGACGACAAATGGGATGCGGGGCGTGGGCTGGGAAGTGATACTGGTACAGAAGAGAAAACACACACGTGCTCTCTCTCTCTCACACACATACACACGTAAGGTGGGAACAGAAAACAAAACCCAGGGAAGTGTGATGAAAAAACAGCTAAGTCCCAACAGGAGCCTGATTACAGAATACTGAGATGCTGGCAAGCCAGACACATCCTTGGAGATCACCGAGGATGGTCCTGAAATGAAGGACCCGGTCAGCCTTCTGGTAAAGAGACAGAAATAACTGGTGAAGGCAAGGGGTGTGTAAAGACAGGAAAATGGCTCATCAGAGATATGGCTCCAGGCCTCAGGGCCAGCGCCCTGGGTTAGAGAGAATGAACCCAGGGTTAGAATCAGGAGAAATGAGAGGGCGGCAGCTCCTATGGACCAGGCAGCACCCTACAGGCATCCTTCAGCTATACCATCTCAATTTTCTCCATTGACTTGAGGTAGTTTCTAGAAAATTCCTCGGAAGGAATTCCAAGGCTGCAAAAAAATAAGTACTGTAATAGGATCAGCCTTATGCAGTCAGGAAAGGGGGCAGAGATGGGACTTCACCTTACTGTGACCCGACGCCAAAGCACCTTGCTCCGTACCCTCCACCATGCTGTCAGTCAAGGTGGGGACAGACCATGGAACACCTTAAAAAAAAAAAGAAACAGCCTAAGAAAGTTGAGAGCAATAGGAAGTCAGTCTGACTGACCCTCTTGAGGGCCCTGACATCTTAAGATGCGTGTCATACGTGACACAGTGCCTGAGTAGGATCGTTTAATATTTGGGCATATTGTCTTTCTGGGTGTGGTGTGCTATTGTTACAGGATGCACACCCAGACAACATTGCTGCTTACCTGGAAACTCCAGGCACCAGCATTTTAACTGCAAGAGTCAGAAGGGGTCCACCCTGTGCAGGTATCTTGCTGTAATAATAGCTGGCAGAAGTCTGTGACCCACGACTTCATGAAGATAACAAAAGTACAGAGAAAGCTTGAAGCCACATTAGGAAATGAGACCGATCCAGGTACTTCCAACTAACTTACAATTTTAGGCAACAAACTGTATGTGATACAGAAAGGAGTTTGGGCATAAACTCCCAAATTCTTCCCCCTAAAGGGTAAGAAAAACCCTTAGCCAGGGGCAGCTCACAGAAAATTCTGGTCCCGTCTGAAGTCCTCTGCATCTTGCGTTTTTAAATTCTGGTGATTCTCCAAAGCATATTCCACATTGGCCTTAGGTCTTTGCATGGGATTTGCTCAAATTTCAATTATACAGTAAACATTCAGTCATAATATTCCTAAGGAGGTATGTTCTCTACTGTTGGTGCGCCCAAATAACTGCTCCTCTTTTACTGCTGCTTTGCAGACAGGTTCTCTACCAGAAAATCTGCACACTCATTGTTCTGACCAGTGGCATAGGAATTCTGCCCAGTTGGTGTCAGAAGAGATTATGTCCAGCTTGTTTTAATGGGAAGGGTGACCTCTTTACTCAGGACCCTCCTCTGATCAAGCACAGGAATGCTGGGATACTTTGTGTGTAGTCCATCACAAATCTCTAGGTGCCGCAGTTCAGGAGGTTTCCTAATTAACTATTTCATCCTCAGTGCTGTGGGGGCTGCACTATAATACTCTGCGAAAGGCAAATTGGTCTTAAAAGAAAACCATCCAGGTTTTGATAACAGGGGAACTAACTTAATTTGATTTCAATGTGGCCACTCAGGTTTGATCCCTGGGAAGATCCCCTGGAGGAGGAAATGGCAACCCACTCCAGTATTCTTGGCTGGAAAATTCCATGGACAGAGGAACCTGACAGGCTACAGTCCATGGGGTCACAAAATGGTAGGATATGACTTAGTGACAAAAAAAAACGGCTTTTCATATGCTAGGTACTATGCTAGGAGCTTCACATGCATGCTTTCATTTAATCCTCAGATTATCTTTTTGAGGTGGGTGCTCTATGCCCATCTTACAGATAAGGAAACTGAGACTAAGAATTTTGCTGGTTTGTATGAGGTCAAGGTCACACAGCCATTGGGAGATTTATCTAGGATCTTTCTTTTTCTTTTGGCGGTGGTAAAAACACATAACAGAAAACTTACCATTAAACTCTTTGTAACATAGTCTAGTAGCGTTAACTCTATTCACAGATTGTGCAAAAAATCTCTAATTTTTTCATCTTGCAAAACTGAAACTCTAGATCAGTTTTGGCAACCCGCTTCAGTATTCTTGCCCCATTTCCCTTCCTTGCAGCCCCTGGCAACCACGAATCTACTTTCTATGAGTTTGACTACTCTTCTTATTGTTATTTAGTTGCTCAGATGTAAATATACTTGTTTATAAGTCACTCAGTCGATGGTCATTCGCTCAGTCGCGTCCCACTTCTTGTGAAACCACAGACTGTAGTCCACCAGGCTCCACTAGTATTCTTTGTCCATGGGACTCGCCAGGCAAGAATACTGGAGTGGGTTGCCATCTTCCCAGCCCAGGGATCGAGCCCACACCTCCTATGTTAGCAGCTGAGTTTTTCACCACTGAGCCACCCAGAAAGCCCTTGACTACTCTGGATACCTCTTATGAGTGGAATCACACCCAGGATTTTTCTTTTTGTGACTGGATACTTTCACTGGAATAATGTCCTCAAGATCCATCCATGTTGTAGCATGTGTCAAAATTTCCTTCCTTCTTAAGGCTTCATGATATGCAATTGTGTGTAGAGACCACATTTTCTTTACAGAGCTAGGATTTTAATCTGAGTTTGGGAGACTCCAAATCCCATGTCTCTTTCTTGTGCGTAAGTCACGTTCCTTTGTCAGTACTTTAAAGAGAATTATAACTTTCACATTATACATTAAATGCAAGAAAAGTGAGCTAGTGGTGTCCTGGCTCTGTTCTCAGCATTGCAAGCTCAGAGACAGTGCTGGAAGGGCTGACAGACCCCTCGGAAGTGACTTGTATATTTCTTGGGGAGGCATCCCATCCTTCTCATCACACAGGGCCCAGCCCTCTACTCCTCCCACCACCCTCCAAACTCAGCACATGCCCTGGCCTCTGCTCTCCTGTAAGTCACGTACCAAGGTCTCCAGGACATCTTCAACGGAATATAAATAGCCCTGAGACCTCAGAGTCCCCACCCTTCCTCACACAGCCTTCCCTGTTGCCCAGCTTCTCCATCCTCGTCCTTGTGGGCTGTGCCAGTGTCCTCCTGCTTCTGCAAGCCTCTGGCTTTGGTCATTTCTGCAGCCTCTCTGGTTTTCATCACTCGCCAAGGACAGCAGCTTCCTCCTCTGCAGCCTGAACTTTCCCTTCCCCAGAAGCCCATCCAGACCCCTCCTCCAGGCCCTGATGGCTCTGCACCTGCACCCTGGGTCTTTATATCCGCCCCCAGAACACTCCCACCCTCCCCTCCCCTCCCCCACCTCACCCTCAAGACTGGTCTTGAACCACCTATCACTGGTCTTCTCCACTATCATCTAATCAAGTCAAACTCAACACGGGCCTGCTCAGATCTTCCCCTCAGCTGCTCGTCCACCATCTTCACCCGACCCTCCCTGGTCAGCTTTGTTCGGTTCATGAGCATTTTCTGGCTCTGCCCCCACCCTCAACCCAATCCATTCACCTCACCTTCACCTCCAGCCTGTAGACAGGCACCTAAGCCACCGTGGTCCTGGGCCGCCTCTCTTGTCCAAGCATCAACCCTGCCTTCTTCTCCCTCTCTCTCCTTAGGTTGCAATTTGTGACCCAGATTCACTCCACCCCATTATCTTATCATTTCTGACCTTTCTCAGGTTTTGATATAATTAACCTGTATCTTTATAAATATTTTGATAAACTATATATGGATTTCTCTTTCTTTTTACCTAAGTTCCCTTGAGCATGAACTAGGCTGGCTCTTCAGACTCCCAAGTGGCTCTGTCACCCTCACAGCATGTATTATGCCATAAATAAATCAGGGCCGAGGAAAGGCAAGGTAACATCACACTGCTTTTCCAGCCAGGATGAGTCCAGTGGAGTCAGGGATGAGAAGGACAAGACTCAGAGGCAGTGGAGCCAGGGTCCAGAGGCTGATGAGTGCCTGAGAAGGGGGTGGAATCTTCTAGTAAAACGGGCTCTGATGGTGATCCCTGAGGAGTTTCAGGGGTGTCTCTGTTCAGGTTTGGCGTCTAAGCGTGAGGGAGGGCTCCTCGGGCATTCAGCTAGAGCAAGATGCTGAGGGAGACGGTCCCCCCCAGCTACACCCATCCCCCAGGCCGGATGCACAGAGACCCCAAGGAAAGGGAAGCCATAGGAAGGACACAACAGTCTGGTGGGAGCCTCACTGCTGCCTGGGACCAAGGGCCACACTCTGGACCAGGGGACGAGTCCCCACTCATTGGAGGCCAAAGACACCACAGAATAGATGCAATCTGCTCTTGCTCCCCACCCTGTCACAGACATAAAATTAGCTGGAGCCAGCCTTCACCATCAGGAGGAAACAGGGTTGAATTGCTTAGCAGGCTTCGATGACAGGCTGTGGAACCCTCTCTGTACAATGATGTGCCCATAAGCAGCCTGTAGAAACAGGTGGCTTGTCCATTAGGCCCTCTGGGAGGGCAGGGGCTTTGGAGGTGACCTAGTGGGGCTTGTCACTTCAGTGACATTGACCCAGACCCGGGCAGGAGCAGGAATGTGGCCAGGAGGAGGGGGCCCAGCACGGGTGCCCACTCCCCTGCCCCCTCCCCCCCAGGCATTCCATCACTGGTCACTGGGGCCCGGCGCTGCTCTCCCATGAAAGCAGGAGTCACCACACTGAGGGTTAGAAGGATAGGCAAACTGCATTAATATGACAGCACTGGCTTGAATGACAGGATTTACTAGCTCCCAATACCATGACATCAGCATATGCAGAGCCAAAAGAAACTATTTAACATAAAAATCTAGGTGGGACAGAGGGGCTGAGGGGGTGGGCAGGTCCTTGCCAGACCCTGGGTTGGGGTAACTCGGGGTCAGAGATCGGGCACCAGAACCTCGCATCCTGCTAGCATCCACGGAGCTAAAGGGTTAAACTTCAGGCAGTCCTCATTCAAACAACATTTGTTTTACCTTTCACAGGACAGGTGTTTCCCTCTCCAAATCATACCCATTCCCATAATCACCTAGCACTTCTTCACAGTTCCAGAGAAGTGAATGCAACTTGTTCTTACCTTTTTGTGAGTACAGTCCTCTCCCCAGTCCCCCTCAGCTTCTGAGCTGAGAGTTGAAGATGCTGGTGTCAAAGCTGGAGATTCTGCAGTGACTGAAGAGTCATCGTCTGGATGTGATGCTATGTTTCCCCCACAGAATCAACCAGGTGTAGCACGAAAGCAGAGAAATGTATTCAAAATCATATTATTAATATGAGTAATCTCATAAGCTCATTATGAGTACAGTTATTCCAAGTGATAAGTGAAAGCGGATACCTCTTTATATGGTGTCTAGACAAGCATGTCTAATGTTTCAGAAGCACTTGTTGAATGAAAAGTGTCTCAGTGATTGTAGCTAAATGTCTCCTTCAATGTCATTGGCTGGAATAAGCTGAAATTATTCTGTTAATCATACCTGTCATTTATAACCCAAGCTATTGCTGTTTTTACACTATAAGACAAACATTTTCAAGTCTGTGAACCTAGTTTAAGCTGTCAAATTGTTTCTGGCTAGCTTTTAGCGGTGGGGGTGGGGGTGGGGGTTGCGGAGGAGACAGGCAGATGATAGAGATGCCTGGGGCTTTGGCTTTGGGGAGACTGTCTGCCTGGGCTTACGTCCAAGTTGTCGTTCAGTCGCTCAGTCGTATCTCAGTCCATGACTGCGACCCTATAGACTGCAGCACACCAGATTTGCCTGTCCTTCACCATCTCCCGACGTTGGCTCAGACTCATGTCCATTGAGTCAGTGATGCCACCCAACCATCTCATCCTCGGTTGCCCCCTTCTCCTCCTGCCCTCAATCTTTCCCAGCATCAAGGTCTTTTCCAATGAGTCAGCTCTTCAAGTGAGGTGGCCAAAGGATTGAAGCTTCAGCGTCAGCATCAGTCCTTCCAGTAAATATTCAGGGTTAATGTAAGTATGTCCAAGTAAAAAGCCATAAGTAAAATCTTGAGTTGTCCAGCCCAGGGAGCTAGGAAAGGGCCTGAGGTCAGTGGTGCTATGGACTGAGGCAGGAAGCTGAGGACGGGCAGCCAAGTTGGAGGCCTGTAGTCCTTCCTGCTCACAAAGCCCCAGGTCATGACACTTACACAGGTGAGGGTAGCCAGCACCACTTCCTCGCATGGAATGCAAGGATAGCTAAGTACTCTGGTGATTTTGTTCAAGGGAGAGTCAAAGGTGACAGTGCTAATAGTGACCATGCAACTAAGGACCACAGGAGGAAGGCATGATGGCCCCTGACAGAGACTGACCACTTGTGCCCCAACCCTCACCTCCATATGTTGAAACCTAATCCCCAAGGTGATGGTATGAGGAGGTGGGGCCTTTGGGAGGTGATTAGGTCTTGAGGGTATGGCAACCCACTCCAATTTTCTTGCCTGGAGAATGCCCATGGACAGAGGAGCCTCGTGGGGTATGATCCATAGCATTGCAAATGTAGGACACAACCGAAGTGACTTAGCATGCACACATGTGGGTCATGAGAAGGGACCCCTCCTAAAGAAGATTCATGCCCTTATAAAAGAGACCCTGGAGAGCCTTCCACCCTGTGAGGACACAGCAAGAAGGTGCCAGCTATGAGCCAGGAAATGGACTCTCACCAGACCCTGAGTCAGATGCAGCCTTGATCTTGGACTTCTCGGCCTCTAGCACTGGGAGAAAGAAATGTCTATTGTTTATAAGCCATCCAGCCAATGGTAGTTGTGATAGCAGCCTGAATGTGTAAGACAACCCCTTTCACAGATAAAAAGGTCTTTGTGTTGGTGGGTAAAGATGGAAGTGGCAGCTGAACCCTTCAGTACATACCCTTGCTCTGTTTTCTTTATAGTAAATAAATCAATGAGCACCGGAGACTCACTGTGCACCGGGCAGTCTTCCAAACGCTTGGCTCAGGCTAATGTGTTTATTCATGGTGACCCTGAACCTGTCCACTCACCCACGGAGGTGAAGCTGGGCCGTGGATGCTTCACAGCCGGGCCAGCCTGTGCCCAGGCCCTGCGCGGCACTGTGCTGAGGGTCAGGGGTGCTGAGTTGCAGTGTGCCCCTCGCCCTCTGGCTCTAATCACCTCTGTAACCACCTGACTCTCTGTTTACTCCTTCAGCACCATGTCCTCCAAGATGGCCAAGACTAGCTGCGTGACACCCCCCACCGTCTCCAGGACCCAACACGATACCTGGCACATTGTAGGCTTTAGAAAACGAATGGCTGGCTTCAAGGATCTGTTCTGTTCATCTGTCATATACGTGGAACTGAGCTGAAAACGGGAATAGTCTTAGAATTCATCTTGTTCGGTTGAAATGAACACATTCCAAGTATATGAGACATTTCCAAAGTCTAAAATCATCTAAAAACTCCGGTTTTGCAAAACAGCAAAATGAGATATCATCTATTAAAAATGTACTCTTTTCTAGGCAGTTATGTTAAGTATGTGGCATGCATTTTCTCATTTAATTCTTATCACAACTCCATAAAGTAGATACTACTTTGTCTATTTTTCTTTTTGTTGCCATTTCAAATGTACTAGAATTGGGTTCATTGTAACTGGGTTAATTGGTTCAGGACACATTGTCGTTCCAGGCTTGGCCCTCTTCTGCTCATCTTTTATTCATTTATTCATATTTTAAATAACAAAATAAACTTGCCAATGAACTTACCGCCCAACCCAAGAACAAAAACATGAACAGTGACTTGCGTCCCTCTCTGTGCTCCTCCCAATCCATTCTCCTGCCCGCCCCACACACAACCCCACTATCCCGAATTTTGCATTTCCTTGTTTTTTTCCATTGCACGCCCAAATGCTTGATTGTTCAGCTTTCATTAGATTTGGACTTGATGCAAAGGGTGGCAGGCTTTTGTTCACCAAGCATCACATTCCTTAGGTTCATCCATGCTTTCACAAGTGGCTGAGCTTCATTCATTTTCCTGGCTGTGTGATTTTTTTCCATACATACTTCCGTTGACTGGCATTTCTGTTGCCTTTCCTTTCTTTGCTGTTATGAAGGGGTGTTTCTCTCGGGTATGATGTCGATTTTACAGAGGAAGAAATGGAGGCACAGAGAAGTTAAAGAACTCACCAAAGACCTCCCAGCCAGTAAGTGGCTGAACCAGTATCTGAACCTAGATCTTTAGCTCTAAAGCATGTTCTACAGCTTCTATCGGCCTTCCCATGAGAAAGAGATAACAGGAGGTAAAGAGTACATTTTCCTTCCTCATTTTACCCCACCCTCACTTTGTCTATAGGAGAAGAAAAACTTGTATGTTGACTTAATTAGCCTTTCAAATAAAATCACTTACCCTCTTGAATCCAGCAGTTATCCACTCCTCCCCATTTCAAAAAAAATTGTTGGGTACAATATTTATCTCAAAGATGACATATTCAAATAGTTTGGCTTTACACCTTACAAACCCTTTAGCTCTTGGTTTGGGGCCTAAATTCCCTTTACGATAGAATCAATTGCACATGCCTATATGTTTTGTGTTTTTTTTCCTGCCCATTAGAAGTTTTAAAGAAGAAAATGGTGGGAAAATAAAGTAAAATGTTCACTTCTACAGTCTGCTGTTATGTATCTAGAGGCACCTCTTCAGGTTAAAAATAGGTTTTACATGGAAGACAGCTCAGTAACATAAAAGTTGATCATATAAACTACAGACCACAATTTTAAAACACAAATGATTTTGCTTACCGGTGAAGAAACTTTCCAAAGAGAATGCTTAGTTATTTGGAAGTTAGGAAAAGAAAAAAAGGAATGAATACAATATGTTTGCATTTATCCAGTTTGCTCTTTGAAAAAAAAATAGATGCTGCTATACTTTGGGCACTAAACAAGGTAAACCTTGACTTGGTGGAGATGTTACCTGTGGACCAGACTGAGGTCTGGTTTCTAAAAGGTCATGCTCTGGCTTCAGAAACCTCACTGGCTCCTGTGCTATCACCCTTGCATTCCTTGCAACAGACCATGCTGTGGGCAGCCCATTTCCTTAACAGCTATTTCTCATGTCTGTTTGCAACCTTTCTGGGCATGAGAATTTGAGGCACACAGATGTTCTTACTATTGCTTAAAAATATGAAACAAAAAATCTTTACATTCATATAACAACTGGACATAAAGTTTAGAAAACAGAAGGAAAAAAAATCTAACATACTCTCACCATCCTCAGTCAAACTCCTGCCATTGTTGTTTTTCCCTTTCTTCCTGGCCTGTGTGTGCACACATCGTCTATAGGGACAAATACGGATGTGGCTACAATTCCCTGTGCTGCAGATCTTGAGACAAAGTAGTCATGCCAAGGTAGTTTATTTGAGGAGTGCAGACAATGCCACTGGGGGCATGGGGAATCCATACAGTGAAGGAGAGAAGCCAATAAAGAGCACCCTTATCAAGCGATAGAAGCTTAATCCTCAAGGAAATTCGGCAGCTCAAAGGGGTACTGGAGGTAGGGTACTTGTACATCGACTGCCCATGGCCACTGCTTAAAGACTGGTGTGGGGTGGAAAAGAGGAGGTAATTTCTCAACTGTGTGTATGTCCATAATTGGGGGTACTTGGGGCAGAGCTCCCCAATTCAGAGATGTTCAGCCTGGTGGCTGGAAATTGGTTAGAACAACTGAAAACCCTTAGAGACATGGGTGGACCCAGAGTATCTCCTCTATGGCTTTGTTCACTTGACATTTATTATGACACTTACCTAGACTTCCTTGTTGCTACAGTCTTATACCCTTATGAGATTAGTTTCCACATAACATTTCATAATAGAATCATAATCTACTCCTCTGATAGAGGATATTTACATTGCTTCAAAATGGAACAGGTGAGGGACTTCCCTGGGGGTCTCTGGTGGTCCAGTAGTTAAGATGCTGAGTTTCCAGTGAAAGGGCATGAGTTCTATCCCTGGTCAGGGAATTAAGATCCCATGTGCAGTGCAGCAAAAAAACTAAAAAGGAAGAAAGAAAAGAAAAATGGAACAAGTGAGTTGGCAACAAATAGCTAACTTATTTCTGTCCAAGCTGTCAAAGCTGAAGCTGTGTACCAGGGGAAATATGTGTTCTTAAAGAAACTGAAAGTTCTCTGGTCAAACAAGACAAGTAGAATACCTCAGATGAAGACAGCTGAGAGAATCATGACCAAGTAGCCCAGTGGCACATGCTCTAAATAGGAGGTACTGTTATTTAGAGTGACTCTTTAATTGTTGGTGTTCTTGTGATAGCTGTACTTTGTTCTTTAAGATGTCTAAGGTCTATTAATTTCATATATGAACACATTGTACTGGGGCCGTGATAGTTGGGAAACACAAGCTATTAAATCATTTGGTACCGGCAAGTAACACTAAAACGAGGGACCTAGATTTGGCTGTGGTTGGCCCCCAGGTAGATCCGCCATCTTGGGGCAGCCACGCGTATGTGTGTCTCACTTGAAAGTCAAGGTGTGTGGCAAATATGGTCCGAAGCTTCTCCTATAGTCATTACCACCCTCCCCCTTCTTCTTTACTAGCACTACTCTGAGTTTCTGTAGATACCAGGTGGAGACGCTCTGTTCTTGGGGTAAGCAGTCCTGACACAACCCCAGGGGAAAGTCCTGATTGGCTGGAGCCACCTCTAGGAATTCCTTTATCCTCAGCCACATACGCACTTCCCCAGCTTCCTCTGAAGTTAGGAAAGTGACGGTCATTCAGTCATGTCCGACTTTTTGCGACCCCATGGACTGTAGTCTGCCAGGATCCTCTGTTCATGGGGCCTCTTAGGCAAGAATACTGGAGAGGGTTGCCATTCCATTCTCCAGGGGATCTTCCCAACCCAGGGGTTGAACCCATGTCTCCCATGTTGCAGGCAGATTCCCTACCATCTGAGTCATGAGGGAAATTAGGAAAAGGCCAAGTTAAAAAAAAATTAAATCACACATGATGTAACATTTTCCATATGCTCCTCTTTAAATACTTCATGTATATTTCAACATTTAATTCTCACAACCACCCTGGGGCTAAGCATACTATTACCATCCCATTTACCAAGGAGGAAACTGTGCCCCAGAGAAGCCAAGTGAATTTCCCAGGATCACATGACTGGTAAGTCTTGGAGCGAAGACCTACCCCAGCTCATTTCCAAGATCAATGCTCTTTTGTCATATGAGGAATATCCAGGTTTGTCTTTAGGTAGCCAGGAGTCCATCCAGATATGTACCTAGTTAGCAAAGGCTATCCTGTGGAGACACTGGCTTCCTGCACCACCTTCCTCACCACTAAGTCCCACAGGAGTCACCTTCCCAGCTTTGAAGGATCAAAATTCGTAGTTTCTCGTAGAGGCCTCACAACTGATTATGAGCATCAAAGTCATGTTACTGAAGGGGAGGAATGTTTAATCCCCTTTCCCCTACTCTATTAAGGTTAGGTTGTGTGGGTTAGACTGCTGGCAGAACTGTCTTCTCTCTAGTCTTCCCTCTGTCTCACAGGAAAGTGCAAGTGCATGTGTGCACTCACGCACACACTCACAGAGACACGCACACAGGCACCCATATTAGTGGTGCTTCGGGACACTCTTCTTCTCCATGCTCTTTCCTCAACTTCCTACTTGGAGAAACTTCCTCAAACCTCATCCCAACCTGCTCTCAGATCTTGAGGTCACTGACTTGTACTTTTTCTTCAGGTTTTCTGTTGACTCTCACTTGTTGGTCCATGATGGACCACAATCCTTCATGTGAGAAGGATGGGGTCTTTTTCAGAGTCCTTATTTTCTGTCTTAGCAGTTGGCTGACATCACTCCCAAGTCCACAGGGTCTTTAGGTCCCAGCTACCTTGACCCCGACCTCCAAAGGAGCAACTTTGGTTGGAGCATCAAAGACTCAGGCAGTAACTTTAACTATCGGTTGTCAGCAACATGAGGCTTTCCAGCAAGCCCTGCTCATTCTTCATCCTAGGTCCGGGTCATCAAACCATGGTCCTGGAGGATATGACTTGAGGTTATATTTAAAGAACCATCCTTGATTCTCTTTGATAAGAGTGGCCAGAACACTGGTTATAGGAAAACATTGTCTCAGAGTTCAAATTGGAGAAGGCTGTATTACAGAAACGTAACCCTTCAGCTTAATCTGCCCAGGACACAGCCAAGAGCATTCAGAGAATAAGTTCATCATGAATTAAGAGTCATCATGAATTCATGAAGAACAAATCAGGCCAGGCTGACCTTGCCTTCACTCTTGAGAGGACTGGTAAATGAGGAAAGCAAGTCTTTAGCCTCACTCCTAATACTATCAGTGGAAGGAGGGCAGTAGAGGTATAAATTGACCTCCAGGGGTTAGACATATACTCAGTCTATATTAACCTGTTCTCTGTCTCTTGAAATATAAAAGAGAAAACTTTAAACTGGGCAATTGTTACATCTGAATACTCAGAGGGCTGTTGTGTAGAAAAGGATTAGATTTCCAAGGGCAGAACCAGGAGCAGTGTGTGCAAACCGCAGGGAGGCAGTCCTGTGGACCACACGGGGAAAAACCAGCACACGCTTAGAGCAGAGCTTCTTAAACTGAATTATGCATAGACCCTCATACAGAAAAGAACATTCTTCAAATCCCCAGGGTTTACAAGTGTTTTTCTATAATGTCTCTCTTCTTTTTTATTGGTATAGTTGATTTACAATGTTAGTTTCAGATGTACAACATAGTGATTTGATATTTTTATAGATTATACTCCATTTACTTATTACAAAAGGAGGGGCTGTGCTTGTGGGTTAGACTGCTGGCAGAACTAAAACAATTCTCTGTGCTGTACAATGTATTCTTGTTGTTTATCTACTTTATATGTAGTAGTTTGTATCTCTTAATCTCATACCCTTATCTTGCCCCTTCCTCCCCTTCTCTTCCCCATTAGTAACCACTAGTTCACTCTCTGTATCTGTGAGCCTATTTCCGTTTGGGTATATACATTACTTTTTAGTTTCCACGTATAAGCCATAACATAGAGTACTTGCCTTTCCCTGACTTATTTCACTAAACATTATACTCTCTAGGTCCATTCACGTTGTTGCAAATGGCATAATTTCATTCTCTTTTTAAATGGCTAAGTAACATTCCATTGTAGATACAAACATACCACATCTTCATTCATCTGTTGATGGAAACAGGTTGCTTCCATATCTTGGCTGCTATAAACAGTGCTGCTATGAACAGTGAGGATCATATATCTTTTCAAATTAAGTGTTTTCATTTTGTTTAGGTATATACACAGGAATGAAATGGCTGGATCATATGGTAGTGCTATTTTTTTTGAGGTACCCCCTTACTATCTTCCATAGTGGCTGCACTAATTTACATTCCCACCAACAGTATACAAATGTTCCTGTTTCTCCACATCCTTGCCAATGTTTGTTATTTGCAGTCTTTTTGATGACAGATACTCTGACAGGTGTGAGGTGCTATCTCATTGTGGTTTTGATGTGCATTTCCCTGGTGACTAGCGATATTGAGCACTTTTTCATGTGGCTGTTGGCCATCTGTATGTCTTCTTTGGAGAAACATTTATACAGGTCTTCTGCCTGCTTTTTATTGGGTTGTTTTTTTGATATTGGGTTGGATGAGGTGTTCATATATTTTTGATATTAACCTCTTAACAGTCATAGCACTTGCAGGTATTTTCTCTATGAAAGTGAAAGTCACTCAGTCGTGTCCAACTCTGTCACCCCATGGACTATACAGTCCACGGAATTCTCCAGGCCAGAACACTGGACTGGATAGCCTTTCCCTTCTCCAGGGGATCTTTCTAATCCAGGGATTGAACCCAGGTCTCCCACATTGCAGGCAGATTCTTTATCAGCTGAGCCACAGGGAAGTCCAAGAATACTGGAGTGGGTAGCCTATCCTTTCTCCAGCAGATCTTCCTGACTCAGGAATTGAAGCAGCATCTCCTGCATTGCAGATGGATTTTTTACCAGTTGAGCTACCAGGAAAGCTATTTTCTTTATAGCATTTCTTAATTATGGGCAAAAATCCTTATACTTACAGTTAAACAAGTTTACAAATTAAATTAATGAACTACATTTACAAATGTATAAATTAAATGCAAAAAAACTACAATGTCCACAATATTGAAATAGCCTTATTTTAATGTGAGAGATGATGTTGTTTGCTAAAACAAAATCACCCTTCAGGACATGAATATGGTACCAATGATAGTTTTTATCTTGGAGGTGTAGGCCACTGCATAATTTGCAATGACTCAAACAAAACATATTTCTTTTACTGAACCACAGACAGACCTCCATTAGTGAGGGATGTTGTCACTTTTCTTCACTAAAATTAACAACACTTGTTGCCTGTTCAGTCCAGGTCTGTTCTTTACTTATAAGTCCCAAAGAAAGTTGAACTAGTCTCATAACACAAATGGAAAAGAATATAAAAAAAATGTGTATATATGTATAACTGAATCATATCACTGTAGAGCAGAAATCAACACACTGTAAATCAACTATACCTCGATAAAATAAATTAAAAAATAGAACCTCTAGAATGTACAACACAAAGAACAAACCCTAGTACAAAGTATGGATTTTAATTAATAATAATGCACTGATGTTGGTTCAACAAATGTGCTACACTAATGTAAGATATTGGGCTTCCCTGGTGGCTCAGAGGTTAAAGTGTCTGCCTCCAATGCAGGAGACCTTGGTTCGATCCCTGGGTCGGGAAGATCCCCTGGAGAAGGAAATGGTAACCCACTCCAATATTCTTGCCTGGAGAATCCCATGGACGGAGAAGCCTGGTAGGTTACATACAGTCCACGGGGTCGCAAAGAGTCGGACACGACTGAGTGACTTCACTACTACTAATATAAGATATTAGTCATATGGAAACTGGAGGTGGAGGAGTCAGGGGGTATAAGGTATGTCTATACTTTTCACTCAATTTCCCTGTAAACCTAAAACTGATCATAAACAGAAAGTTTACTAAGTAGAAAAAAATGGTCACTGTAGCATGTTTACATATTAATTCTCTTTCAGTTGTTGTCCAAATGAAAAGATAAAAATTCACACATCTTGTTTAGAACTCGTAGCCCTCCAAGAATATGTTTGTGTGTTCCAGGCTCCTCACCATGGTTCAAGAAGTGCTAAAATCAGGGGTTTGGGAATGGAGTAGGGTATTCTGAAAAGCTGTTAGAACTCTTTCTTCAAAGTGTCCCAGAAAATGTCTTGAAGGTCATCTTTCAAAGATGTTCTTCTGGGGATATTTGTTTTTCGAGAGAGGTTAGAACACATGATCTCTAATTCCAAGATTATATAATTTTAGTTTTTATGAAGATTTAACCCTCAATTAATTTGCTTTTAGTTCTATTTTTCACAGACTGCAGTGGCCCAATGCCAGAACAATAATGTGCTTGAACTTCTAGCTTTCTAAGTCTTTCTCCTAATTCCCACAAGCCTGTCCAAATAGCAACAATTTCATCTAGGCCAACCAATTGTCAATTTTTGGTCCTGGGAAAGAATAACTAATAAACCCCACTTCATTCCAGCAAACCCAGATCACATTCCTTTCTGATGGCTTATCGCATTCCACTCTGAGCTGAGTTCCATAGTTCTAGCTGCACTTGACATCTTTGGGCAATGCTCTTCCTAACTTTTCTCTTAGAGAAACCCTAGAAAACCTATATATTTGTTATTCCCTATGGAAAATATTTCCTTCCAGAAATCTGAGGCTAGACTTATAAAGGACTCCTGTAATTCTAAACATAAACACGTTATTGAGTTCACATGTGTAACATTTTTGTTTAGTTTTAGCAAACAGCAATGGCACATGGACATCTTGGGCATTGAGAAAGTAAAAACAATCTTCTGCAAAGTGTTCACTGGATCTGAATATTGAATTCTTTCAACTGGGGTAGAATAGTTTTCCATTTGAAAGTAAGAGGGATCCTAGTCATAAGCATGGGTGTCTAAGGGAGGAGTAGACACCCACGATTTCTGGCTCCGGACTCTCTCTCTCTCCTGTCGCATTACATCAGACTGCTCACACTTCTGATGGGACTTCCAGCAAGGATGGCTGGCTGAGGCACGGCTTTTCAACGCCACCTACCGTCTGCCCTGAGAACTGCATTTAGCATCTCAGACGTCCTGGTCCGGAATCCATGATGGATTCGACTCTCCCAATTGCAGGAAAAGATGTATTGTAATAAAAAGAAAGAATAAAATGGAAGGGGAAGTGAACAGTCAAAGATTCTGGGGAATAAGCCTGAAAAATGAGGCGACAAGGAAAACCTGTCTCTATTTTGATATTTCCAAAAGGGAACCCTTATTTATAAAAGGTTACAATCAAACTCAAATAGGGATGAGTGATGTTTCCAGTGTAGTAAGATCTAGTAATTACTCTCAAGTTTAATTAAAAGCAGTCATTTGATAACGTACCCACTGAAGGATGAAAACATCCTTCTTTTAATATTGCTATCCCAGTCTGTTCCCTGTCTGAAAGCTATCACAAAGTATTTTTGAACACAGTAACAAGTTAAAAGAAAGACAAAACATGCCTCCCTAAAGCGTTGAGACTCTTCTATTTTCACTTGAGTGGTAATTTTTTTTCATACTTTCACCAGTTTCAGGAAAGGGTGGGTTAGAGTCAGGGGCTTCCTGAAACTTTTCAGAACAAAAATTCTAATTCAGTGTGTTCAGAGGGGCCCCGTGAGAATCGTGTTTTGGAACATACCGACCCCATGTGGTATTATCTTTGCCAACTTTGCAGTTTCGTGTGAGATTTATTTTTAATCTTTAACAAAGCATGCCTGTGTTTATCTTAACTTACGAAAAAAGTATAATCGTTTAAAACAAAACTTTTAAAAATAATTAAATATACAATGAATGCTGAAACATAAAAGTCAGACAGAATGTTACCTTAACAAGAAAGAGCTTCCTAAAGATCAAAGGATTGCTGTTTGTTTTATTTGCTTAAGTAACCAGTACTTTCACTTTAAGGGATTCGGTGGCTATTTGAAGGAGGCTAGGAGGTCCCCATTGCCCAACCCCCACCAAGATAAAGGCTTCCCACCCCTCACATTGAGAGCTGGGAACTTTACTTATTGACACTAAAAATATATTCTTCGTGTTTAGAATAGAATGCTGAGATTTGATTGAAGACAGTATATGAATCAAGTGAATGGCATTTGGGGGGCATGTCTTTCAATCTTATTTAGAAGTTTTGGGGAAAGATCATCTTTTGAACTTGCCTTTTGTGTGTGTGTGTGGCCGTATGTCATCATTGTAGCACTAAGGAGGTACTCTATGACTATCATGAAATGCAGTGCTTCCGAGTGCAATGCACCTCTTATATTGTTGATTTTAATGCTAGCTTCAATAAAGGAGAGAAGAAATGGGCTTTAGAGCATGAATGTTTTTTTTTCCTCTAAGTACCTTCAGATTTGGGTTTTCAGTCAGCGATACTAAGTCATTTGTGGACTGACATATGAGAACAGGATGAGATGGAAATACAGTCTCAGTTTCACTTGGTGGTGGCCTGTAAGAGGTGTGTTTGTGTAATGGTGGTCCCTCCTTCTGAGGCCACTGTGATCAGCCAAAGCAACCTTAGATGGTGCAATATCCGGTTGTTCTCAGTCTGCTATCAGGTGAACACTACAAATGCTGCATAAACACCACTCAAAGAGAAATGATAGTTCTTTTGTCTATGTGCCCCTCCAAACAGCTTCAAAATCTTTGCTACTTTTTCTGAAAACTTTCAACCAATACTTATTTTGCATGTGGCTAGATCGTGATTTCTGTGGTTTTTTAAAGGGCACTGTGGCTGAATTTTCTACCCAGGAACTATAGCTGAAGAAGGAATTCATAGGGCCTGGACTCCATCTTAGGCCTGTTCATGCTGATCATGCTCGGCCACCTTTCCAATGGACTCTGAGCTCTGTGTTTAGTGCCTATGAAAACAACAACAGAAGGATAAGACCCCCTCAAGACAGGGGAACCTTGAAGATCGTATCTAGGTATCTAGGTTACTCATCGCCTAAGAGAAAACATACACTAATCACCCCTTCCTCCAGACAGGCCATACATTTTTCTGTATCTATCAGAGTGTAACCTCGGGTTTATTGATTACTGGCTAATTGTTTGACTGTTGGAGCACATGAGCACATAGCACGTGAATGATGGGGTTATTGGGATTGTATTTTCCTTGGTCTACGTAAGTCTCAAGGAATTTGGAGTGGTGGGTTCAGACACGTACACATAGGGTATAAAAGATTTTCACAAATGCTGGTCAGGGTCCTTGGCTAAGAGGAGACTCTGCCTTGGGCCCACCGGTATAATAAACTGCACTCCACTATCTGCATTGTCCTTCTGAGTGAGTTTGTTTCCCAGAACGCGTGGCTACAACATAGCAAAATGCTGAGCTTGAGCTCTAGAACCTGACAAACTGATTCTGTCACTGACTTAACGACAGTCAGTGCAGTGAAGGTTTCTAAGTCTTAATTTGCTCATTTGCAAAATGGCAATTATTAATAATGTTTAATTTGAAAGGTCTGAACACAGGTAGAGGTCTCAACACATGGTCTGGCATTATGTGGGAACTGTTTTAAGGAATGACATGTATCCAAGACCCTAAATCAATTACCAGAAGCCAAGTCAATTACCAGAAGGTTGAGGGAATCTCACACCATCTTTTATTTTTGCTTTTTGGCCACGCCATTCAGTCAACCAGGGATCAAACCCACACCTGTTGCAGTGGAAGAAGAGTCTTAACCACCGGATCTCCAGGGAAGTTCCCCACACCACCCCTCTTTTCACCTTGGTTCCTTTCTGTTACCATCTCATGGAATGATCTGGAGGTTCTTCTCAGTAGGATGTTCCTCAGCAGGCAGTCCACAGGCTCATGCTGTGAGGGTGGAAGGAAGAAAGTCCTGAAGCAAAGACAGCGACCCTGACAAATGCAGAAAGGACAGAATATTCATGCTGAAGAGGGTTTTTGGTTGTTGTTGGTTCAATCATTCTTCAGAACCCTACACAGGATTGAATTTAATTGCAGTGTGCAACAACTATCCCAGGACTCCAGGAAATCTTACAGAAAACAAATCCTCTCACGGTTGGGAGAGCCATAATGCAAACATTCCAAACATCAGATACTCCCCAAATCATGGTTTAGGAATGCACTGAGTCAGCAAATTACTTTGTTTTGCTTAGTTTACTCTAATGGGCGGCAGTATGGCAGAATGGTGAAGCGAGGAAGCGCGATTGTTAAAACAGTTTTAAAAATTATTTCATGGTATTGTTACCAATAATTGCTTGATTGTTGGTTGACACCTATTAACTACAAACCCATCAGAACTGGAAAGGTAGACCGTATGTATGAGAGATAATAAAAGCAAGTTTTAAAAGTACTGAGGACAGGGCAGGGGGCTAGTACTTTTAAAAGGGAGGAAATAAGACTCATTATTTGGGGTAGGCTAATTGTTGTCAGGTTTCCAAGAGAGTTGTTTTGGTTTGCAGAAGGACTTGAGTTTGGATCCTATCAAATAAAGGCTTTTATTTAAGTTTCCAAATGACTGAATAAGTGATTTTTTAAACCCTTCATTTCATCCACAGCATGACGAACAAGAATACTTGGACTGAGTCCACGGTGCTTTTCCTAATGTTGATCTCACAGCTCCTTTTCAATTCTGGATTCAGAGAAGTTCTAGCCTGAGTGTGGCTGACTCAATGAAGTTAGATGGCTCTGTGGGCTCTGCCGTATCTCTGCTGGAATCTTTTTATAGTCACATCCTCAACTGCAAAATTACCGATAAGCAGACACTTGTAGCTCTAATCCCATAACTTTACCACAAAAATAGAATTTCGGACTCTTTCAATATGAACATTATCTAGAGAAAACTATATCCAGGTCTTCCCTGACAAGTTACATGATTCAGTGCTTTGTTTCTATAAGCTAAAGTTAGAAACTCAAAAGTGACTCACTTTTCTTTTTTGCATGCATCTAAGTGAACAAGGAAGTCACACTGCTTCTGGTGTTGCTTTCTTTACAAGGAAAAAAAAAAAAAACCTTGCTCCTTCTTGAGCATCCTTTTTAGGTCAGCAATTTTGAAGTGCAGGACTTATTGGTGTCCAAGCGGAAAGGGCTGATGCTCTGATTTATCACGACTCCCTCTGAGTGGAGTTCTTCCATGGCTGGAGAAAGGAAAACATTTGTTGTACTAATACTGAATGTGCTTCCTGTGTAAAATAACCTTTAACTCTGTGGAGATCCCCCATTTTAATGACTGGGATATAGTAGAAATAGAAGGAAATCTAAATGCCCCAGTAGCAGCCACTCTCCTCCCTGGTAGGTCAGGCAGCAACCCTCTGAGGGACAGAAATGGTTGCTTTGGAAGCATTCAAGGCTTCTCTTTCTCCTATTTTAAGATATGACCATATTGATTGTTTAAAAATGTGTGTGAATTCTGACCCTTTAAGGAGCCTGGGCTATGTCAATCAGGGGGAATGAGGTGGGTAGACTGGGCATTTACACATTTGTCGTGGGGATGGGAGGGACTCTTGTCAATTAGAGAATCAGTTCTCAAACCCAAGCCAGACTGCAGCTTCTTGCATCTCCCTATCTTCATGATACAAATATGATTGAGTCTACTCAGTCTACCTCAGTTCTACTGCTCAGGGTGACTGCTCTGAGCACTGAAACGATTCTTCCTACATAGAACCTGAACCAGGATTCCCTACACTGAATGAGGTGAAAACCTTGGGAGTAATCAACTAAAGAAACAAGCTTTTCAAGCATATTTGAGTTTTTGCAGTGAAGTTGTTATTTAGTCGCTAAGTTGTGTCTGACTCTTTGCAACCCCATGGACTATAGCTCACCAGGCTCCTCTGTCCATGGAAATTCCCAGACAAGAATACTGGAGTGGATTGCCATTTCTTTCTCCAGAGGATCTTCCCAGACCAGGGATCAAACCTGCATCTCCTGCACTTGCACGCAGGTTTTTTTTACCACTGAGCCACCAGGGAAGCCCTTTGCAGTACAGTAGAGTCCAGCTCTTTAGGAGCTGTGAGAAAATGTCTATGTGATAGGGAAGAGAGGTTAAACACACACTTTCGGAGCTTCCCCAGATTGTAGGCTCTGTGTGTGTGTCCTCATGCAGCACAAGATCACGTTCTGTCCCAGAAAGCCACACCTGAATAATGCAGTCAGCATTCTTAGAATGCATTTAGCAGTGGATGAATAGGAGCGCTTTCCACAGGTCAATCAATGGCGTCTCTGCTTCTGGCTGGCTTGCAGATTGCTCCTTCTTAAGACATGTCTTCTTTTTAAAAGACAGCTGAGCTGGTTGGAAGACAGAAGAGTAAAGACAATCAGCTGTTTTGACCTCTCTATCATTCTCTATCTCACTCTCTCCTTCCTCTTCTTTCCTGCTTACACTTGCAACTCCTTCAGGCCAGATTTTCTGATTAACCTTGATTTTGATTTCTTTTGCCTCCTCCTTCCTAAGAATGAATGATATATTTCAAACATAATGACTCAAGAAGCATGTATGTCTCATATGTCTTTGACTGCATTTCTGGTTCCTAAGAATTAACTTAGGAACCAGAGTTCAGTTCAGTTCAGTCGCTCAGTCGTGTCTGACTCTTTGCAACCTTATGGACTGCAGCACGCCAGGCTTCCCTTGTGGTACTTGTCCAGTTAAGTCTGACAAGCTATGGCATAGTAGAAGAAACACTGTCTGGTACTTTTAGTAGGTATTTGATATTAGTTTGTCTTTTTAAAAATTGATCTGTAGGTCAGCTACAGGTTTTTGATTAAAAAGAAAATTCTTAAATCAAATTTATCAATATTTTCAAAGACAAACAGACTTCTTCATACACATGATTCAATATGACCAGTAGTTGTTTGAAATGTTACTGAGCACTTACTCTGTTACAGTGCTTGTTGCACTTCACAGAGAAATAAAGGATCATGTTCTGATTAAGATTAATTTTGGATGCAGCTGAGTAACTGACTAAAGAACAAACATTAAGCAAAAAGGCGATTATTTCCTTCCCATACATGAAGACTGGTGGTGATGGTGATGTAGTGAACAAGTCGTGTCTGACTCGTGCATCTCCATGGACTGTAGCCTGCCAGGCTCTTCTGTCCACAGGATTTCCCAGGCAAGAATACTGTAGTGGGTTGCCATTTCCTTCTCCAAGCATGAAGCCTAGAAGTAGGCAATTCAGTGTTTGGTGAGGTTATTAAGGACTTAGATTCTTTCTCTTCTACTTCTCCATTCTTATGTTTGTAATCTCATGATTTCAAGATGATTCTCACAGGTCCAGATCTCATAACTGTGTTCAAATGAGGTGGTGGCTGAGGGAGGAAGGACAGGTCAGGTAAATGTGACTTTTTTTAGGAGTGTCGTCCCTGTTTGAGCAAACTCCAGGAGACTGCAAAGGACAGGGAACCCTGGCATGCTGCAGTCCATAAGGCTGCAAAGAGTTGGACATGACTTAGTGACTGAACAACAACAACTCCCGTTTTATCACAGAAATATGCCCAACAAATTCAAGGCATGATAAGTAAAAAGGCACATTCATACCACGGTACTTTGTGGTCAAAGATAAAGAAAAAAATCTTAAAAGCAGTCAGAGGGAGAAATTGATTATGCACAGGGGAAAAACAGACTTTGGGCACACTTATCAAAAGCAACATGGATTTCAGAAAGCACTGGAATAGTACCTTCAAAATGCAGAGAGAAAGTAACTGACAACCAAATTTTCTATAACCAACAAACTATCTTTCAAGAATACTGGCGGAATAAAAACATTTTCCAACAGACTCAGAGAAATTTATACAGGATATACTTTAGGATGAAGAAAACTCATAGCAGAAAGGTGAGAGATTCCAAACAGTGAAGAAAATGATGAACACATGGATAAATCTATAAAATAACTGTGTTAAATAACAATGACGCCTTAATTATAAGGTTTGGAAATAACATAGAATCAAAATGCTAGTAGAAAAAAAATGGCATATAAGTAGGAAGGAGATAATAGGAATAAGGCATTCAAAGGTCTGTACTTTGTTCAAGAGGGTAAAACACTGACTAACTGAAGACATTAAATTACACATTTGATTAATTACACACCTTACTAAATTACACATACACACTATGTACATTAAAATTCTAGGACATCTCACAAAATATTAAAAAAAGGTAATAAGCGCTGAACTAATAAAGGGAAAAAACAGTTAAGAGAAAAAAAATTTTAAATTAAGCTTAATCTAAGAAAAATTCAAGATTAAAAAAATGTAGGAAAAGTAAGAGTTAACAGAATTCATAACATAAGATGGTAGAGATGGAATACAAGCTGAAAGACTACTACAGTGTTCCTAAAGTAAGATGAAAGCTCCCAAAAGATGGTGAATGAGATTTACAGACGAAAAAGCTGAAAAAAAAAGGAGAGGCACATGTGCAAACAAGTGCAACAATGTGCTACAGCTGCAGTCAAACAAGTATGCGTATGTTATGGGGCACAAAGGATCCCTTCTGCCTGAAGCGGGGAGAATGGGGCAGTGGAGCAAGTCAGGCAAGACTTCACAGAGGAGGTGATGCTGACCTGAGATGGTGCAACAGAGCATGCCAGAAAGAGGAGACAGCAAGAATAAAAGTGCAGGGGCATGAAAGCAATGACATTTTCAGAGAATTCCAAGTAATCTAATATGACTGAAGTAAAGGATTTAAGAATGAGGTTAGCAGTCAGATCACAGAAGGCCTGTTTGCCATTGGACAGAGTCTGGAATTAATCCTGGAGGCCAGGAATGAGGAGCAAGTGAAGTGCTTTGAGCAGGGAAGTCACAGATTTGAATTTTAGGACACAAAACATCTGAGAGCAGCAGAGAAGATGGTCTGGAATAAGGCAAGGAGTTCTTCTTGTGGCTCAGGCAACGGGTAATTATTTGTTAACTATGATACCCTATTTCTCATGAGATTTCACTGTGGTATTTGAGAAATAATACTTTCCTTTCTCACTGACATAAAGACATCTTAAGCCAAATGATAAACAAGGTCTTTTTTTCCGCTCTAAACTCTAATGTGTAAACTTAGTTGTACACTCTAATAAATGGAGTGAGGCTGAATAGCCTTTGGCATCAATCCCAGAGACTAAAACAGTGAGAAAACAACAAAACATGGAACATAATATCTATCCATAAATCCAATTGTATGGTTAGGTCTATGGCGCATTTTAAGAGTTATGATTTCCCTGGCAAAGTCCCAAAAAAACGTACCTTCAAAAATTACTCAGAACAGCCACTTGGCATCCAACCACACTGACAGAATGAAAAATGTTGAGTAAAGAGCCTACGTGTAATTCCCCATTCTTGAAGAAGTAAAGGAAGGGTGTTTTCTAAGGCTTCAGAATGACATATTTTACTAAATAATAACATGGCCATGAAAAAAGCCAAGAGGAAACTTCCCAGCTCACGTAGAAAATGGAGTCACTCTATTTTCTTTAAAATGATAAACACATTCTGTCTTATAAGAGAATGTCTCAGAGCCGATGTGTTCACAGTGGTTAACTCTGTTCTCCATTCCCTTTTTTTCCCCTTATATTGTTTTCTAATTTTCTACAATGAGCATGCCCTGCTTCTAGAAGGAAAGAGAGTCAAACCAGTCATACAGAGTGACTTAGGCTGTCTTTTTCAGCTTTTAGATTCTAAATAAGATTAATATAAACTGCTTCTGAGATAATCTTCTAGTGTGCTTTGAATATATGCAGATTTTCTCTCAAATTTTTGTCCTCAGGGAATAAATTTTCCAATTTTCAAAAATATTAAAACTTCCCCTCTCAGTTATTCATGACAGTGGAGGGGACCACTGACACTATTATCCAAAACCAGCATCTAAACAGAAAACATTAGGCATGCAGGCATAATATATCAGGCTTTGTAAGGCACTGCACAATGTTTGTTGGCAGATATATCTTCTGAATTAAAATGTCTAGTTACTATTAAAATGATTCTATGCTCCTACATGTAGACTGGCAAATGAAGGGTAGAAGAAACAGGTCTAAAATTTTAAATTCTTTGCATATAACCTACCAGCTGTATGCTCCACAGGCAAATAAATAGACTCTCCATGCTGAAAATATAAACCGTTTCCTAAAAATACAGAGTCGGGGCTTCCCAGATGGCTCGGAGGTAAAGGATCTGCCTGCAATGCAGGAGACGTGGGTTCGATTCCTGGCTCAGAAGATCCCCTGGAGGAGGGCATGGCAACCCATTCCAGTATTCTTGCCTGGCAAACCGCATGGACAGAGGAGGCTGGTGGGCTACAGTCCATGGGGTTGCAAAGAGTCAGACATGACTGAGTGACTGAGCACACATACACCCAAGGTAAAAATTCAAAAAGTAAAGGGGAACTTCCTTGGTGGTCCAGTGGTTGGGACTTTGTGCCTCCGATGCAGGGGGCACAGGTTTGATCCCTGGTCAGGGAGCTAACATCCCACGTGACTCACAACACAGCCAAAACAAACAAACAAACCACACATACCTGAGACAGGGCTGTGAAAGCAAAGAAAATGGAATGCTAACTTCAGTTGTGCCTGAGGCAATGCAGACGTCAGAGAAAACACCTGGATTCCAAAGAGTCCACTCTAGTATTGTCAAAACCCAGCTTTTCATAAGCAGAGGACACTCTTTAAAAGTAGCTCTAACTGAAATCATAGCAAAATATTTCAGAGGAAATATGAAACACCCACCTCTGAGGGTTAAAGGGTCTGTCAAATAAACTTGATGTAACATACTCCTTCATCTCTTAACATTTATAAAGGGACTTGGAAAGAAGGATGTGTAAATAGGATTTATCTTAAATTAAGCACACTGGACCTTTCCCAACACTGTCAGAATTCAGTTAAAAGAGGAGCTGGAGGTACTCTTTATAATCTAGAGGTTATTTTATGGTCCTCTGAAACATAATAACTTTCTTCTTAGTTGAAATTTGTACCACCCTTGCCAATTGCAGGGGAGCAATTTCTGAAATTTATACTTAATACAACAGTTCTAAGTTTACCTTAGATGTTTACCAAGGGAACCATCTAATGTTTACCAAGGGAACATTTCATGCAAAGATGGGCACAATAAAGGACAGAAATGGTATGGACCTAATAGAAGCAGAAGATATTAAGAAGAGGTGGCAAGAATACACAGAACTATACAAAAAAGATCTTCATGACTCAGATAATCACGATGGTGTGATCTCTCACCTAGAGCCAGACATCCTGGAATGCAAAGTCGGCCTTAGGAAGCATCACTGTGTACAAAAGCTAGTGGAGGTGATGGAATTCCAGTTAAGTGAAGTCGCTCAGTCATGTCCGACTCTTTGCGACCCCATGGACTGTAGCCTACCAGGCTCCTCCTTCCATGGGATTCTCCAGGCAAGAGTACTGGAGTGGGTTGCCATTTCCTTCTCCAGGGGATCTTTCCAACCCAGGGACCAAACCCGGGTCTCCTGCATTCCAGGCAGACGCTTTAACCTCTGAGCCACCAGGGAAGTCCCGGAATTCCAGTTGAGCTATTTCAAATCCTAAAAGATGATGCTGTGAAAGTGTTGTGCTCAATATGCCAGCAAATTTGGAAAACTCAGCAGTGGCCACAGGACTGGAAAAGGTCACTTTTCATTCCAATCCCTAAGAAAGGCAACACGAAAGAATGCTCAAACTACTGCACAATTGCACTCATCTCAGATGCTAGCAAAGTAATCCTCAAAATTCTCCAAGCCAGGCTTCAACAGTATGTGAACTGTGAACTTCCAAATGTTCAAGTTGGATTTAGAAAAGGCAGAGAAAACAGAGATCAAATTGCCAACATCCAGTGGATCATCGAAAGAGCAAGAGTTCCAGAAATACCTCTACTTCTGCTTTACTGACTATGTCAAAGCCTTTGACTGTATGGAAAACAATGAACTCTGGAAAATTCTTCAAGAGATGGAAATATCAGACCACCTGACCTGCCTCCTGAGAAATGTGTATGCAGCTCAGGAAGCAAAGTTAGAACTGGACATGGAACAACAGACTTGTTCCAAATCGGGAAAGGAGTACGTCAAGGCTGTATACTGTCACTCTGCCTATTTAACTTATACGTAGAGTACATCATGAGAAACGCTGGGCTGGATGAAGCAAAGCTGGAATCAAGATTGCCAGGAGAAATATCAATAACCTCAGATATACAGGTGACACCACCCTTACGGCAGAA
Source organism: Capricornis sumatraensis (assembly GCF_032405125.1). Taxonomy (NCBI): domain Eukaryota; kingdom Metazoa; phylum Chordata; class Mammalia; order Artiodactyla; family Bovidae; genus Capricornis; species Capricornis sumatraensis. Next base: position 41,205,001 of record NC_091080.1, on the reverse strand, counting down.
AGTGAATAACTAAAGAGTCTTTTGATGAAAGTGAAAGACGAGAGTGAAAAAGTTGGTTTAAAACTCAACATTCAGAAAACTAAGATCATGGCATCTGGTCCCATCACTTCATGGCAAATAGATGGGGAAACAGTGGAAACAGTGACAGACTATTTTGGGGGGCTCCAAAATCACTGCAGATGGTGACTGCAGCCATGAAATTAAAAGATGCTTGCTCCTTGGAAGGAAAGCTATGACCAACCTAGACAGCATATTAAAAAGTAGACACATTACTTTGCCAATAAAGGTCCAGGTAGTCAAAGCTATGGTTTTGCCAGTAGTCATGTATGGCTGTGAGGGTTGGACAATAAAGAAAGCTGAGTGCCAAAAAATTGATGCTTTTGAACTGTGGTGTTGGAGAAGACTCTTGAGAGTCCCCTGGATTGCAGGGAGATAAAACCAGTCCATCCTATTCATTGGAAGGACTGATGCTGAAGCTGAAACTCCAATCCTTTGGCCACCTGATGTGAAGAGCTGACTCATTTGAAAAGACCCTGATGCTGGGAAAGATTGAGGGCAGGAGGAGAAGGGGACGAGAGGATGAGATGGTTGGATGGCATCACCGACTCAATGGACGAGTTTGAGTAAACCTCGGGAGTTGCTGATGGACAGGGAGACCTGGTGTGCTGTGGTCCATGGGGTCGCAAAGAGTTCAACACAACTGAGCGACTGAACTGAAGTTTTACCTACCTTGGAGAGAATATGTTTTATTAACTTTTTCCATGAATTGCTTTCCCTCCTTCTCTCTCAGACAACGAAGAGCTCACTCTTCTACCTTAAATGCTGAGGGAAAACACCGCTACAGCACCAAGCCTTGCACCAGCCTCTCTCCAAATTCCCCCATTCTGAATTCAAAGCTCAAAAGAATCCACCTGGCTGACAAGTGTCTTGAGAGGCTGGGAGGGAGAAAGGCTAAGCAGGCCCAGCCAGAATTTGCAGCTGGAGGCAATGAGAAGGCTGGGCACAACACACACATACACACACACACTGCGGCTCCTGATGTCAGCTGATAGAATTGTAGAGGCTGTGGTACGATGGCAGTTTTTGTTGAGTCCAGTCCTGAGGGAAGGGGCATAATTGGAACCAGACAAGGATTTAGGGTCTTGGCTTATAGTGCTGAGCTTTCAGGTTGGGCTCCAGGTGCACAAGGGTGATTCTGGAAACTTCTCCAAAACTACTTTCAGCCTACTTCCCAACCATATTAGTCAGTCTTACCTCTTAGGCACAAGTATCCATTTATGCGTTCCTCCCCTCCACTTTTCATTTAATAAACATTAGTGGGTGCTTTCTACAATGCACATACGACACTTTGTAAGACATGGCCCCCGACTGTAGGAGTCTGTGGGGAACAGTCTGAGTGCCAGAGATTATGGTAAAGTGTGTATAGGCTGCATGCGGGCAGAAAGGAGAGAAACTGACATCTCTACTCAGGTACTCCTCTGCTACTGTGGCCCTGAAAACATGCAACCAAGACTTCCTGGTACATTTTACTCTGCTCCAAGTTATCTGCACATCTTAGCGCTGGCTGAAACCTAGCTTTCTCACAGATGCCACTGTCCTCAAAAGCTGATCCAGTGGTGTCTGCTCTTTCTTCCACTTGCCACAAGGGAAACCCAAGAACACTGGAGTGCGTAGCCTCTCTCTTCTCCAGCAGATCTTCCCGACCCAGAAATTGAACCGGGGTCTCCTGCATTGCAGGCGAATTTTTAAAAGCTGAGCTACCAGGGAAGCCCAAATAAAAGCCCTCAATTAGCTTAGCTGTCACCCTGGCCACCGTCAAAAGTTCCTCTACTGCTGTAGCGAGGACCCACAACCAGCCGGTTCATTTCTCTATTTCTAGCCTCAGCCCAGGGTTCTAAACACAGGACGCCGTCGATACGTGATTTAAATTTTAAAAAAGCAAAAGAAATTGGGAAAACCTTTGGGTTCCAGGTTTGGTGCAGACTAATCACTCATCCCACCTGGGCCTTGCTTATCCTTATGAAAAAAAATGTCATTTTTACCTCAGAGATTTTGTACTGACGGGGCGACGCACCTGGCAAAGCACACTGCCCCTCCCCCGGCGGTCGGGGTTGCTGACGAAGAGAGCAGAGGCCCGAGCCCCCACTCCCCGCCCTCCGCCAGCCCACATCCCTCACAGCGCCCTTGGCCCCAGGTCCCTCGGGACCTCAAGCGTGGGAGCCCCGGCCCCGCGCGGCTCCCTCCAGGCGCCCCGCGCCCTCCTTCCTTCCTTTGCCCGGACGGACGCACTTCCGGCGGATGTTGGGGGGGCCAGCCCGGAAACGGAAGTGAGCGGCGGGGCCGGTTGACCGTCAAGGGGAGAGCGTCTGTACGCCGAGCGAGTCGAAGATGGTAAGTGAGACCCCCCCCCTCCCGACCCCGAGCGACCCGAGTGGCCGGCGGGCTCGGGTCGGTGGCCGCAGGAGTAACCCACCGCCTTCCTGCCCGTCCCCACGGCAGCGGCGGGAGGAGGAAGAAGCAGCCCGCCTCTCCCGCCATGATCTGTTGAGTCACGGGGTTCAGGGGTACTCGTGGCCGTCCGGGCTAGGCTCCGGCGCTGGTACCGGGAGCCGCGCCTCGGCTTCCTCCTCTCTCACCTCCTCTTCTCTCTTCCCACCCCCTAGATCCCCCAGCCGACCCCGACCTGAGTCTCTTCCTGGAGTCGGCGCCGAGCTGGCAAGGGCAAACCCGAAAGTTGCGGCGGTCTTGGGGTGGGGGCACCGCCCGTTAGCCCTCCTCCGAGGGGCGAACCCTTGGGAGTCGCGTCCAGCAAACTTCTCACCCGCCCCTCGACCCTCGGAACCGCCTGGATGACAAACCCACAACTATGGGTCGGCTTTCCATCACTCTGCTTTTACTTTGCCAGTGTTTTGGCGAGTTTGTAGCATGCCAGGCGTTGGAGGGGGTAAAATTAGATACTTGTTACTCCCCGTATGTTAGCGTTGTTAGTGGAGTCCTCCTCCTCCCCCACCCCTTCTCTTTTTTTCCTCTTAACTTAAAAAAGTTTGATTTGGGAGAGATTTCCTGAATCGTCATTGCCCGTGACTCTTACTACCAGTCCAAATCTAGAAAGCTTCTTTCTGTTGGTGAATGGGTTCTCTTGTAGCTCAATCGTAAAGAATCTGCTTGCAGTGCAGGAGACCCGGGTTCGATCCCTGGGTCGGGAACATCCCTGGAAAAGGGAATGACAACCCACTCCAGTATCCTTGCCTAGAAAATCTCATGGACACAGGATCCTGGTGGGCTGCAGTCCATGGGGTCCCAAAGAGTTGGGCATGACTGAGCAACTAACACTTACTTCTGTTGGTGAATACTGTTGAACATAGAAAAGAGGTTTTATAAACACTCAGAGGGACTTCCCTGGTGGTCCAGTGGCTAAGACTCTTGGTGTTACCCATGTAGGGGCTGGGGGTTCTTCCATCCCTGGTCAGGGAACTAGATCCCATATGCTGCAACTAAGAGTTTGCATGGTGCACCTAAAGATCCCACATGCTGCAACTAAGAGCTGGCACAGCTAAATAAAATTTTTAAAGACACTCTGAAATAACTAGTGTTAACTTTTCATAGATTTGCTCCCCTCTGCTACTTTCTTAGAAACATCATGTACTGATTGCGATATTTTACAGAAGGTAATTGGCAAAGTGATAATGGGTAGAACCCAGAGATCACAATCCCCCTTTTCTTTGTGCCTAGAAGAGACTTTTCTTGTGTCACTTTACAATAAAGCAGTCTGGGAGGAGGGGAACCGTGCATGTAGGAAATAACATTTGGGAAGGTACAGTCATACAACTCTAGTCCTATAAGGAGTTCAGATACCTGGAAGGATGAGTAGGCAGGGCCGGAAAGGTTCCCTTCCTTCATCACAGGCACCTGTTAGGTTAGTGACGGACACTAGATTCCAGCTTCTTTTCCTAAATGACCGTGACTTCTGTTCAGGGGAGTTGAAACCTGTTGTGCAGGTTCTTGAGTTCCAGGTTTTGGGCCTTGGACATTGTTTTCCAGACAAGGCATTGACGAGCGAGTGAAAGATTTTTTGTTTGTTTGTTTTTTGGTTTTCTCCCAGCATTGTTGGAGGAGATTGCATGTCAAGCAGACTTTGCTGTGTAGAACTGGAAAATGGAGGAGTCTACGGGCAGCAAGACCCAGTAGAGTGCTCTTAAAGTTATCCAGGTGTGAGAGCCTGGACGCGATTAGTAGATTGGAGAAACCCTGGACAAACTACAGTACCTGACCGTAGTGAAATGCATGAATCGAAGTAAAACAGCAATTTAAAAAGCTAATTTCTCAGAGTAGTTTCTCCTAGGAGAGTATAGACTGAACGCCAAACTGCTTGTAGCTTTTTGACATTTTTCTTCAGAATTGCAAGGATGTATTTAGCGCTGCTGCTGCTGCTAAGTCGCTGCAGTCATGTCCGACTCTGTGCTAGTTTAAATTCAGCATCTTGTGTTTTACCTGTTGTAACGTTTGTTACATTTTTATTATGCATGTTTATTCTCTCTTCATTAGACTAAGCCCTAGACGCCAGATATGTATCTTCAGCATCTAGTAGAGTACCTGCCACATAGTAGATATAAATATTTGGTGACTAAATTATAGTGTAAATGAGTAGGGTGACAATATAAAAGTACCACATATACTGTGAATCTTAGCGTTTTGTTTCTTTTTATTTAGGTGCGTTTATTTTTCACAGGTAGCACCCTCTTAAGGGAACCAAACGCTTTCTGAGATTCCCTTTTTTCCTTAGCTTCTGTGACCACTCTCTTCTAGCTCTTCTGTCCATTCTTAATTCCATTTTCCTTGTTCTTTGTCCTTAAGGAATGGTATTCCCAGGATTCTGTCCTCAACTTTTTTCATTCTGTGCTCATCATTCCAACGTAAAGAAAGGATCTTCCCAGTGAAAGTAAATCTGATCATGATCAGGTGCTCAAATTTAGAACAAAATCTTAATTTCTTTGCATATTTAAGCCTTTTCATTTTTTCTTTTCACCAGCCTTTCTTTCTGCCCTACTCAGACATATAGTTAGCCGATCATCTCAAACTACTTGTGGCTTGTTCATTTATATTTTTATACCTTTACCCATGTTCTTGTTTTCCTGGAATGCCTTTCAGTCTCAGAGCACTCAGCTCAGGAATCCTTCCTGCCCCAAATTCCAGATTATTCACTGAACCTTGTGCATCCCTCTACGTGATACTGAGGCTCATAGTAATGACCTAGACTATAGTCTTAGAGGGCAGAGACCTTATCTTTTCTCAGATGCTTAAACAGTATTTTTACATAGAGGTTCAGTGTGAGTTGTTAACATTTTTAAAATATATAATAGTGTTGTTTTTTCATTTTATTTTATTTTTTTTAATTTTTATTTTTACTTTATTTTACTTTACAATACTGTATTGGGTTTGCCATACATTGACATGAATCCACCATGGGGGTACATGAGTTCCCAAACATGAACCCCCCCTCCCACCTCCCACCTATAATAGTGTTTTTTATTTGTGTTGTAGAATGCCAGAGGACTTGGATCTCAGCTAAAGGACAGTATTCCAGTTACTGAGCTGTCAGCAAGTGGACCTTTTGAAAGTCATGATCTTCTTCGAAAAGGGTATGTAGGGGAGTTGTGACTTTGTTATAAGTGAATTATTTTTCGCAATATTCTTTAAATCTTTTGACAAGCCATAAATATGTATTTAATTTATAAGATAGTGAGTAGTATACTTTAGACTAAAGGGAGGGAGGAGAGGAAGCATGAATGTTTCTATAGTGGAAGAAGCATTTTACCAGAATACCAGGTTCCCAAGAAAGTGTGTCCTCCTAGGAGAGATTACCTGGCAGCACGATTTGGTGGGATTCCTGTTTTTGCTTCTGATAACTTGGAGAGCCCTTTGTTCTTCATCTTATTAACTAAGGTAAATTGGGAGTAGTTCACTTTTCTTTGGGAGATGCTAGAACATAGCAGTAAAGATCATGGGCTCTGGGTTTTGGTCATGACTCTGCTGTTTACTAGATGTGTGTCCATGGGCAGATTAACTTAACTGTTCTGTCTCTCATTGCCCTCACCTATGAAATAAGGCTAGTAATAGCATCTGTCTTATTTTGAAGAATAAATGAGCTAATCCCTGGAAAATACTTAGACCAATATGTGACATTAGTAAGCAGTAAGTAAGTATTAGCTGCTCTTGTTTTTCATTTCTAGTTATAGCACAGTTATACCGCTTCCCTTTATGTTTTCCTTTACGTTTTTATATGTTTAGGTCTCATTTTCTGGTACTAGTCCTTTTTCTTGGCAGATGGTTTTTTCTGTTGAGTCAGATATCCTCCCCACTGTGTACATACTGTGTTTTGAATTTTATATTTACTTGGAAGGTATTTAGTCATAGAATGTCATTCTAATATTGGTCTCTGGAAGTTGACATAATGCCTCATTTTTGTCTTTCCATTTTGTAGTGAAAGATACAGTATATTGCCTTTGGAATTGGAGATATAATTTGATTTATAGTATAATCAAATTCATAAGCTAGCCAGTAACCGAGTCCTGATGATTTGGTTTTGGGTTTTGGTCCGTTCCCCCCACTCCCACTACATATACACAAAATGCTCCTTTTTCTTAGATTGTAAGATTACCATGAACAGGACCATTTTCAAATTCCACTTATGGGTAATGCTTTGTACAAAGACAGTATTCGATAAATACTGATGTTGCAGGATTTCTAAGGTTTCTTTCAGCTCTTAAATCCTGGTTTGGAGAATAAGATGGTGATGTTTATGTAGAGAGAATGATAGAGACCCGTGGCCTGGTTCTAGCTATGTATCACCTAATGTAGTACTTCGCATAATAGTAGGTAGTTGGTAAATCTCAAACACGTTTTTCAGTATGTATTTATCAAAAATATATTAACTATTGAATATGCATTAGATATGAACAGGAGAGATGTAGATACTTTATGTAATAAAAGAATCACATCATCAGAGTAATAGTAGTACACACACTATTAAATTTCTCCAGATACAGAGCGTCACTTAGCACCACTTTTTGGAGGGTTCTCCCCAGTTTATTGAGTTCTTGACCTCCAGGATCTATAATAGATAAATTTACAACAATATATAGAATGCTTGATTTTTTTCCCTCTTAGTGTAGTTCTGTGAATTATATATGTATTAATTCCCACAGTCACCACCATAGTCAGCATACAGAATAGTTTGTTCATCCCCCTCAAGCTTCCTGTGCCATTTCATTGTATGACAGCACTGATAGATAATTGTGAGCTCTAGGTATTGAGTGATCTGTAACCTCCCTTTTAAATGTTTATTTTCAGTTTCTCTTGTGTGAAAAATGAACTTCTACCCAGTCATCCTCTTGAATTATCAGAAAAAAATGTAAGTATGTTACCTGTGTTTTTATTTTTACCCTCTGGTAGAAAAATGATGTTAGTAATACCTGATTAAAACAATTCTGGTGTTGAGCATTTGACTATAAAGAACATGAAGCCTTGTTTTCAGTATCCTATGGAATAGGCTTTGGTTCACTAAAGCTCCCTTTCTATACCTTTGTCTTTTTTATGGACATTTCTAGAGGTTGGTCCACCTCTCCATTCCTCTCATAATATTTCCTCACTTGGTGATCTTTTTTTTTCTTTTATATTTTTCCCCTGCCATTTTTGCTGTTGATATCCAAGCCCGTCCCTCCAGCCTTGGATCTTTCTTTCAGGCCCTTCATCTCCAAGTTACTGCTAGGCACAGGACATAACACAGATGGATGTGACATCATCCCCATCCTTTAGGGGCTGAAAATTTAATGGGAAGATAAGCAGTGGATTGGGACTACCTGAAGCATTGTAGAGGACCACAGATGAAGCAGCCAACCTATGGGAGGCTTTCTAGAAGAGGGGACATTTGAACAGTTTTAGACCATATTAGTCAGTTAAATAGGTGGAGAAAGGTCACTCCCAAAGGTAGGACATGTATAGATGTCCTGAAGACCACCTAAAGCTTCTGTGTATGTGTGTGTCACATGGATGTCAGTGGTTACTGTTTTGAAAGCAGAATGTCACATTTAAAATTATGTGTTGTCTTTGTAGTTCCAGCTCAACCAAGATAAGATGAACTTTTCCACATTGAGAAACATCCAGGGTCTTTTTGCACCACTAAAACTGCAGATGGAATTCAAGGCAGTGCAGCAGGTGGGTTTCCAGGTGTCAGTTTGCATGCATCCCATTTGTGTGCTGAATTGATTGGGAGGAGTCTTCTATCTGGTAAAAGCTGTACAAACCTCACCTTCTCTTCTTGCCTGCAGCCTCTTCTACTTTCCCTCTGTTAGGATATGACCTCCATTCCTACTTCATAGAGAAAAGCAGCTTTGAAATGGGAAACCCCTTTGATTAGAGGCTCAGTGTCTGTATATTTACAGGCATCCACTTTTATATTTCTCTCCTTTTGGGGAATTACTTTGAATTTGTGTTGCCTCTAGGAATATCCAAGTGGAGGTGTCTAGTGGGCAGTTTATATATCGCTGAATACACATGTTGCTCAGGAAGAAAATGTCCTTGAGGTGTTTAAGAACTGTCCCCCATCTGTGCTCTAGATTCTGTCATACCACACTGCATTGATTCTGGTGACTGCTGGATAGCTAACAACAGAAAAATGGAAAATTTGGTTTGGCTGCATTAAAGTTTGTTGAGTAAGTGCTAGTGACTGCCATACTTTATAGCCAACTATGTGCCAGTGACTGCCATACTTTACAGCACACTGTGCTGCAGGTGTGAGGGAAAGGTGCTGCTGTCCTGTGTCACAGGTATTGAACCAGGGTGAGACAGATCAGGTAACTAGGCAAGGCTGTTGGGTTGGTGAGTACTGAAAGCAGAGTTTGAACCTCTGACTCTATAGCCCATGCTTTCTGCACTATACTTAGGTACTGGTCTGCAGTATGAGTGAAAGCCATCCAGTCATGTCCGACTCTTTGTGACCCCCATGGACTATACAGACAATGGAACTCTAGAGGCCAGAATATCGGAGTGGGTAGCCTTTCCCTTCTCCAGGACATCTTCCCAACCCAGGGATTGAACACAGGTCTCCCGCATTGCAGGCGGATTCTTTACCAGCTGAGCCGCAAGGGAACCCCAGTCTGCAATATATGTATTTAGTAATTGGAAAATGTAGATAGCACTAGTTCAGAATGGCACTGTAGTTTTTAAAAGCCCACAGATGACTTTGATCTTCATCTCTAGTTATCACTACTGTTTTAAAGGGTCATGACTTGTATTTGTGCTATGAGCATTACAGAACAACATACAAAATGAATAATCAGTTTAGTAAGTGAAGTAATACTCTCAGTGCATTTCTTCAGAATTTCTTCAAGAATTTGATTGTCCCATGTTTTTTAGAAACAAAGCATGATGTTAGACTCGAGAATGTTGTGTTTCATCACATGGTATGCTTTGGTTTTCCTGGACAGATGCAAAGGTCCCAAATAGTGTGCGGACCTGATGGAATGATTAAGTATTAGTAAAAGCTTTCAATTTCAGTGTCTATATTTTGAATAAGGTTATGAAGAATTAAAAATTTGGGTCTAAAATATGGACTTATCATTCCTCTCCTCCCCCCTTAGTTAAATAGATATTTTATTTAGTTTGTGAATTTTTCAAATAATGAAGACACTGAAATGTGATCATGTATGTTTTTTCCTCTCTACTATTTCTAAGTTTGCTCTTTTATACTTTTCCTGAAGGTTCAGCGTCTTCCATTTCTTCCAAGCTCGAACCTTTCACTGGATATTTTGAGGGGTAATGATGAGACTATTGGATTTGAAGATATTCTTAATGGTAAGTGTCATTCCACACCTTTTTCAGGAGCCCCAGTAATGTACAAGGCAACAGCAGCAAATGAAACCTACAGTGTCTTTGTCATCATGTAGCTATAGTTGATTAAATTTACTTGTGTTTATTCACTGAAATAAGATAAAATTTAATGGTAACAACTGTTCTTTAATTGGTTTTAAAAGTGAAAGATGTCTGTGGCGTTCTGAGATTATAGTCCTTTCAGGCAACCATTGATAGTCATTGATTTCATGTCCTGAGGATAAAGTCTGATGTGTGAATCCAGTATGATATTCTTAGGGCAGCTTAAACAAGGATTGTTGTTGCAGTATTCAAAATATTTGTGGATATAACTAGCTTTAAAAACATCTAGAAAAAAATGAAAGTTTTCTTCAAAAATACCCTCCTTGTTCTCCTAGATGTGTTTCTGTAGGTGGCGAATACTAAAGAAAAAAATGTTAACAAGTTTCTCTGGATGATTGTATTACGTTTGAATTCAATGACTTTTAATTAAGAATATGTAGCATCCTGTTTTTTTCTGGTTCTGAGGAAAGAGAGCAAATACAGTTCTGTCCAGTATCGCCTGTGCTCATTGTGCCCCAGCAGTTCAGGAAAAACAGAATAATGAAGCGGGATTATACTAGTTTTGCTTGGCTGCCAATGTTTGGTAAGAAGTGCTGTGGACACAGCAGAAGTCTCATGAGCCTCTTCTGTGAGGGCATTTTTTGAGTGCAGGAAACCTCGGATTCTTAAGCTTTTACATTTAGTCCTCATTTAAAACAAGTAAGGTGAACAGCTAGGCCTTGCCTTAGCTGTTCCTTCTGCTTTGAATACTTTCCCCTCACTTCTCAAGTCCCAGTTTAAACGCCACCCCTTCACAGAGGCCTTCCTTGACTGCGCAGTCTAACGTGCTCCCAGTCACCTTGTCACCTCACTTTAATTCTTTGCATATCACTCTTCTGGTATTTTCTTGTTTCTTAATTGTTTTCCCAACTTAAATACAGGCCCCAGGAGAGTTGGGGACTTTGTCTTGTTCACTCTTGTGTCCCCAGGGCCTCCTAAGGTGCCTGGTTTGTGCTGAGTGAGAAAAGCTCTGGCTCACCACTTTCTCCTCATCATCTTTGATACAGAAGGAATTTTAAAGTCTACAGGGAGGGAGTACTGTGTTAATCTAAGTCCAATGTGAAGACTATTAAACTGGGATGAAAATCCATGTTTTTTTAAAGTGTTGGAGGTGATAAAGGTTTTGCTTGCTTGCTCATCAGAGAAGTGCTTGGCCAACAAAAATCTGCATGCTTTATTATAAGGAAGGGAAGACAATGTGAGACTTTTTCCTAATGCTGAATGTGGTCTTCTGTTTACTCTCTTCCTGTCACTTGAAGATGAGGAAACTGAAACTGACCAAGGTGTCTATTCCTGCCTGGGAGAACCCTCCAGGGGCTGGGGCTTGCTCACCAGCACAGGGTGTGCTGTCTTCTAGGGCAAGTGTTTTATCAAATCAAAAAGCTTAGACAAGCAGTTTCAAGGAAGGTTGGCATTATATAAATGAGGATATTCTTTAAAAATTGAGAACATTACAGCCGAGACTCACGTTCTCCATGATTAATTACCCCAAACCCATCTCCTTCCTTCCCTATTAGGCTGCTGCTTTTAGTTAGTGGATGTCCTTCTAGACTTTCCATATAAAAAGAAGATACTTGTCATTGCTTAGTATTTATCTTTTAACACAGTTGGTTTCATACTGTGTGTATCTCACGGGAGGAATGCTGCATCAGCACCTGTGTTGACGGGTGCATGCTTCTCTCTCATTAACACGAAGCACTGCTTCAGCAGACACCTTTATTCTTTGTACTCCTGTGTAAACATACCTTTGGGTTTTGGATGCCCCTTGTATACATAGTCCTCTACTCTGTTAATAATTGTAGCAAACTCTTGTATATCTAACCATTTATTAATAATTATAACAGTATCAGCTGTTGTTGAGGCTACTGTGTTGTGTGACAAGTGGCCAGAGTCAGGATTCCTGAACTGATAATGACACAGTCATCTCCAGTCTCAGGAGGTCCAGTGAGGAAATATCCAAATTGATTTGTTATTCTTGATAATCATTATTTTAATGATTATTTAACAAACTGATTTTACAGTTTAATTCATTGGGTATCTATTCTGTTTCTCGTTCTGTGTGGAGGAGTAGAGGGCAAAAAAGAAAACGCTCTGTTTGTAGGAAGCTTGCTGTTGTTATTCATTTTTTCTTAGGTGCATTATCAAAGTTAAAGTAAAACTTTTGTCTGACTCATCAGTACAGACGAGAGAAGATTCCTAAGGTTTTTTTACTCTAGGATTCTGGTTTGTGTGTATATGTGTTTGCAACAGAGCACAGAATGATAGAAATGAAATTGTAGATGGCATTAAGGATTGCTTAATCTCTTAGCGATTGTTCCTAGACTCAACTTGGAAGCCACTGGAAAATTTAAGAACTTTGAAACATGAGAATTTTTTCAATCTATATTTTCTTTTAAAATCAACTGAATTGAGGTATAGTCAATATACAGTGGAATGCATCTGTTTTACAGTGTCCAGTCTGTTAATTTTAGTAAATGTGTGCCGCTGTGGAACTGTCTCCTCAATCAAGATATAAAATGTTTTCATCATCCCCCAAAAGTTTCCTTGGTCCTTTTGCAGTCAGCTCCTCCACCCTTGGCCTCAGGCAGCCAGCTGTATATTTTCTGTCACTTTATATTTGTTTTGCCTAATTTAAATTTTCATGTGAGTGGAATCAGATAATTTATCTTTTTTTGAGACCCTTTAACATGTTTATTTTTGTTTCTTTTCAGACCCATCACAAAGTGAACTAATGGGAGAACCGCATTTGATGGTTGAATATAAACTTGGCTTACTGTAATGCCGTGTGCTGTTCATGGAAGTGGAGGGGCTGCATCTTGTTTATAGTTGTCTTTTTCCTATAATTTGATGTGCACAATATTAAAAGTACTAACACATGAGAAGTGTTGCCTAAACATCTGTGATCATTTGAAATTATTTGGGTCATTGCTTTATGTGATAATTGAAAGCACTCAAGGGAGTTGGTTTTAAAACTTCTTATTTATATGAAAACAACAGCTTTCTAGGTCTTTAAAGAAATGTTACTAATTAGTATTATAAAACTATGCACAGGTTCCAAATCAGCCTATTTTCTAGTTATTCCATAAATTTAATTTTGAGTAGTTTTGAGCCTGCAACCTTTATAGTTTATTCTTTCAGAATAAACACCTATAATTGATTTCAGGGGCAACATTTCAAAGTAAGGACAGAACAAGACTATTAGATTTTACCTTGTTTCAATATAGTCCATTAATACTCAAAAGAATAATACTTGGTTTGTTGATGCTACATTAGTATTACAGGTATATTCTTTGATTCTTTCAGGTTTTTTATTTTGGTCTTATGTTTAAACTGAAAACTTAAACAACCAGGAGATGTCAGTTTTAAACTATAGTATTGCATAGATTTATGTATCACAAAATGTTTAAAAACATAAGATCATTCATGTACATACACATGCTATCCATGAACAAATTCCGTGATAGTTTGTTTAAAAAGAAATCTTCCCTATGGTGGTTTGTTCTTAATAAGGTATTTTTTATGAACCTAGTTTACAGAAATTAAAGATTATCTGTTTCTCAGGAACATTTTTATTGTGTGAGTCACTGATTTATGACTGAAGGCAGTGTTCCCCTCCGCTCTGGGGGGTGGGGGCGGGTCATTGAACAACATCGATGGAAGGTCTAGGTTGTTAACACTCCGGGGAAGGGTTTCCAGCTGGCATCTGGTGCTTGGAGGCCAGGGATGCTACTGAATATTGTAGAGTAAAAACTGCTCCTGACTGTCGAGATCAAGTGTAAAACTGTTTACCCGCACAGTCTTTGCAACCCCACTTTACACTTAGATTATGAGAAAATATAGAAATAATAAAGGTTCACTTGTTTCTAAACATGTTCTCTTTCAGCTAATTGTAAACAGAAGTTGGAGATTTCTGTACCTTAGTTGAAGAATCTTAGATACCTTTCCTGACCAGTAGAGGGTACTATGAAATTAATGAACACAGTCTAAATGGTAAAGCTGATGCTTTAAACACAGAAATGGACATGATTAGTGCCTATTTTCTGAAGGTCATTTGCTTCCTACCCCCTGGCCCCCACCCCTTCCTCTTTAACCTTCTTTGTGTTTATGCCAGTGATCCTCATCCCTGGGTGTGTGTAAAATCACCTGGAAATTTTAGGGGAAAATGTTTATATCAGTCTGAATCGCAGTCCCAGTAGGACAAGTCTGGGGTGGATCCCAGGAAGTCTGCTTACTTTTGAAAAGCTCTCTGATTTATATGCTTGCTTTCCTTTCTTTGCTTGTTTCTGCCTTTATGTTAATGACATTTGTCAGCACTGGTTAATTCTTCGGGTGTACCCCAGTGCTGAAATAATTGCTACTATTTCTTAGTCTCTGCAGTCCCTAGTTTTTACCTGGAGTTAGGATAATTTGGGTTCCCTCGTAAGAGTAAACTGCAGGTTCCTCTGAGTTAACTTTGCTTAGGTGTCAGGCTCTTCAGTTAGGCTTTTTTTTTCAGATGCCGTGATTTTTCTTAAGGAATCAGTTTAGTATTTGAGGTGTCTTAACAATAGAGTTCACAGGTTGCTGCCTGGTTAAAATTAATTTTATTAACACAAATGATAAAATTCACAATGAAAGATATACTTAATGAGACTAGGATGTAGTTCTATGTTATGTTTTTTTAAGTATCTGTGAATAAAGGAACTTGCAGGTTTTACTGTCTCAAAGTATTGGGTGGGTTGGCAAACAATTGAGTACTGTTTGGCTCATTGCAGGGTGGCTCTTTGAGTGAACATGCTTCTTCACACCTATCCTTGTATAAAATACGTATGACAGGCTGATCACTTTAATCTGTTTCTTTGCGCTGAGTATAATCCCTCTTTCACTAGTAGACAAATACAACCAGTGCTTTCATGCATTTTGTTATTCCTTGGAATATAGACATTGCAAGAATAGAAGACAGCCTGAACAAGTAGATTACTTTTGAAACAGACAATATAGTGTATAATCTAACACTGGAATCTGCAATTGGGTGACTCTAACAAAGCTTTGACTTGTTCTAATAAAGCAAAACCAAAACATACTTCAATGAACTTATTTAGCTCATGATTTCAAAATGAAATTCAGGTTCCTTCATGTACCATAAATCCTTAATTAAGAACCTGTACTTTGGTTTGGGAGGCGACCAAGATGGCAGAGTACAGAGACCCTGAATGTACCCATGGACATGCCAGAATTACAGCTGTTTACAGAGCAAGTACCTGTGAAAACAACCTGAAGAATAACAGAAAAGATTTCCCACAAGTAAGAACATGAGGCATGAGTCAGGTAGGAGGGACAGAGATACAGTACAGTCAGGACTCACACCCAGAGGTTGGTGAGGAAACGGGAGGAACATCACAATTATAAAGATCCTCCCCAAGGAGTGAGGAGTTTCCACCCATCAGACTTGCCAGCATGGGGCACCTACACCAGGAAAACAAGCCTCCAGAACATCTGGCATTGAAAACCAGTGGGGCTTATGTTCAGAAGAGCCAGAGAGCTATAGGAAACAGACTTTTCTCTTAAAGGGTGTATATAACCCAGTGTAGATGTCAATTTGAAAGGACTCTGGGTCAGGCCTGCTTGCTGATCTTGGATCCAGGGAGGCAGGAGGCAGCTGGGACTCCCCCTGGACATGGAGATGCTGGCACTTTGGAGAACTTGCTCTGTCATGATAACAGCAGCATTGGCAGGCATCATTTGGAATTCTCACAGCCTGTTAGTGCCAGGGGCCTGGCCCCACCTACCAGTGGGCCAGCAGCAACCCTGCGCCTGTATGGGTCAAACATCCAATCACGTGGGAGGCCTACCCTCGGGTACAGCTCACTGCACAAGACACAGCCTCAAAACCAAGTGGGCCAGGGGCCAGCCCCACCTGCCAGCACACCTACAGTAGTCAGTCTTGCCACAAGAGAAGGGCACACACAGCCCACATAGGGACAACCTGGAGCACAGAGCTCTGTGGCCAGAAGGGAGCATGCTGGGCCCACAGGACATCGGCAACATAGGGTCACCTCCAAGGTCAGGAAAGGAGCTGACTTATGCAACAGAAATAAACACAAAATTGGGCAAAATGAGACAGAGGAATGTGTTCCAAGTGAAGGAATGAGACATAACTTTAGAAAAAGAATTAAATGAAGTGGACATATGCAATCTCCCTGATACAGAGTTAAGGTAATGACCTTAAAGATACAGACTGGGGGAAAGAACTGATAAGCATAGTGAGATTTTCAGCGAAGCGTTAGAAAATATAAAGAAGAACCAAATAGAGCTGAAGAAAACAGTAACAATAGAAGGAATCAACAGTAGATTAGATGATACAAAGGAATAGATCAGAGATCTGGAAGGCAGAGCAGTGGAAATAACCAAAAACTGAACAGAAAGAGTTTTTAAAAATTGATGACAGTTTAACAAGACCTCTGAGGCAATATCAAACATGCTAACATTTGCATTACAGTGGCACCAGGAGAAAAGAGAGAGAACTTATTTGAAGAAAAAAAAGATAAAAACTTTCCTTATCTGGGAAAGAAACACATCCAGGTCTAAGAAGCATAGAGTCAGTTGTAATAAACAAGATGAACCCCAAGAGGTTCACACCAAGACACATTATAACTGAAGTGGCCCCCCAAAAAATAAATAAGAAGAAGCAAGAGAAAAGAAACTAATTACATGCAAGGAAACTTCCATAAGACTGCCAGCTGACTTTGTAGCAGAAACTTTACAGGCCAGAATGGAGAATATATTCAAAGTGAAGAAAGGAAAAAACTTATAACCAAGAATATTCTACATGACAAGGTTATTATTCTACTATACAATCCAGTGGACTTCCCAGGTGGCTCAGCAGTAAAGAATCTGGGTCATGATATCCCCTGGAGAAGGAAATGGCAACCCACTCCAGTATTCTTGCCTGGAGAATCCCATGGACAGAGGTGGACAGGTGAACATGGAGTCACAGAGTCAGACATGACTTAGCAACTAAACAACAACAACAAATGCAATCCAGCAACCTACTTCCAGGTATTTTTCTGAAGAAAACAAAAATTTGAAAAGATATGTGAACTCCTATGTTCACTGCAGCGTTATTTAGAGTAGCCAAGACATAGAAACAACTGAAATGTCCATCAACAGAGGAATGCACAAAGATAATGGAATGCTACTCAGCCACATAAGGAAGGAAATCTTGCCATTTGTGACAATGTGGGTTGACCCAGAAGGTATTACGGTAAGTGAAGTCAGAGAAAGACATAAGGTTTCAGTTATTGTGGAACATAAAAATCGAACAAACACAACAAAGCAGAAATAGGCTCATAGGTACAGAGAGCAAACTGCTGGTCACCAAAGGGGAGGAGTTTGGAGGGTTGGGCAAGAGAGGTGAAGGGGATTAAGAGGTAGTACCCTGTTGATGAAAGGGAAAGAGGAGAGTGAAAAAGTTGGCTTAAAGCTCAACACTCAGAAAACAAAGATCATGGCATCTGGTCCCATCACTTCATGGGAAATAGATGGGGAAACAGTGGAAACAGTGTCAGACTTTATCTTTTTGGGCTCCAAAATCCCTGCAGATGATGACTGCAGCCATGAAATTAAAAGACGCTTACTTCTTGGAAGGAAAGTTATGACCAATCTAGATAGCATATTCAAAAGCAGAGATATTACTTTGCCAACAAAAGTCTGTTTAGTCAAGGCTATGGTTTTTCCAGTGGTCATGTATGGATGTGCGAGTTGGACTGTGAAGAAAGCTGAGCGCCGAAGAACTGATGCTTTTGAGCTGTGGTGTTGGAGAAGACTCTTGAGAGTCCCTTGGACTGCAAGGAGATCCAACCAGTCCATTCTGAAGGAGGTCAGCCCTGGGTGTTCTTTGGAAGGAATGATGCTAAAGCTGAAACTCCAATACTTTGGCCACCTCATGGGAAGAGTTGACTCATTGGAAAAGACCCTGATGCTGGGAGGGATTGGGGGCAGGAGGAGAAGGGGATGACAGAGGATGAGATGGCTGGATGGCATCACCGACTCAATGGACATGAGTTTGGGTGAACTCCGGGAGTTGGTGATGGACAGGGAGGCCTGGTGTGCTGGGATTCATGGGGTCGCAGAAAGTCGGACACGTCTGAGCGACTGAACAGAGCTGAACTGAACCTCTAGTTATAAAATAAATAAACCACAGGGATGTAATATACAGCATAAGGAATATGTCAATAACACTGTAATAACTTTTACAGATGGACAGATTGGTACTAAGACTTACCATGATAATCATTTTGTAACGTATGAAAATAAATTATGTAGTATGTAGTACACCTGAAAATAACATAATGTAGTAGTCAACAATATTTCAAATTTTAAAAAACCTACACTTTTAGTTTGTTGTAGTACATCCCCTTAAATATTACTAAAATATTAGAACTTACTGTTAGGTTTGTTAACAGAATTTCAGGAGGGTTTTTTTTTTATACTGAAAAATCAAATTTTGAAAAGTTAGTTTGCTCCCAGATCTTGAATTTATTTCTGGAGCCAGTAGATGTGCTTCGTCTGCTGTACTTTGTCTTTTTGCTTCTTTTTGGTTTCTTGACCTGGTGGAGACAAGAAAACGCTATATTGTTCATCTCTGTGATGAAACAGAAGTCATATAGAGGGTATGGCTTCAGATCAGTGAGGGACCAGAAGGAATTCTGTTTTCACTTTGACTAGGCTTATTTACTTTTGGAGAGATGGGTTGATTTTAAGTAAAGACTTCAACCACTGTTTTTTTGTCTGTTTTCTGTGTTGTATATAAACATTGCAAAACAGAAACCATATTGTTTTTTTCTCCAACTTTTAATTTTGAAACTTAAAGGGAAATAGAATGAATAGAGGGGAATTCCCTAGAGGTCAAGTGATTAGGACTCAGGGTTTTCTCTGCTGCGGTCCTAGACTGAACCCCTGGTGGAGGAACTAAGAACTCGCAAGCCTCATGTTGTGGCCAAAAGAAAAAAAAAAAAAAAAAATAGCACACCCAGCATAACCTTCATGAAATTCACCAGTTGTCAGCATACTGCCTTTATTTCTTCATGAATAGATTCAGGATAAATGTTTTTGGCAAGAAGTCTGCAAAGATGATATATGTACTTATGTGTCATACCAGGAGCCATATGAGGTCAGGTTGTCCCACTTATTGGTGTTACTGCGATTGATTTGTTGACAAGTGATGGCCGCCAAAGCTCTCCATTGTAATAGTATAGTTTTCTTTTTGTAATTAATAATAATTAACAATAGGTGAAGTAATAGTTTGAGACCCCATGTATGTCCTGTTCCTCAAGAATCTTTCACCCAGAGGTTTTAGCATCCACAAAAAATCTTTGTCTCAATCATTTATAACATGGTCACTGGGGACAGGAAAGGACTGAAAAATTGTGATCTTGTATTCCTTCTGCATTTATTGGTTGACAAATTTTGAAAGGCCAGGTTCCCCACCCCCCCATCCCAATTTCTCCTCCTCTTTAAGGTATCCTTATCGACTCATGGATTCTTACTTAATGTTTTATAATCCATTTCTATCATTCCTTTTCTTATGACCCTAAATCAAATCATTTTGATTAATACATAGACTTTCCATTTGAACAGAAAATTACATTGGTGTTAAAGTGCTCTATTTAATTTTTAGCATTACTAATGAATGTTATTTCACAAAATATTGAATATACTTGAGACACGTTAGTGATCATAATCATAGTTATCATAGAAGTTATGACCAAAGGATCCCTGTTAGCTATGGGGAAATACTGCTACCCTTAATCCCACCTGCGTCTCGCCTGATCCTGATCACACGAGAAAGTCACAAAATCAGAACAAGAAGCAGAGCCAGAGCCTTCCTCCCCTTGGCACTATGGCTTAGAAGAGTCACTACAGGGACTTCCCTGATGGTCCATTGGTTAAGAATCTGCCTTGCAATGCAGGGGATCCAGGTTTGATCCCTGGCCAGGGGAACAAGGTCTCACATGCTGCTGGTTAACTGAGCTCGTGCGCCACAACCAGAAATCCCACAGGAGCCAGTGAAGATCCCAGGAGCCACAGCTAAGTGAGACCTGGTGCAGCCAAACAAACAATTTTTTTTAAAGTAGGCATTATATTAAAAAGCAGAGACCTTGCTTTGTTGACAAAGATCCGTCTAGTCAAAGCTATGGTTTTTCCAGTGGTCACATATGGATGTGAGAGTTGGACTATAAAGAAAGCTGAGCACCAAAGAATTGATGCTTTTAAACTGTAGTGTTGGAGAAGACTCTTGAGAGTCCCTTGGACTGCAAGGAGATCCAACCAGTCCATCATAAAGGAGATCAGTCCTGGGTGTTCATTGGAAGGGCTGATGCTGAAGCTGAAACTCCAATAATTTGGCAACCTGATGCGAAGAACTGACTCCTTGTAAAAGCCCCTGCTGCTGGGCAAGATTGAAGGCGGGAGGAGAAGGGGACGATAGAAGATGAGATGGTTGGATGGCATCACCGATTCACTGCACATGATTTGAGCAAGCTCTGGGAGTTGGTGTTGGACAGGGAAGCCTGGCATGCTGCAGTCCATGGGGTCGCAAAGAGTTGGACAGACTGAGCGACTGAACTGAACTGAGGCATATTATGAAAATTTAATAGAAGACACAGGAAACTAATAAGACCCAAGAAGCTTTGCATCATTCTTCTTTTTACATTTTTTATTATGGAAAATTTCAAACACCTGAAAGTAGATGGAAAAATACAACATAATCGCATGTTTCCCTCATCTAACTTCCAGAATTTATCCTTGGCCAATTTTATTTCATCTGTATTTTTTACCCACTTTCCCCTCAAGATTATTTTGAAAAAAATTCCAGATATAATTTATAGGTATAAATATTTCAGTTTACAAAGCTAAACATAACCACAATACTATCATTATCATACTTACGTTAATAATAATTCCTTACAGTTAAATATCAGTCAGTATTCAGATTTTCGAAGGTCCAAAAAGTTGTCATAATTTTTTTTAAGCTGTTTTGTTTGAATCAGATCCAAGTAACTTACACACGTGATTGGCTCTTGTGTCAACTGTTTCATGACTTATGGTTCTATCTCCTGTTTTTCTTTTTCTTGCTATTTCTTGAAGAAACCAAGTTGTTTGTTCTCTGGTTTCCCACAGTCTAATTTTTACTGTTTACATCTTTGTGGTGTAGATTAACACATCCTTCTCAACCCTGTATTTCCTGTAAATTGCTAGTTGAGTCTGTGAACTTGATCAGGTTCAGATTCTGCTTCCTTCTTTTTGGGAAGATCCCCTTATCAGTGGTATGTTCTTCCATAAAAAGACATTAGTGCCTGGACTTCCCTAGTGGTCCATTGTTGAAGACTCCACCCTCCCCATAGCAAGGGGCCTGGGTTTGAACCCTGGTCAGGGAACTAAATCTTGCATGCTGCAACTAGGAGCCCACATGCCACAGCTAAGACCTGGCACAGCCAAAAACTGATGCTCGTACCTAACAGGCTCTCATTCTGCGATGTTTGTGGCCATTGATACAATGCATGGATCCACTTATTTGTGAGTATCTGCAAAATGGTAATTCTAAATCTGTCATTCCTTCATTCTTTTTCAATCAGGATACTTCCTTTGAAGTAGACTTACTGTGACCTTCCATTTGGTTACCCAAGGACAGAGTTGATATAGGAAAGACAGGGAAAATGTGCTTTCTTCTTAATTTTATTTTTGTCCATTTTCAAAATAACACGTTTTTGTTTTTGTAATACCCTGTCCAGAAACCAGTTCATTTTTGTTGAAGGTGCATATTGTTTAATCAGTGTTTGATTTGCTTTGTTTTGCTGGTTTGAACACAGAGCACATTACCATTTTAGGGACTAAGCCTGGCTTTCGAAGCCTCTCTCTTCCCTCAATAAAATGAAAACTGAACACCTCCAGGGTTTGGCTTCAAGGGAAAGGTAGGCAAAGTCAGCACCCAAATGCTATTTCTCTCAATTTCCCCGTGCACTGTGTAGGACCTATCTGTCTTATTTTGTGTGTCTGACATCCACTGTCACTTCCTGAGAGACTTTGAACTCTCTGTGTTGTGTTGTCTGGGGGAGGTAGTGCCTGTTATCTCTCTAGAATGCTAGGAAGGTCCACCTTTCTGCTCCTGATGCCTCCTGGAGGCAGGCATGTGATCCTGGTGAGCTGATCAAACCTCAGTCCTGGACTTGGACTTCAGAGCGGGCCAGGAGGGGGACGGTGAGGCCACTTGTCACTGGTGCAGGCCATGCCCTTCACCCTTCGTGCTGCACGATGGTAGCTGTGTTGCTGTGACTTTATCTCTGGAGCCCCCCTGGTTCTTGGTTGTTTTCTGAACCTGAGCCTCGTTTAGGCTTTTTTTTTTGGAGCTGTGAGCTCCTGCTATCATTTCAGTAGATCCCTGTGTGCTTAAATAAACAGTGCAAGTTGGCAAGTTGTTGCCTGCAGTTGGGATCTCTGGGTGATTCAGTAATTGGCATTAGACAGTTGGTCTTATAGGAGACATGTCTCCAGAGAACTGTGGGATTGGGGATGAATTATCTGACTGAGTGGGATTAGACAGAGTCCAAGTAGGAAATCCAGCTGTCCCTGGCAGGCAGTTGTGAAATAGCTACCCCACCCGGTCACATGAATTCACGTTGCACAATTTACAGCAAGGTTCTGGGCAACTAGAATATTAACTAGTCAGAATGGTGGGGTGGCTGCTCCTGCCTGCAGTGGAAAGTTTAAAGCAAGTAAACAACACATTCAAGTCTCCAAACTAACCTACTGAACCTAAAGAACGTCATTTCTTATAGGTAGTGTACGTGTGTGTGTGTGTGTGTGTGTACAAGTGTGCTCGTGCACTCAGTCATGTCTGACTCGTCCAACTCTTTGTGACCCCTCCCCCCATGGACTGTAGCCCACCAGGCTCCTCTGTCCATGGGATTCTCCAGGCAAGAATGCTGGAGTGGGTTGCCATTTCCTTTTCTAGGGGATCTTCCCGACCCAGGGATTGAACCTGGGTCTCCTGCATTGCAGGCTGATTCTTTACTATCTGAGCCACCAAGAACAGTACTGAACATTTCACTGAGGTATAATTTACTTTGCAGGGTTATTAAGAGGATAAAATAAGTTGATATAGAAAGCACTTTGTAAACTGTAAAGTACTGTTTCTTTGTTTTTTTTTTGTTTGGGAAGAGCACTGAACAGGAAGTTAAACAAAAATAAATCAATCAATCTGAGAATAGCCCAGAAGACCTTAGCTAAACCTAAAAGGAATAGTCTTGGAAATAAGAATTTCTAGTATTTTAAAATATGAGTGTTATCTGCTGGCCAAGCAATCATTGATTATCCTACAGGGAAAGCAGTGCTATAAACAAGACTCTATCTGCTTTGAAGAGCTTACAAAGGAGTTAATCATCTAGGTGTACTTCAGGACATTTGTGTTATTACAGACAGAAACTTAGAAAATGGGAGATATGGTTTAGCGCATTTTTCAATCTCTTTGCAAGGCTGGCTTCATGACTATGGCATATCATTGGTTAATCTCATACTTCATTAAATATATAGCTTAAAATGATTTTTTACAAGTGAAAACAAAATTCTGTGGTCACTGAATTCAACTTTTATTGAGGATGTACGGAGGAATCAAACTGCCCCTGTCCTCAAGGGACTCATTTGCAACTAGGTAAGCAAATTTTACAAGACAAGGGAAGACGCTGGTAGGGCAGTGCCCACAGAGAGCTTGGGGAGCCCTGCAGGGACTAGGGGGACGGTGGTGGTGGGGGAAGTAGAAATGTTTGGAAGCCACATGGAGAAAGCAGAAGCTCTGCCTTTGCTGAGACTTGAAAGTTTCAGTGCAGCGGGGAGGGAGGAAGGCCCAGTGGAACACTGCGTGCAGACAGGAGGCAGGAAAGGATGTGGTGTTTTCAGGGACCACGGAGAAGGCAGTAGGAAATGGATTACTTTTCACAGAAATAAGGAATGAATATTGGCTCTATAAGCACTAATTAATTTACATCATGATTGGCTGTCTACTCGGTGTTTACCTTTCTTTAGGAACTATTTGTATTTTTGTCCCACTGTTATGGAAATATTATAATTGATGAAACATATTAGGAAAAATGTAAACATATTCATTAAAGTGCTTCTCTCTTAAGGATTTTGCAGCTACTGAAAGCTTTGACTACCACTAACGCCTTAACACCACTAACACCACTAACACCTTGATGAAACAAAGCATTACCCGAGTAGGTAATTATAAGTAGGAGAATTATAAAGGCTTGAAATGTCTATAGTTTTCCGATCAGTGACTGACTCATCATAATTTTCAACAGTTATGCCTTCAAAATCTTTGAGAGAGGTCAGAAATCCATTGTGCAGATGAAGAAACTGAAGCAAACAGGATTCTTCTTGGTCTCAATGTGAGAGACCAGAGTACATCAGGGAGATTATTGCTTTTGATCGTATCAAGTTTCTCAGACCAGTAAGTTTCCGTTTGTTTTGTAAATCCCAAAGTGGAAGGCGTTCTGAGATTTCTTCTTCTGTCTACTGGAAATATGTCACTTGTTCTTCATAAAGTGCTCAGAATGCTTGGTACTGTTAAGAAGCTAGAGGAGGGACTCTTTCTCTGAGAGTTTAGAAGAAAGGACCGGCAGCATTGATTATTCATGAAGTCCTGATCAGAGCTAGTTTAGATCCTTCAGAAGTCAGAGCATATGATATGTGCATTCGGATTTTTTTTAATCACGATTAATCATCTGTCCGAAGTGTCTTCGCTGGATTCTTCTTGTATAAGAAGGACATAGCTTCCCGTATTTCTGCTGACGTACTTGACAACACTGCCAAAGCAAATGAGACATTTAAAAACCTGTGATTAAGGCACTACATAAACCTGTGTTCTATCCTTTCTCTTGTTACATGATTTTTTAATAAATTATGCAAAGAAGGAGGGTAGTGGTTATTTTGAATCTAGCAGACTTTTATGCATAGATTTCTGAAAATATTAATTAAAAAAACGACATGAGTTCTACCTCTTCCAGATTCCTAAGATGTCCATCTCCCACTGTCTACTCTGCGTAGTCCCCACAAAATATTATAAGCTATTAGTGAAGTTCATGTTTCATGCCTATAACTGAAACTTGGACAGAAGACATCTAGACATAATTAAAATAGCAGGTAATTTTAATTTTAAAAATATTGAACATATTTAAAAAACAAAACTCAGAAGACCATCTGCATTTACATTAGAAGCATTATTAAAAGGATAACAGCCTTTTATCTCTCTGTACTAATTTTTCCAATTATAAAAGCAATATGTGTCCACAACAGAATATTTCTAAATATAATGAAGAATAAAATTTAAATGAGCCATTATTCTGCTTCCCATGTAGTACAGTTCTTATAAGTTATTTTTCACCATATGGATGCACCATCATTTATTTAACCAATTCCTATCATCAGCCATTTTGGTCATTAAAATATTTTGCCATAATGAACTTTTTGTATATAAATTTTTGACATTGCTGATCATTTCCTTAGGGTAAGATTCTAAATGGAATCACTGGTTCAAATGCCATGAACTTTTTTGGGGAAACTTTTGATACGTGTTCATGAATTGCTTTCCAAAAATGATAATGTGCGATAACCCTACTTCCAGCAAAGAACAAGGTTGCTGGTCTCATCAAGTGCTCACTGGCTCAGCATGGAGTTTTAGTATTGCCAATTCAACAGGTGAATAGCCTCCTTCTAAAAAGGTATCTGGTAAGAATAGCTTTTCATCACAGTTACAGAGGACTGGTAAACACTACTGTCGTCCAGCCTCTGCAGATTCAAGTATCAGCGTTCCGCTGAGAGAGACGTGCTGAGGTCCTACTTGGAACAAGGTGCCTGCCCAACCTTGAAGGAGTTAAGAGCCTGTGCAGACAGGCTCTGTCCTCCCTCCCTCACGGCCGCAGCCCACGGCGCTCAGGGGGCGCGAAGATCCCAGGCCCTGTGCCCCAGCTTACACCCCCCTTTCCTGTTCTCAGCCGAGTGAGATGGGCAGGCCCAGCAGAGGCTGGTTGAAGGGCTCTTGGCTCAAGGCTTGGGCCCCACAGAACGTGTCAAGTATACTTGCTCGTGCGTTTTCACAACCACTTACCTATATGGCTTACACTTTTTGTTCATTGAAAGGCAGAGGAAGAAACACATTATTTCTCACGAGTCTGTGCCTCTGGTCATTTTATTCTACGTACTGTTCATAAATAGAATTCTGTACTTGGCATTTATTTGTATATTTACATTTGAAAAGGAAATAATTTAATAAGCCAACTCTCAGGAAAGGAAAGAGAATTCTTAATATCCAGTGCATTCTATCTGCTCTTATCATTTACCCAAGAATCTGTATTAAAGTATATCTTCTCAGAGCAATCTTGTTCATTTAAAGATAAGGGGTAGCTTCTCAGAGTCTCCGTCTAATCCAGTCTTTCTTCCTCCTAGTCCTGGAAGGCCATGCCACTATCTTTTTTTTCTTAAGTCTACAAAATTATTGACAGATGTCATCATGTCTAAAAGTTCTTGAGAAAAATACATTCTGAGGCAAAACTTCAACAGATCTATGTTATTGTATTGGTAAAGTCAGGGAGTTCATTCAATCCATCTAGCCTTTGATAAAAGGATAAAAAATAAATAATGACCTACCATAGACTGATGGCTGGAATTAGCAATAAAACAGCGGAGAGCAGAAAGACAAAGCCTTTGTACCAAGCAACAGTGGCTGAATAAATTCCGTTGAAAGTAGAAACCGCAGTGATTCCGCCAAGTGTTTCTAAGAAAGCAAGACAAGCAAACATGGTGCCTGTTTGGGGGCGGGGTGTGGAGGGAAAGAGAGAAAAGGCTGAGTTACAAAACAACAAGCCAAAATAACAGAAAACTGCAAACATGGGGGTGCTGCCTGGTGAAGGAGGCAGTCACCCATTTTGTGGGTGAAGAAACTGAGGTCAGGAGTTCTCCTTGGACCTGACATGAGAGGAGCTGGAATCAGTACTTCCAGGATCCATGGGGAAAAGCTAAAAAGCACCGGCTGCTTAGGCGTGTGGAATCAGCTGTGTGTCTGCCCCGACCACAGCCTCAGACACAGAACCACCTGCCCCTGAGTTTCCAGGCTCCCCCCTGCCACTCTTGGTCCCTGGGCTAATCTGTGACACAGCTGCGGGGCAGGATGGCTCCCTGTGGGCAACATCCAGGTCGGGTCAGATCTGGCAAGAGTGACAGGCAAGGCAGAGAGACATAATCTTATCACATGTACCTGCGTGCTAAGTCGCTTCAGTCGTGTCTGACTCTTTATGACCCTATGGACCGCAGCCCTCCAAGCCTCCTCTGTGCATGGGGTTCTCCACACAAGAATCCTGGAGTGGGTTGCCACTCCCTCCTCCAGGGGATCTTCCCAACCCAGGGATCTTATGTTTCCTGCATTGGCAAGCAGGTTCTTTACCATTAGCGCCACCTGGGAAGCCCTTGGGAATCTTATCATATGTTCTGCAGTTTGAATTTGATCTCTTCCTCTAGAGTAACAAAAGAATCAGTTACATCAGTTTCCTGTTTGACTCGTCCAGTAACTACGTCACTGCCCTGTGCTCTAGTGAAGGTTATGCCACAGGCTGTTACTCAGTGATTCTCTAAAACATACTTTTCTGTCTTAACCTGCTTACAACTGTCTCCCCTCGGAGGGGACTCTGCTGTCCTTCTTGCTTGCTACACCCCGGGCATGGGAAAGGGCAGGCCTTGGAGCATTGCTCAAGAAGCCTGAAAATGGCTTCGGGGTCAGCTCAAGCTCACAGTCAGTCAGAGAAATGGTCCTTATTCCATGAGTTTTGAGTCCTGTCTGGAATCCAAGACCATGTTGACTGAAGAGTTAAACTTCCAAAAGACAGTTGAGCATCTTGACACACTGTTCTTCCTCTTGGTCAAATTTCACATCACTAAGAACACCATGGCTGTTCTCAGCCCCTGGCTTCAGTGGTATAAGTTCCTACAGTTTGTGCAGATCCTTCTTTCTTTTTAAAGCTGCTGTGTTTGTTCCCTACTTTGCCGAGTTTCCTTTTCCATGATAAACTGTAATGCATTTTCCTTATGAGTGAGTGAGTGAAGTCACTCAGTTGTGTCCGACTCTTTGCGACCCCATGGACTGTAGCCTACCAGGCTCCCCTGCCATGGGATTCTCCAAGCAAGAGTACTGGAGTGGGTTGCCATTTCCTTCTCCAGGGGATCTTCCCGACTCAGGGATCGAACCCGGGTCTCCTGCATTCCAGGCAGACGCTTTAACCTCTGAGCCACCAGGGAAGCCCAGTGCTAATTATGTAAATGATTGTGCTTAATTGGATTGATAAGGAAGGAAAAAGCAAGCTTGAGGATCACCTTTCACAGCTGGATTATAGTTTATAATAATATAAACTATATTTTATAGTATATAAAATAAACTATAAACCTCTTGTTTTCCCCATGGTCTTGCTTTTTTAAACTGTGTATTTATTTTTGTCTATTTATATCTTCACTCTATTATACACATTCTGGTGTGTGTGTGTGTGTGTGTGTGTGTGTGTGTGTGTGTGTGTTGTGAAGTTGCTTCAATAGTGTCCCATTCTTTGCAGCCCTATGGACTGTAGCCCATCGGGCCCCTCTCCATGGGATTTTCCAGGCAAGAGTACTAGAGTGGGTTGCCATTTCTTTCCTTCTCCAACATATTCTCATATATTGCTTCAGAGTCTTCATTGAACAACAGGACATATGTTCATAAAACAAACCTCTCTCTGCAGAATGCTAAGTTATCAGAGATGTGTCTTCTGAACCCAGTGAAAGTTCTGTCCATGTCAAGTGCAATTTGCTTTGTTCACTGCTGTGCGCCCAGGGTCTAGCCGTGCTGGCACATGGTAGACATCTAATACAAACTTGTCAAGTGATTGAATAAAAGCTTCGTTCAAGGGCACAGTTATCCATCATCATGTAGCATATGGACTTGGTGCCTCCATGATAATACAAGATTATACAGAATATTATGATATTTATGATAATACAGGAAGTCAGTTTAATTGGAAACAAGGTCTCCTAGTTATCTAACTATGGCATTGTTTTATTTTATTTCTAATGCCTTGCTAAAGCCAGGGATGGTGCCATGGTGCTAATCCTATTACACAGTGGCTTGAGTCTTTTCTTGTCGGAAACTCGGTCAGGCTGTGCAAACAAACAGCTACCCTCCCAAGAAATAGCTCTAGCTTCTTGCTGCAACTCCCTGAGTAGTACAACTTGTTTAATAGTTACCAAAGATAAATTGATTAAATAAAAGCACAATGGAGTTTATTTTCTAAACTTAAAAAAAAATCCAATAGATGTCAAAACTCAAGTCTGTTTGTTTTAACTGGGTCCCATATATTAAAGTCGCTCAGCTGGTAGAGAATCCTCCTGCAACATGGGAGACCTGGGTTCGATTCCTGGGTTGGGAAGATCCCCTGGAGAAGGGTAAGGCTACCCACTCCAGTATTCTGGCCTGGAGAGTTCTGTGGACTGTATAGTCCATGGGGGTCACAAACCTTGGACGTGACTGAGTGACTTTCACTTTCATGTATTAATAGAATTTCAAGGAGTACACAGATGACAAACTAAGAGGGAGTCCAGGGTGCTCTAGCGATGAATTTCATAGCTGTATGGAGCACAGAGATTTCAAAATAATTAGCAAAAGTCAGTTTCCTCCTCTTTTTTACATAAGGTATTATAATAGAGATAGGGAGAAGCACCTGAAAACCTCTGTAGCACTTCCCTTCTCAGATTACTTTAAGGTGCCTAATGTGACGAAAGCTGAGCGCAGAAGAATTGATGCTTTTGAACTGTGGTGTTGGAGAAGACTCTTGAGAGTCCTTGGACTGCAAGGAGATCCAACCAGTCCATTCTGAAGGAGATCAGCCCTGGGATTTCTTTGGAGGGAATGATGCTGAAGCTGAAACTCCAGTACTTTGGCCACCTCATGGGAAGAGTTGACTCATTGGAAAAGACTCTGATGCTGGGAGGGATTGGGGGCAAGAGGAGAAGGGGACAACAGAGGATGAGATGGCTGGATGGCATCACTGACTCTATGGACATGAGTCTGAGTGAACTCCGGGAGTTGATGATAGACAGGGAGGCCTGGCGTGCTGCGATTCATGGGGTCGCAAAGAGTCGGACATGACTGAGTGACTGAACTGAACTGAACCGAATGTTTTAACAAAAATATCCATTTTTAGAAGTAATGAAGGATGGAAGTACATTCACTTTTATACATTTCAATACCACCAGAAGGATTTCTTCATTTGCAGTTAAGAACAAAATGACTCTACTATCCTGGACCAAGGGAATCACAATGGAATTGACAAAGTTATTTCAACTCACAATAAGACATGTCAAAATGCAAATTACACATTTTGAAATGTCACTGTATTTAATAATATGAAACCACTTCTCAAAAGAGTTGATAAATAAATCAAGCTAAACTAAACCAAAGTAAATAATACATTCTGACAAGTCTATTGTAGTTCTAAGTCAAAGCAGGTTGATATTTTTGTTTCCTGAATAGTTTTATTGAGATATAATTCACATAATATAAAACTCACCCTTTTAAATTGTACAGTTCAGTGGTTCTTCTGTGTTCACAGAAACTGGGCAACCATCACCCACCATCTAATTTTAGGACATTTTCATCTCCCCAAAGGACTCTTTGTGCCCATTATCGGTCACTCCCTTTTCTCCAGAGTGTGGGGAAGCACTGGTGGAATTCCTGTCTCCATGAATTTGCCTATTCTGGAAATTTTGTGTAAATGGAATCATATTTACATAATAATGTGTGGCCTTTTGTGACCAGCTTCTTTCATTTAGCATAATGATTTCAAGGTTCATCCCTGTTGTAATGTGTATCATGACTTCATTTCTTTTTATTGTGAAGTCACATTCCGTGGGACAGACACACCTCATTCTGCTTACGCATTCACCAGTTCACGGACATTTGCATTGTTTGTGCTTCTTGGCTATTATAAATAATCCTGCTATGAACGTTAGTGTGCAAGATTTTTTGTGTGGACATATGTTTTCATTCCTCTTCAGGGTATACCTGGGAATGGAATTGCTGAGTCATACGGTAACTCTATTTAACTTTATCAGGAGCTATCAAACTATTTTGTTAAATGGCCAAGTCATTTTAGATGATTTTCTCACCAGCAGTGCATGAGGGTTCCAGCTTCTCCACATCCTCATCAACACTTCTTACGGTCTGTCTTTTTCATTTCACCCATCTCAGTGGGTCTCAGTGTGGTTCCAATTTGCATTTCCCGGATGGCTAATGATGTTGATCATTTTTCATGTGTTTGTTTGGCCATTTGTACATCTTCTCTGTAGATGTCAGTTCAAATCCTTCACCCATTTCTTAATTGGATCATCTTTTTATTGCTGAGTTTTAGTATATTTTGGACACAAGTTCCTTATCAGACATATGGTTTGCAAGTATCAATATATTTTCCCATTCAGTGGGCTGTCCTTTCACTTTCCTTTTTTTTTCCCCTCTCTCCTTTTTATTTTTTTAAGTATGGAAGTATGGCAAAACATTTACAGGAGACTTGGAAAATACAGAAGAAAGTTACATATTCTTTTCACTTTCCTGATGGTGTCCTTTGAAGCATAAAAGTTTTTAATCTGGAAAAACTCTAATCTATCTGTTTTGTTGTTGTTGTGCTTTTGGTGTTGTATCTAAGAAACCATTACATAATTCAAGGAAGCATCTAAGTTTTTACATAATGTAGTTTTTATATTCCTAAGTGATTTTCCAATTACTCTGCATCACACAATCAACAAACATCTTAGTGAATATATAGCTACGTCTTATGCGTGGAAAAGAATCCAGAAATATATTTTTAAATGTATTGAATTATGCAATCTTCTGCAGTGGGACGGGGCATGTCCAGAGCAAGCCCTCTGCAGCACCAGGCCCTGGGCAGGGGCTCCCTTGCCTGAATATCAGCTCTTCCTAACACATACCTTACCACTTGATTCAAAAGGAGTTCTGTGCAGAAAAAGGGTTGAGAATATTCTGAAGAAACAGACACTGATCGTACACGGCTACGGGGTGGTACAGATTATAGAGTCATTCTGTTTCTTAAGCAAATTACACTCACCTTGCTCAGAAGAACGAACCACTTTTGATATCATGGACCGTAGAACAGAGAGAGGCATGACAGTGAAGAGAAACGGCAGCCTGACTGTGAGAGGAAGAGATAACAATTAACTGGCTCGATCGGAAAACTCAGGGTCAGTTTTAAGCCTGAAACACTTTCCCTCTAAACAGTTCATTTTCTCTAAGCATCCTGCTTCATTACTTCTAATGACTGAATTAATTAATGGAAGAATTCTGCTTAATAAAGGAAGATAGACAATGGACAGGTCAGTTTAAGATGAGTTTACTTTCTGCAGATGTAGAAAACAAACTTAGGGTTCCTGAGGGTAAGGGGAGAGAAGAAGGAGGAATTGGGAGATTGGGACTGACACATACACACTGCTAGATATAAAATAGATAACTAATAAGGACCTATTGTAGAGCACAGGGAGCTCTACTCAACACTCTGTAATGGCCTATATGGAAAAGAATCTAAAAAAGAGTGGGTATACGTATGTATTTATATCACAGATCCACAGTACGTTTTTTGTTTGTTAATAAGTTTTTTGTTTGTTTTCTGGTTTTGCTCTTTCAGACTCGGCATTTTTAGTGCTAGTGTTCTTTTATTGATCTGCTCATTGGCAAACTGGTTCCTTATCTTGTTGGTTGTTCATCTTTGTGGCTGAAAAATTTCAGGAACACAAATTGCCTTTGTTCTTAACTTCTGACCCTTAAGAGTCAGTAGCATTTTTCATTATAAGATAAAACAGTAAGATATTACATTTGCAGATCACTGTAAAGTTCTCACACATATTAACTGACTTTGGCCTTGGCAATTCCAAGGGAGACGGGGAGAGGGACCTGTCCTTTTCTGAACTCTTGGCATTGTGCTAAGTGGTTTACAGTTATCTCTTCTAATATTCGTGACAATCCTCTGAATCAAGCACCACGATGCCCATTTTAGCGATAAAAAAATAAGGGCTCAGAGCAGTTCAGTAACTAGCCTAAGATCACCTGGCTCTGCAGATGGAAATTAAGCACAATTCTGCTTGGTCATCCTGCCCCCCTGCAGGGTAGCAAGAGGTTAATACTGCCTTTGTAGAAAAAGACTAAATGGACCTCTCTTGAGGTCTTACTTTACAGATCCTTTAACCTTTGCAAGTGCAGTATTTTCACTCAAGCCTTACAAAAACCACTGATGGGGTGCAGGTAGTTAAGGAAACAGGTCAGCTTGTCAGAATGTGATTCATCAAAAGTTAATTCATGAAATGATCAATTTGCTGAAATTTCAATTTGCAAAGTCTTCTTGAATACATCCAGATGAGATCGGGCACGTTCAGGGTGGTATGGTCATAGGCTTGAATATATTCAGTGAACATTTTTCTTATAAATCTTTTGAGCATCCTTTACATAACAGTCTTATTTTTTTTAATCTAAAGTAGCCTTCTTAGTAGCACTTTAAGAAATATTTTAAGTTGGTGAATGTTATATTGAAGAACTGATTCACAAGAAGAAGTTTCCTCAGGACAGTTTCTGGGCAAATGTGCAAATTTAGAAAATTGTGGTTATTAAACAAAATTATTTTAAGTCAGTTGTTTTTCAGCTTCTGGCAAATTTGCTTTTAACAAATTACCTTTAATTAAACTAGAATACATTAAATAGAGAATTTTGTATTAAAGTTTCTCAACCATCAGACTGCATTCATTTTATATAAACATCAAATACGAAATTCCAGGGTATACTTGTAACTCGTAACTTACCTAAAAACATCATCAATGTTGTTCTGGCAAAAGCAGTCATAGCCATGCCCACCATGGTGGTCAAAGTTCCTATGAAGGCCATGTGAATATCGTCCATACAGTAAGAAAAAAGCCATATTCCTAGGAAACTGCTGAAAAAAGTGAAACTACCCAAAGCTGACCCGTAACCTATTAAAACTTCATCCCAGCAGAGCGGCGAATCCAATTCATAAAGGACAAAAATGGGGGAAACACCAATGGTCACGAAAAAGTAAGTGATCATCGTGAAAAGCAACAAACAACACAAAGACCGTTGCTCATCAGAAGCATTTTTAAAAAGCATGTATGTTCGGTGAAATAGGTTTTTAAAGGTTTCGGTCCACGATACAGAAATATTCTGAGATGAAGACTCTTTCATCGAATCCTCAAGAAAAAATAAAGTATAAAGCAAGTTCACAAAAAGAGCCACGGTAACAATTAAAAAGGACCACACAAAACCTAACCCTCTAATAAAATAGCCAGAAGACAATCCTGTTAATCCACTAACAACTCCAAACAGGAAGTCAATTATGGCAATTCGGATCGTTCTTTGTTTCTTTTCTTTACACTGATCAACTATGTAGGCAAAAGAGGCTCCCAGAAGTGTGGTGTAATTGCCAAAAAGTGCACCAATGAAGGTAGATGCAATCAGAAGCTGGACTGGAAGGGCAAAATAGGAGAGCAGACAGAGCCAAGCACTGTTTGCAAGAGCGCCGACAGAAGACAAAATCAGAGGGAATTTCCTTCCTCCATGGTCACTGTGTGACAGAAACACGAACGTAGACACGAGACCAGGAATTAACCCACTTATGTCCATCTGCAGGTTAAAAAGAGACACCTTTTTCTGGACTTCCTGCAAAGAAAAAGAAGACAAAGTGTTTACAGAGGTGTTTACAACGTGCCTGAAAGTATTTTGGTATAGACTTTTGAAAAATCAAGCAAGAGCTGGTAAGTCAGGGATGGGGAATTTATAGTGCATGAGTTTTTTGTTTTTGTTTTTAAAAAATATTTATTCATTTGGTTGCCCTGGGTCTTAGTTGTGGCAAGCTGAATCTTTGATCTTTGTTGCACCACGTGAACTCTTAGTTGCAGGTCCCCCAGCATTGGGCACAGAGAAGGCAACGGCACCCTACAACTCTCGCCGGGAAAATCCTATGGACAGAGGAGCCCGGTAGGCTGCAGTCTATGGGGTCATGAAGAGTCGGACACAACTGAGAGACTTCACATTCATTTTTCACTTTCATGATTGGAGAAGGAAATGGCAACCCACTTCAGTGTTCTTGCCTGGAGAATCCCAGGAACAGAGGAGCCTGTTGGTTGGGCTGCCATCTATGGGGTCGCACACAGTCGGACACGACCGACGCGACTTAGCAGCAGCAGCATTGGGCAAGACGTCTCAGCCACTGGACCACCAGGGAAGCTCTCAACTTAAATCATTATCCAGTTCACAACGCAAAGATCAAGAGCTGATATAATCATCAATGCTCAGTCATAATGTTCAAGGTCCACAGTGGAGACACTGACCCATAAAAATGAAATGTATGTATTGGTGTATCTCTGACTCACATCAAGGATCCACAGAGCCCAAGGCCTCAGGACTGGCCATGTAATGACTTCTTTTTTCTTCTGTGGACTTCCCTGATAGCTCATCTGGTAAAGAATCTGCCTGCAATGCAGGAGGCCCCAGTTCAATTCCTGGGTTGGGAATATCCCCTGCAGAAGGGATAGGCTACCCATTCCAGTATTCTTGGGCTTCCCTTGTGGCTCAGCTGGTAAAAAATCCACCTGCAATATGGGAGGCCTGGGTTCAATCCCTGGGTTGGGAAGATCCCCTAGAGAAGGGAAAGGTTGCCTACTCCAATATTTTGGCCTGAAGAATTCCACGAACTGGGGTCACAGAGTCAGACACAACTGAGCAAATTTCATTTTCTTTCACTTTCTTCTGCGGACAGTTCACACTAAGAGATCGCGTTCTAAAGGAAAAAGGATACCTTTTCCCATGATACATCTTTCTGTCTACACTAAGGGAATGAATATCACATGTAAGTGTCATATTTGACAGACTTTTATTTAGGTAGAGCTCAGTTTTCCTTTTTACATGTGTCTCCACAAATATTCCTTTATTTACTAAAAACTAAGATAAAACCCAAAGAAGAGTTCTATATTGACTAAAGATGGTAGTGTGCCATGAACTAAGGAGTGAGATGAACTCCGCTTTCCTGAGGCCTGGCACAACTATGAGCACACAGATTGGCAGACACAACCATCATTGCACTAGTTATTTGATGTAAAGAACTTGGGTGATTTAAAAGCATTGTCTTCTTGCCTCTTCTGTGTATTTTCCAAACTTTATATTAAAGCTGGGTGCCATTTTTATAATGGTGATGACTAAACTCAGTTTAAAGGCTTTCCACATGACACTAGTGGTAAAGAACCCACTTGCCATTATGTCTCATTGGCAAGGTATAATCAGAAACAAGTTCAGTCCCAGGGTCAGGAAGATACCCTGGAGGAGGGCATGGCAACCCACTCCAGTATTCTTGTGTGGAGAATCCCATGGACAGAGGAGCCCGGTGGGCTACAGTCCATGGGGTTGCAAAGAGCTGGACACAACTGAAGTGTTTTAGCACACATGCAAACTCATTTAAAAAAATTTATTCATATCATATTTAGAAGGCACCCTAAAAACCTGATGAACCACAAAAATATCGGATACTGAATTAATTTTTAAATAGTGAGCCTATTTTAATTTTTATATATGTATAAAATTCAAGCCATTCTGTATTGCCAAAACTTGAGTCATCTTTGCTTCTAACCTTTCCCTTCGTCCATGTTCCCCAGCACAATCTATCTTGCCTGCCTCTCCTCCCCCGCCAGTCTTTCTTGTGCCTTTATCTTCTTGACGGTCCCATAGTTGCCATGTGAACAACTCCCACTGGTTTTGCTCTCCACTACTCTGACATCTCACTGGTCTCTTTACTCAGTTCAAGTGTAACACCAGCCTTATCACTTTGCAGATCACAGACCCGGATGCTGGGCACATCTCCCAGAGCACACTGTCAGTGTGTCTCTCACCTCTCAAAGCTGCAGTGTCTCCCCAGCCTGCCTGAGAAAGTCCACGCTCCTTAGGCTGGAGCCTGAAGTTCCCAAGATGTGGCCTGGCCTCACTCCTCTGCATCATGCCCACTCACTCCAAGTACAGTCTATGTTCCAGGCACCATCCACAGTCAGTCCTGCTTGGATTTCCCTGAAATTCCCAAACCCACGTCATTATCCCTCCTTCCGAAGCTTCTCACACAACAGTTATCATCCGCTAGCTATACTTTCTGTGTAATGATTAAGAGCTTGAGCTCTGGAATCAGAGGAACCTGGATTCCATCCAGTCAGTTCTGTACACAGCAGTTTTAGGTGATCTTTATAGCTGATTTGAGTTGTAGTATAAACATTGTAAAAAACAGAAAATAAAAAAAAATTTTAAATTAAACAGAAGGACAGAAGACAGTCCTGTTAATCCACTGACAATTCCAAACAGGAAGTCAATTATGGCAATTTGAATCATTCTTTCCTACTTGTCTTAACATTGATCAACTATGTAGGCAAAAGGGACTCCCGGAAGTGTGGTGTAATTGCTAAAAAGTGCACCAATGAAGGTAGACGCACATCAGCTCACGTCACTCCTCTCATCGTGAGCACGTCAGCTCATGTGACAGTCCCTCAATGACTTTCCTTCCACTGGAGTAAATGCAAACTCCTTGTGGGTGGTGGCAGGGGGCTGGGGGGCAGTCCCCCAGCACAGATTCTGCAAACCTCCAGGCTACTTGCTGTTCTCTCCGCTTGATCGATCCGCACACAGCTTACTTCCTTAATTCAGAACCACCTCCTCAGAGAGGCCTTCCCTGACCATCACTCCAACTAAAGCAATCCCACTGACCCCTACCCAACGCTCCAGCCCCTCATCCTGCCGTTTTTCTCCCTAGAGACTCACCACCCCTTGACAGGACATGATATGTTACTCTAGATGTGCATTCCATGACCTCCCTACTCCAATCTAAGCTCCCAGGGCAGGTGTGGAACCAAGACCGGCTCCAAGAACAGTGCTTCCAGGTACTCAACAGACGGATGGATGACATGAACGAACCGTCAAGTGAAGCAGGAGTCTGTAACTTGCTGCGTGTGAACCTGACCAAATTACTTGATTCCAGAGCTTCTTCATCTGACGAGAGGGAATGTCAACAGTCCCAATCTCGCAGGCTGCCAGGAGACTTAAAATTAAACATAAGGTGCTCCGCACAGGGCCCTCCTACAGTCAGTGCTAAATCACTCTTGCCTGTTTTGTGTCTATACTAGAATAAATTTCTTGAGCACATCTTGGTACCTCCTACAGACATAGGAGCCATCAAGTAAGTGTTTATTGAATAAACAAACAAGTGAAACAGTTATCTTTTAATCAACTCCTCAACAAGATGTTCCATTTTGGGGTTCTCCTCCCTTTTCCACGCCTCCTCCTATGTCCTGTTTTCCTCTCCTTTCCATCCACTGTCATTCCAACCCAGTCTTTTACACAGACTGCTCTCATCTGCAACCCATGTTTTGAAATGCAGTTTTTAACAAAGCAAACTCAAAGCATCTGTCAACCATAAATGTTGAGACAGAAGAAATTCTTGTGTGTCTGTATGTTTTAAACTCTGGAGAATTATAATTATATGTCATATAAGGGTAGATGATAGAAATCAGAGTGGAAAAAATGCTATTTCCTATACAAGATGGAACAGAATAACAATGTACTGAGACAGGAGAAACTAAGGAAAGTACTGCCAGTTTTAAGAAAGTCACAATTTCATAGGCTAAAATGTATATATTAATTTCAGTTGAGTAGAAAATATTTCTTATCTGCTGGTAACAAGGGACTCTGTTAGTTATTAAAAGGTTTATACACAAATTCCTGGGCGAGAACAATTTCATCATCTGCTGGGAAACCTGAAATTGTCCCCTCCAAGTTTAGAGGTCTGTCTCCTATTTTTAGGGGTATAAGAGCAGTCCACAAACCTCTCAACTTGCATGTGGCCAGAACGCACCTAGGGAGCTGGGCACTGAGACAGCCACTCAGGAAACGGGCAACATGTGTTCTTGGATTTAAAGAGGGGAGAATATTCTCTGAAAAGCTGAACAGGGCCAGGGAGGGGCCCAGAAGGAAGTGCTCTTAGGTCCTAAGGTGCAGGTGGTGAGGAGGTTGCCACACCCCATCCCAGTTGTGGGCGGGGTGGTATCCAGTTCCCCAATTTGAGAAAAAGCACCTGAAGCTCCAGTGCACTGATTGTAAACCAAGGCATCCAGGGCAGTGGGCTCTCCTGACTATTAATTCAATGAAACCACAATCAATCAGTCAGTGAAAAATTTTGGCAAAAATCTTCAATATGAGACCACTGCTCTGGGCAGCGAGGGGCTTTCAGCAGCTGGGCCAGGCAGGAAGTGGGGCCAGTACTCGTGACCACACAGTCACAGAGGTCACCGCAGCAGCTGGACCGAGGCTGGAGGGCGAGGGCAGGAGACTTTTCAGTCACTCGAGTCCTCTCCTCCTCCATCCCCTTCTCTGCTCCCAGGGCTCCGGTGAAGGAACACACAGAATCAAATGCAGAGACTGATGAGACTCTGGAAACTTCTCACTCCCTGGCAACGACATCCATGTAACAGGAAACATTCTTGTTTGTTTGTTTGTTGGCCTTGGCATGCGGAACTTCCCCGACCAGGGATCGAACCCGTGGCCCCCACAGTGAAAAACACAGAATCTTAACCATTGGACCACCAGGGAAGTCCAAAGAAACATTCTTGAAGGGAGACAAAACCAAGAAGAGAGACTCTTGGCCCTTCTGTTCTTATGACCTCCTTCTAGGCCAGAAATTTGATATCCATATGGCTGTTCGGAAATAATCTCTTTTTCTCTGAGGGTGCAGGTGACCCAGAGTCCCTTGACGGTTTTTTCCTCTTTTGACTGGGGAGGCAGCGCCACTCTTTTGCCCCTCTTCCCAAGCAGAAGAATTCAAAGCTCCTAAGTGTGGTTGTTTTTCAGGCATTGTTGCTGGGGGCAGGGCAGGGAATTTCCCAATCTGGCTGCTCTCTCTTTTGCATTTGGACATTGGCAGGCTCTGTTAAGAACTGCCTAAGGAGCAGGAGACTGGCAGTGTCCCTCCTGGGGGTGGAGAGTGGATGGGGAGAAGGACAGGCTCTGTGGTATCTGGCAGGACATTTTCACTGACCTCAGAGCACAAATGGGTGCTTTCCACCCCCCACACCCCCATACAGATGCTCCTCAGCATTTGAGGGGCGGGGGTCAAAGCTGATTTGATAACACCAAATGGTGGATGGCACATGCCACCCATACCCCATGGTGGACACTGGCCCGGGGCCCACAGTCTTCAGGGAAGGGCTATGTTCTGGGGTCACCAAAAACTGGGTCAGGTGAGCAGTGGAAAGAGGCGGAGCGAGGGGGCAAGGGAAAGGTAAGATCCATGTTTCACTCCACCTGTGTCTATCGAGCACTCATTCCAGCCTGCCCTGCCCAACTTTCAGGCTTCCTGTGGGGAAGGAGGAAAGAGACAGCCACACAGGAGAGGAGACTGCACTGAAATCTTCTGAGAGAAAGGAGAAGAGCCAGAATCACAGGAGAAGAAAGGGGTTTTAAGGAGAAGAGGCAGATTAGAGG
This sequence comes from Capricornis sumatraensis, assembly GCF_032405125.1. Lineage (NCBI taxonomy): Eukaryota > Metazoa > Chordata > Mammalia > Artiodactyla > Bovidae > Capricornis > Capricornis sumatraensis. Next base: position 41,164,407 of record NC_091080.1, on the reverse strand, counting down.
TGTCAGGGAGCTTCAAACAGAAAGAGAACTGAATAAAGGCTCTTGCTTTGGGACTTCGGGGTTTTAGGGTGACCCTTCAGAGATCAAGGTATGATGAGAGCGGTATCCTCCTTCCTTTAAAACCCCGCTGCGCATTCCTCTTTTATAATACACTTTAGGGCTATTTTCATGTCTTACCTCCTGGAATGCAAAAATCGGGCTGCTTTTGTTCTTTGCACACTCAGAAGTATTGCTCTCAAGTGCAATGCTGTAGTTGCCCGTTTCTTCCCATATCCTCCTGTATACATATTGTGTTGTCAATGGGCTGTTCAGAGTCAGAGCGAATACACTAAGGCAAATGACAGGTTCTACAAATGGAATCTTCATCTTGCTTGGGTAGACAGCTGGAGTTCTATTAAAGAGAAAAGGAGAGAATCAGTTGTACTCTTATCAGATAGACTAGGTTTTCAACAATGGGGAAGTTAGGGGCATTTGGTGGAGTAAACAAGGACACTAGGGAACAGAAAGCAGTAAGCACTTCCGTCGAAAATAACTTTTCGGTACTCAGTAAACCTGAGACTGTCATACTTCTCATTTTTAAGAGTTGGACCTTTAAGGACTCAGGATGATTAACTTGGACCTTTAAGAACTCAAGGGACTTTTAAGGACCTTTAAGTATGTTAGTCACTCATCCCTATCCGACTCTTGGTGACCCCATGGACTGTAGCCCTCGAGGTTCCTCTGTTCATGGGATTTCCCAGGCAAGAGTACTGGAGTGGGTTGCCATTCCCTGCTCCAGGGGATCTTCTTGACCCAAGGATTGAACCTGGGTCTCCTGTATCCGCAGGTAGATTTTTTACTATCTGAGCCACCAGGAAAGTCCAAGAACCCTTAAGAAGACTCTTTAAAATAGTCTTAGTAAGTTATATCCCACTGGGGCAACCAGTGATCACACTATAACTCCCACGTTGTATACTGCCAGCTGGTTTTCATAGAGGAAACAGTGAGGTTGCTCTTGGGACACGACAGTTACGTAATTGTTTATTATTGCTTTGGCTGCTGGTGAACAGGGGGCAGGAAGTGGACCTTTAAAGAAGCAGCTCCGAGTCGTAATAAGGCGTTGTTTCTTTTGTTTAACTCACCCCACGGTCACGGTCTTCCTGCCAGGCTGCTGGGCGCGGGTCTGGCCATTGTCGGGGCCCGGAGTCTTGGGGGGCTTTCTCCTTTCAGAGGGGCCTGCCTGCAGCGCCTCCTGGGCAGCAGGTGCTCACGGAGGCTGGGTCTGCGCCGCCGCGCTGGGGCGGGAAGGGGAATGAAAGTCCGTTGAATTCGACCAAATGAACCAGCTCGGGAAACCTCAAGCCCTTATTTTAAAGCAAACCAAGACAGCGCCCTTCCGCGTCCAGGGGACAAGCGCGACAGTCCACCGCGCAGCCCTCACTCGGCTCCGGCGCGGTCCTGCGTGCGATCTTGGTCCGGCGGGTCCTGGGGCCCGCGCGGGACAGCCGCGCCTGCGACCCCGGCCGGCAGTCCCTGAGTCCCCAGCCCGGCCTGCGCGCGGTGACTCAGCGGCGCCGCCTGCCCCGGGGACGCGCCTCTGGGGTGTTAGTCCCCGAGTCACCCCCGCCGCCGGGGCGGGCACTGATTTCCTGCGATTGGGCCCCGTGGCCAGCACCCCCGCGGGGATTGGTCCGCTCCGACGCCACTCTCGAGCTCCCGCCCCCAGAGGCCCGCCCACCCCCGCGGGTCCCTCTGCAGCCCCCGCAGCCCCCCGCAAGTTCGAGGACTGTGGGTAGAGAGCATTTCTGGGACCGAATAGCGCTCTTCACGGGAGCACACAGGAGATCTGTTGCAGAAGTGACATTCTGGGGTGCAACCACCCCCGCCCCCAGCAGCTCAGTGGGTTGGGCAAGTGCCCTGGGAAACGTGGAAGAGGGGCACCCGGTAGGGGTGCCCGTGGAGGGTGCAGGAGAGAGAGTGCTTCGAGCAGAGTTAGGTGGTCGAGAGTGTGGTCGCTGGCTCTTCCTGGTGGTACGACCTTGAGCTAATTATTTCATCTCTGTGAGCTTCCATTTATCTGTCAAGTGGACAGAACAGTCTCACAGGATCGTATTGCTGAAACCCTTGAGGTGGACACAGAGTATAACCCTCGAGCAAAGCGGGGACTGCACTTTCCCTCCAGCGAACCGCCAGAAACACCCCTGAAGATGAACGAGCTGGATTTACTACTTGTAAGGGGGAGGGATGCATACTCAGGGGACCAGGGTGGGGGGGATCAAAAGCTGTCTTTTCCAGGGCAGAGGTGTCCAGGAAAGAAGTGTTCTGAAATGGAGGGAGAACCAGGGTAAACTGTTTGGGTGACCCGGATCAACCTATTTAAAACCAGATTCACAAAACAGCTTGACTCATAGACCACAGAAACCTTCTAGTCTAGGCTCCTGACTTTACCCCTAAGAAAACTGAAACCAAAGTAACTGTGTTATTTGTCAATGACAAATTGGCACTTGCCGTCCACCTCTACAAGGACTGAATCATCTGTTGCTGCAGCTTCTGACCTTCAACATCCCCTGAAGGAGTTCAAGGTGGAGAGAAATGAGGCACTCTGTGCTGGGGGTGGGAATGGCTACTGGCAAGACAGGTCTTCAGATAGTTAGATATTTTTAGGAGAAGACTTTTATGAGCCCAATTCTTATATCTCCTCATATCTAGAAAAGGACTAAAATCCATGATGGCTGTGCCTCATGATGAGCAGAAACGTTCTGGGAAAATATGTGCTTAATTGCCTGTGCATGCGTGCGTGCTCAGTCGCTTCAGTCGTGTCTGACTCTTTGGGACCCCATGGACTGACAAGCTCCTCTGTTCGTGGGATTCTTCAGGCAAGAATACTGGAGTGGGTAGCCATTCCCTTCTCCAGGGGAATCTTTCCCACCCAGGGATGGAACCTCAAATTACACATATACTGTCCTTCCTCCCTACCTCTTAGAAGCATTTTCTCAGGGATATCTGAGGTGCTGCCTCCTGGGCTGCAGTCCTCATTTTGCCCCCAATAAAACTTAACTTGAAACTCTTACACTGTGCATTTTTATTTTAAAGTGTCGACATATTCTTCCTGGAACATATTAGTTGTGGTCTGCTAGTCATCTGCTCAGAGAGATAAGAAAAGGACTCTAGTTGGAATCCAGGCCCTACAACTGCTCATCTTTCTTCCTTCATTTTCCTGATAAAAAATGAGTGGAGTTTTTAAGGGCAGGGGAGTGGTTAAGAAGGCAATTTGGAAGTTAAAGGAGACTTATTTTTTTTTAATTTACTTATTTATTTTAGTTTTGATTGCCTTGGGGCTTCGGTGCTGCGCGAGGGCTTTCTCTAGTAGTGGCAAATGAGGGCTACTCTTCCTTGCTGTACATGGGCTTCTCACTGTGGTGGCTTCTCTTGCGGAGCACAGGCTCTAGGTTGCGCGGGCTTAGTATTTGTGGTGCACAGGTTTTAGTTACTCTGTCGTATATGGGATCATCCAGACTGGGGGTCCCCAGACTGGGGATCAAACCTGTGTCCCCTGCATTGGCAGGCAGATCCCTACCCATTGCACCACCAGGGAAGTCCAAGAAGGAGACTTTATAAAGGGGAAGCTCTGATGTATGCAGGTGCCCCGGGAAGGTGAATGTATCCTCTTATCTTTCTTCTTGGCAGCTGCTCCCACCATTGCTCAGTATTTACTGCCCTTCTCCAGGCCACTGCACTCTCCAAGGCTATAAAAACAGGGCGGTCACACCACCTTCTCTGTGACACTGAAGGGGAGCGAGCCCTTAGGTATTTTAAAATGAAAGGAACTATAACTTGTGCTGTCAGCATTCACACCAGTCCCGCCCAGCCAGATGGGTTATTTCTTATTTTATATCTCGTGTAACTCTGACCATAGATTTCTAATCTGCAGAAAACCTTCAAGCTGAGGGGAAAAAGTAGGGCAAGAGAATAACCCTGATAGTGAGAAGAGAAAGGGGAAGAGGGAATAGGGAAAAAAGAGAAAACTTTTTAGAGGGGAGAGTTTTTGTTTTGTTTTGCTTTTAATTGGAGTACAGTTGATGTATAGTATTGTGTTAGTTTCAGACATACGGCAACATTTCCCAGTCATACATATATATATCTCCCCTCATTTTTAGAGTCTTTTCCTATGCAGACCTTCACAGAGTATTGAGGAGAGTCCCTCCCTATACTAGACCTTTTTTTCTTTTTAAAGTAAGTTTACGTATTTGGCTGCACCAACCAGGTCTTAGTTGCAGCATGTAAGTTGGGGCATGTGGGATCTAATTCCCTTACCTGGGATCAAACCCGGGCCCCCTACGTTGGGAGTGCAGAGTCTTAGCCCTTGGTCCACCAGGGAAGTCCCAAGGGGAAAGTCTTATATCATCACCTTTCTTGGCTTCTCTTTCTCCCTGGAGTATATAAAAGGGTAAATCCAGTCGTTACCTCCTGACCAGTGCCTTCTGTGATGGGCAGAATAGCGCCTGTGTTAGAGAGGCCAGGTCCTCGTCGATGGCACCTGAGGACAGATTATCTCGCACAGCTGCAGGGACCTTTCAGGTATGTGATGTTTCTGGATGGCCCCAGTGTGATCGCCAAGGGTTCTAACAATGGAGAGAGGGACATCAGAGAGTCACAACCAGAGAAAGAAGATGCTAAACTTCTTGCTTTGGACCTTCCAAGTGGCGCTAGTGGAAAAGAATCTGCCTACCAATGCAGGAGACTTGGGAGATGTGGGTTTGATCCCTGGGTCAGAGGACCCCTGGAAGAGGACATGACAACCCATTCCAGTATTCTTGCCTGGAGAATCCCATGGACAGAGGAACCTGGTGGGCTGCAGTCCACAGGGTTGCAGGGTTGGACATGACTGAAGTGACTGAGCACACACACCTCTTGCTTTGAATACAGAGGAAGTGTCCATAAGCAAAGGAACACAGTTGGTATCTAAAAGCTGGAAAAGTTTAGGAAACTGGATTATTCCCTTAAAGGCTCCAGAGGGAGTGTAGCCCTGCTAGCACTTTGGTTTTAGCCCAGGGAGACCCATTTCAGACTTTTGACCTCTAGACCTTAAGTGAATAGATTTGTGTTGTTTCCAAAAAAATAGAAAAAAAAAAAAAGAGAGAAAAGAAAACCTTCAGGTAATCAGAACAGGTAACCTGAAATTATTTTGGACAAAACTAAGCAGAACTCCTTATTCATGAGCTTTTTTTGTTTGTTAGCCTTTCGTTTTCCTTCCCTAAATTATCTGCTCCCCACTGTATTGGGCTTCCCTGGTGGCTCAAATGTTAGAGAATTCGCCTGCAACGCTGGCAACCTGGGTTCAATCGCTGGTTTGAGAAGATCCCCTGGAGAAGGGAATGGCTACCTAATCCAGTATTCTGGCCTGGAGAATTCCATGGACAGAGGAGCCTGGCAGGCTATGGTCCATGGGGTTGCAAACACGACTGAGCGACTTTCACTTTCCTTTCCACTGTATTCCCTCCCCCACTGTGTTCCATGCTCACTCCAGCCAGATCTCAGTATCATCCTGGACTCCCTGCTCCAGGGTATTGCCACAGATGCTCACTCAGATCCGATGACTGTGCTGTATTCAGTCAACAGACTGAGGTACTGATTTCAGCTCCAGCGTGTAAAGAGCTTGGAAATCGTCACTCTTGTCCCTAGAGCAAAAGGAGCTGAAGGAGCTGGAAATCAGCGCTTTATCTTGTGCCCTTCAGAGCCCCAGGGCACAGGGCACAGGGCACAGCAACATCCCATGATCTGAAGAGTCAGGAATTGTCCTACTTTCAACAAAAATTACAAGGCTTTTAAAAAGGCAAGCAAAAGTACAATCTGAAAAGCACTAGAAGCAGACTGCAGATGAGGCTGAGATTTGGGCATTACTGGACAGACAATTTACAACGGCTATGATTAATATTTTAAGAGTTCTTTTGGACAAAGCAGGCAACTTGTAAGAACAGATAGGTAATGTGAGTAGCAAGGTGGAATTGTTAAAACGCATCAAAAGGAAATGCCAGAAGTCAGAAATAAAAATCCTGCAAGCTTTGTGGTATGGCGCAGAAAAAAGAAAGAAAGCAAGCAAAAAACCACTATAACAGAAATGAAGACTGCCTTTCATAGATTCAACAGTAGATTGGACAAGGCCAAGGACAGAACCAGTGTGGGCAGTTCTTTGACTTGCTGCTAAAAAAAAGTCAATCTCGAATATAAAACTGGTTGCTCTGTCTCAGTGGTTATACGTATGTATGCTCAGTTGCTCAGTCGTATCTGACTCTTGCTGACTCTATGGACTGTAGCCCGTCAGGCTCCTCTGTCTATAGGATTTTCCAGGCAAGAATACTGGAGTGGATTGCCATTTCCTCCTCCAGGGGATCTTCCTGACCCAGGGATAGAACCTTCATCTCCTGCATCTCCTGCATTGGCAGGCAGATTCTTTACCATTGAGCCACCAGTTACATATTCAGTTCAGTTCAGTTCAGTCGCTCAGACATGTCTGACTCTTTGCGACCCCATGAATCGCAGCACGCCAGGCCTCCCTGTCCATCACCAACTCCCGGAGTTCACTCAAACTCATGTCCATCGAGTTGGTGATGCCATCCAGCCATCTCATCCTCTGTCTTCCCCTTCTCCTCCTGCCCCCAGTCCTTCCCAGCATCAGGGTTTTTTCCAATGAGTCAATTCTTCGCATGAGGTGGCCAAAGTACTGGAGTTTCAGCTTCAGCATCATTCCTTCCAAAGAAATCCCAGGGCTGATCTCCTTCAGAATGGACTGGTTGGATCTCCTTGCAGTCCAAGGGACTCTCAAGAGTCTTCTTCTCCAACACCACACTTCAAAAGCATCAATTCTTCGGTGCTCAGCTTTCTTCACAGTCCAACTCTCACATCCATACATGACCACAGGAAAAACCATAGCCTTGACTAGACGGACCTTTGTTGGCAAAGTAATGTCTCTGCTTTTGAATATGCTATCTAGGTTGGTCATAACTTTCCTTCCAAGGAGTAAGTGTCTTTTAATTTCATGGCTGCAGTCACCATCTGCAGTGATTTTGGAGCCCCAAATAATAAAGGCTGACACTGTTTCCCTATCTATTTCCCATGAAGTGATGGGACCAGATGCCATGATCTTCATTTTCTGAATGTTGAGCTTTAAGCCAACTTTTTCACTCTCCACTTTCACTTTCATCAAGAGGCGTTTTAGTTCCTCTTCACTTTCTGCCATAAGAGTGGTGTCATCTGCATATCTGAGGTTATTGATATTTCTCCCGGCAATCTTGATTCCAGCTTGTGCTTCTTCCAGCCCAGCGTTTCTCATGATGTACTCTGCATATAAATTAAATAAGCAGGGTAACAATATACAGACTTGACGTACTCTTTTTCCTATTTGGAACCAGTCTGTTGTTCCATGTCCAGTTCTAACTGTTGCTTCCTGAACTGCATATAGGTTTCTCAAGAGGCAGGTGAGGTGGTCTGGTATTCCCATCTCTTTCAGAATTTTCCACAGTTTATTGTGATCCACACAGTCAAAGGCTTTGGCATAGTCAATAAAGCAGAAATAATTGCTATTACATAAAGTTCAGACTCCTAAGTGAGACCTACAGCAATGACCTCTACCTGCTTCTATGGCTTCAACTTTTACCACTCCCCACCTAGAATATTATGCATAGACACATGGAACTCTGGTTCAGTAACTTGATGCACTGACCAGCTTAATTCTCTCCTCTTCATGCAGTGTCCCTCCTCCTCCGCATCCTCTCTTGCCATCCAGTTTATCCCTGAAGACACAATTCAGGGAGCAGTGGCCAAAGGATGCCTCCCACCCCCCCCCACCCCCACCACTAACGTATAAGTCAGGTGCTTTTTCTCATGGTCATAGTAATTACCACCCTGTAGCATAATCATCGATTTTTTTTTTTTTTAACTCCTCTGCCCTGGACTAGGCTGTGGGTCTTTTAAGGGAAGGGGCCATGTCTTTATAGGCTATGTATTCCAAGCACCTAGTACTTGGTCTGATAGACAAGGCAACCAGTAAATGTTCCATGGATGAGTGAACGAACAGATGAATGAATGCAGTAGGCTCTCAGGAGGAAAGAAATGGGTAAATACAAGAAACCAAACTAAACAGATATTTGAGCCAAAAGCCAATTTCCAGGCTGTATTAGTCAGAGTTCTTGGGTACAAACAACAGAGATCGACTCTGGTTCACTTAAGCAGAGAAGGAATTTTCTGGAAGGGCATTACGTTGCTCACAGAATCCACAGGAAGTCAGGAGAGTCAGAGAAAAGACAAAATGAAGACGCTGCCACAAAAAAGGCCCTGTATCACTGGCCATGGTGCTTCAGCCTCTGCAGGAATCTCAGACTGATGACTCAGTCCCTCTTAAAGGTTCAGAGGCTAAGAGTGAGACTGATCGCCACACTTGGGTGAAGCGTCTGTGGAACAAACCCATCAGGAGCAGTTCCAACAATCGTTTCTGCTATTTGGGGCCAGTTGGAGCGCGCCGTACAGGAGCACTGAAGTCTCATGGGTTTCCCCCACCCAGGACACAGTCATAGCTTGTGAATAACGCTGCCAGGTTTGCGGACAGTGCAGTTTACATTTGTCTTTGTTTTCAAGTCTGAGGCTGGGACCTTTAATTAAAAACTATTTAGAGCTGGAGAGGGTGTGGAGAGAGGGGAACCCTCCTACCCTGTTGGTGGGAGTGTAAATTGGTACAGACACTAGGGAGAACACAGAGCTACCATATGACCCTGCTATCCCACTCCTGGGCATGTATCTGGAGAAAAACATGATCTGAAAGGAGACATGCACCCCAGTGTTCATTGCAGCACTGTTTACAAAAGCCAGTACATGGAAGCAACCTAAATGTTTATCAACAGAGGAATGAATGAAGAAGATGTGACACACACATTCTATGGAATATTACGCAGCTATTAAAAAGAACGAAATCATGCCATTTGCAGAAGCGTGGATGGACCTAGAGACTGTCATACTGAGTGACGTCAGATAGAGAAGGAGAAATAGCGTATGGCATCCCTTATAAGTGGAACCTAAAAAAGACACGATACAATTCGAACTTACTTACAAAACAGAAAGAGACTCATAGACTTCAAGAATGAGCTCACGGCTGCCAGGGGAAAGGGATAGATAAGGAGTCTGGGATGGACATGTACACACTTCTGTATTTAAAGTGCATAACCAACAAGGACCTATTGTACAGCACATGGATCACTGCTCAATATTGTGAGGCAGCCTGGATGGGAGGGGAGTCTGGGCGAGAATGGAACCTGTATATATAGGCTGAGTCCCTTTGCTGTCAATCTGAAACTATCACAACATTGTTTGTTAATCTACTATATGCCAATACAAAATTAAAAGTTTTTTGCTGCTAAGTCACTTCAGTCGTGTCCGACTCTGTGTGACCCCATAGACGGCAGCCCACCAGGCTCCCCCATCCCTGAGATTCTCCAGGCAAGAACACTGGAGTGGGTTGCCATTCACTGTATTTAGAGCCTCTATAGTTATGGGGACTATTGATCAGTTCTAGTTGGACCAGGCATCTTGGAGGGAGCCCTAGGAAGCCAGGGTCCTGGGTCCAGCTGGGTTTCCAGTGGCCTCCCGATCTTGGGAGAATCTCTGCTTTCCTCGGCCTCTTTGCCTCCAGCCTTTAAATACAGAGTTTGGTGAGATGATCTTTAAATTGCCTTCAGATTCTGAAGTGTTGTTTTATGAATGCTAAAGATCAAAACTGTAAAAGCTTGAGTTGATGGCAGATCGTTGAGATGATTCCTGTAATATTGCCCTCATCCCTGCAATTTTGCCTTGTCATCATTCCAGTCCTTTATCTGGCTCATAGCATCACCCCAGGGCCATGCTGTAGAGGGTACTGAGCAGCACCCAGCCCTGCCCGCAAAATAAATACCTCAGGGGAAGGGAGCTCCTCACCTAACAGGCCACTCCTTCCCTGGGGGACCACTCCCATCCATGCACTGGCCGAGGGCCTGTGTATCAGCCTGCTTTGGAGGCCAAAACAAAGCACCACAGTCTAGGTGGCTTTCAAACACACACTTGTTTTCTCATAGTTTGGAGGTCAGGAGTCTGAGATCAGGGAGGGTTGCTTTCTCCTGAGACCTGCCTCCTTGGCCTGTAGATGGATGTTTTCTTGCTGTGGCCACGTGGCCTTTTCTCTGATCACTCATTCCTGGTACCCTTTCCTTTTCTTAGAAAGACACCAATCATTGGATTAGAGCCCTACCCTTATGACCCCATTTAACCTTAAAAGACCTTAATGCTGGGAAAGATTGAGAGCAAGAGGAGAAGAGGGGTGACAGAGGATGAGATGGTTGGATGGCATCACTGACTCAATGGACATGAGTTTGAGCAAACTCTAGGAGATGGTGAAGGACAGGAAAGCCTCGTGTGCTGCAGTCCGTGGGGTGGCAAAGAGTTGGACATGACTGAGTGACTGAACAGCAACAACAACCACTTTAGAGGTTGCATCTCCAAAAATGGTTGTTTTCTAGGGTTCTAGCAGTTAGGGCTTCAACATATGAGCTGTGGGACTGAATCATCCAGGCTTCAGAGCTTCCTAGACACCAGCCACGGCCTCTGCTGCTCTGCTTCTGCTCTGCCCACTCCTCCCACAGCCTCCACTCCCCTTCAGGTGTCCACCCAGAGTCCTTCTCAGTAAACATCCTTGCTCCCAAGGCTCCAAAACATTCCTGTCTGTTTCCTGGGGAACTGGCCCCCAGACATGTGCCATTCACCTTGCCTTCATTCCTTTTTTTCTCTTCTGGAGAGGACCACTTTGGTAGTAATTGCATATCCAGAAGGCTACAGATAAATGCTCATCTTCATACAGAATGACCACTGCTGGAGAAGCTCCAGTAGAAAGAGATGGTCTGACCAGGTGAGCTCTCAGGTGGTCTGGTCAGGTGAGCTCTCAGGTGGTCTGACCAGGTGAGCTCTCAGAGATCAGGTGAACTCTCAGATGGTCTGACCAGGTAAGCTCTCAGGTCCCTTTTATGGGATGTCTCTGTTCTAACTCATTGTCACCTGATAACTCTTCCTTAAATAGTCAAAGGGAGCAGAGGCTTGAATAAACGTGAAAGCTACATTTCTTGTACCTGATTCTGTGGTTCTGAGGCCAAACTTAGCTCCTTCCCCAGGCTCCTAGGTGCCCCCACACAGTTCCACTTTCTCTCTTCTTGTATAAATTAAGGAAAGCTCTCAGGTCATCAAAATGCAGAAACAAAAATTACAACAGAGTGAATGTCATTGAGAATTGGCAACTGAACTGCCCTCCTGTATGGGGCATCCCACCATGGGGAATAGGAAAGAAGTAGGAGAAAAACCCTCCTTCTAGAGTTGTCACAGGGAATTCCCTGGCAGCCCAGTGGTTAAGACTTGGTAGTTTTACTGATGTGGGCTGGGGTTTGAGTCCTGGTTGGGGAGCTAAGATCCTGCAAGCCTCATGTGGCACAGCCGAAAAAGAGTCCATGCAGAGCAGGTGGAGCGGTGAGTTATATTTGGACTAAAACTTGTCATTATCATGGGACACTCTGGGGAGGACTCGATGAGGGAGGACTTGGAAAATCCAGGTCCTATGACCAAGGGTAACTCCAGCCTTGAAAATCTCTGTATGTCTCTTCCCCAGGTCATTAAACATCACATGCCCTCTAGGAGGCACCAGTTAAAGATCTGTGATAATTTTTCTGGATTTTTCCCTGGATGTAGGGAAGAATGGGTCTCCAGTTGCCTTGGACCATGGTTTCCCATGCCAATCTGGGTGCAGTCAGTGGGATGGGAACCTCTTAAAACCATCTGAAAAGCCCTTGGATTTCTTTGGAAACAGACATGGAGAAAACATAGAGATCATGTTTGCAATATGTATATACAAAGAGTAACACATTTCTCAGTTGATCTGTTCATACTGGCAATGGCTATTGTTCACAGAATCTACAGCCTCAACAAAAAGTTAGTATATTTATGTCTGTCCTGTTCCCTCTAAGAGTCCTATGCATGTCACTCGGAAAAAGATCCAAACCTAGAACCTATGCAGTGAGTACAGGAAACGCTCAAAGGTTTAAAAGACCTCCTAAGACTCAGATGGGGACAGTGGCCGCATGGGGCTCTCAAGACCATTCCCTGCCTTCTGTCGCCTCAGGCAGGAGCCTCAGAAGAGAAGGACCTGTCTCCGCTCTCCTCCGGGAGCTTATCTGCCATAGACATCACAGGAGAATCAGCGTTCTGCAGAGCTGGGTACCAAGTCTAACCAAAGCCCCCAGGGAGCCTTGGCCTGAATTCTGAGAGGGTCCCAAAGAGTCGGACATGACTGAGAGACTAACACATTCACACACTAGGTGGCGCTAGGCAGAGTTTGGGTCTGTGTAGACTGTTGACTCCAGACTGTTAACGGTTTAGTGCTCAGTCAAATTACATGCAGTTCTTTCTCATGACATACATTTGTCTATGTGTCCTCTGTTGCTGGAAAAGACCCTGATGCTGGGAAAGATTGAAGGTGGGAGGAGAACAGAACGACAGAGGATGAGATGGTTGGATGGCATCACCGACCCAAGGGACATGAGTTTGAGTGAACTCTGGGAGTTGGTGATGGACCCGGAGGCCTGGTGTGCTGCAGTCCATGGGGTCGCAAAGAATCAGACACGACTGAGCGACTGAACTGAGCCTCTGTTGTTAGGAGTCATTTTCTTGTAACTTTTTTTTTTTTTAAAGAACACCCCTTTTAGCCTCTGGGGGAAAGTGGGCTCTTCTGCAGTGTGCAGTAAGTCTGGTGAGGAGGAACGAGCCCATTCACCCAATGATGCATAATGAAAATACACTGCATTCACATGTTGGGATATTCTTGCAGAGACCACTGGCAACCATCATCTGTTTAACATTATAGACATGAAGAAACCATATATGGGGCTTCCCAGGTGACGCAAGTGGTAAAGAACCCACCTGTCAATGTCCCAGACATAAGAGATGCAGGTCCGCTCCCTGGGTCGGGAAGATCCCCTGGAGGAGGGTGTGGCAACCCACTCCAGTATTCTTGCCTGGGGAATCCTATGGACAGAGGAGCCTGGTGGGGTCCATGGGGTCACAAGAGTTGGACACAACTGAAGTGACTCAGCACATACCCACGGACATGTATATAGATACACGTATGAAACCAGATGACTATGTACTACATATAAAGATGTAGTGATTTAATGTGTGTTTATATATATGTGTGAATTAGTGTTGTGTTGTTATTGTTTAGTCACTAAAGGGTGGAGCGGAGACTTTGCCCCTTTCACTCTTTGTGACCCTTCTTTCAGTTCTCTGGGTGTCTACCCGGAAGTGGGATTGCTGGGTCACATGATAACAGCTTTTTTTCTTTTTTTTTGGCTGTGCCATGCGGCATCTGGAACTTCCCCAACCAGGGATGGAACCCATGCCCACCCTGCAGTGGAAGCACAGAGTCTTAACCACTGGCTGGCCAGGGAAGTCTGGCCATATGGTAATTGTATGTCTGATTTTTTGAGGAACCTCCATACTGTTTCCTCAGCGGTTGCACCCTTCCACAATCCCATGAACAGCGCACAAGATTTCTTAATTTCTCTACCTTCTCAGCAACACTTGTTATTTTCTGTTTTTTTTTGGGGGGGGTATGGATTTTTTTTTTTTTTGAAGATGAGGAATTAACTGGGTTGTAATCAGTGATTCTCTGAACTCATTCTGAAGATCACCTCCTCAGAACCATCTTATAAAAATGCAGACTCCTATACATAAATAATAAAAATAAATAAAAAGACAGACATGTAATCCCACCTCAGACCAGGTGGGACCTCAGAGGACGAGCTTCTAAGTAAACTCCTGTGAGCAGGGCCACGAGCACTCTCAAGAACGCCGCTTACAAGTGGGACTGGCAAGAATTTCGGGGAGAGAGAAACTTCCGCCCCGCCCCGCCCCTCGAAAAATACAGCATGGAGGAGAACTCAAGCCACGCCCATCAAGAGAATGGATAGTGTATAAGTATGGCTGAGTCACTCTTCTGCGAACCTGAAACTACCACAATGCTGTTAATCAGTTATGAAGAAGTGAAGTGAAAGTCGCTCAGTCGTGTCCGAGTCTTTGCGACCCCATGGACTATACAGTCTGTGGATTTCTCCAGGCCAGAATACTGGAGTGGGGAGCCTTTCCCTTCTCCAGGGGATCTTCCCAACCCAGGAAGCAAACCCAGGTCTCCCGCATTGCGGGCGGATTCTTTACCAGCTGAGCCACCAGGGAAGCCCTGTTAATCGGCTATAATCCAATATAAATTAAAAGTTTAGTCATAATATTGTAAAGTAATTATCCTCCAATTAAATGTTAGTTTTAAAAGTTCAGTTCAGTTCAGTCACTCAGTCGTGTCCGACTCTGCGACCCCATGAATTGCAGCACGCCGGGCCTCCCTGTCCATCACCAAAGTTAAAAAAAAAAAAAAAAAGAAGAACAACAACCCTAGAAAAAAAGATAGCCTCATCACATAGCGTCAAATGGCAGCACACTTTAAAAAAATCACGTTCATTCATATTGTTTTTTTCCAGTTCAGCCTTCTCAGCCATGATCTACTAAAACGTCAAATCAGGGCCTGGGAACATGACATTTTTAGCTAAGGAAATGCTCTTGACCAAAACCCGATTTTTACTGGTGATCCTCACATGAGATCGCCCATTATCAGCTTCCTACAGAGTCTCTGCAGAGCTATTCTAGGGCCACAGGGAAGCGATCTTCCCTGGGACCACTTCCCCGGCCATCACGCCTACTGGGCTCTCTGACTCATGCCTTTTGTCTTGTGCCTGGAATTTGTGCATGTTTATGAAACGCTGTTGTAAATACTAGTCATAATTCCTCTTTTCACAAGATTCTTTATTTCACAAACAGGAGTAGCCCATCACGTACAAATGTCATGTCACTTCCAGCCCCATTGTCACCTGGAAATATCCCCTTAACTATTTTACTAGAGACTGTTTAAAGATTTTTGAGAACCATGTGTCATAGAAACCTTTCAGAGAACATCATTTCTGGGTTTCTACCAATCTTATTAAAATACACTTTTGCATCAACTGTACCTACTTCATCTTTTTGAGGGCAGAAACTGGAGCTTTCCATTAGGAAGTAAATGCTAATGAAAAGCATTTTTTAAAAAAAAATGCAGACTCCTTGAGTTTAACATCTGTTTCGCTGCTTCACTTAACTTTTCAAAGCAGGTGGCGATGCAATTAACACACACGTCATGGTGATATTTTCTTTAGCACAGTAAAACCTTATTTTCAAATTAGACTGTCCTGATATTAAGCATGAACATTTTAAGGTAAAATGTGCTGGTTCAAAACTTGGCAAAAGATAGATAGAGACTAGATCGCTTCAGCTTTCTTGCCAGGTGGTGTCTCAGCTTTCCACTGATGCCCCCAGATATGGATGTTCGACTAGACTAGATGAACACCGCAAAGCAGGGCATAGTCCAGACTGCCCAGTTTGTCTTAAGCAAAGCAAACACAGCAAATGAAAAAGCCAACATCCCATTGAATTCCTGTAAGTAGAAATACCTGCACCTGTTATGTAAACCTTCACTTATCCCTGTTTGTATTTGGCAGATGTTGGCGGAGGGAGAAAAGAAAGAAATAAAATGGTCAGATGTGTGTCTGATCAACAGTCTGGGAGAAATATGTGTACTGCTTATGGAAGTTACTATTTAAAATCGGTTTCTTTTTAAGGGAAAAAAAGTATACTTTTAGTTCCTATAAAGACACACTGAAATGGGATTGTCCAAAGTAAGTGCCGTTCCATTCATGCAAATACCAGCTATTGTGAAAGACTCTTGAGGCAGAAGAATTATTAATTGGGCGTTTGGTGTCCATTTGACTGTCTGACAGCAAGATGGGAGAGAAGATAGTCTGGGAAAAGTTGGTCTTGATTTTTTAAGAAAATAATTTTATTTATTTATTTATTTAATTCGGGCCATGCTGGGCCTTCTTTGTCGCTCAGGCTTTTCTCTAGTTGCAGCGCCTGGACTCCAGAACATGGGCTCAGTAGCTGTGGTGCACTGGCTTAGTTGCTCTGTGGCATGTGAGATCTTCCCAGACCAGGGATCCAACCCGTGTCTCCTGCTTTGGCAGGCAGATTCTATACCACTGAGCCACCAAGGACGCCTGGCCTTCATTTCTAATTCTGTTCAACAGAAAACAGTAGCAATGGCATCTCTCAAAGTAATGTGAGTGCATATCACCTGGAGAGCGTGCTTAGTCGCTCAGTCATGTATAAGTAACCCCACGGACTGTAACCTTTCAGGCTTCTCTGTCCATGGGACTTCCCAGGCAAGAATACTGGAGTGGGTTGCCATGCCCTCCTCCAGGGTATCTTCCCAACCCAGGGATCAAACCCAGGTCTCCTGCATCACAAGCAGATTCTTGACGCACTGAGCCACCAGGGTGGGGTCTGAGAGTCTGCACTGAGAGGAAGCTCCAGGTAACGCTGACATTGCTGGTGGGAGGAACACACTGAGCAGCCAGCCTAGAGTTCTTTGTTGTGCTGTCTCTTGGCTGTTCTGGAGCATGTTGGATCTGCACCCAGAGTCGCCAAGAAGATTTGCGTCTCTCACAGCTGCAGAGCAGAAAGCCCAGCCAGACAACAGGAAGATGCGCGTGGCTCACACCCTGCACCCTCTCAGCTGTCAACCTGCTTGGCTCTGTTATCAAACTGAGTCCTTGCTTTGAGATTTATAATCGTGCTTTATGCTTTCTAGTGGGCTTAGAGAGTGCAAACGAGATTGGTATGGATGGTGGATGACTTGCCGGCTTCATCAGAGACAACAGTGTTCCCTTTTTACAGAGAAATCCAGCCCCTATAGACAACATCCTCCTTTGGGGAGAAGCCCTTGTGGATGGGTGGTGCCACGGACATTTCCCTCTCGTGATGAGCTCCCATTTTTTCCCCCCTATTCCTGGTCCTGTCTGTTCTTTTATTTCACACAAAAAGAGTGTTAGTTACATTGTATCAGGAACGAGAGGTCATTTTTGTCCCAGTGTTCTGCCATAGAGAAACATAAGGGATTTATCTAACAGTCTGAAAGACTGAATTTCTGGTGACTGGTTTCTCTTTGATGGGATAGTTTCTTTGATCCACTGTTCATGCTGGCTGTCAACAGGGCAACACCTAAGAATTTTTTTTTATGATCTAATGTAGTTTCCCAGAAATTCTCCGAAACACAAACATTTTTAGGGGCAAAAATAAATTTGACGCTTCCATTTAGTTCTTAAACATACCTTATAACTCATCTCCCAGATGCTAGCACTTTCCTTCACACTCTAATACTCTGCCAGAAACTGCATGCTGTGACGTCTAAGATGAAAATTGTTTGGGATCATTCAGTACATTCTTTTTGGTCTGAGGTGTATTTTATTTTGGAAATTGAGAAGAATTACCTGTGTCTTTTGTTTACACTACAGCGACTTGTTTTTCTATCTTATGCATTTATTCAGGTCTGGTCCCTGTTTTATTTCACAATCACTAAAATGGCACTGATTTCAAGGCTTCTTCGGTGAAGTCTCCAGGTGTTTCAGAATTAGGCTCTTTACAGCACCTTCCCATTTCCGAGAAACACCCTATTCATCTCAGTTCTTGAATCAAAAAGGTCTCTACAAGTATCTGTAGGGGTGGACATTTATGATGTCCACACATTTACATTTATGATGAAAAAAACAGCATCTCTTTTTACCTCTTAACTCTAAGTGTGTAAACAGTTTTCTCTGTTCAAGGCAAGCTGCATGCATGCATGCTAAGTCACTTCAGTTGTGTCCAACTCTGTGCGACCCCATGAACTGTAGCCCGCCAGGCTTCTTTGTCCATAGGAGTCTCCAGATCACAACACTGGAGCGGGTTGCCATGCCCTCCTCCAGGGGATTCTCCCCACCCAGAGATGGGAACCCATATTGGGAAGTGGGTTCCTTACCACTAGCCCCACCTGAGGAGCCAATCAAGGCAAGTTACTGTTCTCAAAATACTACCACTGAGTTTATTAAGGAATACAACAATCTCACACATACTCAGCAGCAAACACTCCTGAGGGGGAAGCCTTTGCTCCTCTTTCTCCTGAGAACTTTCCCCTTTTAGAAAACTGCTGACACGTTGCCTGGCTGCACTCATGAGCCTGCAGTTTCTAACGAAGCCACATGCTGCAAAGTTCAGTCGGGACTCTGGCCGTTCACCACCTCCCTTGTGACTGGACAGGGCTCTTTGCAACGCCAGCAATGTCTCTTTGGTTGAAATCTCTCTTTGAAACTTCAATAAATACCAAATCACTAAGAATATTTTGGTGGGTTCTCCACTACTCATCGTCAGAAAGGGGCCCACAAAGACCAAGGACCAGCCAGGTTGGGTTCATTCAGATCAGAATGGAAGAGGTGGTAGAGGCTTCATGGGGAATGATGAGCTGCGAAAGCGGCGTCTGACTCAGGGACATGTGAAAAAACCTGGACCTCTGAGTGCTGGGCATTCATGGGAAGGAAGGGTGGAGCAGGCTGAACGTGATGGAAATCTGCTTCAGTTGAACACGAGTAGGTGGGGGAAAGTCATCTTGAAAAGGAATCATGGCACATGGGTAGCTGCAGCCAGAGTATCTTAACTGAATAAGTTGATATTTGGGAAGATGGAGAAGTCGTGTTGGTGAAGGAAGCCACGGTCCCACAACCTCATTCCAAATGTACCTCCTGGGCCCAGCCCCATGATCGTAAGTAGGTGGCAGTTCGCCTGCACACCAGTCCATTCAAGCTATGGTCCTTGCGGTGGAGCTGCAGACAGAATGGAATGATTTGAGAATGGCTTAACTGAAGATCTCAGTTCCACAGGGCTCAGTATATGAAAGGATGTCCTCTGCCCACCCTGAGGTACCATCCTGAGCATCATCTCTGAGGTGTCTGGGGATGCAGCCCGGCCTTGCACACACTCATGAATAAACACCTTCAGCTACTTGCTCCTTATCTCTGCTTTTCCGTCTGTGCTCTGCTTAGGTCTCCAGAAGGTGACCCTGCATTGCAGCCACTTCTCTCTCTGACCTTTCTTCAAAGTCTTCATCCTTTGAGCTGATAACATCGACTGGGGCAAATTCAAATTTCTGCAGCTCTTGATGGACTAGCTGATTCTCCACACAGTGATAGGCAAGGTTATTTATTTCTTCTCAGGAAACCTAAACATCTAGGTGGGAAAGGCCCGGTTTCCTGGAAGAGCACTTTTGGAAATATCCTCCCCCCCCTTCAGGAAATGAAATAAACTTTTTATCTAGGTACTTCCTGTTTCCTCAGTTTAAAGTACTCCCTCCTGTGGCCATACTCTTGTAAAAACTTCAAAGCTGGGCTTCTCTGCATTTTCCTTTTAACTGTTTGTGGTTCATTCTAACTGGGCACTTAGTTGTCTTGCAGAACGGTCTGTGGCTGTTGAAAGAACACCGTTAAATGCTATTCAACTGATTTCTGCTAATAGGCTTGCATGTATCCAATCTGAACACACAGATTAGATTATTCCTGTGGTTTGTGGCTTCAGAGGAGAATGCATGCCTTGTTCAGATTTCCTTGTGAAATCAAAGGAACACAATGGATGATATTATCACTTCCAAATGTAGATATTTAGATTCATTGATTACAATTGGCAAAACCCATTATAAGTTCACTTGCAAAATTATGATCATTTCTATTTCTCCGTGGCCCACCTTCAGTGCTACATGTAGTCATTCACCTGGAGAGGCACAAACAATGATGATGTTTAAGAGTCTCAAGGTTAGGGAATCATTTCATAGGTACAAGTGTTGTCTGTGTATGTGTGTTTTTTAAACTTCCTTTCATAAAGGTAATGATTCTTGGAGAGAACGTGTAAAGAAGCTACCCATTATTCAAACCTCCTTATAAGTAAATCTGGGCTTCTCAGGTGATGATAGTGGTAAAGAACACACCTGCCAATGCAGGAGATGTGAGTTTGGTTCCTGGGTTGGGAGGATCCCCTGGAGAGGAAATGGCAACTCACTCCAGTATTCTTACCTGGAGAATCCTGTGGACACAGAGGAACCTGGCAGGCTACAGTCCATGGGGACACAAAGAGTCGGATATGCCTGAAAGGACTGAGCTCACATGCATGCGTAAATAAATCTCTTAGAGATTGGAAGGATCTTAAGGAAAGGAGGCTCAAGAAAGGTGAACTGTGTGAACTTGGGGCAAATAAACTCCTTATAGAGCCTCATTTTCCTTGTGAAACAGGGGAATGGAAAACTACTTTGCAAAGCAGTTTGAAGATCAAAAACCAAAGATGATAAATGGGAAAGTGCTTCATAAAACTCCAGGGCACAGAACAAAGGTCAGGCACTAGTGTGGTTTTGATGGAGACAGACAGGAGGAGGCTGCAGGAGAGGGGAATGAAGCAGGGCAAGGGGCGGGATAGAAATCTGGATGGGTGAGCATCCACAGCGTCAAGAAAGGGGAGCAAGGAAGTGAGGAGGCCTGAGATAGATGCATTTACTTCAAGGCTCTGGGGGTCGAGTCAGTCAGAGGCGGTGATGAGAGGTGGTGTTTCCATGAAGACAGCGTGGGATTTTATGTCAGTAAAGCTGGTGCTGCCTGTTGACGACACGAAGACTCTGGGGAAGTTTCTCAAGCCCTTATCCCTCAGTGTCTGGTCTGTAAATAGCAAATAATGATAAGTGTCAGCATTAAATGGGGGAAAATAGAAAAACTGACTTTGTAAACCGTAAAGGGGTGTTGATCAGCAGTATTGACCAGCTCACTCTCTGAAGTGCTGCAGTGGTACCAATCCATGCCAGTAGCCATTGGACACTTAAGAATGTCTTTAAGGAAGTTGAAACATTAGGTTTATCAAATGTCACCCCTTGAGTACCTGTCTTTTCAATATTCTCTGTGATGAAATGGAAGCACAGTCAAAGTGCTTAAGAAAAATACATTCATTCAGTTGAGATGTGAGCTCAGTAAGGCACTCCCTCCCCCCAGAACATTAGTTTTATTTACAGAATGAGTAACAAATTACTACTTTTCAGTCCTGAGTATTTGAATACCAGAATATTTCATATGTTTCCTCTAATGACACTGAAGTTTTACACATGTGACTGTATTCAATATTGTGTAATAACTTAGAATGGAAAAGAATCTGAAAATGAACATACATATATATTACTATTTTGCATCCCTGAAATAAATCATGGTCATGGTATATAATCTTTTAAATGTGCTGTTGAAGTTGTCTTGCTAGTATTTTGTTGAAGATTCTTGTAGTATTTATAAGGGGTATTGAGCTGTAGTTTCTTCTGCTACAGTGTCTTTGTCTAATTTTATTATCAAGGTAAGGCTGCTAGTGTAAAATCAGTTAGGAAGTATTCTTTCCTTTCCAGTTTTTTTTGGAAGAGTTGGAGAAAGATTGGTGTCAAGTCTTCTTTAAATGTTTGAGAGAATTCTCCAGTGAAGCTGTTTGGGTGGTCCTGGGCCAGTGTGATTTTTTGATTATATAATGAATGGTGTCTACATTGGAAAGATCCCCATTACTAGTGAATCAAAATTTTTCAACTGACCAATGCATGATGCTATAAAATCATGCCTGAGTAAAAGTGTCATTCAAAGTGCAAGATATAGATCAGTGCATTTTAATGTACCAAAGTATGAAAATCTCACTATATAGTTTCAAATTCTACACTGCAACCAGCCATTTGTTGTGTTTTGGGGTTGTATCAAAGGAAATACCAACAGTTTTTTTTTTTTTTAAAGATTATGAATGCTCATCCTGTTATAATTGCATATTTTTGTGGGGCTGGATTTTTCCCTTATGACCTAACAAATATGTTGTGACAAGAAGAATCGTGAAGAGGAGGGAGGGTATCTTTGCACTCTTGAGGGAGTTGGCTGAGATGACCTCTAAAAAGTACTCTATTCCAATCCTTAAATTCTAAGATCTCAATTTTTTTAAAGTAAGATTTTAAAAACTCTTGCCTAAAAAATTGTTGCCAAGTTGAAACCAATAATTTGTTGTCATCTTTCTGTAAAACAGCAGGGCAATATGTTTATGTGTGTGTATCCATTCATTCCTTTGCCTTGTGGAAATAGGTTCCAAGGAATGCTAACAGACAAAAAAGGCAATTTGCACAAATATGTGTATCATAGCACAATTCATGGCAATAAAAAATTGGAGCGACCCAAGTAACTGATACAATGATATAATGAGCCTAGCAGGCTACAGTCTGTGGAGGTCACAGAGTCAGACATGTCTGAGCATAGCACAGCAAAAAAAAAAGTAGCCACTGCACTGTAAGCGGTAAGCACACCACAGTATGTCAGTACAATAAAGCTCTGTGTGATCATTAATGTGGGAAGGGTACAGATTGTAGTCAGTAAAAATGAGCACACTCTATAGAGTGTAACTCATTGATTACAACTGTATAAAAATTCACGTTTCCATATTGACCAGAATTAGACACATTTTAGTTGAGTAGATTTTTTTTTTTTTTTGGTGAAGTGGGTTATGTGTACATTAACATTTGTAAATGATAGACAATTACGGAAAGAACATTCTATTCCGGATACACATAGGCCAGGATGAGCCACTTCGATGCTGGTGGAGGCCTCTCTGGGTATTCCCATCCCCTCTCTCGCCTCCCATCTCCTCACAGCCTGGAAGAGGGAAGTAGGTAGAACAGGGCAGCCGGGGGATACCACAGGCTAAGGCATTGACCCAGGGTCCATGGGGAGGACCAGAAGAAGTTGGGGTGCTGGCTGGGGATGCTCGGTTGACTTGGCAGTATGTCACACCTCATCAGGTCTCTCTGGTTATTCCTGGATTGGCAGAGCTGAGAGTTTTCAGTCCAACCCAACTAGATTAACTGAGTGCCTCTCTGTACCAGGTACTTCATAAGGCCTCATGGGGCCCTTGTGGTGTTGAATAAAGCCCATAAACAGCTCTCAGTCTGAAGAACAGAAGTAGACACCAGAGAGCCTCCATGGCATCCCCGGTGGCTCAGCGGGAAAGAATCCTCCTGTAATGCAGGAGACACAGGAAATGCAGTTCCATCCCTGGGTTGGGAAGATCCCCTGGAGGAGGGCATGACAACCCACTCCAGTATTCTCGCCTGGAGAATCCCATGGACAGAGGAGCCTGGAGGGCTTCAGTCCATGGGGTCTCAAAGAGTCAGACACAACTGAGTACAAGCATGAGGCAGTCTTCATCAGCCATGAAATGGATGAGCAGTGATATTTTAGACAGCTGAAGATAAAATGATAAAAAAACAATAACCCTACTGTAATAAGTTGTCACGATTTGGTTGCTCTCTGGTGGCCTGCCACCTGTGTTTCAGTAATTCATTCTGTCCCAGTGTGTCTTGGATTAAAGGATTGGGGATGCTCAGAAGGGAGGAAAAGTGACCAAAACAAAACAGCAATCATGCAAACAGGGTTGCTTAGCCATAAATCATATGACTTTTTGGAGGAAGATACAAATGGAAAGAATTCTTTTTCTGAAGGTAGATACTTTATTTTGTCTCCAAATTGTTTTTTGTTTTTTTTTCTGTAGCAAAAAGATAAATAAATAAATAAATTCAGGGCCAAATGAAACTTTCCTCAAGTTCAGCTTTAGACCTTTTCCAATGCAATAATAATAATAATAGTGAGAAGAATGGTATTGTTTTACCTTTCTAGAAATCACTTTAATATTTGGCTTAGTAGAAGACAGCTGGGTTTTCATACCTGCTTCTTCATCCAGTCTGTTGTGATGTCACACATTGCGTAGCCTCTTAACAACTCCGTGAGTGAGAAAATGAAAGGGAAAAAGGCAAGTAAAATTGTATTATTTTGAAAATAATTTTGACCATCTCTATCTACTGAAAGGGTCTTGGGGATGCCAGGGGAGACTGTTTTGAGACCCTTTCTTTAGGGGGTCCTACTCTTCCTTAGACCGGAGGGGTCACACTCTGCCATCCTCAAACCTTGGGGCACTTGAAAGGCCTGTTCTTTCTTTCCTGGGTTAAGAGTAAATGCAAGTTTCCGAGACTCAAAGTCACGATTACTTTCTAAGAGGAGGGTGAGAAAAACACTTCTCATCATTTTTTCATGAGACACCAGCAGAAATCACTCCCGCAAATTTCTCAGTCAGATTAATTGGCTACGAAGGGAGCGCAGGTGTTGCTGGGTAAGGGTGGACGAGGACAGGTTTGCAAGGAACAGCAGAGAGAGGAGAGGGGGTGGGAAATGAGCAGCGCCCCCACTCCCAGGAGCGCTCAGGACACACTCAGGTCCCCATCAAGTCTGAATACTGTTGCATTCCACCCTGGTCTTCTCCAGGCTTCCCCAGTGGCTCAGTGGTAAAGAATTTGCCTGCTAATGCACAAGACGGAAGAGATGCAGTTTTGAATCCTGGGTTGGGAAGATCCCCTGGAAGAGAGCATGGCAACCCACTCCAGTATTCTTGCCTGGGAAATCCCCTGTACAGAGGAGCCTGGTGGGCTACAGTCCATGAAGAATCAGACGCAACTGAGCACACACACACGATGGTTTTCTCTCTGCCTGATCTGCTCCTGAAATGTCTCTTTCACACCCACTATGGGGGCAGACACAAGGACCTCACTGGCCTCTCTCCTTTATCCTATTTCCCTTTCACCAGTGTAGCATCCCTTAATATCCAGTTGAAATCTTCCTAGCGGTGTGGCCTTGAGCAAGTTCTTAACCTCTGTAAACATCACTTTCCTGGTCTGTAAGTGGGGGATTATAATAGAGCCTACCCCAGAAGTTTGTGAAATCACATAAGAAAATGCATGCAAGTCATTTAGCACAGTCATCGTCTGGTCTGGCATACAACAGACATCCCCTTCACGTTAGCCATTATAAGCATCTCTGGGAAGGACTCTGACAGGCGAAGAGCCAGCTGACCTTTTGTAACACAGGGCCTTACTTCACACCTGCTGTCTAGTTTATTAAATGCCTTAGACGCAGTAATAGTTCAAATTTTGTTTATATCCTGTCTGGAAGTTTGTGAGCATCTTCTTGTGCGTAAGTCTTCAGTATCCATCTCAGTTTCATCACCAGACACTGGCCACAATAATCCTATCGGCACAGCTCCTCCCTTTCTTGCTGTTTCTGCTCATCTCTTTTAAACCCAGGACCAGTCTTAGGCCACATGAGATTCATCATGGATCACAAACACAGCACGTACAGAAATGCATGGATCATGTCCACTCAGCTGCTTGCTTCTCCCTCCGGCTTGTTGGGCTGGCTGGGGAGGGGCATCATGACCTCCACGGCAGCTGCAGTCCCTCCTTGGGGCTCCGCTCTCCAGACAGACGGAGCTGAACCATTCGCTCCGTCACAAAGTCCTCGCCGTCCTTTGCCCAGCTGCTCAATTTGGAGGCTCATTTGGCAGGAAACGGGACTTGCATTGAGATAACGGAAGAGGGTGAAGAGCAGAAAACGCACAAGGAAACAGATCAGAAAAGAGTCTAGAAGCCAGGTGTGCCAGAGAGAGATTTTGGTCAATAGCAACAGAAACTGACTTGAGCAAAAGGCAAAAGAAGGAGTTTACTGGGAAGATTCAAGTACTCACAGGATCGACCGAGTATTATTCTTGTCCCTTTTATAATATTTATACATCAGACACTATTAGAGAACCATGTTGTGAGGCTTATGGCCACATGGAAAATTTTACGTTTATCCAGATGTTATCTATGGGGTAAGATCTATTGGGTCATTTAGTCATGATAAATTCTGAAAAAACAGTTGATATGTGAGCATAGGCACTGAGTGAGTAAGTCTAAGATCTTCCTTTCAAGAGGAATAAGCAATCACAATTTGCAATTTAATTAGAAAAACACAATTAAAGGAATAAGAGTATCTCTTCTCCTGCTGAATATTAAAGTTCACCGCAAAGAAAAACCTCATGTGAGATGGTAGCTGTGGCTAATTAGCTACAGTACATGGGCTGGAACAACTGTCAGCTCAGGGCTAGACAATGAACTCCACAGGGGCCAGAGATCAATGTTTATTTAGGAAGCTGATGCTTAAATTCACATGACTCGGAATATGCCTGTCTATTGAAGTATTTCACAACACACTACACTCCCTTATCTCTTCTCTTGACATTCAATAGCTTAGAAACACCATACGCTTGGCCTTATTAATGAAGAGTGACTGATACATTGACCCCGAATGGCATTCAGGACAAAGCTGATTGGTCTCTGTGAATAAAATGAGTCAATTCCAAGGCCACTAAGTCTATCTTCCTGACACTAGGGTGGAATGAAAAGGTCAGGTGGCAGACCCCACGTCTGGGACAGCGTGATCTCAGAAAAAGCACGAGGATAGACTTGAGTCTTGCCTGATTTCTGGTCTTTCAGATTAGGCTCTGCCATGGGGAGCTACGTGACTTTGGAATCTTGTGTAATAGTCTCTGCGTCTCTGGGCTTTCCTCATTTCACCTGCAGAAGGAGCGAAGCTGTCACTCCCCAAGGATGTGGTAAGGGCATCATAGATTAGGCGATGGGAAGACAATGGTTCTATTCAGAGTTAGCATTCTATTTTCAGAGCAAGTCTGCATACAAGGGATCTTCCTTCCCATCCCCTCCGCTGAGCTAATGGACATGCACCCCGACAGGCCTCGCCCTGGTTATTCCTCGGTCTTTACTTCTGTCTCATCAGAGGGTCATCTCCACATTCCAGTGTGAGGCACCATTTCAGAAGCTGGGGGTACAGTCATGGACCAAAATCTCCCCACAATTCCTGCTCACGGACATTCTAGTAAGTGCAGACTAATTCATATTAGATATCAGGTATTGGTGACAAGTGCTGGGAAGAAAAAGTAAAGCTGGTTAAAGGGTCAAGCCTTACCTTGGAGGGGAATGCCATTTTGGCCGGGGAAGGCCTCCCTGAAAAGGTGACCACTGAGCAGAGTTCTGAGTGAATGGAGGAGGGTACCCCACAGTTTCTGAGAATCCAGGGGAGTGGACTTGAGACACTTCTGGACAAGGGGCCCATCTTTCATTCTGCTCTGGCCTTGCCGCTCCTCCACTTGGGGAGAGTGCCGTCTGCCTTGGCCGTGGCCCTGGGCAACCTCTCCTGGGGAGCTTGATTTTAAAACCTGGCTGAGACTCACGTTTCTTCAGCAATCAATGCAAAGAAATAGAGGAAAAGAACAGAATGGGAAAGACTAGAGATCTCTTCAAGAAAAGTAGAGATACCAAGGGAACATTTCATGCAAAGATAGGCTCGATAAAGGACAGAAATGGTATGGACCTAACAGAAGCAGAAGATATTAAGAAGAGGTGGCAAGAATACACAGAACTGTACAAAAAAGATCTTCACAACCCAGATAATCATGATGGTGTTATCACTCATCTAGAGCCAGACATCCTGGAATGTGAAGTCAAGTGGGCCTTAGAAAGCATCACTACGAACAAAGCTAGTGGAGGTGATGGAATTCCAGTGGAGCTATTTCAAATCCTGAAAGATGATGCTGTGAAAGGGCTGCACTCAATATGCCAGCAAATTTGGAAAACTCAGCAGTGGCCACAGGACTGGAAAAGGTCAGTTTTCATTCTAATCCCAAAGAAAGGCAGTGCCAAAGAATGCTCAAACTACCGCACAATTGCACTCATCTCACATGCTAGTAAAGTAATGCTCAAAATTCTCCAAGCCAGACTTCAGCAATACGTGAACTGTGAACTTCCTGATGTTCAAGCTGGTTTTAGAAAAGGCAGAGGAACCAGAGATCAAATTGCCAACGTCTGCTGGATCATGGAAAAAACAAGAGAGTTCCAGAAAAACATCTATTTCTGCTTTATTGACTATGCCAAAGCCTTTGACTGTGTGGATCACAATCAACTGTGGAAAATTCTGAAAGAGATGGGAATACCAGACCACCTAACCTGCCTCCTGAGAAATCTGTATGCAGGTCAGGAAGCAACAGTTAGAACTGGACAGGGAACAACAGACTGGTTCCAAATAGGAAAAGGAGTACGTCAAGGCTGTATATTGTCACCCTGCTTATTTAACTTATATGCAGAGTACATCACGAGAAACGCTGGACTGGGAGAAACACAAGCTGGAATCAAGATTGCTGGGAGAAATATCAATCACCTCAGATAGGCAGATGACACCACCCTTATGGCAGAAGATGAAGAGGAACTAAAAAGCCTCTTGATGAAAGTGAAAGAGGAGAGTGAAAAAGTTGGCTTAAAGCTCAACATTCAGAAAACAAAGATCATGGCATCCGGTCCCATCACTTCATGGGAAATAGATGAGGAAACAGTGGAAACAGTGTCAGACTTTATTTTTTTGGGCTCCAAAATCACTGCAGATGGTGACTGCAGCCATGAAATTGAAAGACGCTTACTCTTTGGAAGAAAAGTTATGACCAACCTAGATAGCATATTCAAAAGCAGGTCCATCTAGTCAAGGCTATGGTTTTTCCAGCAGTCATGTATGGATGTGAGAATTGGACTGTGAAGAAGGCTGAGCGCCGAAGAATTGATGCTTTTGAACTGTGGTATTGGAGAAGACTCTTGAGAGTCCCTTGGACTGCAAGGAGATCCTACCAGTCAATTCTGAAGGAGATCAACCCTGGGATTTCTTTGGAAGGACTGATGCTAAAGCTGAAACTCCAGTACTTTGGCCACCTCATGCAAAGAGTTGACTCATTGGAAAAGACTCTGATGCTGCGAGGGATTGGGGGCAGGAGGAGAAGGGGATGACAGAGGATGAGATGGCTGGATGGCATCACTGACTCGATGGACGTGAGTCTGAGTGAACTCCGGGAGTTGGTGATGGACAGGGAGGCCTGGCGTGCTGCAATTCATGGGGTTGCAGAGTCGGACACGACTGAGCGACTGAACTGAACTGAGACTCATGCTGCTTTTCTGTGGGGCCTGTTGCCCTCTGCTGGGCAGACGAGGCATTAGTAGCCTGGCCTCAGAATTTGTGAAGAGAGCATTTCCAAACCGTGAAATTTCAAGACGCAATTTGAGGCAATGATTGAGTCTATGATGTTCTTCCTCTGGGCTCTGAAGGTTCTTGCAGGTTTGAGAACCCAATTTCCAAGTGAATTGCCTTGTAGGCAGATGGATTTTATTTCAAAACCAGCAATCACAAACCTTAGTATCCATATCTAAAATGTAAAGTGGAGCAGAAACAAACATTTGGGACAGTTGGTGATATTGTCCTATTGGATCATCATGTAATATTGC
This sequence comes from Capricornis sumatraensis, assembly GCF_032405125.1. Taxonomy (NCBI): domain Eukaryota; kingdom Metazoa; phylum Chordata; class Mammalia; order Artiodactyla; family Bovidae; genus Capricornis; species Capricornis sumatraensis. Next base: position 41,135,180 of record NC_091080.1, on the reverse strand, counting down.
TTACTGAGTGTGAAATGTTCTTTATTTATTTATTTATTTTATTATTATTATTTTTGAAGTGTTCTTTAAAATAAAAAAAATTATTGGGAGGGACCTATACTTTAATGGTATCTTTGTGCAGGATTTAAAGAACCCAATTACTACAGCTTCCAAGTTCCATGTATCTGGTGACTTTTCCTTTTATTGGACATAGTGGGAGATGCCTAGAGAAGATCTCTTTAATGATTGTAAGACATCAAGAAGTAAACATTTAACCATTAAATCGCTGCCTTTAAGGTAGCCTCTCTTTTTGGCCCTCCTGGTACCAAAACCGTGGGGAAAAAGTCACTAAAATTGGACCTCTGCTATCTTCACCTATTCTCCTGTGTGTGTGTGCATGTGTGTGTGTGTGTGTGTGTGTGTGTGTGTGCAGTGTATGAGAGCATCAGTGAAGGATGCAAGATGAGCTTCCTCTCTGTGCAAGGACAGAGGAAGCTGTGCGCAATGAACACGATTGAGGTTCCCGTCTAGACCCCACCGCAGGCTAAGCATGGTGCTACCTGCTTCATCTGCCTCATCTCACTGAGGTTTCACAGCAGCTTTGCAAGAGGGGTGTTCTCCGTCCCACAGGAAACCGAGCAATCAGTGAAGTTAACTAACTCTCCCAGGGTTGTTAATCTAGTAACTGACAATTTGGACTCAGTGCTGCACCCGCCTGACTGCAAAGCCCTGCATCCTTCCATGTGCAGTGTGGCTGCCTGCGAAGAACCCCTCAGCCTGATTAGTTTGGTTCAGAACTAAAGTCTAAGGACTTAGACTGTGCGATGTGGTGGCACATCACAATCTGTAGAGCAAAACTGCAGTCCCAGGTCATGGAAATGAGCGGTTCTAAGCTGGATATTAAGGGGAAGAGCTCGACTTGGACCCTAAGTCCTCCTACCCCTTGCTCACTGCTCTTGCCAGCATATCACAGGGCTAGCGTCACTTCGTTATAGTAACTGGAGATACTTTTGTTTATTTATGGCTGTGTTGGGCTTCCCTGATGGAGAAGGAAATGACAGCCCACTCCTGTATTCTTGCCTGGAGAATCCCATGGATGGAGGAGCCTGGTGGGCTACAGTCCATGGGGTCGCAAAGAGTTGGACATGACTGAGTGACTTCACTTTCACTTTGGGCTTCCCTGATAGTTCAGTTGGTAAAGAATCTGCCTGCAATGCAGGAGACCCCTGTTCGATTCCTGGGTGGGGAAGATCCACTGGAGAAGGGATAGGCTATCCACTCCAGTATTCTTGGGCTTCCCTTGTGGCTCAGCTGGTAAAGAATTCCATCTGCAATGCAGGGGACCTGGGTTTGATCCCTGGGTTGGGAAGATCCCCTGGAGAAGTGAAAGGCTACCCACTCCGGTATTCTGGCCTGGAGAATTCCATGGTATAGTCCATGACGTCGCAAAGAGTCGGACACAACTGAGCGACTTCCCCTTTCATGGCTACGTTGGGTCTTCATTGCTGCATGAAAGCTTTCTCTAGGTGCAGCGAGTGGGGCCTAGTCTCCAGTAGCAGTGCATGGGACTTCTCCTTGTGGTATTTTCTCTTGTTGCAGAGCACGGGCACCCTGGCATAGCTATCCGGAGGCATGTGGAGTCTTCCCAGACCAGGGACTGAACCTGTGTCCCCTGCATTGGCAGGTGGAGTCTTAACCACTGGACCACCAGGGCAGTCCTGGGATAATTTTTTAAATCCCCACTTTCATATCTCCTGGGGCATTCCAGTAACTACCTAGAGTGAGAGGTGTAAAAGAATGATGTGGCATAAGAGTTTAAATGAATTATGTATTGATCGTGGTCTGATTGAGAGGAAAGAGAAAGGAAGCTTATCGAATAGGCTGCCCACTGTCACTTCACTATCAGCCAGCACAACCTTCCAATCAACTGATCAACCAGCTAATAGGCACAGAGCATTTCCTCTGAGCCAAGTATCAAGATGGAGGCTAGACAACCAGAAATGAGTAATTGCCAACGGGAGACTCGCAGTCAAGTGGGTGGCCAAACATGTAAACAAAAGCAGATTGCAATGCAAGTTCTAGAACACACTGTCATGGGACCACAGGGAGAAGAGCAGCAACCGCCGCCCCCCACCCCCAGAGAATCAGGGAAGGGTCCACGGAGACCCACCTTCACTCAACGGGAGGATGCCTTCAGTAGAGTGATGCTATTCCATGCTCACTATGCCATTATGCCTCCTTCAACTACAACTAGTACAGATAAGAGAATCGTAGGACAATCTAGGAGCTGGAAATCATAAAAAATTTTGGGGGCAATTAAGCTATTTTGATTAATAAGGAACAGAGATGTGGATTACTAGAAGACTATGGTAGATCTGAATTCTCTAGAGGATTGGACAGCAAATGAAAGTGTAATTTTAGCTTGGTTAACCACAAAGTAATTAGGATTGTTAAATTGGTGTGCTAATTTAATTGAGAATTTAAGGCAAAAACAAACGTGAGCTAAAAGGGTGGCTATTACATAATCTTAATGGGTTTTCAACATAAACATTTTTCTAGTTAGAACTGGGATTAATAAGCTCCCAGATATATCACACTGAACTCAGGAATAAAATAAGAGGACCTAGGAATGATTAATATACCACTGTTATATTTTCCAATATTATATTTAAACATATGATTAAGAAAAAGGAAAGAAATTGGATACTACACTTTTAAAGTTCTAGAAAAACAGAAAATGGAATTGATTACTAAGTCTCAGAATTGGGGAGACTGTTAAGGTTTAAAAATAGTAGAAAAGTAAGAGGGAAAAAATGTGTACAAACTTAAAAATGAAAGTTTCCTTATGTAAAATTAAGAAACACCCCGATCAATATACAAGACAAACTCTAGCATGGGGGGCTAGTTACAGAATAAACTAATAATTATATAACTTTCTTAAATATTAATTATTAATTATATAAATTGATAAATTACAGAAAATGATACATTCTTTAACACCTTGATAGATAAATATTGGGTTGGCCAAAAAGTTCGTTTGGGTTTTTCCATAAGCTGTCATGGAAAAAATCCAAACAAACTTTTTGGCACCTAATATTAGATGTGTTAGTCAGCTCTTAACTACAGTATCACTGCATAACAAATCACCTTAAAACTCACTGGCTTACGACAACAGCTTTTTTTCTCATACAAGTCTGCCAGTGACTCTGGTTTGGCTGACTTAGGTTGGACTTGAGCTGGGTGACTCTGCTTCTGGTTTCAAGTTCACTGGGCTTGGTTCTGGAATGCAGTGTGGGTACAGGTCTCTCCAAAGTGAAACCAGTACCCACTCATCACTCTAAGGTCAGTGATTACTCAGGGCTGGTTATCTAGATGATAGCACTAGGGCAAGAGGTAAGCCCGTCTGAGCAAGCATAAGTAACGCCTTTACCTTTCGTCATGTCTGCTGACATTCTGTTGGTTAAAGAGGTCATGTGGTCAAACCCTATCACTGGGGTAGGGAATGGTACTCCATCCACAGTCGCAGGAGAGGCTGAATTAATCTAAATGATCACAATGGGAAAGAAAAATAAACCAGCAATCTTAGTACCAGAAACCCACAGTTAATAGACACATGGAAAGATGAGCAACTCGATTAAGGATATAAAACATGGAAATGAAGACTGCATTGAGGGACTAATCACTACTTATTTATAAAGAAAGTGTTAAAATCACCTGTTTTATTTTGTTTTAGAACTTATGAACACATTACATATGTTCTTCTATGTTTTCTAATATTACATTTGAACATATGATAAAGAAAAAGGAGAGAAATTGGATACTATTTATATTTATCAAGTTTGCAAACATTTTTAAGGGAGATTAAAAGAAATGTGACATAGCTTTTCTTGTGCATTAATGATAGGAGTATAAATTGGTGCAGCCTTTTTATTTGGATTTCTCTCTCTGTTTTTGTATATGTTGTGGCATATATGAAATATAAAGGAAAATATATAATATTATATATATCATATATATGCCAGACAAAATCTCATAGAATTACAAACATCTGTATATAATACATACGCGTGGGCAGTGTAGTGCCTGTGTGCTCAGCCGTGTCTGACTCTCTGCTGCTGCCTGCACTGTCGCCCACCAGGCTCCTCTGTCCATGGGATTCTCCAGGCAAGAATACTGGAGTGGGTTGCCATGCCCTTCTCCAGGGGATCTTTGTGACCCAGGGACTGAATGCACATCTCTTGTGTCTCCTGCATCTCCTGCATTGGCAGGCTGGTTTTTTACAAGTGCCAGCTGGGAAGCCCATATGTAGTCATAAACTAGTTCAGTCAGTTCAGTTCAGTGGCTCAGTCGTGTCTGACTCTTTGCGACCCCATGAATCACAGCACTCCAGGCCTCCCTGTCCATCACCAACTCCCGGAGTTCACCCAAACTCATGGCCATCAAGTCGGTGATGCCATCCAGCCATCTTATCCTCTGTCGTCCCCTTCTCCTCCTGCCCCCTATCCCTCCCAGCATCAGAGTCTTTTCCAATGAGTCAACTCTTCCCATGAGGTGGCCAAAGTACTGGAGTTTCAGCTTTAGCATCATTCCTTCCAAAGAAATCCCAGGGCTGATCTCCTTTAGAATGCACTGCTTGGATCTCCTTGCAGTCCAAGGAACTCTCAAGAGTCTTCTCCAACACCGCACTTCAAGAGCATCAATTCTTCAGTGCTCAGCTTTCTTCATAGTCCAACTCTCACATCCATACATGACTACTGGAAAAACCATAGCCTTGACTAGAAGGACCTTTGTTGGCAAAGTAATGTCTCTGCTTTTAAATATGCTGTCTAGGTTGGTTCTAACTTTCCTTCCAAGGAGTAAGCGTCTTTTAATTTCATGGCTGCAGTCACCATCTGCAGTCATTTTGGAGCCCCCCAAAATAAAGTCTGACACTGTTTCCACTGTTTCCTCATCTATTTCCCATGAAATGATGGGACCGGATGCCATGATCTTCGTTTTCTGAATGTTGAGCTTTAAGCCAACTTTTTCACTCTCCTCTTTCACTTTCATCAAGGGTTTTTTTACTTCCTCTTCATCTTCTGCCATAAGGGTGGTGTCATCTACATATCTGAGGTTATTGATATTTCTACTGGCAATCTTGATTCCAGCCTGTGCTTCTTCCAGCCCAGCGTTTCTCATGATGTACTCTGCATATAAGTTAAATAAGGAGGGTGACAATATACAGCCTTGACATATTCCTTTTTCTATTTGGAACCAGTCTGTTGTCCCATGTCCAGTTCTAACTGTTGCTTCCTGACCTGCATACAGATTTCTCAAGAGGCAGGTGAGGTGGTCTGGTATTCCCATCTCTTTCAGAATTTTCCAGTTTATTGTGATCCACACAGTCAAAGGCTTTGGCATAGTTAATAAAGCAGAAATAGATGTTTTTCTGGAACTCTCTTTTTTCGATGATCCAGGGGATGTTGGCAATTTCGTCTCTGGTTCTAAACTAGTTAATATTCTCTAATTCGATTTTGGGAAAATAAAGTCTAAAAAAACAGAAATTTAAAAAAGAAAACTTCAAAATTAGTTCTCACAATTAGAAAAAAGTTATGAACACACAGACATAGTTAGCAAGCTCCTTCCCACTTGGGCACTTGTCACCGTCCCTTCCCTCTGAACCCTATGACCAAGGACACACAGCACCCATGAGGGGCTGGTTCATGTCCCAAACTCAGCCCCCTCTGAGTTTCCATCACGTTTTCCCATTTATTTCTCCCCCTGGTCCTCACAACACCTGTCATCACTCAGAATGTAAATTCCTTGAGAGGAGGGACCAGGTCAACATGGGCCTCACACTGCACTAAGGTCAAGTAGGTGTCCAGTAAGCACCTGTGGGGAAATGAATGCCTAGTAAAAGAGAAAACAGCCTTTCTTAGACTAAACTGGTCAAGATATGGAAGGCCTGAAGGAATAGAAGTGCTTTGTGTTCCAGTATTGTGCCAATAGAATAATCATATCTGACTTTTCGGTCAATATCCACTGTTCTCCAGAGAAACGCCTTTCTGAGATCCTAGGTAATGTGCTAGGGGCGTCTCCTTTTTGCTGAAAAGCCTCTTGCAAGGTCTTCCGTGATTAGGCTTTCAGACACTACAGCATAAGATAAAATTAAGAGATCTGGGAGGTTAGGAAAACTGATTTGAATATATCAGATTTCTTGAAAAAGATTCGTTGTATGCTACTTGTTGCTATTGTTTATTCGCTAAATCGAGTCTGACACTTTTGTGATCCCACAAACTGTAGTCCACCAGCGTCCTCTGTCCATGGGTTTTCCCAGGCAAGAATACTGGAGTGGGCTGCCATTTCCTCCTCCAGGGGATCTTCCCAACTCAGGGATCGAACCCACCTTTCCTGCATTGGCAGGCAGATTCTTCTACCACTGAGCCACCAGGAAAGCCCACTTGTATGCCATCGGTTGTGTTAAAATGTATGCATACACTTTTCAATAGGCTTTGCCGTAATATCTGAAGCTTGTAAGTGTACTTACCATAAGTACGCAAAGCACGCCGAGGGAAGCAAAGCATATGTCTTTTGATATGTAGTATTTTAGTTATAGCCCTAAATTAATGTCATGTTCTCAAGAGAGTTCTAATTTCATAAATACATTAGAAATTCAAGTAACATCAGAAGGATTGCAGCCATTTTTATTCTACCCATGTTTTTGCCACGCCAAATATGACTGCCTGGGGAATTTATCTTACATTTAGGATGGAAGTTATGACTTTTGTACCATTTGAGCAGCCTCAAATTGGAGGAAAGACTGACCTTTAGGGCAAATGTAAGAAGAGAGAGTGCATATTTGAGGCAAAACCCAGTTTGTGCCAGGGTCTTTTAACTATAGTACTCTAAACTATGGGGCTTCCCTGGTGGCTCAGCTGGTAAAGAATCCTCCTGCAGTGTGAGAGGCTGGGGTTCAGTCCTTGGATTGGGAAGATTCCCTGGAGGAGGGAACGGCTACAAATTTCAGGAGAAAAAAGGTCTTTAAACTCTTGGACATTAGAGCCGTTTTTCAAGAACAGGAACTAACCATGTCGTCTACACTGGAGATAGTGTTGACAGTATTGAAGAGCTTCAGCCAATGTCCAGTAAACATGCTGAGGAAAGAGAGATGGACAGGTAAGTCCAGCTCCTGGAGACTGTCAGAAGCCTGAGGGGTTTTGCCTTTGGGCTTCCCGTCTTCCAGCCTGGCTCTCTCTGCCCTGGTGAAAGGCTTTCACACTCCTGGGAGCCAGGCTGGTGGGCCCAGAGCAGCAGTAGAAGGATAAGGAATAGCTGGGTGCCCAGATCCCCTCGTGCGGAGCCCAGGACTTAGGAGAGACAGGCTTTAAGGCTGTGTGTGGTCACTTGCCTGGGAGCTGGGCAGTGTGTGCAGAGGCGTGGTCCCTATCAATGGATGGGGAACGTCCACACGCATCACTTGAGCCTTTACACAGGGCAGGTCTCAAAGCCTGCAGCCTCTGGCCACCTGACCAGGAAAGGAGGCACGGAGGAGCCCTCTGATCCTTGAGGCAGTGGCTGGTCTCATGAAAACCGTCTTTGGCTTCCTATTTTGATTGTGGGTTCCATTTCTAAAAAATTATGGTAAAATAAAATTTGTCATCTTCACTATTTTAAGTATGCCGTTCTGTGGCATGTGTTCCCATTGCTGTGAACCATCGCCACCATCCCTCTCCAGAGCCCTCTGCGTCTTGTACAACTGAAACTCTGTCCCCATCAAACAACTTCTCATCTCCGCTTCCTCCAGCCCCTGGTGACCATTTCACTTCCTGTTTCGAATCTGACTGCTCTAGGGACCTCATATAAGTGGACTCATAATTGTCCTTTGGTGTCTGGCTTATTTTACTTAGCATATTGTCCTCAAGGTTCGTCTGGGTTGTTGCGTTTTTTAAAAATATAATTTCTATTTTATATCACAGTAAGCTGATTCGCAATACTGCGTTAGTTTCAGGCGAACAGCAGAGTTACTCATTTATATGTATACATGTAACCACTCTTTTACAGATTCTTTTCCCATACAGATAATTATAGAATATTGAGTAGAGCTTCCTGTACAGTCGGTTCTTGCTGATCATCTACTTCATATATAGCACCGTGTATCCATGTTGTTACATTTATCAGAATTTCCTTTCTTTCTAAAACTGGAAAATATTCCATTATATGTACATACCGCATTTTGTTTATGCATTTATCTGTCAGTGGGATACTTGGGTTGTTTCCACCTTTTTGCTATCGTGAATACTGTTCAGGGGTATAGAAATATGTCTGAGTCTCTTTCAATTCTTCGGGGATATATCTAGAAGTACAATTGCTTAATCATATTGCAATTCTATTTTTTTTTTTTTTTAGGAACTGCCATACTGTTTTTTGTAACACTGCCTCACTTTAACGTGCACCAACTGTGCACAAGGACTCCAGGGTTTCCGCATCTCTGCCCCTAGTTACACGTTAGGGGACAAAGCATACCAACGTGACATATCTACTTCATTTCAAAAACTGCCATCATAGCTGGCTTATCTTTTCCCTCCTTCTCTCAAACGTTTCTCTCACATCGATTTTTTCCTATCAAAAGCCCAGTTCGTTTAGTTTTGGCTTGGGGCCTGGGTGCACAGAGTGGCCAGGACACCAGGAATAAGCCTTATCGTCTACAATGATCATAAATTATCATACGTTATATTGTTGGGGGGCATTTTGCTGCTTGTAAAATGCTTTTACATTTGTTACCACTATGATCCTGTCCTATAAAGTCAGTAAAGCATTTGTTAGCATCTCCCCCAAAGATGGAGACATTGGGGCTCGTAGAAGCTCAGTGTCCTGCTTAGGTTGTGTGACCAATGGCACACCTTCTGATTTATGATACATTTGCTGCTTTTCCCATTATACTGTGAGATTTCTCTTTCCACTCAACAGGCACAGAGACCAGTGTGATTATTCTCTTTCTAGATGTAGGAAGGAAAGAAGAAGCAAGTAACTTCTGACTCAAACACTTAATGCTGCTTTAAAATACACAGCTAGTGTCTGTTTTGGGATCTGCATGGAGTTCTCTCTAAATTCTCTTGGTCCCACCATTGGCTCCAGCCGCTGCTGCAGCAACCAAGTCCAGGAGGCTTAGACCAGTTTCTCTTCTGTAGAATTAGAGAGCACTTCACCTTGATTTTGCCCTGGGGTCCCATGAAGAAACACCTGACTTCATGGTGTGGGGTACCTGTGGGAACTTCTCATCACTCACACCTGTGCACTCTGGAAGAGGGGTGGAGTTACAACTCGTGGGATTACCTTTGATCATTTGGAAATGGAAGTAAGTGGATAAAGAGATTAATGTCTCCCAGAAAGATGTTTCTGAGATGCATTCCATAAAAGGTCCTTCCAAAAGAGCTGCCAGAGGAGGCAGGGGGAAAGAGAGAGAGGTAGCGAAAGAGAGACAGAGAGACTGGACCAAAGAAAGTAAGAAGTCTTAAACAAGAAAAACAGACTGAGACACATAGGATAGAATAAGAAAATATAATATGCATGTGATTGGAATTCTGAAGGATGCTGTTGCTGCTAAGTCGCTTCAGTCGTGTCCAACTCTGTGCGACCCCATAGATAGCAGCCCACCAGGCTCCGCTGTCCCTGGGATTCTCCAGGTAAGAACACTGGAGTGAGTTGCCATTTCCTTCTCCAATGCATGAAAGTGAAAATGAAAGTGAAGTCACTGAGTTGTGTCCAACTCTCAGCGACCCCATGGACTGCAGCCCACCAGGCTCCTCCATCCATGGGATTTTCCAGGCAAGAGTACTGGAGTGGGGTGCCACTGCCTTCTCCGATTCTGAAGGATAGAATGGGAAAAATCAGTATTAGAAGATAGTGTTGGAGAATTTTCTAAAATTGATAAAAGATAAGAATTCTTAGATGCAGGAAGCACACTAAATCACAGAAAAGAGAAATAAAATGAAATCCACACCTTGACTTAAAGAAGTAAACTAAAAAACAACAAAGATGATGGGAAGATAGTAAAAGCAGACAGAAGAGATGGGTCGCTCCCAAAGGAATAGTAACAAAACTATTGACTTCACAGCAGGAGCAATGGAAACCCAAAGACAAAGTGACTGTTAACCTAGAATTGTGGATGGAGGTTAACTATCATGTGAAGGTGGAAATGAAGTAAAGACATCTTTAGGGCTTCCCTGTGGCTCAGACGGTAAAGAATGCAGGAGACCCAGGTTTGTTTCCTGGGTCTGGAAGATCCCCTGGAGAAGGGAATGGCAATCCACTCCAGTATTGCCTAGAGAATTCTACTGACAGAGGAGCCTGGCGGGCTACAGTCCATGGGGCTGCAAAGAGTCAGACACAAATGAGAGACTGTACTTTTTCTTCTTTAGGGAGCCAAACTGCAAAAGTATTTATCAGCAAAAGGTGTTCACAAAGAATTTTTGTATTCCAGAAAAAGGAAATACATTCCAGATGTATTCCAGAAAAAAGGAAACTGATCCCAGAAGATGTGAGAGTCAAGAATGAAGAATAAGCAAAAACTGACAGTAAAATAATAATAACACTTCTAATTTTCAGAGGAAAAAATTCAACTAAAATGTTGCATGATGTCATGTAAGATGGAGAAATGATAATTGAGTTCAAAAGCCCTTTATTGTTCAAGAGAAGCACAGAGATACAAAAATTTAGAATTTCCAGTTACCTATTCATATTACAAGCTTAAGAATAATTACTGGAAGAAAAAAATAGAATGTATAATTCTTATAACAGGAAATATAAAACAATGGAAAATTTCCCTTAATCAATCTAAGGGAAGCAGAAAAGATACTGAAAAAAAAAAAAAAAAGACCAGTAGAAAGTTCACAATTAAATAGCAAAAGTTCAGTTCAGTTCAGTTCAGTTGCTAAGTCATGTCTAACTCTTTGCGACCCCATGGACTGCAGCACGCCAGGCCTCCCTATCCATCACCGACTCCCAGAGTTTACTCAGACTCATGTCCATTGAGTTGGTGATGTCATCCAACCATCTCATTCTCCTGTTGCCCCCTTCTCCTCCTGCCTCCTCTCCTTCCCAGCATCAGGGTCTTTTCCAATGAGTCTGTTCTTTGCATCAGGTGGCCAAAGTATTGGAGTTTCAGCTTTAGCATCAGTCCTTCCATTGAATATTCAGGACTGATTTCCTTTAAGAAGGACTGGTTGGATCTCCCTGCAGTCCAAGGGACTCTCAAGAGTCTTCTCCAACACCATAGTTCAAAAGCATCAATTCTTTGGCACTCAGTTTTCTTTATAAAAATACTGGTTATAATTAAAAACTAGTTATTTAGTAATTAAATGAAGCATATTTACAAATGAAAAGATGGTGGTTGTCAGATTGAATATAAATAACCAGATGTTGCAAACTTACAGACAGGGGGCAGTTCTGAGAAAGCCTTGACAGGATGAAGAGGGGTTCCTGAACTAAGGCTGCCCCATAGATGGGTCCTGCATGAGGCAGAAACGGCCCAACCCCAGTGCTCCCAGCATGGAGGAACTGCCAGGGTGAGGTGTGACCCAGGGGTGAGTACCACCATGGACCTGAAGATGTGACATCATCAGTCACTCTCAAAATGTTAGAAGCACATGTCTATGGCCACCACAGAGAGAGGTGTTTCCACATTTAAAAGAAAGGTCTTGGGATAGCTTTGTAGGTTTTGCTGAGTAAGGGTTCTGCTGTGTTCAACTGAGATTTAGGTAGAGGAGAGAGTGATTAGAGAGAAGGTTGGCAGCAAGAATTATAGGGTGCTCTGAGGGAGAGGGCGCAGACCAGTCACTTCATGCAAAGAAAGGGGTCTGGAGAACTACCTGGGAAGGTTGGCAGGGATCAGCTGGGGTTTGGGGACATGTTTGAACTCAGAAAGTCCTGACTCCTACATGGTAAGCTTCAAAGAGCCAGGCTGGTCAAAGCTGCCTGTGACCAGGAAACGAGGAGGGTATGCGGCTGTGGCCGTGACCTGGATGGACAGGGTGGAAGGCAGCTGGGCCCCCCTGCTCGGACACGTGATGCCCGCAGAGTTGCAGGATCAGTGAGAAGCTCACCTGGAAGCCAGGACCAGGACAGGCTCCCCACCAAGCCATCCTGGAGCAGCCAGTCTGCACGAAGCCAGGGGAAGGGGTAGCACAAAGAAGAAAACGGCCTTTCCCTTCCCCAGGCAGGTTGTGAGCTTTGGGCCCACTGGGAGCTATTGGCTGGCAGGAGAGGCAGGAGGCAGGCAGACTCAGGTGCAGTGAGACCACAGTTTTGACTTGGATTGTACTGGACTTTTTAATATCAGAGAATCAGACTGTTTATTAACAGCTGAGAGTGACAGGAAAAGCTATGAAGTCTGCCCTAGATTCTTCCCGAGGAGACAGGAGATCTGTTAGAATAATTTTAAAACACAGTGGTGTGGAAAAAGGCACTGTACCATTTGGTGATTTCCCTTTCCCAAGTAGTCTGGCGGTGCTTCAAATATTAACTGGTGTAAAATACTGCTTAATGTGGTAGTTAGGACAAAGACCCCTAAAAAGTTGAAAGTGAAAGTGTTAGTTGCTCAGTCCTGTACGATTCTTTGTTATCCCATGGACTGTAGCCTGCCAGGCTCCTAGATCCCTGGAATTCTCTAGGCAAGAATAGTTAAGTGGGTGGCCATTCTGTTCTCCAGGGGATCTTCTTGACCCAGGGATCGAACCCAGGTCTCCCCCATTGCAGGCAAACTCTTTACCAACTGAGCCACCAAGAAAACACTTCTAATTAGGGCGGGGACCAGCACCCACACTTCATTTTTATAAGGGCAAAGGCTTATCCCACTGACATTTGAATCCGAGGCAGCGGAAGTTCTCTGACCTGGCTCACCTCTTGAAACCTGCCGCACGAACTGCATAGGGAAGCCGGGAGCACTTCTTTGAGAAATAAATCAACGTATTTATTCCCGAGAGGCTCTCTGGCACCCCTCGACCAGTGTTAGCCGCATTTGGTGTTTACTAGACACAGATAAACCCGATTCTCGAAAGAAACGCCTGAATTTTTCGCAAACCTTTCCAGAGGTCAACTTGGGGCCCCTCCTGCATCAGGAGTCCCAGCGCTCTCCACGTTTCTCGTGCTGGGCCCCAATTCCTGCTGCAGTTCATACTGGAAGCTGTCCCCAGGGGAGAAGAGCAGACCCCCCCACTCCTCGAAGCCCCCTGCCCCCGGGGGCGCCGGGACGTCGGGGGTCCGTGGCGGTGCGGAGCCGGAGCGGGACGGCGCGCGCACGGCGGCCCCGGGGCCGGCAGAGGGCGCTGCGGCCTCCCCGGCGGGGCTGCGGGGCTGCGGGGCGCGGGTCCCGGCGTGTGCATCTCGGGGAGGCCCGGACGGGGAGCGCGCCTCTCCGCCCGCCCGCCCGCCCGCCCGCGCGGTCCCCGCCGCCCGCACCTCTCCGGCCAGGAGCGCGGGGTGCGCGGCGCGCTCCGAGGCCCGCGCTTCGCCGCACCCCCCTCCCACCCCGCCCCGCCGCTTCTCTTTGTCCCGGCAAGGCGGCCGGAGGGGCGGCCGCTGCATCCGTTGCGGGGCTTCAGCCTCCGGGTCCGCGCTACCCCGCCTTCCCCGCGCTCCGAGCCTGGGCGGTGCCGGCGCGGGGTGAGCGCGGGGCGCGAGCGGGCGTGGGCGGGCGGCGGCGGGGACCGCGCGCGGGGGGCGCCCCTGCCTCCTCCGCCGCGCCGCCGCCGCCGCCGGCTTCTCCCCGCAAGTTTGTGGCCCCCCCACCCACGTCTGCGGACCTGCGCGGCCGCTTGGCCGGGTCTAGACCTGTCGCCAAAGAGGAAAACTCGAGCTGGAGGCGGAGAAGGCGTGCGGGAAGCCAGTCCGCAATGAGCCTCTCCATCAGGGCAGCGTGGCTTCCCGGGCACCTCCGGAGGCTCTTTCCCACCCAGGTGAGCGGAATCTCCTCTGCCCCCTCCGGCCGGGTCTGGCGGGGCCCCGGGGCCGGCGCTCTCGGACCCTGCGCGGAGCCGGGGAGCGCCCGCCGCGGGGGCGCTGGGCGGCACGGGGTTGATTTGGGCTTTTCTGCCATCCGAGCGCTTGTTCTTTCTTGCCTGCATCACCTGCTCCGGCTGAGGTTTTTTTTTGCAGCTCCTCCGGCACCTTCGCATGCTGTCAGGTTAAACATCCTCTGTTTTCGAAGGGCTGGTAGGTTGGTTCAACCGAATCCCTACCTCTCTATCCCCCACCCCCACCCCAACAACACCCCCAGCTTTGGATAATTTGTTCTGCCTCTTCGTCTTAATTTAGTATGAATGTGTTATTTCCTTTGAGCTGTGTAATGGTAAAGCAGCGAAGCGGTTTGCTACATCCATTTTTTTTCTCTTTTTTTTTCATTCTGAGCCTGTGCACAGAAGGAATTTCAGGCGCACAAGTGATGTTACTACCGTTCTATTTTAAATACAAACACGGAAAGAAGTACTCTTGGCAGGGTACCAAAGGCGCCTGTACTCTGTTATATAAGTGCTTTTTAAAAAAATATTTGCTCATTGGTAAAGTTATAAAAGGAATTACCAGAGCATCTCTGAAGAGAGGGTGAAGAGAAGTCAGAGCCACAATTTCTGCTTTAAACCTAAACTTTCCTGGAAGATGAACATGGTCTCAGCTGGAGATAGCCTTAAAGATAACATAGGGCCCTTTCTTTGAACTCATTAGGTAAAATTGTAAAACGTTAAAAAAAAAATAGAACAGTTTTGTAAAGGCTCTTGAGAGACTTGGTGAAAATTCTTGAACTACGTATTGATAGTAATAAAAAAGATCTCACAGATATTCTTTGTGGCTTTTAAACTAGCGACTTATTTTATTTTTTATAGCTGATGGAAACTTAGTAATTATGAGCTGCCAGTTATTAAAGATTTAGATAACCTTTAATATCTCTACTTGTGTTTATGGAAATTTTTTTTTTCAGGGAAGAAGACAGAAGTAGGAGTATCAAGTATACTGATGTCTGGGCACTTCCTTTTGTGACCAGCACCTCAGTGTTCTATTCTAATTGGGTTTTGGTGATGCTGTGATATTTGGAATGTTAAAAACTCCCTAGTGATTCCAATCTGTAGCTGAGGTGAGACCCATAGGATAGCACTGTTTCTTCCAATTTGTCACTTTGTAGCCCAAGGTGTGGCTACAGTGGTTTAAAGAAAGTAAAAAACAAGTGGTTAGAAATATGGGGAGAGAAAAATGGTATAGGAAGGGAGATATGTTGAAGAATTATAGCATGTTCACTTCTGTATTTTGTCAAAATATCTTCTTGATTTTTTAAAAATCCACAAGGAGTAGTTGATATTGTTGTTTAGTTGCTAAATCATGTCTGACTCTGTGCAACCGCATGGACTGCAGCCCGCCAGGCTCCTCTGTCCATGGGATTTCCCAAGCAAGAATACTGGAGTGGGTTGCCATTTCCTCCTCCAGGGGATCTTCCCAACTCAGGGATCCAACCTGCGTCTCCTGCGTTGGCAGCTGGGTTCTTTACCACTGAGCCACCAGGGAAGTCCCCCGGTAGTTGATGTTTATCGGGATACATGGTCCCCTATTGACTAAGTTGGGAAGTGGGACATCTCTCTGTGCAGAAGTGACAGTGACTTTGAGTCGTGGTGTCAAGATACTCCTTTTTGTTTACATGGAAAGACGGTCAAGTTTTATTAAAAGAGCATTCTTTCTATCACATTCAACACTCATTAAGTGAATACAGACTAGCCAAAAAAGTGCAAAAAAGCTTTTATTGTCTTTAAGATTGGAAATAAACCTGGCTGCTGAATCAGTGTTTTCTTTCTACCTTATGTAATTCCCAATATTGCAGTCTAGGGGTGGATCTTATGGGTGGTTTGTGAAGGCTTATGTAAGAGCTGCGACTATGCTTTTCATATTCTGTGAAACTCCCTGTTTTGGCTATTACATAATTGACACAGTGCTGGATGGGAGAAGCCCAAACAGGGAAAGGATGTACAAGCCCAGCCCAGCACAGGCGCTTTCATAATGAATCGCTGCTGCCAAATTAGAGGGAACAGCAGGGATGGAGGTTTGTGAAAGAGAGATAAGAATAGCGTCCAGAGGACCGATGTAAGAGACGACAGTTCTGCTTATCGGTTTTCTGGAGATTTTAATGCTGCCGTATTAACCTCTCTAGCCTTTTGTGTCTCCCAGCAGAGGCGCCTTGACTGGGAAGCTAATGAATGTTAAGCTTCAGGGGCCCTTACTCTGGCTCCATCCAAGCCCCCAGGAGGGACACTGGCAGCGTGCTCTCCTGGCCACAGAAGTTTGCATTTGTAATTGTGGATTTTTTTTTTTTTTTTAATAAGGAAGACACTCTCTGCCTCTCACCTCCCATACGTCATATAAATGTAAGGCTCTACAAACCCTGAATCTCCCCTGTTTCCTAATTAATGTTCAAATGTTAACTTTCAAAAATGCTTTTTCTTATTTCAACATCTGAAGTCTTATGGAAAGACCAAAAAAAAAAAAAAATCTGGCCAATATTGTAGCTGAGCTGCCGAGAAAATGCAGATTGCTGATAGCAGGGCTGAGTGGTATTATCAGGAATCCGGTGGTTACCTGGAGAAACAGCTCTGCCTTGTGAACACACACACAGGGACTTTTTTGGATCTCGGTGTGAGCCAGAGGCAGAGAAAAGCTGAGACGGAGGCGGGTAAGGAAAGAAAGTGGGTTAAAGCTCTTCTACATCTCAGAGAGATGGCTGCAGAGGGGAAAGGGAGAAAAAAAATAAACTACCAAAAGCTGCCTCATTAATAAAGTTAATAGCAACAGATAGCATCAGCTCCATAGGAGACCTTCCTGCAAACTCCTTAGGCTCTGCCTTTAATATGAATTCTAA
The DNA here is from genome assembly GCF_032405125.1 of Capricornis sumatraensis. Taxonomy (NCBI): domain Eukaryota; kingdom Metazoa; phylum Chordata; class Mammalia; order Artiodactyla; family Bovidae; genus Capricornis; species Capricornis sumatraensis. Next base: position 41,118,334 of record NC_091080.1, on the reverse strand, counting down.
ACAGGGAGCAAACTCAGGCCTGGAAAATATCTTGCAGGAAACAAGTGCAGGCTGGGAAGGGCTGAGATGAATGGCTGACGTACTCCTATTAGCAGTTTTATGGATAAATGGAAGACTGTAATTTCCACCACAGGAATGTCTGAGAGAGGGTTGTTGAAATGGGTGGAGGGTTTTCCTTTTCTCTGAAGTATTTCTACTTCATATCTGAATTAAGATTTCTCAGATCTTACCATCTTGACCCCTTTCCACCAACCCTCGTACCCCTTCCACCCACTTATTTGTCCATCCACCCCCCCACCCCATTTACCTGCCTACCTAACCACCCACCCAGCCACCCATCTATTCACCCACCTACCCATTCATCCATCTAGCTTCCCACCTATCACCCACCCACCCATCCATCCACTCACCCACCCATACATCCATCCACCCACTCATTTATCCATCCAACTACCCACCCATCACCTACCCACCCATCCATCCACTTACCCACCTGTCGCCCACTCATGCACCTGTCCATCTACCCATCCAAACATCCATCCATCCATCCCTCCACAGACACGCCCTTTGACCACACTTTAGTTTGGCTTCTGGAACTGTGCTGGGGCTTATGAGGGGGGCCTGGTGCTGTTGGCAGGCTCATGGCTAGAGCTTCCCCACAATAGCACCCACCCCTCTAATTCTGTTGCGGTGATTTCTCAGACCTGCCCTGGAACCCTCCTCTTTCGTGACGTGAGGTTGTGTTCCTCTTGGGCCTTGGGTGGTGTGTTGGTTTGGGATCAGGTACGGCTGAGGGCCTCGCATGGCAGCTGGAGTCCAGTCCACACCACTACATAAACCAGGAGTAGAGGGGAGGTTGTGTGTCTTCGTTGATGGTTCCCACTGGCTTGTAGGAGGGGAGCTGGCAGGAGAGTCTCATTTCAGCCCAGATTCCTACAGTTCCCTTGGAACAAGTGGTTAAGTGAAGAATGCTGACACTGGGAACTCCATGGCTCTTTCTTCAGGGATATCAAGAACTTAGAGCAACTTTGGAGGTGAAACTGAACCCCAGAGAAACTCTGGGGTCTGAAGGTGTTGGGGTTGGTTAGGGTTTGAGAAGGGGCAGGTGCTCATTGCCTGGTGAGGCTCCTGTGTGCTCGGATGGCCGCCCCCTTGTGTACTAATCAGAAGACGTGTGTTGACTTGGCAGCAAGTGGTCGTGGATCCCTCAGTGGAAAAGGTGAGAAGCCAGTAGGGGAGCAGCGGGCAGGAACTCTCTGCTGGAGGAAGGCCTAGCCTTCCGGGGTGCATGGGGGACGGGGTCGGGGACAGGATCCGCAGCTGTTTACTTCATCAAGCCATTAGCGAATAATCATTTCTATCCCTGACACAGCCAAGGAAATCCTCCTTATAGACTGAGTTTCCTTGGGTTGTTTGCTGGCGGGTTGGAGCTTAAGGGCAGCCTGGAGCAATGAGCACACAGGTAGGTGCCATTAGGAAGATGGCATGAGTAGGAGGTGGACAGGTGGCATTTGGAAGGTTGTGTGTGGAGGAGGCTGGCGGGCTTACGTCTTCTCTGTGCCTGTCATTTGCTGCGTGTGGTCTCACATGGCAGGCTTCTCCTACGTGCCGCCTACCGTGTTTGGAAAATGGGGGGTTGAAGGTTATTCCTGGGTGTGTTACACTCTTTCCTTAGCTTTTGTAAGCGAGCCTTCTTCTTAGTGGCTGTTGTTATGTAATTGCTGTTGTTGTTCAGTGGCTAAGTTGTGTCCGACTCTTTGGGACATAAAAGCATGCCAGGCTTCCCTGTCCTTCACCATCTTCTGAGTCTGCTCAAACTCGTGTCCATTGAGTCAGTGATGCTGTCCAGCCATCTCATCCCCCATTTCCCCCTTCTCCTCCTGCCCTCAGTCTTTCCCAGCATCAGGGTTAGATAATGAATCAGTTGCATATACTATACATAGTGGTAATATGACACTCTTAGTCCCTCTGGCGGAGAAGGTAATGGCACCGCACTCCAGTACTCTTGCCTGGAAAATCCCATGGATGGAGGAGCCTGGAAGGCTGCAGTCCATGGGGGTCGGACATGACTGAGCAACTTACTTTCACTCTTCACTTTCATGCATTGGAGAAGGAAATGGCAACCCACTCCAGTGTTCTTGCCTGGAGAATCCCAGGGACGGGGGAGCCTGGTGGGCTGCCGTCTGTGGGGTCGCACAGAGTCGGACACGACTGAAGCGACTTAGCAGCAGCAGTCCCTCTGGACTCCTGTAACAACATAGATCAGACTGGTGCCTTACATACAGCAGACATTTGTTCTCACTGTTGGGGGTTCTGGTTGGCCCAGGATCGTGGTGCTGGCAGGTCTTCTAAGGAGCTGCTTTTTACTCTGTCCTCACTTGATGGAAGGAGCAGGCCAGATGCTCTCTGGGGCCTCTCTTATTAAGGTACCAATCTCATTCATGGGCTTCCCAGGTGGCTCTAGTGGTAAAGAACCTGCCTGCCGATACAGAAGCATGAGAAATGTGAGTTCGATCCCTGGATGGGGAAGAGCTCCTGGAGGAGGACATGGCAACCGCTCCAGTATTCTTGCCTGGAGAATCTCATGGACAGAGAAGCCTCACCGGCTACAGTTCATGGGGTCCCAAAGAACTGGACAAAGAGTCGCTGAAGCGACTTAGCACGCTCATGCAATCTCATTCTTTTGAAGGTTCTGCCCTCATGATCCACTCACCTCCCAAAGTACCCCCCTCCTAACACCATTATCTTGGGCATTAGGTTTTTAACATATGAATTCTGGAGAAACTCAAACATTCAGACTGTAGTATATATTTAACCAATACTTTGTGTATGGAAACCTATTGATTTTAAGATATAAGTTGTGTAACTGGGCACTTTTCAAGCTTCGATCAATTCTAACCTCTTTTTGATTATTTTTCTTGAATTCCTAGGTAGACAATCATATCATTTATAGGTAATTATTATTTTGGTTTCTTTTATTTCTGTTTCATGTTTTATTGCCAGAGTTTAGACTAGATAGGAGAAGAGATTGTTAACTCAGTCTGTTGAGTGATTTTTTTAAAATATAAGATTGAGTTTTGTTCTCTAGGTCGATGTGCTTCTCCTGTCCCGTACCGGGTAGGCTGCATGGCCCTTCAGGATTTCTCCTTATTAGTCCTGTGAGCCTTTGTGCACCTGCAGACTCATTGCACAGTAAGTTCAGTTTCCTTAGACAAACAAAGCAGTGTGTACACATAGGCATTAGAGGTGAGGCAGCAGTGCCTGTGATGAGGACGGAGCCAGTACTGATGACAGGCTGGTGTTGACTTGGAGAACTTTGACTCACCTGCAGAAGTGAAAATCCAACATAGTGTGTTAGCTTCTATAAAGACTGTAATAAGGCAAGTGCATTTGTCCAGAAACATGCTAGTATTGATATAGTGATTTTGAATGTTTTTCAAAAGTAATATGGCTGAAGCATGGAGTACAGAGCCTTGGATTATAAGAAATGGGGACGAAACAGCAGAAGCAAATAGCGAACACATCATAGAGAAGTTAAATTTTTATGCTTGACCAGACTTACTGCAAAATACTGATCTGAAAACTTAATATGAGCACTATTGCTGTTAAATGACAGTGTAAGAGAAGTAATCTCAAATCATCCAGAATTAATTATCTTTGTACGAGGCTGTTTGAAATTACTCAAAATAGCTTCTGAAGGCAGACAGCCCTTCTTTACACACAAATAATTGCCTTCTCAGGTTGTAAATGTTGCTGCATATTAAACGAAGCATATTTTTGTACCCAATTCTTATATTTCTATCAGTTTATTTTATGGGGAAGCTAATTTGAGAACTGAAATCATGCAACAGAATAATTGTGGTTGAAATGAATATTTCTAAGCTTGATGCATTTTGTCTTCGTGTTGCATAATATCTTAGGAAGTGTGTATGACAGACATGCCAAAAAGTGCATTTAATTTCCTAAAGACTCTAGTATTAACAAATTTTAAATTAGTCTAACTGGTAGCTAGTAATATGTTTTATACTGAGAGAGTCAATATGCTTCTACCAGCAGAGGAAGTTAGTTTAATATAACTACTTTGCGCTCTGCTCCCAAACTTCATACTGAATTTTTTCTGCTGTGTTTTAGAATTATCATTTTGACAACTATCCAAGGTATTGTAATGTAATATTAATGTGAGTTAGAACTAATATCTCAGTTTGGAGAGTTAAAACGGAAGAAAGCAGATATGTGGTCTGAAAATCACCTTTGTGCAGGGTTGGGACTAGAAAGAGATGAGTCAGGCAGTTGCCTCAAGCACAAAGTTTAAGGGGTGCTAAAAACCTAAAAGCAATAAAAGTAAATGATATTTTAATATGGTTAAAAAATGAAAAATAATGCAAAAATTAATGAACTAATTAACAAACATTTTAAAAAGACAAACATTATAAAGAGTCTTTTGTGTAAGACTCCAATATGGCGTATGATGACTAATCATGTTACTGATAATGTTTTTAAAAAAATTTTGCTGATCATGTTTTAGTTTAAACTTTTGATATTGTTCACCATGAATTTTTTTGCATTAATTTTTAATTTTAAAAATATCATTTATCTTGGAACCACCTCTGGAATGTTAGAGTAAGGACATTTTGTAAATTCTTTTCTTCCAAAAAAGTATGAGAACAAAATTTCACTGAGTGAGGCAAAAATTGTCAAAGCTGAAACAAAAAGACTCTTAGAAGAAAACACAGAAGTAAATTTTCATAATCTTAGACTAGGCAATGGTTTCTTAGCTATGATACCAAAAACATATAAGTAGCAAAAGAAAACACATTTAGGTTGGGCTTCATAAAAATGGGTTTTAGAGAGTATCATCAACAAAAAGCCCATAGAAGGGGAGCAAATTTTTACAAATTATGTAATAAGAACTTGTATACCAAATAGATCAAGAATGGTTGCAACTCAATTACATAAAGATAGAAAGTGAAAGTCGCTCAGTTGTATCTGACTCTTTGTGACCCAATGGACTGTATAGTTCATGGAATTCTCCAGGCCAGAATACTGGAGTGGGTAGCCTTTCCCTTCTCCAGGGGATCTTCCCAACCCAGGGATCGAACCCAGGTCGCCTGCATTGCAGGCAGATACTTTACCAGCTGAGCCACAAGGGAATCCCATATAAAGATAAACAACCCAATTAAAAGTTGGGCAAAGACTTCAAGTTGATATTTCTCCAAAGAAGATATACTAATGGTAATTCTACCTATTAAAAAGTGGTGAGCCTTGGTTATTCAGTTCAGTTCAGTCACTCAGTCGTGTCCGACTCTTTGTGACCCCATGAATTGCAGCATGCCAGGCCTCCCTGTCCATCACCAACTCCCGGAGTTCACCCAAACCCACGTCCATCGAGTCGGTAATGCCATCCAGCCATCTCATCCTCTGTCGTCCCCTTCTCCTCCTGCCCCCTATCCCTCCCAGCATCAGAGTCTTTTCCAATGAGTCAACTCTTCGTATAAGGTGGCCGAAGTACTGGAGTTTCAGCTTTAGCTGAAAACTAAAGAACATTCCTTCCAAAGAACACCCAGGACTGATCTCCTTTAGAATGGACTAGTTGTATCTTCTTGCAATCCAAGGGACTTTCAAGAGGCTTTTCCAACACCACAGTTCAAAAGCATCAATTCTTCGGCACTCAGCTTTCTTCATAGTCCAACTCTCACATTGATACATGACCACTGGAAAAACCATAGCCTTGACTAGATGGACCTTTGTTGGCAAAGTAATGTCTCTCCTTTTAAATATGCTATCTAGGTTGGTCATAACTTTCCTTCCAAGGAGTAAGTGTCTTTTAATTTCATGGCTGCAATCACCATCTGCAGTGATTTTGGAGCCCCAAAATATAAAGTCTGACACTGTTTCCACTGTTTCCCCATTTATTTCCCATGAAGTGTTTATTAGGGAGATGCAAATGGAAAGCACAATGAGATAATCACTACTCTCCACTAAGATGGCTGACAAAAAATACAGGCAATACCAAGTATTGATGACTGTTGGAACCCTGATCCATTGTTGGTGGAACTGTGAAACAGTGTGGTCACTTTGGAAAGTTGTTGCTGGTTACTCAAATTATAAACAGAGAGAGAAAATACAGCCAGCAATTTCCTTCCTAAGCATATACCTAAGAGAATTGAAACTTATACACCAGTTTGTGTGTAATATAAAAACTTATACACCAGTTTGTGTGTAGTAGCCCCAAACTGGAAACAGTCCTGGTGTCCATCAGCTGATGAATGGGTAGAATGTGGCATGTTCACAGAATAGAATGTTAGTCATTCATAAAAAGGAGTGAAGTACAGTCTCATGATACAACATGTGTGAACCTGGAAACACGCTAAGTGGAAGAAGCCAGACATTAAAGGCCACATGTTATGTGTTCCATTTATATCAAACATCCAGAATAGGCAGATTTGTAGAGACAAAATAGATCAGTGGTTGTCAGATGCTGGGCGTAGGGAGAATAATGGGGTACCTGCTAATGGGGACAGGGTTTCTTTGTGGGACAGTGAAAATGTCTTTGAATTTTATAGTGAAAAATTTAGTGAGTCTGTTAAAACCACCGAATTGCACCCTTTAAAATGGTACATTTTATGGTATGTTAGTTGCATATCAGTTAAGCTGTTATTTAAAAATGTATTCACCTTGGTTACTGCGTTTTTTGGTTCCTCTTAAATTTCATGCCAGAGGCAAAGGCTTTGTCGCACCTTAGACCTGACCCCTGTGTTACTTAACAACAGGCTTGTTGCCTTTGAATTCAGTCAGACATCTAGGTCAGAAGATCAGAAACCTCAGGAAGGTTGGTCCTTATGTGTGAGGCAGCAGCAATGATACTAGAGAAGGAAACTCCAGTGAGTTGGTAGAACCTGGAGAGCAACATTGTGTGAGCTTTTAGTGGGGGCTTCCCCAGGTGGCCCTAGTGGTAAAGAACACCCCCCTCCACCCTGGGTTGGGAAGATCCCCGGAGGAGGGCATGGCAACCCACTCCAGTGGGTTGAATCCCAAGGACAGAAGAGCCTCGTGGGCTACAGTCCATGGGGTCACAGAGAGTCAGACACGACTGAAGCAACTTAGCATGCACGCAAAATCTGCGTTCAGCAGGGCCCTGCTGCATTATCAGTCACGGGAGTCCCGTCTGGCGTCCATGGTTCTGTAATCACTGGGAAAGGCCAACATCATTGTAACAGATATTTGGTTTTAATTTTAAACTTTTTATTTTATAGTGGGGTATAGCTGATTAACAATGTGGTAGTTTCAGGTGAACAGTGAAGGGACTCAGCTGTATATATCCATGTATCCATTCTCCCCCAAACTCCCCTCCTATCCAGGCTGCTACATAACATTGAGCAGAGTTCCCTGAGCAGTAGGTCCTTGTTGGTTTTTCCACTTCAGATATAGCAATGTGTACATGTCCATCCCACACTCCCTAACTGTCCCTTCTCCCTGTCTACCATAAGTTCGTTCATTCTCTTAAGTCTGTGTAGCAGATTGTTTAATAAAGAGGAGACAGGCTATACTTTATAGAGTAGCACTGTCCAACAGAAATGCAGTGTGAACCACATTAATGTTTCTAGTAGCCATATTTAAAAGGAAAACAGTCAATAGGATGGATTTAAATATATTTTAGTTAACCTAATCCATCTAAAATATTATCTTCAGATAATTGATATTAAAAATAGGGAATGAGAAATAGATAGATGGTCTAAAAAGAGGTCAAAAGGTTTATTTTGCAACTGACTGCAAGTTCATACCAAAAAAAAAAAAAGCAACTTAACAATAGGAGCTCATTTAACAGGTCTCCTGGTAGGAGGGAAGATTATTTAGGTGCTTTCTGCTCCATTTCAGAAGAAGACACAGCTTGTGAACATATGGATTTTTGTACACCGGGTGCTCACACGGCCTCTACTCCATTGGTTTTAGTCCCAGCAGCACTGGGCACCCCATGTGACATCCATAGCGGTGGGGGTGGTTGTGGTGGGGTTCATAGCAGTGGGAGGTGGTGGGGGTGCTGGGTGGGAAGGTCCTGAGATAGACAGGTCACTGAGTATATTATTAAAAATGATGTAATAACATACTTAGCCGAGAGGGAGTTGGCAGTGAATAGGGACCAGGTGGGAAGAAGGAACCAGGAACATGCTCTCAGCCCTTCCAAATGCTGGAGGTGATTCATTTCTCGTCTTCTAGGTGCCCTGAAGATGCGCTGGGTTGGAATGGAAACAGTTTATACCCAGACTCCCTGATGCTTCTCAGAAAAATGACGTGTGCACAGCGATAGGTAGTTTTGAAGATTTAATTGTTTCATGATCACTGGGTTTTCCAATTCTGTCTGTTTTCTTGTTTGGAAAAATGGTAAAATTGTCATTTTTTCAGGTAATAAAATGGTTGAGTAACAGTCATTTTATATGAGTCAGCCTAATAATAGTAGGCATTCTGTAGTCTCTTGCAGTAGCTTTTGGGAGGAAAATTTGTGTCTTTTCTACCACCTAACAACTATTCTTCTTGCTGGGCAATTTAGAGAGGAAAATAAATTTTGCTGATTTATTTTGAAATATAGTTTTATTAAGGATTTAATTAATATTGTTAATACTGTAGGATTTATAGTTGCTCTGGCTTTTTATTTCTCCTGAATTCTAAGACTGTAAGAAGCATAACAAGTATAAATTTGGTGCAATTTAAGAAAATTAAGATCTGGAAAATGGACATGATTGTTCATGTATCAGAGGTGTTCTTCCCTTGATAAAAGCCTTAAGTCCTGAAGATCCTTCATTTATATGGTGTATTTAAGAATCGGTTTTCAGATCATTAACTACTTGAGGGATTAAGATAGAAAGAAAATTGAAGTCATGTAATCCATTGAGGATTAATCTGAATGTAAGATTAAGTATCTCTGAAATCCTAGCCAATGGGAAAATGGTGAGTTTATTGAAACAACTCCCATTATGAAGAGCTTATTTGTGGCGCAGTTATTGTCTAGATTCAAGAACTCCGGCACTAACTGTAGCTTCCTAGTGAGACGCAGCAGTGTAGTGAAGTACTGTTTACACATCCCTGGATCCTGCCCCTTTCTTCTGAATTTTCCTGTCCCTTTTCCTTTTAAGGTTTCCACACGTGAATTGTCAACTAGGGCAAATTGTCACCAATGGCAGTAAAACTGGTTTTCTGTGGGTCAAGGTAAGTTTACATGGATTTCTATTCAATTTATAATTCCACTTGACTGGGACACATAGTTGCCTCTTAAATGTTGTGTGAGACTTCTTGGTACTCCAAGTAAATCGCTGGTGCTGAATTTGGGTAAATATTATTAATGATGCAAGTGAATTAAACTGGATTTTCATGTGAAAGCATAATTTAGTTTTGCTTTTTTTAAAATGTGAGAATTATATTCAGACATGTATTGGAACTCCAGTTCAAGTAACATGTTTTGTTAACGATTTTAAAATTGAGGAGTGTGTCTATAAAGACATCTCTTTTGTAGGGGTAATTAATCTTTTTCAGTGACAAAAGGTTGTGGCGTGGTTGTTAACATGTGTTTAATAATATCAGTTGACAGAAATAGGACACGATGATGCAGTCATTTTTAAGGGCTTACTTTGATTAGAGAATGTGCTTCTTGAGAGAGAAAGACCAGATTGGGAGGGAAAAAGTTAATGAAATGCAAACAGAGTTCATTAAATGACTCAGAGAAGCTTTACTGAACCACCAAGATTGCGGAAGGTTTAAAACATTTGAGACACTTGAGAGATGCTTTTCTGAGGGCTGTTCTAGCCCATATGGCATTTTGTCCACATTTGACAGAAGCATCTCTTCCATGGACCTTTTACTTCCATCTGATGGAGAATGGTTAGACTGTACTAATTTTTAGAACGAGGTACTTTATTGCCATATGCTGGAAACTTGTAATATAAATAAATTACCGATCTTTAAGTCATTAAAGTTGCGATAAAAATACAGACAATTTTTTAAATGATGTGATTGGAGTCACCTTGAATGTGGTGGCCTTGCACAGTTTACAGCCCTCTGTAAACTGTTGTTTTGTTCTCTGGACAGATTCTAAGGAAGGGAGGCTTTTTATTGAGTTCTGCTCCTTGAAGACAGCAGAAAGAGGTAATAGCTTGGGGTGTGGCTCTGACTGGACACTTGGATTGATTGAAAGAAACTTATCAGAGGGACAGTGGCTACTGTAGGTTTGGAGGCCAGAGGGCTGGCCTGAGTTTTCTAGGCGTAAAACTCAGGAGAGAAAACCTAAACCATGTTTTAAACCAAATTAAGGACCAAGTTAATGCAGTCCTTGGAAGGAAAGTTATGACCAACCTAGAGAGCATATTCAAAAGCAGAGGCATTACTTTGCCAACAAAGGTCTATCTAGTCAAGGCTATGGTTTTTCCAGTGGTCATGTACGGATGTGAGAGTTGGACTGTGAAGAAAGCTGAGTGCCGAAGAATTGATGCTTTTGAACTGTGGTGTTGGAGAAGACTCTTGAAAGTCCCTTGGACTGCAAGGAGATCCAACCAGTCCATCCTAAAGGAGATCAGCCCTGGGATTTCTTTGGAAGGAATGATGCTAAAGCTGAAACTCCAGTACTTTGGCCATCTCAAGGGAAGAGTTGACTCATTGGATGCTGGGAGGGATTGGGGGCAGGAGGAGAAGGGGACAACAGAGGATGAGATGGCTGAATGGCATCACTGACTCAATGGACGTGAGTCTGAGTGAACTCCGGGAGTTGGTGATGTACAGGGAGGCCTGGTGTGCTGTAATTCATGGGGTCGCAGAGTCGGACACGACTGAGCGACTGAACTGAACTGAACTGAACTGAATGCAATTTAGTGATAGAGAATGTGTGGTTCAAATTTCAAGCACTTCTAAGATGGTTTTATTCTGTAGATCATCGTCTCTGTAATATTCTTGTTCTTAAGGACTATTTAAACTTGAGTTTTGGCAGGAGAAATGTCAATAACCTCAGATATGCAGATGACACCACCCTTATGGCAGAAAGTGAAGAGGAACTAAAAAGCCTCTTGATGAAAGTGAAAGAGTAGAGTGAAAAAGTTGGCTTAAAGCTCAACATTCAGAAAACGAAGATCGTGGCATCTGGTCCCATCACTTCACGGGAAATAGATGGGGAAACAGTGGAAACAGTGTCAGACTTTATATTTTGGGGCTCCAAAATCACTGCAGATGGTGACTGCAGCCATGAAATTAAAAGACGCTTACTCCTTGGAAGGAAAGTTATGACCAACCTAGATAGCATATTCAAAAGCAGAGATATTACTTTACCATCAAAGGTCCGTCTAGTCAAGGCTATGGTTTTTCCTGTGGTCATGTATGGATGTGAGAGTTGGACTGTGAAGAAAGCTGAGCACCGAAGAACTGATGCTTTTGAAATGTGGTGTTGGAGAAGACTCTTGAGAGTCCCTTGGACTGCAAGGAGATCCAACCAGTCAATTCTGAAGGAGATCAGCCCTGGGTGTTCTTTGGAAGGAATGATGCTAAAGCTGAAACTCCAGTACTTTGGCCATCTCATGCGAAGAGTTGACTCATTGGAAAAGACTGATGCTGGGAGGGATTGGGGGCAGGATGAGAAGGGGATGACAGAGGATGAGATGGCTGGATGGCATCACCGACTTGATTGACATGAGTTTGGGTGAACTCCGGGATTTGGTGATGAACAGGGAGGCCTGGTGTGCTGTGATTCATGGGGTCACAAAGAGTCAGACACGACTGAGCGACTGAACTGAATTAAACTGAACTGAAACTTGAGTTTTTCCCCAGGAAAATGGAGTTGCCTTCCAAATATTGGGTGTGTCCATAATGGCTGGCTTTTCCTTACTGCTGAGTTTTTGTAATTAATCTTTGAATGAGATAAAAAGCTGTTATGTTGTTGTTAATGGGTGGCTTTTGATTGACAAATACAGGGTACGAGAGATATAGCAAAGTGTTGGGCCCAGAGAGAGGGCTGCGGGTGGAGAATGTGACTGATAACTGATATGTAACTGAGATTAAAAAAAGGACAGATAGGTGATGGTGCTAGTGTTCTTGGTAGCTGAGGTCATGGGTAGAGGTCATGGTGATTGTTGGCATGGTCAGGATGGTGGTGGCAGCCACCGGGACGCTGATGAATCATACAGAGGAAAGGACTGGGAAATGGGAGTGAGACTGGACCATAGACACAAAATATGTGGCCAGGGAAAAAGCTTTTCCTTTCTTGGGTGCTGATGACCGAACTGATTAGAGGGAGCTCCAAGAGGCTTCTCTTTGTGAAGTGATAAACACATGTTACGGTTTCAGTTACCAAGGAAACCCGCTTACTGTAAGAGTAACAGTAAAGAGACCTCAGAAGGGCTTCCCTGGTGGTCCAGGGCTTAGACTCTGTGTTCCCTGGTCTGGGAGCCCGGGTTCGATCTCTGGTCGGGAAACTAGCTCCCACACGACACGGCTAGAGGATCCCACATGTCATAGCATGTCATAGTGAAGTTGGAAGATCGCACGTGCCTCAACTAAGACTGGGCGCAAAGAAATAAATAAAAGTAAATATTAGGAAAAAAGAGACCTCAGAGAGTACTTGTAAATCCAGTGAACACTGGTGTTTATTTCCCTTACCCCTGCCAAGGCCTACATTTCTTTCCTGTGTGTGTCGGGGGCGGGTGGGGAGTGGAGGGCGTTGATCCTCAGAATACAAGGTAGAAGAACACACGATCAATTAAAAGAACCGTTTATGTGATTTATGGAAAGAGGCCCTGGCGTTATTTATATCTGAAACTTCTCTTCCCTGCTCCCACCATAGGTACATGATTGAAGAAAGAAACGATGTGGATTTTTTTTTTTTAATGAGTTCAGCGGCAGAAGGAAAAGGGGAAAGAGGATTAGGGAGGCTTATGTGAGCTAATTCCCCCCTAGATAATTGCTTAGCTGTGTGTTTCACTTTGTTTGTAGATATTATGTTTGATTTTTTTCTTTTCCTTTGGAATACCAAGGAAAGAATGAGAATATGATGTTTGGGGTCTAATATTTGGTACCTGTGACTTTGAGCTAATAATTTCTTGTTTCACTGAGCTCAGATGGTAAAGAACCTGCCTGCAATGTGGGAGACCTGGGTTCTATCCTGGAGTTGGGAAGGTCCTCTGGAGAAGGGAATGGCAACCCACTCCATTATTCTGGCCTGGAGAATCCCACGGACAGAGGAGCCCAGTGGGCCAACTTCATGGGGTCACAAAGAATTGGACATGACTTAATGACTAACACTTTCATTTTCGTAGGGAGAATGATATTTACTACTAGGAAAGGTCTGTGAAAACACCAGCTTCATAAATGTTAAAATGAAACAATGATATTTAAGAACAATCCAGCACTCTCATTATCATTAATCTTCATAAATTTGGAGTTGACAAACTTTATCACTCTGTGATCCAAATAATTGCCTTGATTACTTTAATAAGAGATCCTTTCTGCTGATTATGTAAGGAGGTAGGTCCACTGCAGCAGGAGAGGTATGGACATAAACAGTAGGTTTTTAAACGGCAGTGTTAGTGGCTTATCATATGGTAGAAGGTTTTAGGTTAGGTGCATAGCACCATGTACATAGCAGGTTGCTAAATGGAGTGATGTGACTTTACAGTGTTTAAATGCTGGTTCTGTCTGCCATTTTGGTGAGTGCTCACTTGCTTCAGTGCTGTGTGAGCCCATGTGTGTGTGTGTTTGTGTGTGCACGCTCAGTCCCTAAGTCACGTCCAACTCTTTGCCACCCCTTAGACTGTAGCCCACCAGTCTTCCCTGTCCTCATTGTCTTTTTTGTTTATTGAACACTGTATAGGGTAGGTGCTGCCAACACCCTCATTTTCCAGCTCAGAAGTGGTGAGGGTTGAAGCTGGATCTTGCAGCCAGCTATGCCCTTAACCACTGGCCTCTACTGCCTGCCTGGACACGGGACTGGGTTCCCTCCTGAAATTCTTTTTTGTATCCGGAATTCTGTATCCCCCGTTGTATGAAGCTTGATCGTGTCATAGACAGAACTGCTTGAAAATGGAGCACATCATTCTGTCATCAGCAGGCACCAACGGAACAAGGCCAGAGGGATCCTAGATACAAAAATTTGCGGGACTTCCCTCATGGTCTCTTGGTTAGTGCTCTGAGCTTCCATAGCCGGGGGCCTGGGTTCAATCCCTGGTTGGGGGACGGAGATCCCATAAACCGCACACCTTGCCCAAAGGGAAAAGAATACTCGCACCATATAGTGAGATGTGAGGAATTGTTGGTTATAATTTGTTTCCTAAAGACCTTAGAGCTTTTTAAAGACTTAATGTTTTTTTTTTTCCCCCCACCAAAGAAAGTCCTGTGAGTCTGAAATATCTAAATGTCAAATAGGACTGAAATACACTCAGATTTTGAATATGTAAAGAAACTTGGCAGTGCACGTATTTTATTTACTGCATTAAAATGATCCTCAGGAATAGATTAGAAGCACCAGGATATCAAGGTCCATTATTTCAGGGATACTGAGGTTAATCTTTTTCCCAATCCGTCTTTTCCTTAGGGAGAAAACATAGGAGTAGAGACCAACCATATTTCAATACTTAAATCCACAGGCTCAGAGCCCAGAATGTTAGGAAATTGGTTGTTGTTTGGGGTGGGGGGTGGGGGCGCAGAGTCAATAGAAGTCATGTGGACAGTCCCATCAAGATGATAAGAAATCACTTAGTTTTTCTGTTGTCTGTTTTAAATGGTGCATAAGACCGCTCAGTTTTCCATGCACTGCTCTCTCAAACTGTTAGATACATGCTGTCATCTAGCCCTCTAGCTAGGAATTAAATCTGTGTTCTATTGGATTCGAGGCCAGATTTGATTAAACTAGGTCATCGGGGCACACTCAGAGGGGCCTGGCTCTCACTGGCAGTGTGCCATCTTTGGTAATTAATGGGTAAGCCCGCCAGTAGGCAAATGCAGTGGCTTCGCTCCTGCTATTAGAGACAGATAGCAGGGAACTGTGTAATATTTGAACAGGCGTCCAGTTTGTGATGAATTACAGTAGAAGTCCTGGAAAAGTTCCTGCGTTCCTCACTTTATGTCAGATGAGTTCATCACTTTTAAAATGATCACAGAAATTACAGAAGGATTAAAAATGAATGGGTTATTCAAACGTTTTATGACGTTGCTTTAGCTTGCACATTTTTCATACAATGTGGATTTCCAGCCCCATCTTCCCTCCTGTCAGAAACACTGAGAACCTGTGCGGACCTCAGCCAGTTGGCAGTAGTTTCCTGGGGCAGAAGGTCAGGACTTTGTGCTGAGAGGTCACATGGAGGTCCATTTCTAGCTCTTCTTTTGAAGGTTTAGCTTGGTTCTGTTCAACAACAGGAGCTTGAATTAAATGGCTTTTTAAGATCTCCTTTTGCCTGTAAAGGACTTTGTGTTTAATTCATCCTCAGATTTTTGTGGTTGTTATTCTTTGCACTTAGCATCCTGATTGTTAGAAATGCTGTGTGTATTTAGTGTCCATGTGCTAAGATGGAGACCTTTGTCTAGATGCCAGGAGAGGCAGAGGATGTCCCTGGTGGTTCAGACGGTAAAGAATCCACCTGCAGTGCGAGAGATCCGGATTCCATCCCTGGCTCAGGAAGATCCCCTGGAGAAGGGCATGTCAACCCCCTCCAGTATTCTTGCCTGGAGGATCCCATGGACAGAGGAGCCTGGTGGGCTACAGTCCATGGGGTGTCAAAGAGACACAAATGAGTGACTAACGCTTTCACTTTCAACGATAGGAGAATGAATTAAATGGCTTTTCAAGATCTGCTTTTACCTGAAGAGAACTTTGTGTTTAATTCATCTTCACATTTTTATGGTCGTTATTCATTGTACTTAGCTTCTTGATTATTAGAAATGCTGTGTGTGCTTAGTGTCCAGATGCTAGGATGGGGCATTCCTCCAGATGCCAGGAGAGGCAGAACGGCCGTTGCAGAAGTCGTTGTCACTCTCTGTGGCTTGAGGAGCAGCCTTGGCATGTGGGGGAGGGAGGGAGGTCTGTGCATTTTGTAATCTTGCTCCTGTAGGTCCAGCTTGTCAACAGAATGTGCGCTCCATGAGGGCTGGCAGCCTGTTTATGCACTGCTATTTTCCTGGCACCTGGACCACTGAACGCCTGACACGTGCTGGGTGCTCGGTGAATGTTTATGGAATGAACAAGGCAACTTGGAAGCTTGTGGCTCTGGGAGGAGGACTCCTTTCTCTTTCATCTCATTTCAAGGAAAGGAAGACTCATGCAGTCCTTCTTTCTACAGCAGAGATATATTGAGAGACCATGGTAAGATCACGCTTTGTTTAAGAAACTAGAAAGAGAAAGAAACCTTTATTCATGGCATATGTTACTCAGTGGAAGCCTTGGCTTTGTGGTAGAGCCCCTCAAAGTTGGGTTCCTCTTTATGCTCTTTTGAAAATTGCAGTATAGTTGATTTGTGATGTTGATTTACAATGCTGTGTTAGTTTCTTTGTTGGTGTTATTCAGCTGTATCCAACTCTTTGAGACTCCATGGACTGCAGCACTCCAGGCTTCCCTGTCCTTCACCATCTCCCAGAGTTTGCTCAAACTCATGTCCAGTGAATAGATGATGCCATCCAGCCATCTCATTCTCTGCTGTCCCCTTTTTCTCCTGCCTTCAGTCTTTTCCAGCATCGGGGTCTTTTTTAGTGAGTCAGCTCTTCACATCAGATGGCCAAAGTATTGGAGTTTCAGCTACAGCGTCAGTCCTTCCAGTGAGTATTCAGGGTTGATTTCCTCTAGGATTGACTAGTTTGATCTCCTTGTGGTCCAGGGGACTCTCAGGAGTCTTCTCCAGCACCACAGTTTGAAAGCATCAATTTTTGAATCACTCAGCCTTCTTTATGGTTCAGCTCTCACATTCATACATGACTACTGGAAAAACCATAGCTTTGACTGTACAGGCCTTTGTCGGTATTTACTTACAGGTTAACACCCGGCTTCCTTAGCAGAAATACAGGGCTCTTCATGCATGCTGTGGTTCCATGTTTTATTTGTTTTTCTTAGTACATACTCTTATTTTTTAGTTTAGGTGCATAAATGTTTATCAAACATCTGACTTGTAATATTTACTATGCTCGATGCTGAGAACATAAAAGGAATAAAATTAGGTTTTTGCCTTCTAAGAATTTACAGTCTAATGAGATAGCCTAGTAAGTAAACAGTGTCAAAAGAATGGTTTAAGGGAAGATCACCAGGGAGGCACGGAGGTGTGGAGCTCCCAGACTGCGCTCTCTGCATCCTTTCTAGGTCACTTGCAGTGAGTATATTTGGGGGCTGATCAGTATTGGTCTGATGTTAGAATTTTATATCTGCAGTACCACTTAACAATAGTTGCTGTACTGAAAAATAACTTTAGGTATTCTAAGGACTCCAATAGTCAAAAGAAGTGAATTATACTCAGATAATAGCAACTAGTATGGCAGGAAAAGATACGGGTATTCTGGAAATATTTTCAGTAATGGGGGATGTGATCATTGAGTTTAAAAGAAAATTAAATTAGTCAGAAGAGTCTTCCAGTAAGCTTTCCAATGAGTTACCATTTCATGACATTCTAGTCCCTTCCAGTTGCTCAGCTGTTGATGAAAGAAGTACGTTGGCCCAAATGAGGTAGATGTTGATGGAGGTGGTTTTGCTGTCTCTCCTGGAGACTGTTTGCCACCATCTGGGGACGTTTTTGGTCGTCACCCCTGCTTCTTGGCCTCTAGTGTGTACTAGCCAGGACTGCTGTCGATCACTCTGTAATGCACGGGACAGTCCCCCATAAAGAATTTTCTGACCCCAAACGTCAGTTGTTGGCAAAGTGGAGATTCTCTGATCTGGATGAATGGACTGTATTTCTTGTATTCACTAGAAAAATTTACAAGGTCCAGAATCAAATGCCCATAAGGATATTTTAAAAAAGATGATTTTGAACAAAAGGGGATTGGAGACTAAGTGGGGGGTGGGATGGTGACGGTGAATTTTCACTATTAGCCTCTTTTCTTTTTTGGCTTTTCTGCAAATCTTTTTTTTTTTTTTTGTAACAAGCTTGTTTTTATTAGTTAATCTGTAAGATAAATTGTTTGATGATCGCTTAGCATGTTTTGGAGACCACTGCTAGTGCGTCTGGTGTCTAGCACAGACCCTGTAACAAAGTGCACTGTTAACACACATGTTTCGGATGATTGCGCAGAAGCATGTATTTCTGGAGAGAACATTTTGTTTGTCTTCTATAAACTCCTCTCATTCGTCCATGTCGAGCGAAAAGGAAAATGTGCTTCCAGAGTTTATGACAGTCATTCCGTAGATCCAGAGAGAGCGTTAGGTCAGTGAAAAAGCAGACAGCTGGCTCCCCAAGAGGGAGACGTTCTCGACTCTCAGCGCAGCTTGTTGGGAAAGCTTAACGGGCAGAAACGCGGCCGAAGTTCAGAAGAGCCCGCTTGGTCTGGAGCCACAGAGGAATCTGCTCCAAGCAGACAGCTGTACTGAAAAGCAAACTCGACACAAGGCTAGGGCAGGAAAGCCAGCAGGCAGGATGTGCCGAACTCAGAGGAGACAGGAGCTCAGCTGAGCGGGTGCACTGCCAACGACGCAGGCTGATGGAGTGAGAGCCACGCAGGACCTGTCTTGGGGACCCACCAGTGCAGATTCTGTCGACAGAAGCTATTGAAACATGTATATTACCATATGTGAAATAGATGACCAGTCCAAGTTCGATGCATGAAAGAGGGCACTCAAAGCCGGTGCACTGGGATAACCCAGAGGGATGGGATGGGGAGGGAGGTGGGAGGGGGTTTCAGGACGGGGGACCCATGTACACCCATGGCTGATTCATGTCAGTGTATGGCAAAAAACACTACAGTATTGTAAGGTAGTTAGCCTCCAATTCAAAAAAAAAGCTATTCCAGTTTCCCTCCGTGAACCCTTTGCTCCAGCCACATGTCCCTGTTGGTTCTCCAGACATGCCTTTCCCTGCCTGCTCACCATGTCCTTCAGTCTGGAATCCATTCACTCTCTCCTCTATGCCTTCGGGTTTTCTCTTACAAAATCCAGCTCAGGTTCTCGGCCCTTCGTGAATCCCTCCTTGAGTTTTTCTGCATCAGAAATCTTCACCCGTCTGCACCCCCCACCCCATCTCTACTCCTCCAGATTCAGGAGGCAACTTGCAGGCCTGGATTATCACCAGGGCTTCAGGGCGGCTGCCGTCAGCTCATTGTATCTGGATCCTGAGTCCCAGGATTGGGGTGGGTAGAGATATGGAGAAAACCAGGAGGACGCACTCTATAGAAACTTCATGTGTTTAAAAAAAAATCATCTGGGGAGTAATTCATCTTTCTGTGATTGTTGAAGTCAACACTAGGGACAGAACAGCATCCCCCTTCTGGCCACAGGAGCCCATTGGAAGAACACCCTCCAGGCAAGGGATTTTGGCCAGAGTCTGAACATAGCCACATGCCTGCTGGTGTAAGATTGGAGTGAAGGTTCTAACAGTCCCTGGGCTTCCCTGGTGACCCAGACAGTAGAGAATCTGCCTGCCATGCAGGAAACCTGAGTTTGATCCCTGGGTTGGGAAGATCCCCCGGAGAAGGAAGCGGTAACCCACTCCAGTATTCTTGCCTGGAGAATTCCGTGGACAGAGGAGACTGGTGGGCTATATATAGTCCAGGGCTGGACACGACTGAATGACTAACACTTTCACTTTTACACTCTGACCCTCCCTGCAGACAAAGAAGGGATGTGAAGGAGGCCTTATAATGTGTCTGCAAACCCCAGACCCAGAGGCAGACAGAAATGTAACTGCCAGCCTGACGTTAGGACAGGGAAAGTCCGCCCCCCCCACTCCTTGTACAGGACCCCGTCTCATGGTTTTGGACATGGTTGGAATGCACCAGTGCTTGTTTTCTTAGAGTCCAGCTTCAGCAGGGAAAGTGTGTGGGTCTTGTCTTGGCCACGAGCTCAGGAGAGAGGACTCGCTTGCTCATTGGCCAGAGCTCACTCCCCCCCAGCCAGGTGCTCCTGTTGGGCTCACCAGGGACCCCCGTCTCCGCATTCAGGCTGGAACCTTGCAATATTGTGCAGAATGCCCACGAGCAGTGGATTGTGATCAGTTCTGTTTAGAAGAACAGTGTTCCAAACAGAAATTGCCCAGAGGGTATGCTTAACATTAACATGTCAAGCAGTAGAAAGCGGAAGAGACTTGTGAAAATGAAGCTTAATTTTGCTACAGAGAACTTTTATTCTTTCTGCTGCAATTTTTTAAAGGATGCCTCTGAACCATCCCAGAGGTCGGTCTTTAGACAGTTGATTCATTTTACAGCAAAAACTCAGATCCATTAAAATTAAAGCCTCCTGCTGGGTGTTAAAATTTCATTATCATACCTCTCCTTATTACGAATACTTGTTTTCTATTCATATGAGACCACTGGGAAGAGAAGATTTACCTTGATATCTGTATTCAGAATATTCAGTTCCCTGTTTACCACAGTTCCATTTATTTCTGGGTGAAAATTTCCCCTTTTTGTGTGCAGCTGAGTATGTCTCTAAGTTGCCAAAGAGGAGTGGAATATCGCTGTTAAATTCGGATGATCATTTATTTGCAAGTTAAAACGTCTTCTGAAAAGGATGAAAGCTTATTCTTGCCTGAAGCTTGTTTGCTCCATGAAAGCTGGGAGGTGTCTCTGAGGGCTGTTTCTGTGCTGTGTTTTTGCCTGCGTCTCAGCAGTGAGGTATATTCCTATTCTAGAGAAAACCTCTCTTTATGTTGGTATAGGAAGTAGAGAAAACTGAGGAAATGTGTCTGGAGTGGACCTCCAGGAATAAAAAAGCCCATCCGTGTTTGCATAGTTTAAATGCAGGGCCAGTAATGCTGAGAGTCTGAACTGTGTTTTTAAATGCCATCGTGTAAGCACATGCATTTGTGCCTTGACATTGATGGAATTCATCTCGAATGACTGAGTGTGCCTGAAAGCTTTGGGGAATCTGATCCACCAAGAGAGGAAATTAGAGTACTTGTTTCAGAAACACTGCCATTTGTATTTGTGTCTGTGTGTATATATATACACACACACACGTAAGTATACATATATGTATATACACACATATACACACATACGCATGTCTATGTGTATACACACATATACATGTGTCTATGTGTATGTACACATGCATATACACGTATCTGTGTATGTACGCACACATGCATATACACATGTCTGTGTGTATGTACACACACATGCATATACACGTGTCTGTGTGTGTATGTACACACATGCATATACACGTGTCTATGTGTGTATGTACACAAACATTATCTACATGTGCTCAGTCATGTCCGACTCTTTGTGACCTTGTGGACTGTAGCCCGCCAGGCTCGTCTGTCCATGGAATTCTCCAGGCAAAAATACTGGAGTGGGGAGCTGTTTCCTTTTCCAGGGTATCTTCCCAACTCAGGGATGGAATCCAGGTCTCCTGCATTGCAGGCAGATTCTTTACCGTCTGAGCCACCCTAAATTAACCTTCATAAAATAGATAAGTGGCTTATAAAACAGAAACTGACTATCATAGTAACAAGTGAAAGTGCTTGCTCTGAATACAATGAATATAAGAAAGTGGCAGCATTGATGTGGTTTCTCCTGTTCCTTGTATGAGAGTTTTCTTAGCCAGTGGTGGTGGTGGTGGGGGGGTGGCGCGGATGACAAGAAGCTGGACAGAAATTCAGCATCACCAAGATTATTTAAATGTGGATTTAGAGCTGTGATTGTAACACTATATCTTGTCCTAACTGGATATGATGTTATATTAGTTACTGGTCAGAATACAGGTATGTATAATTTATAAATAACTGAGTGCACACATGTTGGGGGATGCACGCTCAAAGTGTCTTAAACGTTGGTGGTGTCTGCTTAAGAAAGCTCAGTGCCTGCTGCTAAGGGTCCTGTTGTTCAGAAATGTGGTCCCTAAATGGGGGACTCTTTTAGAAATGGACACGCTCAGGCCCTCACTTCTGACCCCTAGAATCAGCATCTGCATCTCAGGCTCACAGGTGACTTGTAAGCACGTTATGGTTTGGGATGGCTGAGTGGTTAAGGCGTTGGAGTTGAAATTCTATGGGGTCTCCTGGTGTAGGTTTGAGCCCTGCTCCCTGCAGAAGCGGCTGGCATTGAGGACTTCCTTGGCTTTGAGAATCTGCCTGCCACACGAGAGACCTGGGTTTGATCTCTGGGTTGGGAAGATTTCCCTGGAGAAGGAAATGGCAACCCACTCCAGTTTTCTTACCTGGAGAATTCCATGGACAGAGGAGCTTGGCAGGCTACAGTCCATGGGTTCCAGAAGAATTGGTTCAGATATGACTGAGCAATTAACACTTAAGGTTTGGCACTACTCTAGGACTCGTTTTATGACAAACGTCTTCTGGGCTTTTGACATCAAGGGGTAATTCTGTGATTTCCCCACACAGGGAAGTGTGGAATTTTTAAACAAGTTCTGTTTTGAATCTTCCTTCTGTCACTTATGACCTTGACCTCAGAGAGCTCCCTGAGTGTCTGAACTCCATGTCCACATTTGTGAAGTAGAGAGAAGTCAGGCACGTTGCATGTTGAGTTGGCCCACGAGATGCTGCTGGAGTAAATGGATGACCACCTGCGTCCCACAGTCTCAGATCTCTCTCTCTCTTGCACTCACGTGACCCAAACTCAGGCCAGCTCAGAGAAATGCATGCTGAGGCTGACACGTCCTGTGGCCCCAGCTGGCAGCCGGCTGGACTGGACTTCTGCAAGGACCTGCCCCAGCTGAGCAGGTGGAGCAGCCGGGAGGAAGGGCAGGCGGCAGGTAGGAAGCCCGGCAATTGCATCGTCAGCTGGAGGCTGGCTGGGCCAGCAGCAGTGGTGGTGGTGCTGAGGTCTGCAGTTGTTGCATCTGCTGCCTGGCCCTGGAACTCTGCCCTTTATCTGGGGAAATCTCTCTGACAAATTTGTTTACAGAATATCAAGTGCATTTATCGGTGAGCCAGCTAATCTGGAAATAGCCTAAGGAAGACTTATATGAAACAACTGCTTTCCCTGGCCATGGAACAGAGTCCTTTCCCCTCCAGAAGAGTGCTATTTAGCATCTTTGTTTGCTTTCTGCTGAGGTTTTTGTTAAGTTGCAAATATGTCTTGAACTTCAGTCCCTGTTTAAATGGAATGAGATGGGTAGAGTGAAAAATGCCGAAAAACAGTAACAACAACAGGTGAACACAAAAACAAACCTCAGGACCAGAAGAGGTGCTTCTGCAGAGGGAGGCTCTATTGTGTGTGGAGGGCTGGTGGGGCGGGGCTGAAAACATCCCAGGAGCTCATGCTTCCCAAAGCACATAGTTCTCACTGTGAACTTACCAGGTGGATATTGTCACTGAGTCCATTCTATTGACAGTTAAACTGAGAGTCATGTAGAGTTGCTTGCCCAGAGTCACACAACTAATAGGAGACGTAGCTGAAGTTGAACCAGGCATCCTGGCTCCTGAACCCAGCTCTCAGCCACGGAATCAAAACATCTGAGCCTGTTAGCCACTGACTCTGTAAGGAGCTCTTGACATTTTCCGAGGCCGCTGGTGTCCATTTGCCTGGATCTCTTGGGAAGGGAGGACCTTGGTGTTGAGGGTATTGAGACAAGGTTGAATTTGGTGCTGGAGAAGACTCTTGAGAGTCCCTTGGACTGCATGGAGATCACACCAGTCAATCATAAGGGAAATCAGTCCTGAATATTCCTCGGAAGGACTGAAGCTAAAGCTGAAACTCCAATACTTTGGCACATGATGCGAAGAGCTGACTCATTGGAAAAGACCCTGATGCTGGGAAAGATTGAGGGCAGGAGGAGAGGGGGCAACAGAGGACAAAATGGTTGGATGACATCACCGATTCGATGGACATGAGTTTGAGTAAACTCTGGGAGTTGGTGATGGACAGGGAAGTCTGGCTTGCTACAGTCCACAGGGTCGCAAAGAGTCGGTCACAACTGAGCAACTGAACTGAACTGATGTGAAGAGCCAACTCATTGGAAAAGACCCTGATGCTGGGAAAGATTGAGGTCAGGAGAAGGAGGCGACAGAGGATGAGATAGTTGGATGGCATCATTGACTCACTGGCTATGAATTTGAGCAACCTCCGGGAGATAGTGAAAGACAGGGAAGCCTGGCATGCTGTGGTCCATGGGGTCGCAAAGAGTTGGACACAACTGAGTGACTTACCAATAGCTGTTTCAAAGAGCCGCTCTGGGGTATCAGATCAGCAATTTCTTGTAGGGAATGTCGTCACATTTTCCCTCTGCACTGATGCTCTGAATAAGATGTTGTTGCCTCCATTGTATATTAGGAGAATCTGAGGCCCAGTGGGGTAGGAACCAGGGTGAACTTCCCCCTGCCCTGCCCTGATGCCTTTGTCAAGCCTGCAAGGCTCGGGTGAGGCCTGTGAGCTGCTAGGGGCATGTCCTGGGCTGGGTGTCTGTGGACCATCCCCAGACCTGCCTGGCCTGGCTGGATTCTTCCAAGACACCACAAACCAAAAGGACTTGGGGGCCATTTAGGAACCTCATCCCTGCAGCATAGTCCTTTCTGTGGGAATGTGTGTGTACAGACCCCTCGTGAGCTGGGCTTGTCTATGAGATACTCTGCTTTCTAGGACTCGGAGTCCATGAGGCGGATGCTGGCTTCCTTAGCCCCGTGCCTGTGGCCTTCTGCCAGCTTCCAGGCTATAGTAATGAAAGTGTTTCTGAGTTAGCAGCACTCACTGTAAGGCAGAGGACAAGTAGCTACTATTCAGCTTAACTACGGAGATAAAGCTTTATTTTCGTGAAACACATCATCTTTTTACAGGCATGGGGTAGATCATCTTGTAACAGGTTTAACAAAGACTGTGTTTATTTACGGAGCATTGCAGAGAAACATCACATGGAGAGACGAGATCTAGTACAGGAAATGCATTTGTTGCCCAAGAAAAAAACATTCCTGTCAGAAAACAGTCTCCTAGGCAGGAGGTGGGGGGAGGGGCACAAGCCTTCCTAGTCACTCTCCCCGAACTTGACAAGAGACAGACGGGGGAGTCTTATTTCAGAATTAATCTTACTGATTAATAAACTTCATTCTGCTTACTTTTGTGGTGAAACCTTGAGCCTGGAGAGAGGCGGTGTTAGGGGGAGGGATCTAAATTACATTTAGTTGTGATCAGTTAGGCAAAGTGGCAGATAGCTTTGACAAGAAGGTTTAGAATTTGCGTAATCGCTGTTTGCTACGATGGTCTGCCATCTATAAGGAAAGCTCCCATTTGGAAATGCAATCAAAATAGTATTTTAGGTAAAGAATCTGCCTGCAATGCAGGAGACTTGGGTTTGATCCCTGGGTTGGGAAGATCCCCTGGAGAAGGGAATGGCAACCCACTCCAGTATTCTTGCCTGAAAAATCTCAAGAACAGATAGGAGCCTGGTGGGCTGCAGTCTATAGGATCACAAAGAATCAGACATGAGTGAGCGACTTAACACTTTATTTTTTTCTGCATTCTGTAAGGAAAACTCTCATTTGGGAATACAATAAAAATAATCTTCCTAGATTTTTTGGAGGGTCCTCCTCCCTTAGGCAAGTACCGTTGTTTCTTCTTTCCAGGTAACTATTTTAATTTTCTGTGAAATAAGAAAACAACTGGTTTGTTAGAAGAGACAAGAGTCAGCATTCCTCGCAGGCAGCCCTTTGTCGGCTTTTCTGCGAGAATCCAGGAGTTTGATTTTCTTCCTCCTGAAAGGATAGTGTGGTCTGAAAAGACGTGAGCAGACAACACCTGAGGATGTTCACCCACCCGAGTGGGTGCCATCCCTTGAGCTGAGTGGCCGGGATGAGAGATTCAGGCTAGGAGCTAGATGTTTTCAGACGCCGCTTGTGTCGGACACCACAGACTCCACTTGTGAAACTGGAGGAGAGATGCAGTGAAAGAGCAGGGAGATTGGGTCAGGGCTGGGCCGTCCCGCCTTCAGTCCTAAGAGGGCAGACAGCAGAGCGCGTCCTCACACCGCACCGCCCGGCTCCCCACTTTAGCGTGAACCAGACGTGTTTTGGGCTGAGCCCTTCAGCGCCGGGTGAAGGTTTGCGGTCTGGTGGATTCCTTCTCTCTCCCCACCGCTTCTCCCTGTGTGCTGGATGCTGCTGGATGTGGCACCAATTCCAGAACAAGACGTTCTGACGTCGCTTTAAGAAAAATGCACTCAGTTCCACGTATATGTGTTGATTTACAATATTTGCTTTTCTCTTTCTGACTTAATCAGTCTTTAAGGAACCTTTAAAAAAATGGTGTGAAAGGAAAGTGTTAGTCTCTTAGTTGTGTCCGACTCTTGGTGACCCTATGGACTGTAGCCCTCCAGGCTCCTTTGCCCATGGGGTTCTCCAGGGGAGTGGGTTGCCATTTCCTCCTCCAGGGGATCTTCCCGACCCAGGGATCCAACCCACCTCTCTTGCATCTCTAGCATCGGCGGGTGGGTTCTTTACCACTGTTGCCACCTGGGAGCATGTGTGTAGGTTATGTGCAGATACCACATCACTTTACTTAAGGGACTTGAGCACCTGTGCATTTTGATACCCAAGGGAGTCCTGGAACCAGTCCCTTGCCCATACCAAGGGACACCTGTACTTCCACGAGGTTGTGGAAGAATCTGGAAAGGAGATGGATACTCTGCGTGTCCAGTAGACTGCGTTTATGAAAGGGAGTGGCTCTGGAAGTTTGAAGGGAGGTGTGACCACATGGGACGCTTCTATTGGGAAAGTGGTTTCCTGGTTTCCTGATCTGTCCCTGTAGATTGCCAGAGGACTCCCTATGGGTTCTCTCCCTTGGGTTTTTCTTGCAGCCCTCTTCACTGTACACACCCAGCTCCCAAAAGTAGGTGGGAAAGAAAACCCTTTCTATTTTCCTCCTTAACATAGGAGAGAGAGGCTAACATTTATAAAAGGACTTAATCAGAAGTAGACCATGCTCCAAGCACATCCTCTCCCCACCCTACACTTGACCTTTTTTTAAAAAAAAAAATATTGAGTTAAGCAGCATGCAAGCTCTTTCATTGCGGTGCTTGGGCTCCAGTGCGTACGGGCCTCAGTAGCTGCAGCCAGCAGGCTTGGTTGCTATGAGACATTAGTTCTGCATCCAGGGATTGAACTGTGTTCCCTGCATTGCCAGGTGGATTCTTAACCACTGGACCACCACAGAAGTTCCCCCACATTTGACTTTAATGTGCATGTATGACAAGGAAAGTAACACAAATCAATCTGAGTGGAATTATTTAACAATACTGTTGGCTTTGCTGGTTTGACATTTGGAAAGCATTCGTTTGGGGTGACACCTGATAAGATGTACACAAATTCCAGATGATTAAATAGTGAAGACCAACAATTAAACATTAGAAAAACTGGAAGAAAACAATGTGATATTCACAAGGCCCCTGGAGGGTAGATGACTTTCAAGGATGAGAAGCAATCAATTGAAGTCATAAAAGTGAAATCGTCTGATGTGAGAACAAAACATAGCCAGAGTGGGAAGTATTACTATATCGACTGCAGGTATGATCAAGTACTAATGTTTGTTATACAAAGAGCTTATCTAGGTTGATAAATAGTAGATGAGTGGGAAAAATGAACAGTTTGGGAGAAGTGGAGCTGATATACCTATGGAAATAGGTCACTTTCAGTGGAATCAAACAGATGCTGATGGAAGAAGCTATGACTTTTATCTACTAAATTGGAGACACTCAATGAAACTAATACTTTGGGCTGGCAAAGATACACTCTGGTATGTATTTGGTTGTGCTGTAAATCACTGTAAAATTTTTAGAAAGCAGTTTGACAGCAATCCCCAAATCAATAAAGGCATGAATATCTGGTGACTTAAGGGTCTCACTTCTGGGAATTTACCTGAAGGAGACAGTACAAAAAGAAACCCATTTTATACACGGAATGTTTGTTGTAGTTTCTCTTGTAATTGTGGAAAGTGGAAACATTTTAGAAGCTAAGAGAGCGATACACATCTCCTGCATGAATTCTAAAGTCATTAAAAGTGATTTTGAAGATGGCCATAACGTGGAAAAGGTTTATGATGTTGACTGAAAAATAGAAATACTCTTTGTATACAAAAGGACTGCAGCTAAACATGTATGAAAGGAGAAGAAATATGTAATAATGGATATTTCTTATAGGAGTGATGGTGCTAACATCTGCATTATAGTTTCAAGCTATGTGTTTAAGTAATTATCATTACAAAGGGTGATCAGAAAGAAGAAACTGCAGAATTTATGAACATGTAAAAGTCATTTGCAGGGAACCTGCCCTCCTGTTTCTGCACATTCCAGTTCTGTGTAAGAGGGAACTTTGATAGTAAAAGTGAAAGTCGCTCAGTCGTGTCCAATTCTTTGGGACCCCATGGACTGTAGCCTACCAGGCTCCTCCGTCCCTGGGATTTTCCAGGCAAGAGTACTGGAGTGGGTTGCCGTTTCCTTCTCCAGGGAACCTTTCTAACCCAGGGATTGAACCCAGGTCTCCAGCATTGCAGGCAGATGCTTTATCATCTGAGCCACCAGGGAAGACTTGATAGTAAAGTCCCATCTTTATCCACAGATAGTTAAAGCAGAGCCCCAGGCTCACAGAATTCAAACCATCTTCTGCTTTCCCACCCACCTCCAGCTTCCCTCTCATCTCCTAAGTGGTTGGTTTCCTTGACCCTCAGGAACTAGCCTAGAGGCTGTTTTATCCTCCAGACAAATGACTATCTCCGTATTAAAATCCACTCCTTTTTCTGATTAACAATTTCAAGTTCTGTGGAGCCTTCCCACTCAGTTACAGTTTGTGGGTTTGAGGACACACCTTGCCCCTGGATAGACATGGATCACCGCCTAGCCCAGTGGCTCTACCCTGGGTCCTTGTGCAGGGATCCACAGTCCCATTAGAGGTGTGTGTTCCGCAAGTTTTGCAAACCTGCTAACATAGCCCAGGGCTTAGGGGCTTTGACCTTGGAGGTTAATGCTAACCACATTGCCGGCTTCTGTTCCTTGGTGGCGGTGGGTGCAAAGTAAGCTTTGTGCACCTGTCTCCATGTTTGCCTGGAGTAGGCTTTCCAGAGGGGAAAAGAGAACTCATTTTTAGCAGAATAATATTTCACAAGTGCCGCAAGGATTTTACGTTCTATTAGAAAATATGAAATTGACTTTCATGTCTGGTCATATCTGATGACATGAACCTCATTCTGTTATATGATATTGTATCTATAGTATTAAATATTCTTCAAGGATATGAATGTTAATAGCTGTATAGTTTTCCATAGCTTGACTGAACAATAATATCTTCTACAAATTCCCTCTTGTTGGACATTTTATATTGTTTCTAATGATTTGGCAGTTCAGCTATGCCTGAGATGAACATTTTCACATACAAATCTTTTTCCACATCTCTGAATCTCTGTAAGATAGATTCTTAGATTTAGCATTACAGATGAAAGGGTGAGTCTTTAAAAGGATCAGGTTATCATGCCAGCTTGTGATAAGGACACATCTGTGAATAATTTGCCTCTTCACAGGCCATGCCTGCTCTATTCTTATCCATTCTGTGTTTATATTCCCCTGGAAACCCACATAATTGTAAACCTATAGCTCCCTCCTACTCTGCATCACTTTCAAAAGTAGTATGCCATCTTCCTCCATCTGTCACGATTGAAATTGCCTTGGAAATCAATATTACAGAGTAAAAATGTCTAATGTTGTAATATGGAACTAGAGATAAAGAAAACTAGTATGACAGTCTGTATCATAGTGTATTTACCTAGAAATTAAGCCTACGTTAGTGCAGTCCTGAAAGTGAAAGTGAACTTGGCAAAAACACGTGTGACATGGAGAAAAAACACAAGCTTAATCTATCCTTTTGCTAATTTTAAGGGTGTGTGTTTGATCATTCCATTTTTCATTTATTCAGCAAATACATAGTGAATTCTTATTACATACCAGATATCATATGTAGTGTCTAGAGAAAAATACATCTATTTTGGCTTTTTATATCATTTCTAAAATGTTGAAGGCGTTTTGCTGTTGTTCATGCACTGAGTTGTGTCTGACTCTTTCGCAACCCCGTGGACTGTAGCCCACCCGCATGGCCGGCATATTCTTTGCCACTGAAGCACCAAGGAAGCCCTGAAGATGTTTTAAGGCAACATAAAAGTAGCATTCATCATCTGGACTAAGGGCTGGTGTGTGTGTGTGTGTGTTATCAGAGCTAGCTGTGCTGTTCAGAAAGGTGCTGTTTGGACTGGTCTAGGTCTCCCTGTCATCCATAGGATTTCTCTCTAATAGAAAAGATGAATATCATGAAGAGGGAATGACTGTGACTTATTATTTGTAGATAGAAGTTACTTGTGTCTGTGTATTGGAAACCAATTCTGACAGTTTTACCTCCTCCTGAAATCTCTTGGGGACTCATTGACTCTGTTGCTGAAATGAGCCTAATAAAGCTGATTTGCCTCTTTGTACTACAGGATTCTGAAGAAGTGAACATGTGTAGCCACCAAATAAAAAACAAAACTGTTGCAACAACAACAAAAGAAATTGACTTTTAGCCTCCAGCCCCCATACAGTCCTTCTTTGGAGTTTAGAAGTCACGAGTTGTGTGTGTGTGTTTGTGTTAGCCACTCTGTCGTGTCCGACTCTTTGCAACCCCATGGACTTTAGTCCTCCAGGCCTCTCTGTCCATGGAATTTTCCAGGCAAGGATGCTGGAGTGGGTTGCCATTTCCTTCTCCAGAGTCACTGGTTAGGAGTCACTAATTAACATCCTTGAGGCTCTGGTTTTCCCCTTCTGCCGCTTTGCTCATTTGTGAGAATCCGTAAAGATTCATTTAGGTGACCTAACCGTGCTCGCCTCTTCCCCTGTATATTCACCAATGTAGGAAGTTTCCATATAAGCATCTTCCAGTTGTAAGTTCACAATGTAACAAATGTAACTGTACAGTAACTACAGGGTAGCCATGGCAGGTGTCTGGTCCACTTAGAGTAAAAGGGGAGTGGCATTGTTTCCTGCACTGTTTTTGGCAGAGGACCAGGTTAACCTGCTTTCCAGTTATTGGGCCAACCTACATAGATAAAAAGTTGGCCGTGTTCGTATCTGGACGGGAGAGCGCTGTGCTGTGAGAATGTGTCAAGGCACGTGCTTGGCACCTGTAGCTACTGAAATTCCCAGGCTTCCTGGTTCATCAGCAGCCGTACTGGTTGGTCGGGTGAGGAATGTCTGCTATAATTTACTAGGGTTCTAATTTGCTAGTTAGCCTTGTCACTGCTAACTGGGTCCCACTCGGCATCTGGGTGGTTTGATGGAACAGAAAGGCTGAAGAAGGGGGTGGATGTGGGTATAGGAGGTTGAAGGATACAGTTGTTTCTTAGACGCTGACTTCATTCATTTATTCAGTATTTATTTACTGAGTCCTTATTATTTGTTATCAATAACCTTGTGTTCCTTTTCCACTGTCTGAACTTAGCTCTAAGCAGGCCAACCAAACTAATTAGAAAAGGGCATTGATTAACTTTTGGAACTCTATTCAGCCCTCATGGGTACCATTTTAAAGACCTGTGTTATGTTTCCTGGTAGTACTTTTGTCTTGCCAGTGAATATTGCTGGTCACCAAGAGACTCAAGTTTGACGAAGGGTGGCTTGGTCAGTTCATTACCATCTCTGGAAAGCACATTTCAGGTTCTTGCAGTTCTTTTTTTTTCTTTCTTTGTTTGACAAGGAAGGGCAGCAACGTGAATTAGTATTCCATTTCATAATAATCTAATGGAATAAGAGCGTTATGTTCTGTTGGGTTCGTTTCTCTAAGAGTTTATCCTCTGAGTGATTAAGCACAGTGTCTGATGGAGAGTGTCCCATGAAAACATTGAAGGGAATGAGCTTTGTTGTGTCCTCAGAACTAAACAAATCAATAGGAGGGTGCCAGCTATCAACACAGCAGGGGTCTCCAGTACAGAGAAGGACAGGGGAAAAGGTGTTCATTTCTCCTTAAAATAGCTTCTAAAAATAAAACCGTGTTTCCTGCAGTGCTGTGTGTGGGCAGGCAGGAATTAGAGGGAATGGAATATTCTTGGGGTTCAGGAAAATATTTTGAGCCAAAATAAACCTGAGAGGTGTGGACTTTAAATGAGCTTATGGTATACTTGTGCTTGGTCACTTCAGTTGTGCCTGACTCTTTGCTACCCCATGGACTGTAGCCTGGCAGGCTCCTTTGTCTGTGGGATTCTCCAGGCAAGAGTGCTGGAGTGGGTTGCCACGCTTCCTTCCATGGGATCTTCTCCAGCCAGGGATTGAACCCGCAACTCCTGTACCTTCCTACATTGCAGACAGGTTCTTTACCACTGGGCCATTGGGGAAGCCCGTTGTCTCCTGGAGGTGGTAGTGTTTCTAATGACATTATATAGGCTGCCTCCATCCCTCTTTTGAAGTGAGATAAAAAATTAACAGATAATGAGTGTGGCAATTTCAGGCTGTAAACGTGTCAACATGAGTGCACTGTGTCCTATATGCTTCTAGGAGGAGTGTGGGTGTGGGGTGGTTGGGGGGAAAAGGTGAGAAAGCTTTGTAGGGGTAGGCTGGACCGATGTTTCAGGACCAGCAGCATGGAGCCCTGAATCCAGTTTCTTAGGATAAAGCCTAAACTGTTTTATAATTTATAACCCAGCTCTTTTGGTTACCTGCAAAGAATTAGGGGACTTTTGCTCCCAGCCTTATGAGAAAAGTGTAATAACAAGCAGGTGAGCAAAACAAAAAATTTTAAAAAGGCCATTCTGTTTTTTTTCCCCACCATTTAGTAGATTTCAAACAAGTCATCATTGATAAAAATAGCAGTTAATATTCATTGAATTAATAGCTAAAGACCATGGCTTTTAAGGGCTTCCCAGGTGGTGCTAGTGGTAAAGAATCTGCCTGCCAATCCAGGAGACACGGGTTTGATCCCTGGGTTGGGAAGATCCCTTGGAGGAGGAAATGGCAACCTACTCCAGTATTCTTGCTTGGAGAATCCTGTGGACAGAGGAGCCTGGCAGGCTATAGTCCATGGGCTCACAAAGTGTTGGATGCGACTGAGCACGCACACACCCACACACACGACTTTAAAAACCCTATCATAGTACTATAATGACCAAGTGAAAGTGAAAGTCGCTCAGTCGTCCCTGACTCTTTGTGACCCCATTGACTATACAGTCCATGGAATTCTCCAGGTCAGTATTCTGGAGTGGATAGCCTTTCCCTTCCGCAGGGGATCTTCCCAACCTAGGGTTCAAACCCAAGTCTCCTGCATTGCAGATGGATCCTTTACCAGCTGAGCCACCAGGAAGCCCAAGAATACTGTAGTGAGTAGCCTATCCCTTCTCCAGCAGATCTTCCTGACCCAGGAATCAAACTGGGGTCTCTTGCATTGCAGGCAGATTCTTTACCAATTGAGCTACCAGGGAATCCCACGATGACCAAACTGAAAAAAAAAAAAATTAAAAGGTGTGGGCCTGAAATTTTGCTTGGTCAAGAAGTTGTAGGGTTTTAAACCCACTAAACAAAAACACTACACTCCGATTCTTCACACCTAAGATGCCAGTTCCTTTAGGACTGCTGGGCATTTTCATTCTCTTCTGGGAAAAATTGGGTGATTCCTCAGAGAGAGAAGTTCAGGCTGGTGATGCCAAATCTGAACCATGGTTATAAGTTTGAGAGCAACAGTTTAGTTTCATTGCGTTGTCCTTTTATTGTAAACATTTGCTTTTGCCCCCTTCTGTGTAGTTGACGGTCACTAGAATTTTTTGGTAGACACAGTTACTTTTGGACACCATGAAAGCATGTTTGTACTCTTCACTTAAAAATTTGAAATAAAATATAAAAAGCTTTCAAGTGACTAAAGCTACAGAGGTGTATGCATGTGCCTCTGTGTGTGTCTGAGTGTGTCTGTTTAGCAGCGTATGCTGTCTGTGAAGCAGTTGATAGCTCATGGTGCAAATTGTAACAATTGTAAGAATTACAGGTATAACTTCCAGGGTCCCTGAGACTGCTAAGTAGCGCTGGGTTGGGATTCAGAAATCTGTGTTTCTCATAAGTACTGGTAAAGATTGGGTTGCACGTGACACAAAGGCCTGTGATTTATTTATTTAATCCAGCCTCAGGGCATGCAGGATCTTACTTCCCCAGGGAGGGATCAAACCTGTGCCTCCTGCAGTGGAAGGACAGAGTCTTAACCTCCGGGCTACCAGGGAAGTCCCAGGAAGCGCTGTGCTGGAGGTGTGAACTTGGAGCTAATGGAGCCCCTTTTGTTTTCACCCTGGTTCTAGCTCTTTCCCCAGTCCTCTGGGTCAGACCCTCACTCGTGTGTCAGAGTCAAATTAAAGTGATGAAACACATAGAAGATGTGTAATCTTCATTACCGGTTGGCAGAGTGCCCTGCTGTTCTCAGCCGTTTGTGCTTCAAAGGCGTGTCTCTCGGTTCCCTTCTGAGTGCTGATAGTGAGAGGCCTTGCGTGGTTATGCAGGTGGTTTCAACACCATGTGCCCACCACGGGCATCCGCAACAGGAAGAAAATACACCCGGTGCTGTGTGACAGTCGCGGTTTTGGCCATTGGGGGAATCTCCTGTACCACGCGATGTATGTGTGTGTCAGTCGCTCAGTCGTGTCTGACTTTTTGCGACCCCATGGACTGTGGCCTGCCAGGCTCCTCTGTCTATGGGATTCTCCAGGCAAGGACACTGAAGTGGGTAGCTGTTCCCTTCTCCAGGGGATCTTCCTGACCCACGGTTCGAACCTGGGTTTCCTGCATTGCAGGCATATTCTTTACTGTCTGAGTCACCGGGGCAACCTTGTGATGGGCTGTGGTATTTCCAGTGTGTTCCACTCCAAATTAGCCCGTTGATTGTGCCGGCGCAGAAAGAGCAGCATCTTTGGGAACAGACTCTCGGGTTTTCCCCATGGGAACGTTCTGGGGAGGACCCAGAGTGACTGTCTCCGGGCTGCTCAGCTGCTACACTCTCCGTAATTGCTTTCCTCTCGTGGTTTCCTCGATGAATGAGCCATCTCTTGTCTTGAACATAAAGCTGGAAACAAACCATCTGAGGCTGTTGAAGACCTCTGCTTAGAACTCCTGGAATGCTTTTCTTTATTTCAAAAGCTAATAAATTGTTTCTGGGGGGTTTCTTCCAGGAGTAAACATGGAAGGAGCAGTGTCCACGGACAGTGTGTTTAATTTTTCATGAGGAGTGCATTTGAGTGCTTTGCCAGCTAGGTGGTTCTGATGCTAATTAGTGGGACGATGCTGACTGTCTACGCCGGAGAGCATGTGTGCCCTGCATTTTGCGCTTGCATGAGAGACGGTGGCCGTGTTTCCTGGTGCTGTTTACTGCTACATCTCATTGTTTTGATCCTGTTTGAGCTTCCGTGTTAATTTAGCCATAGCTCACCTGAAGCTCTGATTTTTTTTATTTTTTCTTCTGGTGAAATTCAGGCGACTCATCATTTCCCTGAACTTGAAGTAGTTGGTAAGCAGAGATGATGGTAGAAATGTGCAGGTAAGGGGGTGGCAGGAACAAAGAAGCTCTGGGGGCTGCCCCCCGCTTCTCGGCACGTGTGGCCTTTGATGGTTTTCTTATTGATCCTAGTGGCATCTGTGCTTCTGGACTGTGGAAAACTGTGGGTTAGGAACAGACCATGTGAAAATATTAAAATGACTAATTCTTGCTTTCCAGCTAGGTTTCCCCATTTGTTTTCAGGTGGTTTCCAGTGAATACTGAGATTTACTATCATTCTTTGCTATCATTTTTACTATCATTCTTTGCACAGAATTCTTATACTAAAGGTAGTTGACGTAAGATTTAGGACAGTGGTGTGCAAAGAATGATTTTGGGACGAACTGTAGAGAATTTTCATTTTATCTTGTAGAGGTCTGATTTAGCTTGTGTTTTTGGTTGAGAACTAGGCAGGTGGGTTTTTCTGTCTTGTATAATTTGATACAGGGATTAGATAGGAGGCTTAGATCTCCTCCCTTGTAGGACTTACCAGGCCTGCGTTTTCAAGTTGCTGCATCCTCCTTTGAAAAGTATGTTTAATGATGGAGGGTTGATTGAAACTTTAAAATTTTAAAACTCTGTTACTGTTGAGGACAGTAACAGATCATGAATGAATTAAAACGCGGCATCTCTTCTGCCACATGAAGCAAACGTTCGAGTTACCTGAATAATCCTTAAGTCCCTGTCAGCCCATGAAGATGTAGAAATTTAAAATTTTAAGATCCCCTGGAAGAGGGCATGGCAGCCCACTCTAGTACTCTTGCCTGGAGAATCCCATGGACAGAGGAGCCTGGGGGGCTACTGTCCATGGGGTTGCAAAGAGTCAGACACAACTGAGTGACTTTGCACGCACATTAGCACACACGCTGTCCTGCAGTGGTAGTTGGGGGAAGGCAGGATGGTGGTGAAAGAAAGTGTCTGTCTAGTTTTGTGCGAGATAGATGCCAACAAAGGCAAAACATTTAGCTTCTACTCTTTACAGTAAGCAAACCCTCCTTTGTCTGTTACTGCTCAGTCAGCTTGCTTATGGCTGTCCCTCTTTGGGGTATGTAACCACAGCTCTTTTTCTTCTTCTCACTTTCCCCCTCATATCTGATTTAGTATCAATTAAAAACTTTAAGAAAAAAATATTTAAAAAATGTATTGGCCAGTGATGCAGAGTGCAAGTCACAGAGCGCTGACTGCCCCAGGGCTTCTAGGAAAGGAGAAATGTTATCTAAAACTTTGAGTAAATCTCTTTTGCAAAATTTTGCCACTTTTCTGCCAAACATCATTTTGTGTGCGTGCTAAATTGCTTCAGTCATGTCTGACTCTGTGCAACGCTATGGACTGTAGCCTGCCAGGCTCTTCCACTTGTCTTGTATGTCTCCTGCATTGGCAGGTGGGTTCTTAATCACTAGCGCCACCTGGTAAGCCCAACATCACTTTGGATTCCTTAGAAAATATCCAGTGGGAGGGAAGGCTAATATGAGAAGACTCAGGTTACATTTAAATCCTCTGATAACTTGGCATCAGTGCTTTGGGGTACCCTTCAATACTAAGATAACGCTGGCAGTTCTCGTGTCAGCTGAAAAGCATGGGTCCAGCTGTCCCGAGGATACGGGTGGCTGTCTCACCTGCACCCCATTCTTGCTGTTTTGCTCCAGTGACCGATGGTGGCAGCTTCTTATCTTTCCCTTGAAATACTGGTGCAGGGACCCAGGGGAGTGACTGTGAGTGCTGTCTTTTCTGCCCAGCTGTCATCACCCAGATGTGTGCTTTTGGCTCAGACTCCAGGGCCCTAGGACAGTTAGGATCCTTTGAAGGGAATCTCGAAGAGACTCACATGAATAGTTAGATGACTGCATAATCTTTGTACCTGCTTCTGAGGAATTCATATCATTCATCTTTGTCTGCCTGGAACAGACATGAAGGGGTCACAGGGTAACCTCTTTAAGGAAAATAGGAGGGAATGGATGTCAGAAGAATGGCATTTGCTCTCCAATTAGGAACCTAGTCAGTTTGGGATGTGCATTTTAGCCTACTCAGGTGAAAATTCACACTGCCGTATAATAAAGTATGACTTATTACTGTATAGTACTGATGTCCTGTGTGACAGAGTGATCTGTTTCTTGCCTTCAAATCTGTATTTCTGTGGGGGTTTACCTCTTAGGGCTTCCCTGGGGGCTCAGTGATAAGAATTGCCTACACTGCAGGAGATAGAGGTTCGATCCCTGAACGCCGGTTCGATCCCTGAGTCAGGGAGATCCCCTGGAGTAGGAAATTGCAACCCACTCCGGTATTCTTTCCTGGAAAATTCCATGGACAGAGGAGCCTGGCAGGCTTGGTCCATAGGGTCACAAAGAGTCGGACACAACTGAACAAATGAGCACATACGTACATAGTTATTTACAATAGCAAAATGAATCAGTTACACATATATATTGTTTTTCATATTCTTTCCTGTTATGGTTTATCACAGGATATTGAATATAGTTCCCTGGGCTGTACAGTAGGGCTGTTGTGTATTTGTTCTACGTATAATAGTTTGCACGGGATGCTGTTATCTAAGTGGTTTAGCTAAGAACTGAAACATGACTTTCTCCAGGGTGTTATAGCCTTTCTAATCTCCTGCTCATCTCTGTCTTCCTTCAGAATTAAGGAGCCTGATTTTGGATATTGGATCACTGTTTTGGTCCCCTCCCTAGATTATAAATTCTGAAGCACAGAAATTCTGTCTGTCCTTGAAGAGTTGCCTTCATATGCTTGTGGGGAACATCCAGTTAAGATTAGTTAAATAATGAGATGTATTAGCACACAGAAGTATGGAAGCCAGAAAATGGAACGGGGGGTCCATACAACATCACCTGGAGCTGCCAGACCCATTTCCATGTGAAGGTCTTGGCTCTCCCCTCGTCTGTATCCTCATGTCATCCTAGAGAAGGCTGCTGCAGCTCCAGCCCTCTCAACTCCACATGCAGTCTGGAGGAAGAGAGAGTGCATTCCTGGAGGTCCCATAAGGCAGAGGAAAGTCTTTTCCGGAAGTTCCCAAGGAAGGACTCTTTGTGGGTCTTTGACCTCGGTTGAGTCACCGACCCGTTCCTGAAGCCGTCTTTGGTGATGGGAATGGGATCAATCAGGACTGACTGTGAAGCTGGGGATAGGGCCAGCTTTTCCTGAGGGGATGTGTTGGAGGAGAAGTGAATACCTGAACAAAGCCAGGTTTATTGGGAAGGAGGGTGGGTGACCGAAACAGCGTCCGCCACACTCCCTGCTTGACCCCTGGTACCTGGAACGATGCCTGGCACATAGGTTGTCCGTAAATATGTATTAATTTGTTCTTTTACCTTCTGGTGTCATTTATCAAACTCTATATTTCTTTTGTTTCCTGGGACACAAACATTTATACATTGCTTAGTATCTTACTTTTAAATGCTATTTAAAAAAACACTTAAGTAAATGCTCAGTTGCTCAGTCATGCCCAACTCTTTGCGGCCCACCAGACTCCTCTGTCCATGGGATTTCCCAGGTAAAAATACTGGAGTGGATTGCCATTCCCTCTTCCAGGGGATCTTCCTGACCCAGGGATCAAACCATCAAACCTGTGTCTCCTGCACTGGCAGGTGGGTTGCTTACCACTAGCACCACCTGGGAAGCCCCACTTATGTAAATGGCCTGTTGCTATTTCACAGTTCATAGAATTATTAAAAATAAAATATAATGAAAACAATTTGAGAGATTTGTGTTCAGACAGTTTTCTAGTGTATCCCAGTCTAAGGGCTCATTGTGAGTGAAACTAAGAAAGCAGTTTTGATCCATTATTTATAACGTGTAAGCCAGTGGAAGTGTAACAGAGAATGTCATATTATAATGCTGGCATACGTTAGGGACCAGATTATCTCACATTACTTGTCAACACTTGTTCAGTTAAAAAAAAGAAGAGAGAATTTAGTGTGAGATTACTACAAACCCTGTAATTAAAGTGGTGATAAAGTTGCTTTAGTAAAAGAATCTCTTAAGATACTCAGTAATAAGTAGTCCATGATCTGTAGTAATAAAGCTGCATGGACGTTTTACCACGTGATGTCATAAACTGTAACTGAATTCTTATATTTACTTAAAATATGTATGTTTTTGTTGTTTAAGTTGCCCAGTCATGTCTGACTCTTGGCGACCCCATGGACTGCAGCATGCCAGGCTTCCCTGTCCTTCACCATCTCCTGGAGCTTGCTCACACTCATGTCCATTGAGTCTGTCGTCCAGATAAGGGATTCCCTGGCTGATTCTCTGTCCTGGTGGTTGTTGCCCCACCGACAGCACAGTCCACAGAGATGCTGGCTTCTCTGTTGTATCATAGCTGAACATATGTTCCTTCCCACGTGGAAATGAAGCTACTGACCTGCTGAATACAGAGCGTGGTCTGTTTCTTCTCTCTGGTTACGGTGCAAGGTTTGTACTTAATCACTCGAGTGCTGCTGGATTAGGGTGCATGCTTTGTGGCCCTGCAAGATTTTAATTGATATATGTGAGGATCACACCTACCTTTTTGGTAGCCTTTAGTCTAATGGCCTGGGATACCTTCGGACATTGAGCTTTTGTGGCTTAAAATTTAATACCTATTCTATAAGTGTCTGGCGGGGGATAGGAAAACTCAGAGAATGGACTCTTCCTCAGATCATCTGTGGAACCAGTGGGAAATGAAGTTGAACTATGATTTAAGACTCCATTCATCATTTCATTAAACATTTAGGCAACTATTGCTGAAGCTTTATTTCACTAATATTTGGTCTTACATTTCTGTTCAGTTCTGGTTAATAATATGATTTAAGGAAGAGATCAGTATTCATTGTGGCCGACTCACACCCATTCTGATAAATCATGAAAACGCGTTTGCTCTGGGTGAAACTGAAATCTCATTTCTTTCCTTTCTGCTCCTTGTTGTTTCTTATTACAAATCACTCCAGGCTAATGAGAAAAAATTTTTTTTATCAAGATCAGAATAAATATAGCAAGGGTGACCCTTGAATATTTATGAAACACAGCAGTAAATGAATAAAGGAAGGCGTTAACAGAGTCCATTGCTCCACCTTGGATTTGGTGAAATGGAAGAGCAAACTCCAGGAATCACAGTAAATACTCTCACATAGCCATGCTAATAAGGATGGTGACTCTGTATTTCTCTACCAAACAGCAAATTTTAGAAGAAAAGGAAAATTATATATTGAAAAAAAAAAACCTACGTGTTTTGTAATAAGAAAAATAAATTTTAATGTAATGTGCATAATTTGGAAAATTTGGAATATGTGTACACACTATGAGATGGTTGGATGGCACCACCCACTCAATGGACATAAGTTTGAGCTAACTCCGGGAGATGGTGAAGGACAGGAAACCCTGACATGCTCCAGTCTATGGGGTCGCAAAGAGTTGAACACAATTGAGTGACTGAACAAAAACAAATATATATACAAAGGAAAAGAAAAACTACCATTTGTCATACTAGTCAACAATAATCCCGGATAATATTTTGGATATTTTATTCCAGGTTTTGTTATCCTGTGTATAGATTTTAAAAATTATTATGGTTGGGATTATTTTTTAGCAAATTTCAACCACTTATGTTACGTGAAAAGATAAGGTGGACAGTTGGAGAGAAAAGCGACAGTCTCAACCGTGGTTAACAGTGTACAGTATGGTTTACCATTGAGAGGATCTTATATAGAGTTCTAGAAAAGACTATGCTTACATATTTGGTTTTTTATTTAATACATTTTTATAGACCTGTATCTATAAAAATGAAAGGCAAAAGACCCAGAAAGACCTGGAATAGTGAGAGAATTTTGAAAAAGATTACAGTTGGAGGGGGCTTCCCTGGTGGCTCCGACAGTAAAGAATCTGCCTAAGATGTGGGAGACGTGGGTTCAATCCTTAGGTCAGGAAGATCTCCAGTGTTCTTGCCTGGAGAATCCCACGGACAAAGGAGCCTGGTGGGCTGCAGTCCATGGGATCACAAGAGTGGATCAATACTTTCAGTTCCTCCTCACAGCATGAGGAGGACTCATGCTACTAAATTTGGGATTGACCTCAGGACAGACATAAAGATCAATGGAACAGAATAAAAAGCCCAGAAGTAAACCTGCACATTTAAGGTCAATTGATTTTTGACAAAGGTGCCAAAGTATTTCGATGAGGGGAAGGATAGTCTTTTCAGTGGATGTTGCTGAAACAGTTGGACGTCCACTTGCAAAACAGTGAACTTGGACTCCTACCGCACACCAAGCACAAAAATTATCTCAGAGTGAATTATGGACCTAAATTTAAGAATTAAAACTGTAAAATTCACAGCAGTTTGATTTTTGTGTGTGACTTTGCACTCGAAAAGATTTCTTAGCTATCACATTCATGAAAACATGAATAAATCAGACTTAAAAACTTCTGCTTTTCATAAAACAACAGAAGAAAATGAAAAGACAAACCACAATTAAAAATTTTCACCCTGCAAAAGATCTTAAGAGAATCAAAAGACAAGCTCCAGACTGGAGAAAATTTTTCTAAAGTGCATTTAAAAAATGGACACTATCTGGAATATATAAAGAACTCTCAAAACATCAGTAGTAATGAGCAAAAATCCAATTGGAAAATGGGCCGAGGACGAAAGCATGAACAGACTTGATGGATATTTCACGGAAGAAGGATATGCAGATGGCAAATAAGCACATGAAAAGATATTCAGTCATCAGCCATCTAGGAAATGCACGTTACAATCGCAGTGAGATAGTTACATACCTGTCAGAATGGCTAAAGAAAAAACAGTGACATTGAAGATAAAAATGGTGAGCTTAATTAAAAACAGTGGTGACAATATCAAATGCTGCTGAAGATGCAGAAGCAGTGGGTCCCTGATATATTTTCTAGTCAGAGCGTGTCCTAAACTCTAGGAATGATCTTCTCACTTCACCATTTGTCATGTACAGGTTATGAAGTCAAGGCTTTTCTTCATGCTTTTCTCCTCATTGCTTTTCTCTCTGCTCTTTCCTATCAAAGCACAGCTCAAATGTTATTCTGCAAACCTTTCCTGCCTGGATTTATCCCTTCCCCTGTGTTATGCGGCAAAATGAATGCGTCCTGTGCCCCTATGAAACGCCGTCCATTCCTTTATTAACACGGCTGGTTTGGATGTTGACCAATGACTTATAGGTCCTTCTAGACCTTATTTCCTTGCTTGCCCTTGCATGAAAGTTGGGACTTAGAATTTTACTAAATAACTGCTTTATGAGCAGAATAAAAATAGATACTGAAACATGGGTGGAAATGCTATAAATAGGCCAGTGAAGATGAAGAGAGTCATGTCTTGTATAGGATGATAATATATAAAATTCCCACCCCTCTGATCCGCCCTTAGCATCTTGGATTATTATTCTGGTTGAAGACCCTGCACAGTTCTTATGAAATCTGAAAAACAAGAGATATTTTGAGAGAGTATTCATCATTTGAGATATTTTTGTCAGCCTTTGGGTCTCATCCATTACATGTAAAATTTCACTGTCAGTGTCTAGGGCAACTGGTAACAGATCACCACATTTTGGAAAGATTGATTAGAGAAAAAGAAGTAAAATTGAGGGATAAATGGACACCTCCTCTCCCAAGGAAAAATGTAATTGATAGTGAAGACTAATAACCAAGAATCTACTTGGAAGTAATTAGCGTTCACAAAGGGTGCTTCACAAAATCCATTTATTTTAATTTCTTTTTAATTCTTTGTGATGATGGAGTTGACAGGCTCATTGCTCACTTGTCCTCGGCTCTTCCCAGTGGGAGCAGCCCTTCACATGCTTCCTGATCAGGCTTCAGCAAGAAGAGAAAGGGTCGCATGTTGGTGGCTTTCCATTCAAGTGTGAAGAAGTCAGGGGCATTTTAGGGGCAGTCACTTGACTTGTAAAGATGACAGAATTGAGACACCATCTGCCTACCCCAGAGCACTTAAGCTCATGTGTACAGTGGCGGTTTGTAGTCCGTGCCAGCATCGGCCTGCCGGTAGATGCTCATCGTCTCTGACTTTCTAATGTTAGCCAAGTCATCACGGGTGTTGGTGAGCCACCTGGTTATTAGATAATCATTCTTTCTCAGCTGACGTTGTCATGCAGTTGCCATGCTCCATGAGCGCGGGCATGTCTGGTCTGCAAGGCTTCCCGGTTTCCCTCAGTGTAGGTCTGAGCACACATGAATCTGATACATGGAGCTGTGCGCTATGCTGTGTGCTGGGATTTGCATTTCAAAGGGCAGGATGGGAAGTTTTCTCTTGGAGAGAGGGGTACATGCCTGGAGAGACCTGGTGGGGAATGTTGCCCTCTAAGATGCTCTGATTTGTGATTCTCAGTGTTTCCATGTAGTGAAGAATTTCCATGTATAACCAGTAGTAAGGAGGACAAGAGTCCTCCAAAAGAAGCAAATAGGAACTTGGCAGGATCCCTCAAGCTCCCCATCTAGTGTGTATGTGGTTTTTCCGTTCTTAAGTGGAGTTTGAGCGTGGGAAGACATATATACTCCACTCCAGTGGTGGGGGAGGTTGGAGGAGGTCGGGGGAGGGGGCTCAGGATGGTCTGATGATATTAACTAGGGTCTCTGCTGCGCTTGTCCACACCTGCACCTTGGTGGCTGTTTTGGAGGACTAGGGAGCATAGTGTCTGTCCGTGTTCAGTCTGTGCTGTGCTCA
This sequence comes from Capricornis sumatraensis, assembly GCF_032405125.1. Lineage (NCBI taxonomy): Eukaryota > Metazoa > Chordata > Mammalia > Artiodactyla > Bovidae > Capricornis > Capricornis sumatraensis. The sequence continues at coordinate 41,074,039 of NC_091080.1, read as the reverse complement.
GTCACTTCAGTTGCGTCCAACTCTCTGCGACCCCATGGACTGTAGCCCACCGGGCTCCTCTGTCCATGGGATTCTCCAGGCAAGAATACTGGAGTGGGTTGCTGTGCCCTTCTTCAGGGGTTCTTCCTGACCCAGGGATTGAACCCGCATCCCTTAAGTCTCCTGTATTGGCAGGTGGGTTCTTTACCACTAGCGCCACCTGGGAAGCCCCAAAGTGTCTATGCAATGTAGCAATTTTTTTTGTTAGACTATAAAGCATAGTACTGTCCCTGGAACGTGCTTTATCTTGGCCCTGCAGCTTCACTTCTAATGACTTGTCCTCCGTAACCACAGAATGGCCAAAGTTATAGGAGCTCTTGGTGGTTATAATTCTAGGAGATGGGTTGGAGGGGACTGTATTGAAATGTGTAGGCAAGTATATTTCAAACATAAGTGACTGGAGTACTGAATTCATGATCTTTTACCATACTTGAGGACTACCCACACTCTTAATATTTTTTTCTCTGGATTATATCTGCTGTTGGGTTTGGCTCCATCTTAAGTAGAGGATGGTTAAGGTTGGCATTTGGTAGGGTTGCAGACGGGATTCTGGAGCCAGGCTGCCTGGGTTCAGATCCTGACTCCACCTTTCACTGGTGCAGTGACTAGAACAGACACGCCACCTCTCCCTGTCTCTGTTTCCCCAGGTACAAAATAGGAATCATAATAGCAGCTGTCTCATTGGAGTTTTGTGAGGATTACATTTTACAAAAGTAAAAGACTTACGCCAGTACCTTGCATATAGTAAATGCTCACAAAACACTATTATTAATAATTATTTTTTCTAATAGACATGAAAATATTTTACCATGAAAAAAATCCCTTTTATGCCAGCTAAAATTAGATGACATTCTACCAGCAGGATATGGATCTGGCTTTGAGAAGCTTTGATCTTGTCATCTGGCCCCAGCCTTGTTTTTGTGCTTGATTCTTGCCTGTGTTACTGGGGGCTGAGGCCCCAGGGATTCCAGTGCATCTTAGCTGGTTAGAACAGCCCGACATCATGTGGCCCAAAGTTTACCCACCCAGGGCCACATCCAGTCTGTCTTCTCCGTCACGGCCCTTTACATCACTGAGGAAAGCTGTGGTGTTTCCTGAGTCTTCTCTGTTTTCAGCCCTGCAAGGGTCAGCTTTACCTTTAATCCCACTGCCTTGCTTGTCTCTCGTGTTACACTTTCCATGGAAAGAAGCTTCAGGAGAAAAGAGTTGTGCTAGATCACCTGGGACACGTTTTGCTGATTACTAATCAGTGTTCTGTACAAAAAAGATCTTCATGACTGGATAATCACGATGATGTGATCACTCATCTAGAGCCAGACATCCTGGAATGTGAAGTCAAGTGGGCCTTAGAAAGCATCACTACGAACAAAGCTAGTGGAGGTGATGGAATTCCAATTGAGCTATTTCAAATCCTGAAAGATGATGCTGTGAAAGTGCTGCACTCAATATGCCAGCAAATTTGGAAAACTCAGCAGTGGCCACAGGACTGGAAAAGGTCAGTTTTCATTCCAATCCCTAAGAAAAGCAATGCCAAAGACTGCTCAAACTACTGCACAATTGCACTCATCTCACACTAGTAAAGTAATGCTCAAAATTCTCCAAGCCAGACTTCAGCAGTACGTGAACCGTGAACTTCCTGATGTTCAAGCTGGTTTTAGCAAAGGCAGAGGAATCAGAGATCAAATTGCCAACATCCGCTGGATCATGGAAAAAGCAAGAGAGTTCCAGAAAAACATCTATTTCTGCTTTATTGACTATGCCAAAGCCTTTGACTGTGTGGATCACAATCAACTGTGGAAAATTCTGAAAGAGATGGGAATACCAGACCACCTGACCTGCCTCCTGAGAAATCTGTATGCAGGTCAGGAAGCAACAGTTAGAACTGGACATGGAACAACAGACTGGTTCCAAATAGGAAAAGGAGTATGTCAAGGCTGTATATTGTCACCCTGCTTATTTAACTTATATACAGAGTACATCATGAGAAACGCTGGGCTGGAGGAAGCACAAGCTGGAATCAAGATTGCCGGGAGAAATATCAATAACCTCAGATATGCAGATGACACTACCCTTATGGCAGAAAGTGAGGAGGAACTAAAAAGCCTCTTGATGAAAGTGAAAGAGGAGAGTGAAAAAGTTGGCTTAAAGCTCAGCATTCAGAAAACGAAGATCATGGCATCTGGTCCCATCACTTCATGGGATATAGATGGGGAAACAGTGTAAACAGTGTCAGACTTTATTTTTTTGGGCTCCAAAAGGACTGCAGATGGTGACTGCAGCCATGAAATTAAAAGATGCTTACTCCTTGGAAGAAAAGTTATGATCAACCTAGACAGCATATTCAAAAGCAGAGACATTATTTTGCCGACTAAGGTCTGTCTAGTCAAGGCTATGGTTTTTCCAGTAGTCGTGTATGGATGTGAGAGTTGGACTGTGAAGAAGGCTGAGCACCGAAAAATTGATGCTTTTGAAGTGTGGTGTTGGAGAAGACTCTTGAGAGTCCCTCGGACTGCAAGGAGATCCAACCAGTCCATTCTGAAGGAGATCAGTCGTGGGATTTCTTTGGAGGGGATGATGCTGAAGCTGAAGCTCCAGTGCTTTGGCCACCTCATGCGAAGAGTTGACTCATTGGAAAAGACTCTGATGCTGGGAGGGATTGGGGGCAGGAGGAGAAGGGGACGACAGAGGATGAGATGGCTGGATGGCATCACTAACTCGATGGACGTGAGTCTGAGTGAACTCCGGAGTTGGTGATGGACAGGGAGGCCTGGCGTGTTGCGATTCATGGGGTCGCAAAGAGTCAGACACGACTGAGCGACTGAACTGAACTGAATCAGTGTTCTTAAACCCTGGGAGCACCTCGGTCTAGAAGTGTGTGCGCATGCTCAATCACTCGATCGAGTCTGATTATATCCCAATGACTGTAGCCCACCAGGCTCCTCTGTCCATGGATTTCCCAGGCAAGAATACTGGAGTGGGTTGCCATTCCCTCCTTGAGGGGATCTTCCCGACCTAGGATTGAACCCACGTCTCTTGCACTGGCAAGTGTATTCTTTATCACTGAGCCACCTGGGAAGCCTGCTTACCATAGCCTATTACCTGTTTACCCCTCAGACTCCACACCCCACACTCCTTGAGGGAGGGGCCTTCTCCTTAATATGTATATTCCTAGCATCTGTGGTGATGCCTGGCATAGAGGGTGCACGGGCTGTGCATTTGCAGGGTGGTGTGGGTGCTGTGGAAGCTTCATGGGGCAGCTGAGGCTCAAGCCATCCTAATGTCTCATGAAACTCCAGGCAGACTGAGAGAAGAGGGACAGTCCTCCAGGCAGAAGGACCAGCAAGGTCAAAGGCACAGAGGCACCGCTGAACTTGCTTTTAGAACAGCTGCCCACTCTAAAGAAATATTAATCCAGAACACATCCAATACATGTAGCAAAGCGTATCGAATGCTTACCCTAGTTAGTTGAAAGGAGATCAAACCTTGTCAGTCCTAGTACTGACAGTCCTAGCTCCAGTACTTTGGCCACCTGATGGGAAGGGCCAACTTATTGGAAAAGACCTTGATGGTGGGAAAGATTGAGGGTAAAGCAGAAGGTGGTGACAGAAGATGAGATGGTTAGCATCACTGACTCAATGGACATGAGTTTGAGCAAACTCCGGGAGATAGTGGAGGACAGAGGAGCCTGGCGTGCTGCAGTCCATGGGGTCACAGAAAATCAGACAGAGCTTAGCGACTGAACTAATTACTACCGCTTGTGCTTTTTAATTTTTATTTCAGAATGTAGATAATTCTGAATTTGTTCTTTAATTTGTTTGAGCTTATATTTTGAATCTTCTAATGTGGATGGATGAGGGGTCCACGGGATTGGGTATTTTTTCCTTCCTGACCCACCTTTTTCCTTCCCTCTTACTTTTTTCATTGCCCTCTCTCATTCTGTAAGAATCTACAATGTAAAAGGCATTGTTCAGGCAGTTGGGGGGACCTGAGTGAGGAGCTTATGGTCTTCAGATGAACAGGATACAAAGCAGAAAGGGATGAGCTGCTGGAGAACACTTTCTGGGTTCTAGTATTAACAGAAGCTACAGGAAGGAGACCTTCCATTTAGAGACCATCAGAAGAGGCTTTTTGGTGTGGATCACACTTACTTAGTATGTGGGATTCATGGTGGGTACTGGCGGTGGTGGATGTGAAGGAAGGAGGTGGGTATTTCCAGGGGAGGAGACCACAGGGGTGGGTACTGGCGGTGGTGGGTGTGATGGAGGGAGGTGGGCATCTCCAGGGGAGGAGACCACAGGGGCAGAAGTCTACAAGCAGGAGACCCTCGTGTGGACTCAAAAGACGATGGCTGCAGAGGACTGGGAGTGGTGAGGAGGCTACTTAGGAGGCTCCTAAATGCCGCATGGGAGGTTTGGATTTTCTCCTTTAGACAGTGGGAGTGGGACTGTCTCTGAAGATGTTTGGCCTTTAGTTGATGTGGCAGAGCTGGAGTCAGACTCAGGTATCCTATCTAGATTAAAAAACACACAAACACACAGTTAGAAAAGCTACTTACTAAGTCTAAGAACCTACAGAAGCAGGAAGAAAATGATTCTGGCCACATGGTGCTCTGAGATCTTCCAGGAACCTTTCTGTGCACAATTTAATACCGAAGGTAGCACAGGGAAGATACAGATTGAAGGTGACTAAAGGAAAGAGTCAGAATGGTCATCTCTTCCTGAGAGTCAGAGGCAAAGCCACTGGTCAACTAATTTGATCTGTGGTTAGAAGAGTCTTGTTTCTGCCTGGTGTAAACTGAGTTCATTAGTTCACTATATCCATTTCCATTGGCATTGATGTGCATGGCATTTTTTCTATGGTTTTGGGTTTGATAGTGGGTTTGATTCCTTTCTGGAATAAAGGAACTGAAGTACTCCACAAAGCCCAGGGTTTCCCGAGACTCAGTGTTATGTTGGCTGCCTAGAGGAGCTTGGATCTCAGCAACATCAGAGAAAGACTGTGTGCATATGGAGATACCCTCCAAATGGCTTTTAAAGCTTCAGCTGGCTAAATGAGAAGACAGGTTAAACAGACTTTCCATGTGAATAGAACTGATTATAATTATTTTTATCCTTGAGTTGTGAGGCATAGTTTCCTCCATGTGCAGATCTGCAAATTTTTTATGACTCAAAATTTATCGTAAAGCGAAGATCCAAAGAGACATCATTTTGCCTTTGCTGAAGATTGGGATTTTGCATTTATGGCAAGTAAGTCACGCTTGGTTTTTCAGTGATGGAGAGAAAGGCGTGTAGAATGGGAGGTTGTTGAGCGCTCTTAGAGTTGTGTCATTTATTTCTTTGGGGCCAGTCTTCACTATTTATCTTTCTCTTTATTACTGTCCCTTCTATGGACTGAAATGTGTCCTCCCCCCACCCAAATTGGGCTTCCCTGGTGGCTCAGATGGTAAAGAATCTGCCTGCAGTGCAGGAGACCTGGATTCAATTCTTGGGTCAGGAAGAACCCCTGGAGAAGGGAATGGCAACCCACTCCAATATTCTTCCCTGGGGAATTCAGTGCACAGAGGATTTGTTGAAAGCTCTAAACCTCAATGGGATGGTATTTGAAGATGGGGTCATGAGGATGGGGCCCTCATGGTGGGATTAGTACCCTTAGAGAAAGAGATGCCAGAGAGCTTATTCTCTCTGCCTGGCTTGTGAGGCAGAAGGAAGTGCATCTGCAAGTCAGGAGAAGAGCTCTTAATGGAAACCAAATTGTCTGACTCATTGACCTTGAACTTGCCAGCCTCCAGCACTGTGAGAAAATACGTATCTGGTTTTGAAGCCCCCTAGCCTGTGATATTTTTTAATGGCGATTTGAGCTGACTCATACAGCCCTGCTGGAAGTAAGAACTGTAAAAGTACAGCTGAGGATTCAAGATCATGTGTTTACTACATAGAAATGGTATGCCAGTCTCTTTTGAGGCTGGTTCTGTCATGCATTTTTGGCGTGTAAGTGTCTGATAGACTGAGGTGAAAACCAGGGTCTGCCTGTATGATGGATTCTAGCAAAGGGGGAGAGCATACATTGCTTAAGAATTAAAAAAAAAAATCTTTGGAGCTTGGATCATAGTACACTCTATGTATGGAAACTTGGAGCCATTTGGGTTTTTAACTAGCTTAACGTTTAAGTACAAATGCGGACAGATGAATGAATTGGTTAGTTTATGATTCATATCAATTTTGGAGGCCAGAATCCTATAGCAGTAAAAGAAGTTGCTAAGACAAAACATTTTAAAACAGAGAAAAGGTCAAGAACAGTAAGGAAAGCATTTCAAAGAGCTCAGAATCCTTCTGTCAGTTTTGGCTTTCCTGAAAATTAACCATGCATGACGGCTGTTTAGATAAACGAAGAAGGAGAGAGAAGCTTGTATCTGTGTGTGGAGGTGGTCCCAGCAAGGTTCTCATACCTCTCAGATCTGAAATACAGTGGGATCTCCTGAGTATATGGTTTATGGGTCTCCAAGGCTGTGGCCCCGTCAGAAAAGCCTTTTTCTGGGCTAATATCAGGCAATATTTCATGGATTTTATTTGGCTTCTTTTTTTTCTCATTTGTGTAGTCGTGAGCTGTGCTTCTGTTAAAGTTTTAGGATACCAAAAGATATTTTTAAGAGTTCTTTAATCTTAAGAAAATTATGCACAAATATCTTAAATTTGAAACCATATAATTCCCCAGTATTATTTCAGGCAGTTAGAGGATTACATTCATTCCTAAAGAAGGCTAAACACCGGAGATTTGATGGTTTCAAACTGTGGTGGCTGGTGAAGACTCTCTGAGAGTCCCTTGGACTGCAAGGAGATCAAGCCAGTCAATCCTAAAGGAAATCAACCCTGAGTATTCACTGGAAGGACTGATGCTGAAGCTGAAGCTCTGATACTTTGGCTGCCTGATGGGAAGAGCTGACTCATTGGAAAAGACACTGATTCTGGGGAATACTGAGGGCAGGAGCACAGGAAAGATCGAGGACAGAAGATGAGATGGTTAGATAGCATCATTGACTCAATGGACAGCAGTTTGAGCAAACTCCGGGAGATAGTGAAGGACAGAGGAACCTGGCATGCTCCAGGCCAAGGGGTTGCAAAGAGTCGGACACGACCTAGCGACTGAACAACAAAATCAACACCAGTTCATTCCTTTAGATTAAATAATATTAATAGACTATGTATTTGTTCTTGTTGCCAGGAATAGTTTAAGAAGCAGGGAGATTTAGTATATAACTTACTGAAAACTCCTTTTCTTAAAAAAGTTGATTGACCTTCTATAAGTCCTTGAAGGAGAGCACTAAGTTCTTGAAAAATCAAATCAAAACAGCCAATGTCCGTGCACCAGGAAGCTACAGAGAAGCATTGGGCTTGTACTGTCCAGGAAACCAGCCACTAGCACATGTGTGAATTTAAATTTAAATGAATTAAAGTTAAACACAATAAAACATGCAGTTCCTTAGTTGTACCAGACGCATTTCAGGTGATCACAGCTACGATAGCTGTGGTTACCCTGAGACATGGCAAGGATACCGAACTTTCTAACCATGGTGGTCAGTTCTGTCTGACAGGGCTGTGTGACAGGGTGTTCCCTGCCCCCATAAACTTTCACTGTATTTGGGATCCAGGGGGGAAAAACATCTGAAAAAGGAGATGACAAAAGAAACTATAATCATCACTTTATCAGTAGTGTCACAGTGCAGGGCACGACTGATTACTGGAATAATTTTATAGGTTATAAATGATACAAGGCATTAGGCCAAGATGGCCAGGGAGGAGTTGTGAGTTTTATTCGATGTTCACGTAACTGGTAGGATTCTGACAGGTGGCGATGAAGCCGGAGGCATTCTGTAAGAATGCTCTCCAAGTTTTATGGAGAAGCGGGATGAGGGGGCAGTAAAGGTGTGTTCGAGGGACTTCCTTAGTGGTCCAGTGGCTAAGACTCTGTGCTCCCAGTGCAAGAGGCCTGAGTTTGATTTCTGATCAAGGAGCTAGATCCCACAGGCTGCAACTAAGAGTTTGCATGCTACAACAAAGGTCCTGCGTGCTACAACTGAGACCCAGTGTAGCCAAATAAATAAATGAAAATGAATATTAAAGAAAGGCGTGTTCGAGGCAGGAACAGCTATGTGGTTAGCGAGACCCAGAGCAAAATGAAAAGGTGGGGTCTCTTTGTTAGAAATGATTGGCCATCTCCAGACCGTGACAGTAGAGCATGGGGCCCCAGTATAGTTTGCCAGGCATGAAGCTGGCTCTGATTCGGGGGATGATGCATACATCAAACTGATAATTCTACTGAGTTCTACAGATGAGGAGTAGTAAGAAGCATGACCAGAAGCATGATCAAAGCTTCAGCACCTTTCTCTCTCTCAGTTTCTCCATCCCAAGGCATCCTGGCTTGTTGTCTGGGGTCAGACAAGCCCTGCTTATTGCCTGGTGACTTGTTCTTCATCCTGAGCCTGACGCTGAAGACAGTGTTTTTCTTCTGGACACAGTGCAAAGCATTGTGCGTGGCCAACTCCTTCATCTCTGCTGGAGGCAAACCTTGTCTCTTCAAGGAAAAGATTGAGGCAGTTTAGAGAGCACCACCTGATGACGTGCCTGCTAGGCTTGGTGCTTATTAACACATTAGTCTACACTTGTACCAGAACTTCCTTCCCTCTTTGGTTAAAATGCCTCAGAGGGATTTATTGCTCCAAATAAAAAGCGAAATAGAAATCACTGTGGAGGTAAAGACGGTGTGCACACCTTCATTAAAAAACCATGCTGTTGGAAAAATGGTGCCAGTGACTTGCTTGATGTAGCTTTGCCATAAACTCTGTTTGTTAAAAAAAAAAAAAATTAGCGTCTGTGAAGCCCGATAAAGCAAAGTGCCTTATAATGAGGTATTTGTCTGTCTTTGCCAACTATATGGGTGGTTACAGAGAATAATAATAATACAGACAGTGAAGATGTACACTGCTTATTTGGCAGGGTTTAAACTGTCTTTCGGAGAAGGCAGTGGCAACCCACTCCAGTACTCTTGCCTGGAAAATCCCATGGATGGAAGAGCCTAGTAGGCTGCAGTTCATGGGGTCGCTAAGAGTCGAGCAGGACTGAGTGACTTCACTTTCACTTTTCACTTTCATGCACTGGAGAAGGAAATGGCAACCCACTCATTGGGTATTTTTGCCTGGAGAATCCCAGGGACAGAGGAGCCTAGTGGGCTGCTGTCTATGGGGTCGCACAGAGTTGAACACAACTGAAGCGACTTAGCAGCAGCAGCAGCAGCAGCAGCAGCAGCAAACTCTCTTTATTCCTACCTTTTCTTCAGTCCCCATCACAACCACTCTTGCCCAGCACGAGTAAGTAGAGTCTCAGTTTCACTTCTCCAGGCAGTAAACGCATTTCCCCTTAGCATCATTTGGCTATTTATTTTGAGATAATTGTAGCTTCTTGTGCAGGTATAAGAAGTAATAGAGATCTTGTGTACCCTTTACTCACTTTTCCTCAATACTAACATCTTGCAAAACTGTGGTACAGCGTCACAACCAAGACATTGGTACAGCGCACTGATCTTGTTCAGCTTTCTCCAGTTATACCTGTATTTATTTGTGTCTGTATGTCTGCTCCTATGAAATTTTATCAAGTGCTTGATCCTGCAAGCAAGAGGTATCCTCTCACTCTTGGGGACAGATATATCTGACAAGGTGAGAACTCCAGTAGAATTAATTTTGCCAGTGTGGATTCATTTCATTCTGACAAGGTAGAGACAAAAGTCTAATAAGCCCACATGTGTGGAGAATAAAGGGGAGGGGGATGCTGCAGCCCCCTCTGAGGGGACGAGGTGCCGGGTTCACCATGCCCTTTCTTCCCTGGCTCCGTGTCTGTGGTCAGTACTCATCCTGCCTATAAAGGGGAGGGTTGTGTCTACCTGGTCTCCCAGACGCATGCTTGCAGCAGCAGCCAGCAACCCGCAGTCAGGGGACTGTCTTTGGATCATCTCAAGGTAATTCTTATTACTTTGGGCACTGAAAAAGAATGGGGAAAGTGTGGAAATCACTTTACGATTAGTAGAAATTAGCACTTCCCAGGTGGTGCTGGTAGTAAAGAACCCACCTGCTGATGCAGGAGATGCAAGGGATGCTGGTTCAGTCACTGGGTCAGGAAGATCCCCTGGAGGAGGGCATAGCAGCCCACTCCAGTATTCTTGCCTGGAGAATCCCCATGGGCAGAGGAACCTGGCGGGCCACAGTCCATGGGGTCGCAGAGTCAGACAGGACTGAGCGACTAAGTGCAACGCAGCACGTACATAAATGTGGGTTCCCAGGTGGCTCAGTGAAAAAGAATCTGCCTACCAATGGATTCAGTCCCTGGGTTGGGAAGATTCCCTGGAGAAGGAAACGGCAACCCACTGCAGTATTCTTGCCTGGAGAATCCCATGGACAGAGGAGCCTGGCAGGCTACAGTCCATGGAGTCACAGAGTCGGACACAACTGAAGCAACTTAGCATGTACACATGCAAGGGTTAGTAGAGAGGCAGATGAGAGCTCTACCTGATGCCCATTTTTTCCCTGTAAAAAAGGGCACATACATAGATTTCTGCTTGGAAAGATAAAACCAGCACCAAATTTGTCTTGTCAAAGGCAAGATCTGTTCTGTTAGTGAGACCCGCTTCCATTATATACTGTATTGTAAAGGAAATAATTTCATGCCTTATATTAGATCCCTTCTCTCCTGCTGAGAGGACTGGAAGATGAGAGAGGCCTGGGTAGCCTTCTGGTCCTGGCATGGTGTGGGTTGAGCAAGACACTTTGGGATTGTTTTTACATTGGGCCCAGAATTGGAAGGTTGTGTTTAATTATTCTGACATAAGAAGCTGTTGCCCATCCTTAACTTTGCAGAAGTCAGTGGAACTTTAGGACCTAGGTCTGAGTCCACAGGTTGTCTTTAAATCTGGTTCCACTGTTAACAAACCTGGGGCCTTGGGGAAGGACCTCAGTTCTGCTCCCAGCTTCCTCACCTGTTAACTGGAGCACTTCTGTATCAAGATCTTGTCACTACAAAATGGAACAGTGTATGCAAAGCACAGAGAACAGAGTTGCTTATAGCAAAGACGGAAAAAGTGTCAGCTTTTCCTGTGGTGGGTAGTTACTGGCTGTGGGAGTTAACAAAGACTTAAAGATAACATTGCCTTGGCATTGTTATCCATCACCAGGATCTCGATACTCTGGATGAATAATAAAAGTGCTGCATATTGGGGTTTCCCTGGTGGCTCAGTGGTAAAGAATCCACCTGCCAGCGCGGGAGACACAGGTTCGATCCCTGGACCGGAAGATCCCACAGGTCGCAGAGCAGCTAACCCCGAGTGCCACAGCTAGTGAGCCTGTGCTCTGGAGCCTGGGAGCTGCAGCTGCTGGAGCCCACACGTCGAGAGCCCGGCTCTGTGACGAGAGAAGCCACCACAATGAGAAGCTCGTGCACCGCAGCTAGACGTAGCCCCTGTGCGCTGCAACCTGAGAAAGCCCACCAGCAGCAACGTAGACCCAGCACAGCCAAAAATAAGTAAATAATGAAAAACTTAAAATGCTGTGTATTAATGTTTAGTTTGATGCCACGTTGCCCTAACAGTCTTGCTCTGATCACTGTTTTCCGCTGCATCTGATGCCCTCCTCCCTGCCTCCCTCCCCAGGGTGGGAAGTCTCTTCAGCCCATCATTATTCTGTTCTTTGTAACAACAGTCAGATGAGCTATTGAAAGGTAGGGCTTTAAAAATAGTGAGCGTCTATGATGGTTAATTTTGTTGTACCTTGTTGTTAAGGGAAGATGATGTTAATACCCACCGAGTAATGAAAAGTCAATTAAATGCATTTAGGGAAATTAAAGTGCTGACAAATTCATAGCGGCTCTTCTGTTCGTTAAATGGGATTGACATGGATTAACAGTCAGTGGTGGACAGAAATTTGCTGAATTTACTGAAGTATATTTCCATTAAAATGACAGCTGTGGGGAAGAGCGTCACCAGGGCATTTAGTCACGGGGCCCAGGAGTGTGAAGGAGAGAACTAATCAAATAAGACAACTTGTACTTAATTTTAATTAGGTAAATTCCCCTTCGAATTTTAATCACGTAAACTCAGTCACGGGTGGTGTGGAAGCCAGCGGCCGGCCATCTTGTCTCACTCTGCTTTCTTTTTCTAAGGTATTAAAAATTAGTTGTAGACTTGACTTTTGTACTTGACTACACATTGTGAATTAGCCTCTTTCATGAACATAGCTTATCAGTATTTGAAGTTTTGTCTAGTAACCCCTCATGAGTCATGTTTACAAAAAATATTTTGAAAAATCATAATACAGTTTGCTATGAAAAAGAAAATCTCAGGTCAGAAACTTGTGTCAGTGAAATTGTTTGCTGATGAACTAACGATAGATCTAGAGTGTGTGTGCTCAGTGGTGTCGGACTCTTTTGAGACCCCAGGGACTGTAGCCCTGCCAGGCTCCTCTGTCCATGGGATTTCCCCGGCAAGAATACTGGAGTGGGTTGCCACTTCCTCCTCCAGGGGATCTTCCTGACCCAGGGATCGAACCTGCGTCTCCTGTGTTATTCTGCTCTGCAGGCAGATTCTTTGCCACTGAGCCACTAGGGAAGCCCGCTTCTGAAGACCATTAAACTTTTGAGTTTTGTGTGTACTGTTTGTTGTATACTTGTTTTTGCAATATGAATATAAATGGAATTTTGATATTTGTTGCTGCTGCTGCTGCTGCTAAGTTGCTTCGGTCGTGTCCGACTCTGTGCGACCCCACAGACGGCAGCCCATGAGGCTCCCCCGTCCCTGGGATTCTCCAGGCAAGAACACTGGAGTGGGTTGCCATTTCCTTCTCCAATGCATGAAAGCGAAAAGTGAAAGTGAAGTCACTCAGTCGTGTCCAACTCTTAGCGACCCCATGGACTGCAGCCCACCAGGCTCCTCCGTCCATGGGATTCTCCAGGCAAGAGTGCTGGAGTGGGGTGCCATTGATATTTGTTACTGTACTAGATTCTTGTTTTACCAGGATATTGGGGGCGGGAAGGTATGGGTTAATCAGGATTTTGTTATACTTCTGGGATATAGCTAGTGTTATAGTTTATAGTCATGAAATTTTCTTCAGTTAGTGTACAGCATGTATATCATAAAACTATTTTTTCAGTTGCTGCAAATAGAAGTATATTTTATAAATTTTATCACAGACTGAGATTTTATGTAATAAGCATTTTTTATATATTATTCTCTGCAAAATACCATGCTAAGCACAAGGAAGATATAATTTTTTTAAGGCTCTACTTCTAAGTTCTCTATAATGAAAAGACAGATAAATGATAGTACAAAGCACTTGGAATAGCAAATCAGTTCCAAACAGAGACAAAATTATTTCAACAGAAAAAAAAAAAACCACCGAGAAGTCTTGAAACCTGATGTTTGAGCTTGGCCTGAAGTAAGGATTTTGAGTAGAAATGGATGGAGGGACTTCCCTGGTGGTCCCAGTGGCTAAGACTCCACGCTGTCAACGCAAGGGGCCCAGGTTTGATCCCTGGTCCGGGCACTACTAATAGATCCCATATGCCACAATTAAGAGTTTGCATGTTGCCACTGAAGATCCGGCATGCTGCAAGTAAGACCTGGTACAGTCAAATAAGTAAGTATTTAAAAAGAGAAAATGGACGGAACGGTACTTCTCGGATAAGATGTAGCGCAGCATGAGCAGAGATGTGGAGAGTCCATACCGCATGCAGGGAGCAGCGGGAAAATGTGGTAAATACAGGTGATGTTGTCATTTTTCAGTCGCTAAGCAGTGTCCAACTCTTTGTGACCCCATGGACTGTAGGCTGCCAGGCTCCTCTGTCCATGGGATTCTCCAGGTAACAATACTGCAGTGGGTTGCCCTTTCCTTCTCCAGAGGATCTTCCTGGACCAGGAATTGAACCCATGTCCCTTGTATTGGCAGGCGGGTGCTTTACCACTGTGCCACCTGGGAAGCCCTTTGTAGTGAGTTATAACTTACACACAATAAAGGCACAGATCTTAAAATGTCCAGTACAGTGACTTTTCACATACATGTAAGTCTGTGTAACCACCGTCCACGTCAAGACACAGAATGTGTCCAGGACTCCAGTGGCTGAGTTCCACTCCCAGATGACACTGTTCTGTCACCATAGACGCGTTTTGCCTGTACTTGACCGTCGTGTAAATGGAATCTCAGGACTTGTGCTCTTGTGTCTGGCTTCTCTGCTGCACGCCTATCTGCAGCATGTGGCGTTCGTAGTTTTCTCCGTTGCTGTGAGCATTCCGTTGTATGAATAGTCCCTCTTTATCCATTCTGCTGTTGAGGGACATTTGGATTGCTTCCAGTTTTTTGGCTGTTATGGACGATACTGTTATGAACACGTCTGTGCATAATTTTTTGTTCAGCCTCGGTGCTCCTTTCTCTTCGTATATACTCAGAAGTGAAATTGCTAGGTTGTAGGGTTTAGTTTTAAGAAACACTGCCAAACAGATTTTGAAAGTGGTTTTTGCCAATTTTTGTGCGCTTCCCTGGTGGCTCAGTGGTAAAGAATCTGCCTGCCAATGTAGGAGACAAGGGTTCGATCCCTGGGTCGGGAAGATCCCCTGGAGAAGAAAATGGCAACCCACTCTGGTACTCCTGCCCAGAGAATCCCATGGATGGAGGAGCCTGGCGGGCCACAGTCCATGGGTTTCAAAGAAAGAGACACAACTGAGTGACTGAGCATGCAGGCAGGTAGTAGTTTGTACTCCCATCAACAGTGTGTGATTATTCTCATTGCCCCGCATCCTCACCCACACTTGCTGTATATTTGGTTTTAAACTATCTTTCAAGTTTTGGTTTTTATTCTACGAGTTCTCTTAAAGAGATGTATGGAGTTGCCCAAGTGACTTGACTGACAGCGATGGTGACCACGTGCCATCCCGTTATGATGAGCTTATTGGATTTTATGCAGTTCCTGACAAGCCCTTTGCATAAATTTCCACGGATTATTCTCCGATGACCTTCTCTTGTGACGTCCCAAGTGTTTGGATGCCAAGGCTGAGTTCATGTGCTTACCCAGTTGCACTTGCTTTTCTTCTGGGCAGTGCCTCAAGACCAGACATGCTTTTTGAGGCTGGATTTTGTATTGGGGGAATCAAGAGAAGTGCTCTGACTCGCAGTTACCTCTTCCCGTCTTCCTTTCCCCCTCGAGGGAGACTGTGTTAGATGCTGCGCTGTCCCCTGATTCTGTGCTGTTGTTGGGAAGGCAGGTGGAGCGCTGGCACCTGTCAACTCCCACCCGCCCCCCCCGCCCACCCCGGCGCCAGGAGCCTGAAAATCGACTTGACCGGTGACTTTTACCCCTACCCCCTTTTACCATTGTAATGTGGGTTTCCCTTGGCTACACATTTCACTTGGAGATAAAAATGATTTCTCTTACTTCTGTCCTGACCTAGTTTTTGCCTCCAATTGCACTTGTTATCTCTCGGAGTCTTCAGGGATGTCTGGTTCGCAGTTGAGAAAATAGTGGAGTGGCTTTTTCCTTTTCCTGGGCGCCCGTGTCTTTTGATGATCCCCAAGGCTGGAGGCTGCAGGGGCCCAGCGTGGTCTGTGGGAGGGGAGAGAGCACCGTCTGGGGCACGCAGGTACCGACCCATGCCCGGCTTCCCGACGTACTGAGGACCTGTCCCGCCTGAAGTGTCGGTGGAGGGGCCATGCCGCGTGCTCAGCTAGTCTCTCCCTCGTCTGGACTTCGCCTGTGGCCCAAAGGCCGCAGATTGACCTGGGTGTCTCTGCTTTCTTCTGGGACACTGATCTCAAGGAGATGGTGCTGAACACCCAGCTGCCTGAGTGGGGTACCCTGTGCTGGGTGAAAGAGTGGAGAGGAAAGAGGGGTGCCCCTCTGTTAATATTTCAGGGTATCGTGTGACTTCCCCTGCTTGGTGGTTCTGGTTCATTCCTTTGTGCTAAAAGAATACATTGTGACTTTCTCTCTCTCTCTCTCTATATATATATGTATATTTATATATCAATATGATATATCACATCATGTGTGCTTAGTTGCCCAGTCGTGTCTGACTCTCTGCAACCCCAAGGACTATAGCCCACCGGGTTTCTCTGTCCATGGGCTTCTCCAGACAAGAGTACTGGAGTGGGTTGCCATTTCCTTTTCCTGGGATCTCTCAGACCCAGGGAGTGAACCTGAGTCTCTGGTGTCTCCTACATTTTTAGGGAGGTTCTTTATCGCTGAGCCACCTGGGAAGCCCATATTACAGCACAGCATAGCGTAGCATGTCATATCATGTATAGATACACATTTGCACTTAAGGAGAGCTGTTAGGGGAATGGAGGCAATGGGGCCATAGTTAGAACTGAGGTCATCTGATTCTTGTGACTGTAACCTTTTTATTTTTTTGGCCTCACCATGCAGCCTGGGGGATCTTAATTTCCCAACCAGGGACTGAACCTGCACCCTTGGAAGTAAAAATGTGGAATCCTAACCACCGAACCACCAGGGAGTACCCTGATCCTTGTGACTTTAGACTGGAGAAACAGAGTGGGTGCCCCAGAGGCGGCCAGTACTCGGGTCAGCTAATCCTTGGGACAGGAGGCAGGGGTTAGACTCTCTTCCTGAGAGAAGGCCTGGAATTAGGATGGACCAGGGCCTTAGCCACCCTCTTGATGCCTAACCACTGACCCACGCCTCCCTGTTGATCCAGTGGTCCTGAATTCTCAGGAATAAGGATATTTCCCTGACCCAACCCCTTGAAGCACACAGCTGCTGATAATGTGAGAAATCAAGTTTGATTTACCGTTAAGCATGACTGACTTCATTAAAAATGTATTTGTGTTTTGCTAAAAGATTTAGTAAAAGAAGGATATCTTTAGCCTCTGGGTTTATGATGTCAGGACAATAATAATGTTTTCTTGCTGTTTTAAAAGCCAGTAGTTGGTGTATCAGGGCTTCCCAGGTGGTGCTAGTGGTAAAGAACCCGCCTGCCAGTGCAGGAGATGGGGGAGATGTGGGTTTGATCCCTGGGTCAGGAGGCTCCCCTGGAGGAGGAGCTGGCAACCATCTCCAGTATTCTTGTCTGAAAAATCCCATGGACGGAGGAGCCTGGCGGGCTACAGTCCACAGGGCTGCAAGAGTCAGACATGATTGAGCACGCATGCAAGTTGGTTTATCATAAAGAAGGTTAGAGTTTTCAGAGGAAATAGTCTGGAGGAAACAAAACCACTTATATTTTATATTAAAAGTAGTTTTGCTCATTTCCCCTTCTTACTCTGATAGCTTAGCTGGTAAAGAATCCACCTGCAATGCAGGAGACCCTGGTTCTATTCCTGGGTTGGGAAGATACCCTGGAGAATGGATAAGCTACCCACTCCAGTATTCTGGCTTGGAGAATTCCATGGACTGTATAGTCCATGGGGTCGCAAAGAGTCGGACAGGACTGAGTGACTTTCACTTTCACACTAGCATATGTAATACACAACTACGAGATTCTTCCAAACATCCTATATGGAATCTTCAGTTCTGGTAATAAAAAGGAGGAATTTATTATTGGAGAAATTGAGGCACAGAGAGCCATAAAAAGACCAAGTGTTTTGCTTGACTACCCTGGGCACCTTTTCTCATTAGAGAGTGAAGGAGCAGTAGGTTTCTTGAGCTACTAAAGCTTTCAGTTTAAGACATTGAAAGGCATCTGAGATAATCTTATTTACTTTAAAATGGGAATCTATAAAAGTGAACATAGTTTAATGTTGTGTTTTTCAAATGAACTCGGCACTTGTTTCAGTAGCGTGGGTGTAGGGAAATGAGATAAGCTGTGAAATCAGATTTTTTCACTTGTAATTTCTTCATTCTACTTCACAGTTCTAGACTTTTTAGGAATTCATCAAAGTAATCTGGTACAATCTTAGAGCCATCTTTCTGTTCTTTCTTGGGCAAGTCTATTTTTGCATTTCTATTTTATTTTCCTCTCAAACTTTATAGTCTTATAAACTTTACATTTAGCTTTCATCATTCTTGTGCACACATTTCTCAGCTGGGCTCTGAATCGGGGTTACCTGTGCCCAGCTGATATTCCTTGTATTAAAATGTTATTCCTTTTCTGTCAGATGTTAATTTTTAGAGACGTCTGTGGCAGTCCAGGGGTTAGGACCCCCCGCTTCCACTGCAGGGAGCACAGGTTCAGTCCCTGGTCAGTGAACTAAGATCCAGCATGCTGTATGGTGCAGCCAAAAAATAAAAACAAAAACATAATAGTAAAATTAATAAATAAAATACATATTTAACAATTTTAAAGATGTTAATTTTTAAACCTCAGTGTTGCTGTAGCCACTGTAGTACTTTTTAGATGTGGGAGTAACATACTGCTTTTTAAAAACTAGTGCTTTTTAACTTGAGACATAAAGGGGAACAACTAAAGATTATCTGTTTTTATTTTTTGTGTAAAAGGGAATTTTCATGTTTTAATTTATGTAGTATATGCATCTGGCACTGAGTAGGTTTTTATACTAATTGTTTCCATATTTAGGCCTAAGAAAAGTTTATAGGCTTAAAAAGCACTAACAAAGCAGTTTCCAAATGTTTGTCAAATTATTTAAAATTGAATATTTATTTTCCACTCTGAAGAGTAAGTCTTCTGATTAGTAACTAGTTCAGGATCAATTTTTCTGTGTTGTATTTTTTCAAATAATATTTAAATTTGAGTTCTTCTGACAATGGTGGACTGATTTGTTGTGTAAACCAATTCACCTGCTAACAATAAAAAAACTAAATAAAGAAAGAAATAAAACAAAAGCCCAAACAAAACAAAAATCTATGTTGTATATGCATATTCAGAGTAGTGCTATTAACAGTGAGCAAAAGGTGAAAACAATTCAGGTGTCCATCAACAGATGAATAGGTCAACAGTTTGTGATATATATGTGTTATGGAATATTATTCAACCATAAAAAGGAATCAGGGTGTCAGGTACATAGAACATTGAATGAACTGAGAGTGTTTGGTTCATAATTGACACCTAAAATTATTCATTTCAAAAACATTTACCAAGTGTCTACTTATGTACCTGGCATTGAGCTGGTGATGGGGATACAGAGATAAATAAGACAAAGTTAGGGAGTCCCTCAAGGCTCAGTCTGATGGTCTTGCTGTCTATTGTGGGGAGCCGCTACTCAGTGTGGCACTTTAAATGGAAATAAACTTTCTTAGCTGCACTGGGTCCATGCTAAGTGCTCTGTGGCCACGCGTGGCTAGTGGCTGCCGTGCTGGACAGCACAGAGATGGGACATTTCATCATCACAGAAGGTTCTCCTGGACAGTGCTGGGCAGGGCAGGTCAGCAGTGTGATAGAGGTGAGCCCTGGCGAGTGTCCTGGTGGAGATGAGCTGTGGAGTGTTTAAATTTGCAGGTGGACAAATGAGGGGGCGGGCAGGGATAGCTACTCCAGTACTGTGAAAGCACAGACATAGGGCTTTCGGAAGCTTTGACTCTCCTGGAGATGGTAAGTGGCTTGAAGTATTAATAGTTCAGCGTTCAAGTAGATCGGCAGGAGTCCTGGCTTCAGGAGACTAGATTGAAAGGAAAGACAGGGCCTGGGTCCTGAAGGGCCTGAGATGCCCAGTTAAGGAGTTATTCTGGAGGACACTCAAGAGGGCTTTTTATCTTTGACTCACTTATTTCTCGAGTTAATGCTTCTTTTATCCACTTACCTTACAGAAATAAAACTCTCATGTTTAGCAAAAATATTTTGCCTAGTCTTTTTAAAAAATTTGCAGTGGTGATACATTTTTTATGGAGAGAAGTCTGTGTCTCTTTTCCTTTGTGGTTTGTAAGCATAGAAGGTGTCACCTCTAGAGCCTGAGACATGTTCAATTTTGTTTTATTTTTACTTTTTCTGGTATAAAATGGTGTGAAGTTAATTTTTGTATGTCTAGAATGGAGTGCCTAAATTTTATACATCCACATAACAAATACTTGTTACAGATATATATTCCTGTGTACAATTTATGAAAGTGAAAGTCGCTCAGTGTGTCCGACTCTTTGCAACCCCATGGTCTCTACTGTCCGTGGAGTTCTCCAGGCCAGAATACTGGAGTGGGTAGCCTTTCCCTTCTCCAGGGGATCTTCCCAACCCAAGGATCGAGCCCAGGTCTCCCACATTGCAGGCAGATTCTTTACCAGCTGAGCCACAAGGGAAGCCCAAGAATACTGGAGTGGATAGCCTATCCCTTCTTCAGCAGATCTTCCTGACCCAGGGATGGAACCGGTGTCTCCTTCATTGCAGGAGGATTCTTTACCAATTGAACTATATTTACATTTATATATGTAAACAAATTACTAGCTAGTATGCTCCAAAACCACTTATTAAACATGTTTCCCTTCTTGGGGATGGATTCTTTGTCACGAATTACATTTTTATATATAATGAGGTTCATTTGAGTCATTGGTTCTGTTGTAGTACATTTTCTTATGTTGGTATAACCTTGTTTATTTTATGCCACAGAGATTTTAAGTATTTTTCTGTGTATGTAAATTAAACTCATGATTACTTCATTCTCTGTCTATATTTGTTTGAAAATTGAATTCTGTGTTTAAAAATTGAAACTCATGATTACATATGTTTCACAAGTGGTTCGAGCAGGCTTGACAAACCATACGCCTTGTCACTGAGGTTCGGGCTGGCGTGGCGTTAACTGTAAACGCCACTCACTTAAGAGATGTGCGTCTGTAGAAAATGTATGTGCTGGTCTTGCTGTGCTTTGAAAGCTGTCTGTCTTTCAATGATGGTGATCCATTCGGTAGTATGATTAGTGCACTGCCGCAGAGAGTGAAAAGGGTCTTCTGTATCAGTGTGACCATGCTTTGAGATGGACGTTTGTGTACTTTCATATTGCCTGGTTCATCCGCAAGTCTTAGCTATCAGGAGAAGTTTTGTTATTGACATTTTATCGATTGGAAGACTCAGAAAGCGAGAAATAACCAGCAGGTGGAGGTGGCTTTAAATTAATTAGCGTAGCTAAAATTGTGTTTACTTTCACTGCTACTTCCCTGACATTTCTGTGTGTGTGTGTGTGTGTGTGCGTGCGTGCACGAGTGCACAGGCACAGGCTAAGGAGTGCGGTTGAGGATGCAAGGGGGAGTAGGACTTCTGTATGCTGTGGAAACTCACAAATATACCCTTCAGTGGCCCATAAGGAGGCTGTGGCTGGATTTTGAGGACATGAGTTGATCAGCATGATGAGTGTTCCTCGAGTATGTCCAGTAGCATCACCTACGCTGTATCCTGTTCCTGCATTTTGCCCTGAGGCAGATCATTTATGTAACCAGAAAATGTTTCAGTGTTCCAGAGGTTGCTGTAAAGAATACTTAGCAATTGTCTCAAACAATTTGAAATTCAGATATTATCACTTGGTTTAAATGGAATAGCATTTACAGAAATTAGTGAACAGTTTTAAACTGTTGCCCTTTGTTCATCTTGTGTGAACTGGCCCCATGTGTAAAGGATTCTCTTTGTAGAGAGCTGTGCCATTCCAGAGCGTGTTTTCCATCTCTTACCTCATTTGATGCTTACAGCATACCTGTCAGGTAGGTTTTAATATTAACTACATTTTACAAATAAGGAAACCCAGGTTTATAGGGAATAAGAAGCATGCCCTAGAGAGAGTAAGTTCTTTTTCAATCAGCCGTGTAACTGAGATTTGCCAGTTTTCCCAACCTATTCCTCAGGGTTTTCTATCAACTGAAAACAAACAGAATCACTCTAATTATAATGGAAATCCATCTGTCCATGATTATTCATGTTTATAAAGACTTTTATAAACTGCATTATAACTGTGTTTAAAATCACCCCATTGAGAAATGATTTATTTTAAATAATTACTAGTTATAAATGCATCACAAATATTCAACTATAATGAAAACTGCACAGGCCATTTTATTCATATAGATGATTGTTTTCCCATAAGTTCTGTCCTGAGGCCAGCCTGTGAGGTTTTCCCTATATATTTTTCCTATTGTTTTCTGCTCATGGGTTGTTAGGTGGTTTATTACAGGAGGCAACTGAAATGGAATCCCATGCCTATTTGAATCAGCTCTGCTGAAGAGAATACATGTTTTCATTGATCGGGCTGTTCAACTTCCCCTTTTTTGTGTAGAAAATTTTGGCTACCCTCCCTGATTATTAGACCACCCTTTCTGAATTTCTCAGAATTCACTGTAAGTCTTGGGTGGCCGATTGCTTCTCTTCCTGCCTGAATATCCATTCTGATGCTCTTGTATTGAGTCATTGCAGAATTTGCTTGTGGACTTTGCAAGTATGTCTCAAGGTAAATTAAGGTATCCCAAAGCCCACAAATATGGACATGTTTCCTCCACATCGTTTGTAAATATTGACCTTAGTGGCTTAGATAATGTGTAAAGTTAGTTAAACTTAAAACACACACTCACACAACGTGGAAGGAAAATGCCTGTCAAGGGAGAAGAGAATTGAAAACAAAACAGTAAAATCTCTCTTAGAAGGAAAGCCTCATTTTCTTAACAGCATCTTCTGGCCTGGTAAGATAGGTTAGTCTCATTGTGACAAAGGAGAGACCACGTGGGCCTAATGGCCTAATGAACCTGCAGTAAGGGTTCACTACCCCTCAATGTAGTGAAGCTGCTGCATGTGTGGCTGTCAGAGGCTTACCTGAGGTTTATACATTACTTTGCTGAAAATCTTGATGATATTCAAGCCTATCATTAAAAATAATTTTTTTTAGGGTTTTTTTTTTTTTTAGGGTTTTTTATGTGGACCATTTTTAAACTCTTTATTGAATTTGTTACAATATTGGTTCTGTTTTATGTTTTGGTTTTTTGGCCCCAGTGCATATGGAATCTTGGGGCTTCCCTAGTGGCTCAGATGGTAAAGAATCTGCCTGCAATGCAGGAGACCTGGGTTCAATCCCTGGGTCGGGAAGATCCCCTGGAGAAGGGAATGGCAACCCACTCCAGCATTCTTGCCTGGAGAATCCCATGGATAGAGGAGCCTGGTAGGCTGCAGTCCATGGGATCGCAGAGTCGGACATTACTGAAGCGACTGACCATGCATGCACGCACAATATCTATAAGCCCACGCCCAGGTGGCACTAGGGGTAAAGAACCTGCCTGACAATGAAGGAGATGCAAGAGACGTGGGTTCAATCCCTGGGTGGGGAAGATCTCCTGGAGGAGGGCACAGCAAGCCACTCCAGTATTCTTGCCTGGAGAGGAACCCAGGAGAGGATCCCATGGGGAGGAACCTGGCAGGCTACAGTCCATGGGGCTGCAAAGAGTCAAACACGACTGAGCCACACACACACACACACACACACACACACACACACACACGATCTTAGCTCCCTCACCAGGGATCGAACCTGTGTCCCCTGCGCGCGCGCGCGCACACACACACACACACACACACGATCTTAGCTCCCTCACCAGGGATCGAACCTGTGTCCCCTGCGCGCGCGCACACACACACACACACACACACACACACAATCTTAGCTCCCTCACCAGGGATCGAACCTGTGTCCCCTGCATTGGAGGTGCAGAGTCCTAACCTCTGGACTATGGTTAAGTCCCTCAAGCCTATCGTTTTACCCTTAGCCTTGCTTAGTTCACCTCCATTCCTCCTTCCCTCCCTCTGCCCCTCCTTCCCTCCCCTGTTTCCTTCCTTCCTTTCTCTCTCTGTTGTCTTTAAAAATAGGACCTAGAAATACTTCTGCCCTAACAAATCATGACTCCTTGATTAGCCACCGGTCGGAATAATTTTTTCTACATTTTGCTTTCTGTAGATTAGTGGCATCTCACTCCATCCCTGAATTCTGAGGTTATGAGAAGTCTTTATAAAGTCCGTGCTTAGCTGGACCATCTGCCTGATCAGAGTAGCTGATTTCCCTTGTATGATGTCTGTGTCTCTCCATCCACTGGGTTGAGTTGGGGTTAACTCAAGGACTTGTGGGAGAAGATAAGCTCTAAACCACACCATATCAAACAATTATCTGTCTTCATTTTCCCTTGAAGGCTGTGGCCAGGTCTCATCAAAGTTCAGGGTCCTTTCCTGAGTGGAGCGAATCACCTGAGTGGGATGTAGGCTGCATGAGCCCCAAGAATTCCTGCCTGAAAGGAAGTTTCGTTATAAGGTTGACAATAACTAAGATGTCGCTGGGGCTTCTCAGGTGGCTCAGCGGTAAAGAATCCATTTCGATCCCTGGATTGGGAAGGTCCCCTCGAGGAGAGCATGGCCACCCACTCCAGTATTCTTTCCTGGGAAGACAGAGGAGCCTGGCGGGTTGCGGTGCATGGGGTTGCAAAAAGTCAGACGCAACTGAAGCGACTGAACATGGACACACTGTATATATGAAATCAGCACTGGCTGGTGCATCCTAAAGCAGGAGTCTAGCCCCTGATCCCCAATTCACTTCAGGTTCTATAACCATCACTGGAGGTGGTGGTGCTTTAGTCACTCATTTGCTCGGTCAAGTCCAAACTCTTTGCAACCCCATGGACTGTAGCCCACCAGGCTCCTCTGTCCATAGGATTCTCCAGGCAAGAATACTGGAGTGGGTTGCCATTTCCTTATCCAGGGGATCTTCCCAAGCCAGAGATCAAACCCAGGTCTCTTGCATGGGAGGCAGATTCTTTACTGACACCAGGGAAGCCCATAACCATCACTAAGCTCCTACTAAGCAGAACGCCAGGGCTTTAAAAGCACCCCTTGCATTCAAGAAGCAAGCTCTCCTTTCAGCTATATTCCTTAATACCCCAAAACATGAAATTCCAGTAAAATTTTAATTAACTAATCAAAGCTCAGTTAGGATGCTCATATAAAGTAATATAAAACCTTATGTAAGCCACAGTAATGAGAGTGAACTCAATCACAGTAAAGAAACATTTAGTTAAGTAAAAATATTTTTATTATTGCTTATTCAGAGATGTACCTAAGTGGCAGAGGCAATTAAATATCCCCATAAAGTGAAAACTAACTGTAACCAGCCCAAGCATATGTCTTTGCTTAATATCTTCTGTGCTCAGTCACTTAGTCATGTCCGACTCTTTGTGACCCCATATACCATGCCCACCAGGTTCCTCTGTCCATGGCAAGAATACTGGGGTGGGTTGCCATTCCCTTCTCCAGGGGAATCTTTCTGACCCAGGGATTGAACCCAGGTCTCCTGTATTATTAGGTGGGTTCTTTACCACTGAGCCACCTGGGAACCCTCTAATATCCTCTATACATGGCTCCATCCCGAGATCTGTTAAAAATACAGTCTCTTTAGACTCCACCCTGGGCCTCAGTAATCAGACCTGCGTTTTAACAAGCTCTCCATGTGATTTCCAAGCATCTTATAGTTTGAGCAGCACTGCTACAGACCAGCAGGCCTCATGGAGTGGTCCCAGGACCAGCAGCATCAGTATCACATGGGAATGGCTCAAAACCCAAATTCTTGATCCCCACATACAACTCAATATCAAAACAACAAACCACCCAGTCAAAAGATGGGCAGAAGACCTGAACAGACATTTTGCCAAAGAAGACATACAGATGGCCAACAGGCACATGAAAAGACACTCAACATCTTTAATTACTAGAGAAACGCAGATCAAACCAACAGGAAGTAACACCTCACACCTGTCAGGATGAATATCATTAAAACGTCTTCAAATGATAAATGCTGGAGAGAATGTGGGTCAAACCTGAGTCTCCTGTGTTTCAGGCAGATTCTTTACCACTGAGCCACCTTACCCAGAATTTGAAGACAACTTTTGAATATTAATTGTGGGGGGTAATGGGAGAGATAGGGACAATTTATTATTCTTGACAGTTGTAGATTTCAGTGGGTTGATTGAGACTACAGTTAGTTTTAAGTATATTGTTTATGCCTGCAGGGAAATTTTCTTTAGAAATTCAGACAGAATTTACAGGCCATCATTTCCTCGTTCAAAGATGACAGCTCCTTTTCACAGTTAGTGTACTTGAACGCGATCAAAATTATTGAGCATGATGTTTACTATTTTATGTTAGCAAAATAGTTGTACTGTTGCTCTGACCTCTGGGATTTAAGCTTCTTCAGAGCTGAAAATTTGTGTCCAGGGACTCCCTGAATGACTGCCTACTGGGTATGTGGCTTACATTTACCTCTAAGCAAGTAACATGCTACCCCATGGTGGGTAGGAGTGTTTTCAAATGATCCTCACCTGAAGAACTTGAAATCATCTCTCTATTTTAAGAAGATAAGTAAGGCTCAGGCCAAGAGGTAGAAGTTACAAGGAGGCATTTTAGGTTCTGTATAGGAAGGCATTTCATAATTCTTTGGGGCTGTTCAGAAATAGAAGGGGCTGTCTCATTAGGTAGTGACACCCCGACAATTAGAAGCATTCCTACCTGCCAGGGAGTCTGTGGTGGGATTCCTCTGTCCCATGAGAAATTAGTCTTGTTGGCTTCAAAAGTTATTTTTTCCTCAAGATTCCTTATTTCTGTCATCTCATAAAATTGCTGCTTCCAGTCTGTTTAAATGTCAGAGGAGACCTTATGACTTGGTGGGCAACTTATCTCAACGCTCCCTGGTGGACACGTCGCTTTCATGATGATGATGTTGGCCACTGCTCATGTCACAGGCGTGGAGGGGGGCAACTCACTTTATCTGGGGCTGCACTTGACTCTGTTATAGCAGATGCCTCTGTCCACTGCCATGGCTGCAGGTTTTACATCACAAACTCAGCCCAGATCCCAAGTACAGCTCGGGGGTTGGAGGGAGAGGGCTCCTCCCCACTACCGCTTTGGGTGACCAACTTGTAAATCTTGGAATTTGATTGGCATCTCTGAGCTTTATTTTTCTTTCACCTTATAGAGTCTATGTATGTTTTAAAGTCATAGGTTCCCCACCTTTTTGACACCAGGGACCAGTTTTGTGGAAGATGGTTTTTCCATAGACTGGGGTGGGGGGAATGCTTTCAGGATAATTCAAGCATTTTGCATGTATTGTGCACTTTATTTCTACTATTATTACATCAGCTCCATCAGCAGATCATTAGGCATTAGGTTCCAGAGGTTGGGGACCTCTGTTTTAAAGAATATAAAACAGATCGTGTGTTGGTAGTAAGATATGTATGTTCAAACTTTTAAAATAATGAATCTAATTGTTTTTCAACCTTCGCTGCACATGAAAGGGTCTGCACAGTTGCTTTGATGACTGAAGCAGTTTTGTGCAAAGATCATAGATCATACACAGGCAGAGTTATTGATCTAATGTTTCTCCCCAACCATCACAACCTCCCTGAGATCATTCTTGTTATAGCTTGGTGTGTAACTTTCTAAATATTTCTCCTTGTTCTGGGAAATATATAAGCTTATTTATAAATAGACTGATATTTTGTTTTTATCTAAGCAGAATGTTTTTTGACATCTTATTATGCTATCTGCTTTTTGAATTTAACAGTAATTTACATGTACACCCCTGAAAATTGCTACATACAGATATAACCCTATCTCTCTCTCTCTTTTTAAAGATTTTTGTGATGTGTGAACCATTAAAAAAATCTTTATTGAATTTGTTACTGTATTGCTTCTTTGTTTATATTTTGGTTTTGACGGGATCTTAGCTCTCTGATCAGGGATGAAACCCCCACTCTCTGCATTAGAAGGTGAAGTCTTAACCACTGGACCACCAGGGCAGTCCCGAACCTTATCTCTTAAAAAAAAAATTCTTTTTAAAGAAGTATATTGATCTATCTATCTATCCATCTATCTCTGCTTCCCAGGTGGCACTAGTGGTAAAGAACCCGCCTGCCAATGCAGGAGACATACGAGATGTAGGTTTGATCGCTGGTTCAGGAAGATCCCCTGGAGGAGGGCATGGCAGCCCACTCCAGTATTCTTGCCTGGAGAATCCCATGGACAGAGCAGCCTGGCAGGCTACAGTCCATAGCCTCATAAAGGGTTGGACACCACTGAAGCGACTTAGCACATCTGTCTATATACATATATAAGATACATATATAAGATCATATACACATTGGATGTTCTTTTGACTTACTTTCCCTCAGTCATCCCAGGTAACCCATGTTAATTACCTGGTGTGTATCTTCCTGTGCTTTCCTCTTTGTCCAGATAACCATATATGAACACATAAATGTATACATATATAAGGATTTGGAGTTAATTACTTTATTAACTGGTGTCATATTAAGCACACTTTTCTGTATTATTTTCCCAGTTAGCGAAACCTCATGAAATTACCTCCAACTCTGCTAGTAGAGAATAGCTCTGATCATTGTTTTTATGGCTTTATTCCATGCTATGAGTCTCTATCCATCTTTATTTATTTAACTGTTACCCTGTTAATAAACATTCATGTTGTTTCCTTTTTTTTTGCCATTAGGAATAGTGGTGTGATAAATGTATTTTTACATCTCTTCTTTTGTACTTTTTTGTTTTTAAGAAAATGTTACAGTAGTTAGAATCTCATCAAACTGTATTTTTAGCCATAGACGTTGCTGGATTGCCTCCAAAATTTCTGTAACAATTTACACTGCCTCCAGCAATTTATGAAAGTGTCCTTTTTTTTTGACATTTCTGTTAGCCATAGTTGTTAATAGTCTGTATAATTTTTGCTAGTCTGGATCGAAAGAGTGAGTTTGAGTAGTTTTTCATATATTTGGTCTTTTGAGTCTTGACTTTTCTGAAAATTGCCTATTCATCTGTTTTTGCATGTATTTCTATTGAATTATTTTTTGTATCTATTTCTAAGAGGATTCTTTACACGTTATTGATATTAATATTTTATGTTAAACATTTTATTGCAAATATTTTTTCTAAATTTGTTGCTTGTATGTACACTTTGCTTATGATAGCTTTTGTTCTATAAAAGTTTAAAATTTTCATATAGCAAAATTCATCTTTTCTTTTACGTTTCTTTATTTTCAGAGATAAAGCCTCCACAAATCTTTCGGTTGTACACGTAGTCCCCTAGATATTCTCTTAAGAGTTTATTAGTTTATTTTTGGCATCTAGCCTTTACTTTATCTGTAATTTATTTTTACATATGGTGTAAGAAAATTATTTTGTTCCAAATAGACAGCTGAAAGTGCCAGCACTGTTTGTTTCAAAAAATATGTATTGAAGGGAGAGGTGAGACTTCCCTTATCAAGAAAACAAACCATGAACACTCCTAGCATGAGCCAGAATGCAGACTCCAGAAATATCTCAGTACAAGTAAAATTTTAATATATGACAAAGTGGCATTTACATTTTACTGGTAGAAAGTGTTCTATTTGTTTTAGCTGTTTCTTTAAAATTTCAGGGGAAGAAAGGATTTTCAGAGTACATTCACTTTTGCTAAACACGCAGATGAATTTTTATACCATTTGCCAATAAGTTCTGCAGAAAAATATGGAAACTTGACTCAAGATTGTGGCTTGTCTCCAGTGTCGTTCCTTGAACTCGACAGTGAAAACTTGTTTCTGGCTTCCCATCACGAGTGCTGCTGACACGTCTCAGCTAAGATCGCCATGAGTCATTTCTTAATTTCTAAGCATTGTGGTTTATACAGACTGCTCAAGCTTTCTGTCCTGAAAAACAAAATCCAACTGCTGCCTTCTCTTAGTTTCTGTGCTGTTATCCCGTGCGTCCAGAGCCTTCGGCGTCGTGTTCTAGATGAACGTAGCTGGGCTGGCTCACGAGGAGGAGATATTCGTGTGTTCTTTGAGGTTTTCATCAAGATCAACATGCCGAGTGGCCAGTGCTCAGAGATTCTGGGTGGGAAGGTTTCCGGCTGTGCATCTCCTGGAAGACAACAGATCTTGTTTCAGGGAAGCAGAGCTGTGATTTTTGAGCAGGTAGATATTTGGAGCCTGGAAAGAGTGGTCTTCCAGGACTGTGAGCCAGATGTGTGTGTGTGTGTGTGTGTGTGGTAGTTGGGAGAAGGAGGTTTGGATATGTGAGGATGGGGAGGGAGTGATCAGGTCTGGGAGAAATGATCAGAGTTGGGGTCCTCACCACGGGGGACCCACATAGCCAGCTGAGTTGTCTCTGGACATACCCCCTCGAGGGTGGGTGGGATGGAATATATCCAGAAATTACTTCATCACGCTAACTTCATTTCTCATGTGCCGTTGACTGTTGCTAGGACTGCTGTCATTTCCTGAGCAGCTCCAGGTACCCATACTCATTAGGCACTTTGTATACCAAAGGGCTCAAAGGTCAGTTCCTAGATCCCTGTGTTAAAGGTGAGAAAAGTGCTGTTTGAGAGGCTGACTTTGCCTGCGTAGTGTTTTCCTGCAGTCTGATTCCAGTCTGTTAGAGTGTGAAGGCAGTGCCTCCTATTTCGACCCCCGCTTCCCTGCACCGTCCGCTGCCCCCATGTTATGTCGACATGCCTGCCTTCTGCCGGGCAGTGACCAGTTTGTGTGACGTTTCCCGCAGTGTGGCTTACATTATAGAGAATACATCCCACAAATACTTAAGTTGCTTTTAAAAACAAAATATAAATACCAATGAAAGGTGGATTTTTAAGTATCTAGAGAAGGCTTTTGTGTAGCCCAGCGTTTAAGAAAAGCCTGTACCTTGTTAGCATTACCCCACACCAGTCAGAGCCAGCCAGATAGGAATGTGGTGGCCCACTTAGGCTATCTTTAATTGCTCACTATAAATAGCCTAATGATGCTGCCATAAAAAGACTCTGATATGACTGAGGGGCTCAACGTGACCCATATATATGATGTTTTTCTAGGTGTCTGTGACCGGGACAATGGATGCTCCGGTATGAGATGGATTTCAATGCTGAAATGTGGGCTTAGTTTCCAAGCCAATCATTTCTTACCCCTCCTCCCTCGAGATCCCAGGGTCTCCAGCTTTGCTGTCTGCCCGCATCTGTGCTGAGGCCATAGTTGACTGTCACTCACGTCCCAACCACAGTTCCACCACCCACTTGGCCTGGCACTGACAGACAGGTGCCTGCTGCAGCCCAGTCTGATGCCTTAAGAGGACCAGCTCCGGCATGGGTGGTGTGTTCCTCTTCTGCCCGGGGAGGCCATGGGAATCTGGATGCCTTGCTGGACTCTGGGCATTCGTGAGTTCTCTTGATTCCAGCACGAGCCCGTCTCTGCTACAGTTCTCACTACCGTTGCTACCTCTACTCCCAGCCCCCTTGGGGTTCTCTCCCTCCATAGGTTGGAGGCAGAGATGATCCAATTCAACTAACTGGGATATGATGAGGAACCTGTGAACCAAAAGGATGCTACATGCTAAGTTGCTCAGTCATGTCTGACTCTTTGTGACCCTCTGTCCATGGGATTCTCCAGGCAAGAATGCTGGTGTAGGTTGCCGTGCCCTCCTCCAGGGGATCTTCCTAACCCAGTGATCAAACCTGCATCTTTTACGTCTCCTGGATTAGGGAGCAGGTTCTTTACCACTAGTGCCACCTGAGAAGCCCCTAAAGGACGCTGGAGTATTCCAAAGACCAGACAGTCAGTTCTCTCAGAGATATTTTTAAACCATAGTAAACAGACGGAGACTAACCGACTCCCCACTTCATACACAAGTTCACCAGCATCTCTTGGGCTACTAAAAGCATCTCTTGATTAGCCCAAAGAGATGCTGGTGAACTTGTCTATAAAGTGGAGAGTCGGTTAGTCTCTGTCTGTTTACTATGGTTTAAAAATATCTCTGAGAGAATTGACTGTCTGGTTTCTCAGCCTGCTCACTGTTAGGAGTAGCAGGATGAAAGGTGTGGAGGATTCTCTGGAGGCGGCCACACTGACAAGAGTGAAAAGTAGGAAAATGAGCCGGGGACCACAGGACCTTCCAGAATTGGGTCACCAGGACCCATTTAATGGGATGGGAGAGTGCTTATCACATAATCAGCTGGAAATGAGTCTTGTGGGATAAATAAATGTATAATTGTGGACATTTTATTGATGAGCCGTGTCATAAAGGTTATGCTAATTGTAGTGGCTTATGTTTTAGAAGGATAAGAAAGTGCATTTTTCACTTTAAAGCTATTTCTGGGTCTTCCCTGGCGGTCCAGTAACCATTTCTAAGACTTCTCATGCAGGGGGTTGGAGGAGCCTGGTAGGCAACAGTCCATGGGATCACAAAGAGTCAGACATGACTGAGCGACTTCACTTTCTTTTTCTTTCCAGTAACTACTTCGATGACTTCTCATGCAGGGAGTGTAGGTTCAATCCCTGGTCAGAGAGCTGAGATCCCACATGCCTCTTGGCCAAAAAAACCAAAACATAAAAAACAACAGAAGCAATGTTGTAAATAGTTGTTGGTTGGTTTTATGTATTTGGCAGTACTCATCCTAACAGGTGGGAGATAGTGAAGGACAGAGGAGCCTGGCATGCTCAGTCCATGGGGTTGTGAAGAGTTGGACACGACTGAGCAACTGAACAGCAGCAGCAGGAGTGAGATGGTATCTCACTGTGGCTTTGACTTGCCTTTGGTCAGTGGTCAGCGATGTGGAGCACCATTTTATGTACCTCTTGGCCTTTTGCATGCCTTCCTTGGGGACATGTTGCTCAAATGTGCCTGGCTTGTGTTGGTCACTGCTGCAGCCACGAGACCTAAGCAGTTTCTGGTATCTGGGAGGTACTTAAAAGAGTTTTTTAATTATTATAAAGGACAGGGACTGCAGGTATGTCTACAGAGTTACATCCGATCCTGGAGATAAACAGTTCTGTTGCCACTCTTCTCTTTGTGCTTTGGGGGCCTCAAGTGACAGGGTCAGTGTCCCAGTGAGTCTGAGCTTTTGTCGAGTACGGGAAAGCTCTGGCTTTGGAGTGGAAGAGGGCTTCCCTGGTGGCCCAGTGGTAAAGAATTCACCTGCCAACGCATGAGACAGAGGTTCGATCCCTGGGTTGGGAAGATCCCCTGAAGAAGGAGATGACAACCCACTCCAGTTTTCTTGCCTGGAGAATCCCATTGAACAGAGGAGACTGGTGAGCTGCAGTCCATGGGGGTCACAAGAGTTGGCCGTGGCTTAGCGATTAAGCAACAGCTTTGAGTTGCAAGAACCCAAATGCCCAACTCAGTACCTGTAGTAAGAGCTGGCCTTTCCAGCTGGTGCATTTCTGAACAGAGTCGCTGCATCCCTGAGCTCCTCTTCTGGCAGGTCTCGGGCTGTGCCTGTGTATCTGATAGTCCCATATGTTCCCTCAGTTTTTGTGTGGCTCCCGTTTTAGAAACATGCGGTTTGTGTGTGATTGCTCCCTTAGCGGGTGAGCGGCCCCGTGACTGCAGTCACCCTATGGCACGTGTGTCACCTTCCATCTTAGTGACAAAGTGGGAGGAGGCTCTTGTTATCACTCTTGTTGCCGTGATGAGGTTCTGATGGGTGGTTGTGATTTATCATCTGCACCCTTCTACTCCTGCTGTCGACGTTACGCTTCCTTAGAGTTTGTAGAGTTCTTTGAACAGATCGTGTCTTATTGGGAGCCTCTGGAGGGAAGCAGGAGTGATGGCAGGGGTCCCATTCAGTACATGGGGAGACTGCAGCGTGGCCGTTAAATCACTGTCCAGGTTCTGTGGTTTGTAAGCGGTGGGCCTAGATCTTGAGTCTCTTTTATTTTTTATGTGTTTAATTGTTGGCTGCAGTGTGTGGCTTGCGGAATCTTAGTTCCCCAGCCAGGGGTTAAACCTGTGCCCTCTGCTTTGAAAGGGTGGAGTCCTAACCTCTGGACTGCCAGGGGAGTCCCTGTGTTGGTGTTTTAAAGTGTGTTTTCCAGTACGTTTTCCACCCATGTCCACCTGCCATAGGTGTGCAATGATTCTTATCAGAGGCATGTATTGGGTTGTAACATTGTTTCTGAGAGAGGGTACTCAGGTGCCTCTTGGCTTTGAATGTCTGCAGTTCAGACCTGCATGTCACTGTGATTGCCTAGAGAGAGACAGAACCCATAGGATGTGTGTATTATATACAAAGAGAAAGGTGTATTTTAAGGGTTTGTCTCATGGGACGGAGGGGGCTGATGGATCTGAAATCTGCAGGGTGAGCCGACAAGTGGGAGACCCAGAAAAGGGTTGATGTTGAAGCTTGTCTGAAGGGCAGCTGGAGGTAGAATTCTGTCTTCCTCCGAGATTTGAGGCCTTCAGATGATCGGATGAGCCCCATGGCCACTCTCATTTCCCTTTTCCGAGCCAGCCACTTCACACACTTGCCTCTGCCCCCCAGATGTTGTGGTCTGTGCAAAACTTTCATCATCACTGGAAAAAGGAGCCCAGCATATGTTCATGTTCCAGGAATCATGAGTCTGTATATATGAAGCTGCTGCTGCTGCTAGGTTGCTTCATTCGTGTCTGACTCTGTGCGACCCCATAGATGGCAGCCCACCAGGCTCTGCCGTGTCTGGGATTCTCCAGGCAAGAACACTGGAGTGGGTTGCCATTTCCTTCTACAATGCATGAAAGTGAAAAGTGAAAGTGAAGAGTGCACTTTATTATTTTAAAGCAAGCGTGTGGCCATGGTTTCTGTCTGTTATAAACATCACCCAAAAACCATCTACAAACACAAAAACATTGGAGATGTGGAAAGAACAATACCTCACTCTGATATATATTTTAATAAGATTTATTTTAAAAATTATCTACATAATGGCTTATTGATTATACAGTGTTATAAAGGGAGTAAGTAGAAATGATCCCTGATGGCACTTTTTAACAATACTGCTGCTGAGATTACAGTGTAATATCTTCAAGGCTCTTCAAGTTTCTTTTGCTGCATAGTTCTATATAAAGTATCTACAGTAGCAATTCTTATGTTTTTAGTTAACATTGCATCTCAAATATCTTTCTCCACACAAAAAATAGTATGAAAAAATTAACTTTTAATGTTTGTATATTTTTCATTATTTGTGTGAACCAACATCTATTTGATACCAGGAGGCTGGGGCAAAGTACAGATAGAGACCTCATTTTCTATGCTTATGCATTTAACAGGCGACAACCTGTTAAATAAAATATATTCTATTCCCCTATTTTGACAGACATGCTATTGCAATGGCAAATTAAAAATGTACAATATTATGATTTTTATATGAGCGAAAGCAAGAAAGATACCAAATTTCACTGAATTTATTTTGTACTATTATTATTGCATGCAGAATAATGGCCCAAGGATATAATTAAATCATGATTTAATAAAGAAATAAAGTTCAGGGATTTCATCTTACTAGTTCAGAACTCAGACTTAATGTAGGTACCATCCTTGTTCCTTTTGAGTGCTTTAATCAGTAATGGTACCTTCATTAAATAAAGAGTTTGTAATTTTCTGTTCATGAATTTTATGTGGGTCATGCTCTCCAGAAACTTGTTCACTTTCAGTTTCAACATTTAAAAAATTTAAGCAGATTGCTTCTTTGAAGATTTTGAATTTGTTAACCTTTTTCCTTTCTGAGTTCTACTTTCAGAGTTTCTATTTCTAAAACAACTTCCACTTATTCCAGTCACTGAAAGGAAAGTATAATGTAATTGTATTCAGTGTATGCAGTTTGTAAATATACTACCAAAATGTCAATTAAAAACCAGTAATTTTAATCAAAATAAAATTATTCTCTTCTAAAATATTCAAATTATATATAGAATTAAAAAGCACAAGCAAAAAAAGCAAGAATAAAAAGTAGGACCTCATCAAACTAAAAAGCTTCTGCATGGCAAGAGAAGCAGTAAACAAAATTAAAAGGCAAAAAAAATGAAAGACAACCTACTGAAATATTTACAAACCGTGTATCTAATAAGGACATTTGTGTGTGCTCAGTGGTGTCTGACTCTTTCTGACTGTATGGACTGTGGCCTGCCAGGCTCCTCTGTCCATGGATTTCCCAGGCAAGAATACTGGAATGGGTTGCCATTCCCTTCTCCAGAGGATCTTCCCCACCCAGGGATTGAACCGCTGTCTCCTGTGAGAGTCTCCTGCATTGCAGGTAGATTCTTTACCGCTGAGCTATCAGGGAAGCCCGGTAAAGAGTTAATATATATAATATTTAAAGGAACTCAGACAACACAACAGCAAAAAAAAAAAAAAAAAAAAAAGACAGTCTAATTTAATATGGACAGAGGACTTAGACACGTTTCTAAAGAAGACATCCAGATGGCCAACAGGTACATGAAAAAAATGCTCAAGATCACTAACGCTCAGGGAAGTGCAGATGCAAACCACAATAAGCTATTGCCTCATGATTCCCTGATAGCTCAGTTGGTAAAGAATCTGCCTTCAATGCAGGAGACCCCGGTTCAATTCCTGGTTCTGGAAGATCCTTTGGAGAAGGGATAGGCTACCCACTCCAGTCTTCTTGGGTTTCCCTGGTGGCTCAGTTGGTAGAGAATCCGCCTGCAGTGTGGGAGACCTGGGTTCGATTCCTGGGTTGGGAAGATCTCCTGGAGAAGGGAAAGGCTACCCACTCCAGGATTCTGGCCTGGAGAACTCAATGGACTATCTAATCCATGGGGTCACAGAGTCGGACACGACTGAGTGACTTTCACTGTCAGAAAGACAAGAAAAAAGAGTAAGTGCTGAAGAAGTTGGACAGAGGAGGAAACCCTTGGGCACCATTGGTGGGAGTGTACATCGGTACTCCCACTGTGGAAAACGGAACGGAGGTTCCTCAAAAGATTAAAAGTAGAAGCAACTCCACTTCGAGGTGTATGTCTAGAGGAAATGTCTGCAGGGAGAAAGCTGAGAGTGAGGTGGTGGTTGCCGGGGGAGCAGGGGAGAATGGGGAAGTGTTGGTCAAAGAGTACAAACTTCCAGTTAGAAGATGAGTCAACTCTGGGGGTCTAGGGTGTGGCATGGGGATTATATCATCCCTGGTGGCCCAGTCAGTAAGGAATCCGCCTAGGATACCCTGGTTTGGTCCCTGGGTCAGGAAGATCCCCTATAGAAGGAAACGGGAACCCACTCCAGTATTCTTGCCTGGAGAATCCCGTGGACAGAGGAGCCTGGCAGGCTACTGTCCATGGAGTCACGAGTTGGACATGACTTAGAGACTAACCCACGACATGGTGATCATATGCCAATTGTGTCTCAAAAAGCTGAGGGCAAAAGAGAGAAAAAGCACTGGAGTGTGTCAGACAAAACAAAAACTGGGCTGGAATATACAGATTACAACCTATGCTATCAAATTTATAAATAAAAGTATTTTCCATGAAAGCACAGAGTAGTCGCAAGAGAAACTAGACCTTCTGGAAAGCCTAACACTGTTGGGTTGGCCATAAAAGTTCATTCAGGTTTTCTAATTAACAACATATTATGGGAAAACTTGAATGACCTTTTTTGCGCCACCAACATAAGGCCCTTGGCAGCAAAAGGTTGCCTACCTCTGCTCTAGAACCGTGAATGAGAACATGAAGAGAGTCAAGATAAAGAGGCTGGACAACTTACTGAGAAAGCAGGTCTGTCATTTGAGAAATGATCACAGTCGTGTATGGGAGATGCAGAATTTGAACAGTCATTCCTCTGACCCCTGATGCACCCCCCACCCAGAGTGACAGCACAGGCCACAAACCCTGGGCTTCAGTTTCAGAGCCATGGGGCAGGAGTCCTGGGCTTGGACGGTGCCAGTGGCCAGCAGAGATGCTTTAGGCTGTAGGTCCCACAGTGCCCCAGCTGAGGGCAGGATCCAGTGAGACAGAGGACTCGCTTGGCATCTGTGTGGACTTGGGATTTTCAAGCACAGCTGATGCTTATCGGCGGGAGAGTAGTTAGTGTTTTTATTTAGTCTGCTAAATCACCTGTGTTTTATTCCAGACTTTGCTATTTGTGTTGTTATTTTCTCTACCCCTGACACCCACCCACCCACCCACACAGAAAAATAAAGCCAGAAAGGAGAGATTGGTGTTGGACTTTGGATGTTTAAAATGCTAGGGAAAGCATCACCATTTCGTTCATTTGAAAACATTTTAAAAATACTTGGATTAAGAGTGTTTTAAAAAAAATTAATTTGTTTATATTAATTGGAGGCTAATTACTTTACAGTATTGTGCTGGGTTTTGCCATACATTGACATGAATCAGCCACGGGTGTACGTGTGTCCCCCTGTCCGGAACCCCCCTCCCACCTCCCTCCCCATCCCATCCCTCTGGGTTGTCCCAGTGCACCGACTTTGAAAAAAATAGTAAGAGCATGACTATGAGTTTTCAGCACTGCTTTTTCTTTTATGCTTGTGAATTGAGGTTGGACACATGGTCCAAGGCTGCTGAAACACAGCAAAATGAGCTGTTTCTTAACAAATCCTGTGGTTTTGGTCTGGAACACCATGCATTATTTGTCTCTGGTGGATTAGAGGCTTATTAGCAAGCATACAGAGGAATTCACAGGTTTTCATTTTAAGAAACAAACTGGGTATCCGTTCTCTGAAGCCGAGAAAGACATTGTGATAAAAAATTCGAATTAATAGTGGAGAGAGCCATGAAACCCATTAGGATTGTACAAAAAGGGCTATAGAAAAATTGAACGGGTCGCAGTGTACCGTAATCACAATCTTGGGTGTTTATTTGCATTATATTACATTATATAATGTAATTGCAGAAATTACATTTGTTGCTTTTACTTCTAATAACAGCTCCACCTTATGTTTTTGCAATGCCTTTGTTTTACACAGAACTTCCCACGTGTTTCAAATCATTTAGTTCTCATTTAAACATGCGAGAAAATAGAAACTGAGGCCCCAAAGAGTGAAAGAAACTCGCCGGGGTCTGAAAGCTTCTGTGACACCAAAGTGGGACACGGATTTAGGTGTTCTTATCCCTTGGACCGCACGGAAATCAAACCAGTCAATCCTAAAGGAAATCAACCCTGAATATTCACTGGAAGGACTGATGCTGAAGGTGAAGCTCCAGTACTTGGCCACCTGATGTGAAGAGCTGACTCATTGCAAAAGACCCTGATGCTGGGAAAGATTGAAGGCAAAAGGAGAAGGGGGCAACGGAAGATGAGATGGTTGGGTGGCATCACCGACTCAACAGACGTGAGTTTGAGCAAACTCCAGGAGATGGTAAAGGACAGGGAAGCCTGGCGTGCTGCAGTCTGTGGGCTCACGAGGAGTCTGACCCAACTTAGCAACTGAACAACAGCGTCCCATTTGTCATGTTCTTTCTGCGATACCAAAGCCTCCCTTGTCAGTTAAGTTCCAGATGAAGTCCATGAGCTGCACATGAACAGCTATACTGGACCAGTCGTGGTGACAGTGGTGCCAGATGTTAATAGCCAAGTGTGAAATCCCAACTATGAATTGTGACTTTAATGAGAGCTTAACGAGTTTCACAAGATACATACAGGGTTTAGCTGGAGAGTGTTAAAACTGATCCTACAGACTGACTATTGCAGACAAAAGAAATGTTTCCTTAAATCAGACCGCTTTTAAAAAGTCTCAGTGTCTTAGATCTGCACAAAGAAGACTGTCTATGGATAGCAGAGTGGGGTGCACGGGGTGGGGCACCAGCCCTCAGATCACAGCCGCTACAGAGAGAGCATAGAGAGAGCTGTCATAGCTCAAGTCAGTAAAGAGTCTGCCTGCAGTGCAGGAGACCTAGGTTCGATCCCTGGGTCCGGAAATCCCCTGGAGAAGGAAATGGCCACCCACTCCAGTATTCTTGCCTGGAGAATCCCATGGACAGAGGAGCCTGGTGGGCTACAGTCCACGGGGTCACAAAGAGTTGGACACAACTTAGTGAGTAAACCACCCACCGGTACAGTAATGAATGGCTTCTCTGATGAAGTGACCCTCCTGCTCTTTCAGGATCCTCTGCCACAGAAGTAGTCAGAATTATTAATCCAGGAAATAATTGGTCTCCATGACATCCTTCTACATTATTTTAGCAGGTGGCCTTGCGAGGAATCAGCGAAATTCATGCCTATTCAGCACCCAGCAGCATTTCAACCACCAGAGCTTCCGAATAAGCAGGATGCGTTTGGGAGTAGAATATTTCAATGTTTAAAAAACCTAAATGATCTTCATTTTTTAAAGGGGTCAATTGTTAGAAATTCAAGAAGCACAGCCACGTAGGTTAGTCTTACCTTCTGGTCCAAGGTGTAGTCAAGACCTCCCGGTGGCACTCACATTTTGAGTGCTGCAGACATTAGAGCATCACCTTTGCATCCCTTGAGGCTCGCCTCCTGTCTTATGGGAGAAGTATATACCTTGAAAAGCTAATTCTTTAAAAATTATTTCAAAATTTTGTGAATTTTTTCAAACATATATACATAAAATAATTCATCTTATATGCACATCCACACTTGAGATGTTTATTTTTTTTTTAATTTGCTGAAATTTTTTTTTTAAAGAAGGAAGATGTTTCAGATACAGCGATAGCCTCACACCCCTACCTTAATCGATTCCCTCTGCTCCTCTCCCCAAGAAAACTGTGCAGAAGTAGGTGTGAATTCTTCCCTTGCATGGCATTATGTCTTTACTGTGTGTGTGTGTGTGTGTGTGTGTGTGTGTGTGAGCATGTGTGAGCTTCCCCAACTGCTCAGCAGTAAAGAATCCGCCTGCAACACAGGGGAGGAAGATTTGATCCCTGGGCTGGGAAGATCCCCTGGAGGAGGAAATGGCAACCCACTCCAGTATTCTTGCCTTGGAATCTCATGGACAGGGAGGCCTGGCAGGCTATGGTCCATGGGGTTGCAAAGAGTCGGACAGGGCTGAGTGACCATGTAGTCAGTATGTGTGTGTGTATCCAAAGAAATATACAGCTTATTTTTAGTGTTTAAAGTCTTCATACACTCTGCATATGCACTTTGCTTTTTTTAGATAAAGACATAGCACTAATTGCAAGCTTTTCAAAATGAAGACCTGGTTTTAATTTATTCAGTTTTCACTGTTCTGTGATATAAACGTGAAGTTTTATTCTTCCCATCTGCTTTGATGGACACTGAGATTATTTAAACATTTTTCAACTTTAGCAAAAGTAATGCCACAAGATTTCTGATGGATAAGTCCATGGACACATGGCAGATGTATCGTCTAACACCCAAAGATATCTTCTTCTAGTGTTTCTCAAACTGTTACACATTTCTGTCTCATGAAAGTGATTTAATGGATTGCTATCCCCATTAAAAATTAATAATGGTTATGCTGTCATATCTGATATGAGTAATGTCAAAATGCACTGTGTTATGTGGGTAGGTTTTGTTAGGCTTTTGGTTCAGTTAGATGAGTATGTATTGATAAGTGGATGCACTGGGTCTTGATATCAGATGCCTTTCTTACTGAGGGTCATAGTAAAGGAAGGTCAGGGGTCACCACTCAGGGCATGTACTGTGGGCCCCACTGCTGGGTCCCGGGCATCTTCAGCTTTGTTG
The DNA here is from genome assembly GCF_032405125.1 of Capricornis sumatraensis. NCBI lineage: Eukaryota > Metazoa > Chordata > Mammalia > Artiodactyla > Bovidae > Capricornis > Capricornis sumatraensis. The sequence goes on along the minus strand of NC_091080.1, from coordinate 41,032,653 downwards.
ATTGCTGCTGTGCTGCGCTTGGAAGTGTCTATATCATATTTGCAGTGTTTCTTCCTGTTTGGTAGCCCTGGGATTTTGTGACGAGGGTTTCTAATTATAAATTTAGTTTGCTTTTCCTGATTATTAGTGAGACTGATCATGATTCATTTCTGAGTGTTGAAAACAAATGAGGAGAAGGTTTGTGTTTTTTATTTTAGTACAGTCCTGTGTAGTCACAAGAAAAATAACCAAGGCAAGTGCCAAGTAGAGGCTTGGTTCCTTACCAGGTGGATAGGAAAATGAGAAATAGCTGATATTCTGGTATCTAATTTTAAGGACTTTAGCCTTAGAAAGGAACTGGAATTATGGTGTTCTCTGCTGTCCAGAATGTGATGGGACTGGTACTGCTGAGTAGAAGCAATGGTTACACTGGGCGGAGGGTGAAAATAGTTGCTTTCTTCGTTCAGTTGCTCAGTTGTGTCAAGCTCTTTGGAACCCCGTGGACTGTGGCATACCAGGCTTTCCTGTCCATCGCCAACCCCCAGAGCTTGCTGAAACTCATGTCCATTGATTTGGTGATGCCATCCAACCGTCTCGTCCTCTGTCGTCCTGTTCTCCTCCTGCCTTCAGTCTTTGCCAGCATCAGGGTCTTTTCCAGTGAGTCAGTTCTTCACATCAGGTAAAGAGGGCAAAGCTCATCTTATGGGACAAATGGGACCCCTATTTCGGATTTTTTGTTTTGTGGGAAAGCTAGTCCCAACGTTGCTAGATATTTTCAAGTGTTTTCTAAGAGAAGTTAGAAATATTTTTAAAAATTAGTTTAATTTTGTGAAACTCTCTTGATTTTGTTTTTAAAATACTGACCCACATTTGGAAAAAACAAAACAGTTTTGGCCAAACAAACCTTATCTGAATTTAGTCTGCAGGCCACTGACCTGCATTGATTTTCTGTGTTAGAAGTGAATTATGAAATGGCTTAAGTTTTAAAAAATCATAAACACGTAAGGTTGATTCCTTATGACCTACTTTGTCGTTTTGCTTGTCTCCTCCTAGGTATGTGAGTGGGCGTTGAAGGAGCTGTGAAATATGGAATTATATCCCTTCATATTTTCCTTACTACCTCCCACAGTGCTTGTATAGTTGTTATTTAGTTGCTAAGCCACATCTGACTCTTTTGAGACACCGTGGACTGTAGCCTGCCAGGCTCCTCTGTCCATAGAATTTTCCAGGCAAGAGTACTGGAGTGGGTTTCCATTTCCTTTTCTAGGGGATCTTCCCGACAGAGGGATTGAACCCATGTCTCCTGCATTGACAGGAGACTAATGTTTATCAAATGAGTGAAGACATGAATGATGAAAACACGCAGTTCCTGGGTTCTCTACAATTGACCAGCTTAAAAAGTGTGGCTTTTCTTTGTCAGGTTTGGGTTGTTTCCCTTGGAGTCACAGTAAAAAGAAGTTTCTACCGCACATGACTCTTCCCCCTGTCACAACCCGACAGTTTTACTGTTCACCAAAATGCCACATAGTTAATTCATGATTCATAAAGAAAGCGCAGCACATTAATAGGTTAGATCGTCGGTAGAATGAATAATAAATGGCAGAGCTATGTATACAAAGAAAATGTGCATCGCTCTTGGAAAAGCACGGAATGGGGGTCGGCCCATCTGGAGCCTATGCCTCCGCGGGGAAATGACAGGGCAGGGCGATAATCCTTCAGTCGTAAGTGAAGAAAATGAAATTCCATATGGGGCGTGTGATCCAGCCCAGGAAGCTGCAGTGCTGGGGGAATTCTGGGACACACTTCCACACTTAACTCCCGACTGGATCGGCAGCAGGACCCTATTGAGATTGTCCGTGTTGAGTGGGCTGGAATTTTAGCCACGGCCCTTTCCGGCCTTGGTGGCCAGTGTCATCAAGGTATGACATTTATATAAGTGTCTCGATTGTGACATCTGACTCAGAGCTGCTTGTGGTTCTCCCTCTCTGCTCCCCGGGCCCCCCTTGAAGACCTGGCCCTCTTCCTGGGCAGTTTCAGGGCGCTGCCCCTTTGGCTGGCTTCCCTCCTGGCCTGCAGAGGTGCACGGGGTGGTCAGGGGCACACTGTGGTTCTTCCAGTCTCCAGATTCCCATCCAGCACTCCACAGAGGGTCTTCAGGCTGGTTTTGCAGTGCAGGTTTCTGGTCCCTGGGCCAGCCTCGTGCCAACCCTTCTAGCCTTGCCTTCACATGGTAGGAAAGCTCTTTTGAAGACCATGGTTGTAGTTGATCAACCAGCTGGAAGGTCTTTCCTCATCCTTATTCACTTTCTTTTTTTTAAATTAATTTTTATTGGAGTATAGTTGATGTACAACGCTGTGTTAGTTTCTGCTAAGCAGCAAAGTGCCTCAGTTATACATATACATATATCCACTCTTTTTTAGATTCTTTTCCCATATAGGTCATTGCAGAGTGTTGTGAAGAGTTCCCTGTGCTATACACTAGGTACTTATTAGTTATCTGTTTTATATACAGTAGTATGTATATCTATTGGAGAAGGAAATAACAACCCACTCCAGTGTTCTTGCCTGGAGAATCCCAGGGACGAGGGAGCCTGGTGGGCTGCCGTCTATGGGGTCACACACAGTCGGACATGACTGAAATGACTTAGCAGCAGCAGCAGTATGTATATCTTAGTCCCAGTTTCCCAGTTTATTCCTCCTCCTGCTCATTCCCATAGCCATAAATTTGTTTTCTACCTCTGTGACTCCATTTCTGTTTTGTAAATACATTCATTTGTAACATTTTTTTAAAGAGTCTGCCTATAGGTGATATATGATATTTTTCGGTCAGACTTACTTCACTCAGTATGACAAGCTCTAGGTCAATCCATGTTGCTGCCAAGACATTATTTTGCTCTTTTTATACGGCTGAGTAATATTCCATCATTTGTTGCAGTACTGTTTTCAGTAACCAGGTCGTGAGAGTGACCTAAATGTCTGTCGACAAAAGAATGGATAAAGATATGGTGCATATGTGCAATGGGGTGTTAATTACTCAGCCTTATTCTCCTTCTTGACACCATAATAGCATCTCTTCTGAGTGCTTTCCATATGTCAGGCAGTGTTTTAAGTATTTGGTATATATTATCCCATTTAATCTTTACCACAACCACAAGGGGAACATACTTTATTTCCATCATGGGAAAGCTGAGGCACAGTAAAATCTTGATCACCTGCCCTAATTTTAAATTTTTTTTGTCTTGAAGTGTAGTTGATTTATGGGCTTCCCTGGTGGCTCAGACAGTACACAATCTGCCTGCAATGCGGGAGACCTGGGTTCCATCCCTGGGTTGGGAAGATCCCCTGGAGGAGGGCATGGCGACCCACTCCAGTATTCCTGCCTGGAGAATCCTACAAAGGAGGCTGGCAGACTACAGTCCATGGGGTCACAAAGAGTCGGACATGACTGAGTGACTGTGCGCAGCACTTAGTTGGTTTACAGTGTTGTGTTAACTTTTGTTGTCCCTTTGCCGCTTTGGAACTCAGCTTCTGTCCTGTTTCCATACCTGTCCATTGCAATCGACATGTGCGTGCCTGCTGTATTTCAGTTATAGAGGTGCAGGATTCCTTCCCTCCTGAGTTCACAGCGGAGGTGGGGAGAGTTCTGCAGTGACTCCACTTTGAGTTGTACACGGGGAGGTTAAGGTAGGTGCAGGCAGCTGTGGAAACTCATTGTCCATCCTGAGGGTCAGAGACATCATCCTGGGGAAAGGGGTGGGAGAGCTGCCTGGAAGGCTGATGAGATAAGATGGGAGGATGTTCCAGGATGAGGGCACAGCATGGCCAAAGGCAGAGGGGTGCAGAGCAGCCTGATGTTGTGCGTGGACTGCAGACAGTGTGATGTTACTAAGTGGATGTGCCTGTGCTAGGTGAGCTTTGGAGGAGGCTTATATAAGGTGCTAGTGAACTTAGCCCTCACTGAGTACATAGTGGCAGCTGGTGAAGAATTTTAAACTTGGGATAGATACGAAATTGTAGTTCAGTAGATTGTGGTGCATCTTGGAGGATGCACAGTGGGTTGTTCAGTCGCTCAGTTGTGTCCCAGTCTTTGCGACACCTTGGACTACAGCACGCCAGGCTCCCCCGTTCTTCACTGTCTCCTGGAGTTTGTTCATATTTGTGTCCATTGAGTCATTGAGGCCATCCAACCATTTCGTCTTTTGTTGCCCTCTTCTCTTCCTTTCCTCAGTCTTTCCCAGCATCTGGGTCTTTTTCAGTGTGTTGGCTTTTCACATCACATGGCCAAAGTTTTGGAGCTTCAGTTTCAGCATCAGTCCTTCCAGTGACTATTCAGGGTGGATATTCTTTAGGATTGACAGTGAGGGGAGGGTTCAAATCAAGGGGGATCCATTACATGGATATTGTGGCAGTTCCAGGGGAGGGGTGATGAATACAGAATGGAGTCAGTGGGATGAGAAGGTGGACATGAGAAACATTTCAGAAGTCAAAATCGGCAGAGCACTTTAATAATGGCAGAAGATTGGCGATAATCTGAATGACTCCTGGTGAAGGATGATTAAATTAGTGGACATGGATACAATGGCATATGAGCAGCTGTTTCAGAGAAAATAGGCAGCTTTGTGTGGACTGGCAGACACCAGCTTCCAAGATAGTGGAAGTGTGTGGGAGGAGAGAGCTATAAAAACCACTTGCATATGTGCTAATCCTGATGTAAAGGAAGAATGTGCATAGACCCACTCTGGAAGGAGAGTGTTGCCTCTTCCCCGACAGTTCTGTAGTTGGGAGAGGGGCTGGAGTTTGGGGTGTTGGTTTCACCAACACCAAGTTATCCTTCGACCTTTTGAACGTCCTGCTGTGGCTGTAGGTTACTTGCGCTTTCCAGTCTTTTGCTTATGAATTGGGTCTGAGTGAGGAAGTCGTCTGGGATGTCGGGTTTCTGAATACAGAAAGTTATCATTTTTGCCTCTTTACTGTTTTCAGTTTAAAAATACTAATTTACAGGGAATTTTCTGGTGGTTCAGTGGTTAGGACTCTAATTCACTGCAGAGGGGCACAGGTGTGGGTTCAGTTACCGGTTCAGGAACCAAGATCTTGTAGGGCACTCGATGCGGCCAAACAAAAATAAAAGTTAAAAGATAAAAATACTGAGTTACAAAACTAACCTCTCTCAGCATCGCACTTTGACGTGGGTTATAATCCATTTTCTATCTGTTTCCCAAACTACCACAGCCCCCTGCAAGATGTTCAGTGCCCAGCAATGGTCAAGAAGATAGAAAAATGACTTCTGAATCACAATTGTGCAAAGTATGGTGACCCTGATCCATGAAATAGAATTTCTCTGCCAAGTTAAAAAACTGCCATCTCGACTCCATTTCTCTCGTCACGTGTGCACTTTCTTTTCTTTAAGCATTCTTCTTGCACTTGACATTCATTAGAGTATGCTAGGAATGCTTAGTGAAGTAGGCAAGTGTCTGCTGGTGACAACTTCTCCCCAAGTTTAAGATCTCACACCAGAAAGGCTTTCATAGCTTCATAAAAGAGTTTAGACAAGGATGAACTAGACTGAGCCTTGGTTCCTCACAGTTTTGCTTCGTGAATAGCATAGCGCAGCCAGGGAAGCCAACTCAGGGGTGCACACTTTATTGGTTTAAGGAATACAAGTAGACCTTAAATAACACCATTTGCAAGAAGAATGGGAAAGGGAGCATTGTTCATATCGTTGTTTCCTCATTAGAAAGTAGAAATCGTGCACTGGGCTTGCGAGAACCCTTAAAGGCGTTCTTGTCCATTTTGGATTGTGTTGTTTTCCTATTGGAACTTGACTGAGAGAGTGCTTGCTCCTCTCTGCTGGAAATTACTGTGATATGAAGGTTGCGAGTACAGCCTGTTGCAAAAGAGTCTGCGGAGTTACAGGAACTCGTGTCCTGTGGCGTTTAATTACTGGTGATCACGTCCTTCTGTTTTAAGACTGCAGCACATCCTTGGTCCCCACGGCCTGTGGGCTCGGTGCCTGGTCCTCCAGCCTCCCCTCTCTCCTGACTGGCCACGTGGACCCTGCCCCATCTGCCCAAGTCATTGTCAGGGACATTGGCGACTTTTATTGGCTTTAAAACGATTCCAATTATCAAGAAACATTTTTCCCCCTCAAAAGAATTGAACATGGCATCCAGAAGAGAATTAGGGAGGCATACTTTTTCTTTCATGGTGACAGGTTCCAATTTAAAAGCACATCACCAGAAGGAACTTCCTTGTTCTCAGCCAAACTACATGATGAATTTCAAAAAGGAAATCACTTTCTAGATTATTTGAGGGCTTTGGGGTATATTCAAGGCTTGGAAGGTACATTGATTGACTTGCAGCTATTGGAAATAAGTTGATTATGGTGACGACTCCATGTTGTCAAATTTAGTAGTTCTTTTCCCAGGGGATATTTTACACTCTGGTTTTTGAAATTCATTTAATTATTAAAAATTAAAAAAATTATCTAATTATTTTTTAACCAGTCATACACTTATGCTGTTGAAAAGTGTAAAAGACATTAGCGGGCTTGCTGTCATCCTCATTCTCGTCCTGCTGCATAGATAGACAGGTTAGTTAGGATCTTTAGTAGAATTCTTTCATGCATATACAAGCAAATATATTGTCTCTGCACCAGCCCCTTTCTACACAAAAGGTAGCCCTGAATTCATAATACTGTCCTTCAGTGTTTTCCTCACTTAAGTGTGTGTCCTCGAGCTGTATCCGTATCAGAACACAGAGAGCTCCTCTGCTCCTTCTGCAGCTGCTCACTGATTCTTTGGGGAGGGCTCAGTAGATACACCATGGTTTATGTGACCTGCTCCTGTGGATGGCCACTTGGATGGTTTCTGATGTTTTTTCTTCTGCAAACACTGCTGTGATACTTTACAAAGCTCATGTGCAGGTGTCCCTATCATAAGATTAAAACCTCAGGAATGAGGTTGTTGGGTCAAAGGTTAATGTATCTGTAGTTTTTTCTTTTTTTTTTTTTTTAATATTTTTTAATGCGGACCATTTTTTAAGTCTTTGTTGAATTTGTTACAACACTGCTTCTGTTTTATGTTTCGGCTTTTTGGCCAGGAGGCACGTGGGATCTTAGCTTCCTGACCAGGAATCGAACCTGCACCCCCTCCATTGGACGTTCTAACCACTGGGCCACCAGGGAAGCCCCTGTAATTCTGACAGTTGTAATTTGATAGACCATAAGGTTTCTTATTTAAATATTAAAAAGAAAACTTGGTCTCCAGGAATGTCAGAAAGAAACTCTTCCTATGGCAAGCGTGGCCATGGATAATCATCCAAACCAGGACAGTTTTAAGAATGCAAGTGGCTCTAAAAATAGTGGGGCAGCAGGCAGGGGCCAAGGCTTTGCTGGCAGCCTGGACGTATCTTGACTTACTCATAGTCTTGCCAACAGAATGTGCTGTCAAACTTTCACATTATTCTCAAGGGATCTTGAGAGGAATTAAAGTTCAAACATAAGCATTTAATGAGGCCAGACTTTAAAAGTAAAGTTACCAATAATGGTGGGTAAGCAAGTACATTCATGACATTGTGAATATACTAATGCTAGCCAACTGTATACTAATGCTGGTGAACTGTATGTTTAAATGTGGTTAAAATGGTAAATTTTATGTCACATGGATTTTGCCACAATTAAAAAATAAAAATTAGAAACAAACTATGGTTACCTGAAACTAAATAGATCAGTCTCAAATTAACCAATATGAAAGTCTTAAAAACCTATATATTGTATGATTTGGGAAAATGTGAAACTATAGAACAGAGAATAGATAAGTGCTTTCCAGGAGCTGGGTTGGGAAGGTTGAGTGTGAGGAGCAGAGGAAATCCTGGGGGCTGGAGCTGTTCTATATGTTGGTTGTGGTAGTAACACGTGTGCTGTATGTGTTTGTCAAACTTGCTGAACTACACACTCAAAGGGATGCATGCTACTGTGTGCAAGTTATACCTTAATTAAAAGAAAAAAAAAATGGAATGAAAGGTAAAGCCACTCAGAATTGTTCCCCCGGAGCTCTGGGAACATTGCCTTGCCAGACAACATTCTTGTCTGGGCAAGGGCAGTGTGACCTTGAGTGGCACTTGCCAGTGGGCCTCCTGCCTGGTGACCACTTATGTCCCTTGCATTTTTCTAGCTGTGGTCATGGCCCTGCCTCCTTGGGAAGTCTGGCTCTGTGAGGACCTGTCTGGCAGATGCCAGCGGCAGGGTCCAGGGCTTGTCTGGCCCTGGAGCATGATCACAAGGTCTGGTGGGCATGAATATGTCTGGTTCTCTGTCTACCTGGAAGGAAGGAGGCAACCAGGGGACTGGTTCCCAGTCCTGGTTCCCAGCCTATCCCGAGGATTCAGTCTCGGGGTCAGGAATGGATTCTTATGCAGTGAATCAGTCTTGGCTGTGACAGAGGAGGCCAGTCCTGATGACCAAGATGAATATCTGCTGTGTCTGGTCCAAGAAATTAGAACCTTTAGGTGGGCAGGAACAGAAGGTCCCACTGGCACACAGAGTCCAGAGTCATGAAGAGAGTAAAGTGGAAAAGTTTCTGGGGGCCCAGCCTGGAGGGCAGATGCCAAAGTCAGAAGCAGTCAAAAGTCAAAATTTGGGACTTGCCTGGTAGTCCATTGGTTAAGAATCTGCCTGCCAGTGCAGGGGACATGGGTTTGATCCCAGGTCCGGGAAGATCCCACATGCTGCAGGGTGACTAAGCCCAGACACCACAACCACTAGGTCCACACTGGAGAGCCTGCGAGCTGTAACTGTTGAAGCGCACCTGCCCACACACCACAGTTAGAGAGCAGCCCCGGCTCGCCGCAACTGGAGAAAGCCTGTGAGCAGCAATGAAGACCCAGCACAGGCAAAAAAATAAACAAAATATTTAAAAAATTTAGGTTAAAAAAAGTCAAAATCAAAGGAATGCTTAACATCACTGATCTCAGAGAAATGCAAATCTAGTCACAGCGAGACTTTACACCCACTAGGATCAGTTCAGCTCAGTCCAATTGCTCAGTCATATCCGACTTTTTGTGACCCCATGGACTGCAGCACACCAGGCCTCCCTGTCCATCATCAACTCCCAGAGTTTATTCAGACTCATGTCCATTGAGTCGGTGATGCCTTCCAACCATCTCATCCTCTGTCATTCCCTTCTCCTCTCGCCTTCAATCTTTCCCAGCATCAGGGTCTTTTCCAATGAGTTAGTTCTTCACATCAGGTGGCCAGAGTATTGGAGTGTCAGCTTCAGCATCAGTCCTTCCAATGAATATTCAGGACTGATTTCCTTTAGGATGGACTGGTTGGATCTCCTTGCAGTCCAAGGGACTCTCAAGAGTCTTCTCCAATACCGCAGTTCAAAAGCAGATTCAGCAGATTAGATCTGATAGAGTGCCTGAAGAACTATGGATGGAGGTTCGTGACATTGTACAGAAGGTAGTGATCAAGACCGTCCCCATTAGGATAGTTACTATAAAAAACAAGTAACAGGTGTTGGTGAGAATGTGGAGAAATTGGAACCCTTGTGCACGTTTGGTAAAATGGAGAAATTCCCATGGAAAAAGCATGGCTAGTCCTCAAAACATTAAACAGAATAACCAAATGACCTAGCAATTCCACTTGTAGGTATATTCCCACAAAACTGAAAGCAAGGACCCAGGTACCTGTACACTCATGTTCACAGCAGCACTGTTCACAAAAGCCAGGAGGTGGAGCACCACACGTGTCCACTGACAGATGAACGGATAAACAAAAGGTGGTCTCTTCATACAATGGAATATTGTTCAGCCTCGAATGGCAGCAGGTGCTGACATAGTACAGCATGGATGAACCCTGAGGATATTCCACTAAGTGAAACAAGCCAAGTGCAAAAAGACTGTATGATGCATTTGTATGCAATACTGGAGGAGTCAAATTCATAGAGGCAGAACGTAGACTGTGGGGACTGGAGACTAGGGGATGGGGAATGAGGAGTCAGTGTTTAACGATGCAGAGGCTCATTTTGGGAAGAAGAAAAAGTGCTGGAGATAGATGGTGTGATGGTCATACAGTCATGAGAGTTTACTCGATGCCACAGAACTCTTTATTTTTAAATTTATTTTGTCTGCACTGGGTCTTTCTTGTGGTTGCAGGCCCTTCCTTGTGGCGCACAGGCTTTCTCTAGTTGCAGCACACAGGCCTGGTTACCCTGAAGCATTTGGAATCTGAGTTCCCTGTTGTTCAATCGCTCAGTCATGTCTGACTCTTTGGAACCCCATGGACTGCAGCACGCCAGGCTTCCCTGTCCGTCACCATCTCCCAGAGCTTGCTCAAACTCATGTCCATTGCATTGATGATGTGATCCATCCATCTTGTCCTCTGTCATCCCCTTCTCTTCCTGCTCTCAGTCTTCCCCAGCATCAGGGTCTTTTCCAATGAGTCGGTTCTTCACATCAGGTGGCCAAAGTGACCAGGGGTCAAACCCACGTCCACTCCATTGGAAGGCTGATTTTTAACCATTGGGCCACCAGGGAAGCCCCCAAGTCACTAGTGATTTTATGGAAAGCATTTTAAGGAAAGGAAATAAGGAAGGAATAAAGAAGGGAAATGAATAAGAAGGGGAGAACCAGCTGGTGTCTGTGAATGAAGCTGGAATATTCATGCACCAATGACTGGAGCTGAAAGACTGGTCCCTGGTCATAAGGCCTGCAGGCTGGGCTGCGGGCATCCTCACGTGGCAGCTGCTGTTTGGGCTCTCTCTTTGCTCTGGACTCCCTCCATCTTTCTTCCCCCTCTTGCCTGTCTGGCCTCTTTGTTTCTTTCCTCACTTCCAGCCCCATGTTTAGTGGCCCTGATGACAGTTTGGTTTTCCTCTTTTATTGTTCCCTGGGACAAAGGCTCCCACTCATCAGGGGCTGTTTCTGCCATGTGGTGCCCTTGACTTGATGCTGATGATGGCTAAGTAATCAAGTGAACTTTGCTGGATTCTGAATGGAGCTTTCATTCTGCTTACAAAGGAGGGAACGACGTTCGGACGAATAAATGAGGGGAAAGGTGCTGGATTTGCAGTGGTTTTTCAAATTCACGTAGTTGAGAATCTTGGGGGGAAAAATTCAGCTTCCAAATATATGTCCTTCCCGTAACTTCTTTTGGTGGAAATTTTGGTTTCTTTCTAGTATAGACAAAAAGGGATCTTTATGAGAGTTCTGCATCTAGTTTTGATGAGACCAGATGTATTGAAGCAAATTATCTGTCTTCTCAGTGTATCTAACTTCCTGTCCACAAAACAGGGTTCAATTCAGTTCACTCACCCAGTCCTGTCCAGACTGTTTGTGACCCCACAGACAGCAACATGCCAGGCTTCCCTGTCCATCACCAACTCCCTGAGCTTGCTCAAACTCATGTCCATCGAGTCGGTGATGCCATCCAACCATCTCATCCTCTGTCATCCCCTTCTCCTCCCGTCTTCAATCTTTCCCAGAATTGGGGTCTTTTCCAATGAGTCAGTTCTTCCCATCAGGTGGCCAGAGTATTGGAGTTTCAGCTTCAGCATCCATCCTTCCAATGAATATTCAGGACTGATTTCCTTTAGGATGGACTGGTTGGATCTCCTTGCAGTCCAAGGGACTCCCAAGAGTCTTTTCCAGCACCACAGTTCAAAAGCATCAATTCTTCAGCACTCAGCTTTCTTTAGAGTCCAACTCTCACATCCATACATGACCACTGGAAAAATCATAGCTTTGACTAGATGGACCTTTGTCGGCAAAGTCGTGTCTCTGGTTTTTAATATGCTGTCTCGGTTGGTCATAACTTTCCTTCCAAGGAGCAAGTGTCTTTTAATTTCATGGCTAAAGTCACCATCTGCAGTGATTTTGGAGCCCCCAAAACAAAGTCTCTCACTGTTTCTATTGTTTCCCCATCTTTTGCCATGAAGTGATGGGACCAGATGCCATGATCTTAGTTTTCTGAATGTTGAGTTTTAAGCCAACTTTTGCACTCTCCTCTAATGGCTTCCAGTGTCACATAGAGGGACTCCCCTGGTGGTTTGCAGCTCATATTTGTCATTGCAGTTGGGAGTGCCTTTCAGATATGGAACAGCAGTTACTCACTTTGACATCTAATGAAGCTATATTTGGGTTCTTTTTGAACCTGGGTGGCCTCATTTGTAAAATGAGGATAATATAGGTCCTTAATACTTCCTGTAAAACCCTTGGGATCAAATATGGGCAGGGATTTGTATCTTTCTGAGATTTCTGGGTTGTGCCTCTACCATATAGAACATGACATTCCCAGTAGGATCTGGGGCAACATCCTGTAATCAAATACATTTGTGTTTCTGAAGGAAAACATATGGACATTCTCACTAAGTGGGACATTGAAAAAAAAAAAAGACTATTTATATGGCTTCCTATCGGTTTAGGTAAGGTTTTGCTGTCAGATGAATTGTGAGAACAACCTTTAGTTTCGAGACCTTTTGGTATTCGGGGCTGTGGATAAGGGGTTGTGGATTTTGGTAGTGACTGTTGTCTGAGGTAACGGAATAAACCAAGATTAGCGAATGTGCAACTCTGGTTTACTTTGGAATGGCTGAGCAATGCTCTGGGTTGGGAGGAGATTCCAAAGAGCTGATGCACAGTCACCCTCTCAGAGTTGATATTGATGCCAGAAACCTGGAAGTACTGGGCTGTTGTGTTCAGAAGGATGTAGAGATCTTCCCAGATGTTGGTGCCTCATGTCATGGTTTTGATTTTTAGACAGAAAAAAAAAAATTTCTCCCAATTCAGCTGCCTCCTTGAGTCTGGATGTATACATGTGTTACACAAAGTTTTATTTGTTTGCAGATAAAACCCAGCACTGTTGCAAAATTACACCACAGCGCCATAGGTTTGTGTGATAGTTGAATGTGATAGTGTATACAAAGCAGACAGCATGCAGTGTGATTCTTGGTAACTCAAGAAACGTTGTCTGCATATTATATTGTTATTATGATTATAGATGTGAATAGCTGGTGGCTCAATGGTAAAGAATCCTCCTGTCAATACAGGAGATGCAAGTTTGATCCCTGGGTCAGAAGATCCCCTGGAGAGGGAAATGGCAACTGACTCCAGCATTCTTGCCTGGAGAATCCCATGGGCAGAGGAGTCTGGTGGGCTGCGGTTCATGGGATCACTAAAGGGTTGGACACGACTTAGCGACTGAGCGTGCACTGCTTATTCTTATGCTGGATAAAATGGTTATCTGAACTTGCTTTTTGTGTTTTAAACTATTTTAGCAATAGAGGACATTATATTACTGTATTTATAAAAGCTTATCTTAGATTTTCTCCAGATTTTAATCAGTGTCCTTGGTCAAGTCAGTTACCCACTGCAATGGTTAATTTTTTGTGTCACCTTGGCTGGGCCATGGTGCCCAAATATGTGGTCAAACATCATTCTGGATGTTTCTTCGAGGGTGTTTTTGAATGAGATTGATGTTTAACTGAGTGGACTTCGGGTAAAGCAGATTGCCTTCCCTACTGTGAGGGGGCCTCATCCAATCAGTTGAAGACCTGGACAGAACAAAAGATTGCTCCCCTGCTCCCTCCTCCTTCAGCCCCAGCAAAAAGTAATTCTACCTGCAAATGGCCTGTGGGTTTATACTGCAGCATCAGCTCTTCTGCAGCCTGCTGGTCTACCCTGCAGAGTTGGGATTTTCCAACCTCCATGATTATGTGAGCCAGTTCATTAAAATTCCTCTCTATACACACACACTCACACACACAGAAACACACAGACACACATGGACACATACAGAGGTAGGCCTACAGACACACACACGGACACACAGATATGAACACACGGACACATGCTGACATACATACACACACACACACACACGGACACACAGATATATGGACACACACAGACACACAGATATGGACACACGGACACATGCTGACATACAGACACACACACAGACACAGACACACACACACACAAATCTTGTTGGTTCTGTTTCTCTAGAGCCCCTGACAAATATACCTTCTCTTGACCTCGTTTAGTTTCTTAATTTATAAGAGGATGGAAGAAGATGACTTCCAAGATTTCTTTTCACAGTGTGAGAAGTTATTTGGGTCACAAGCAGCTGGATTTGGACTTCGGATGTTGTCTAAGATGCCTCAAGCTGTCCTTTGGGAGGATGGGGTAGGAGATGGAGGGGGCCTCGTGTGGAAGGTGGAACCCAGGGCTGCTTAGAGCTGGTGATGGCCCTTGGGGGGTCCACACAGAGGTGTCCGTGGGTACCTGGACTGTGGCTGTCACAGGACGGGGGGAGCACAGGGGGTTTTAACAGTACAGGATGGAGAACCTTTGTGCTGGGTCCTGGGTTCTGCTCCTGGTGGGAAGAACGGGTTTCCCAGGCTTGGGCCCCAGAGGGGTGCCTTGCAGCTGGGGTCCCCACTTGGCTGAAGTGATGCTGCCTCCTGGCCGTCCCTGAGATGGTAGTCACAGCCCACTTCCTCAGTTCAGTTCAGTTCAGTTGCTCAGTCGTGTCCGACTCTTTGTGACCCCATGAATCGCAGCACGCCAGGCCTCCCTGTCCATCACCAACTCGCGGAGTTCACTCAGACTCATGTCCATCGAGTCCATGATGCCATCCAGCCATCTCATCCTCTGTCGTCCCCTTCTCCTCCTGCCCACAATCCCTTCTAGCATCAGAGTCTTTTCCAATGAGTCAGCTCTTCGCATGAGGTGGCCAAAGTACTGGAGTTTCAGCTTTAGCATCACTCCTTCCAAAGAAATCCCAGGACTGATCTCCTTCAGAATGGACTGGTTGGCTCTCCTTGCAGTCCAAGGGACTCTCAAGAGTCTTCTCCAACACCACACTTCAAAGGCATCAATTCTTCGGCGCTCAGCCTTCTTCACAGTCCAACTCTCACATCCATACATGACTGCTGGAAAAACCATAGCCTTGACTAGACGGACCTTAGTTGGCAAAGTAATGTCTCTGCTTTTGAATATGCTATCTAGGTTGGTCGTAACTTTTCTTCTAAGGAGTAAGTGTCTTTTAATTTCATGGCTGCAGTCACCATCTGCAGTGATTTTGGAGCCCCCAAAAATAAAGTCTGACACTGTTCCTACTGTTTCTCCATCTATTTCCCATGAAGTGATGGGACCAGATGCCATGATCTTCATTTTCTGAATGTTGAGCTTTAAGCCAACTTTTTCACTCTACTCTTTCTCTTTCAACAAGAGGCTTTTTCGCTCCTCTTCACTTTCTGCCATAAGGGTGGTGTCATCTGCATATCTGAGGTGATTGATATTTCTCAGCAATCTTGATTCTAGCTTGTGTTTCTTCCAGTCCAGCGTTTCTCATGATGTACTCTGCATAGAAGTTAAATAAGCAGGGTGACAATATACAGCCTTGACGTACTCCTTTTCCTATTTGGAACCAGTCTGTTGTTCCATGTCCAGTTCTAACTGTTGCTTCCTGACCTGCATACAGATTTCTCAAGAGGCAGATCAGGTGGTCTGGTATTCCCATCTCTTTCAGAATTTTCCACAGTTGATTGTGATCCACACAGTCAAAGGCTTTGGCATAGTCAATAAAGCAGAAAGAGATGTTTTTCTGGAACTCTCTTGCTTTTTCGATGATCCAGCGGATGTTGGCAATTTGATCTCTGGTTCCTCTGCCTTTTCTAAAACCAGCTTGAACATCTGGAAGTTCACCAGGTGCAGAAAACTGGACAGGGGACTTCCCTGGTGGTCCAGTGGCTAAGACTCCAAGTTCCCAATCCAGGGGGCCTGGATTCCATCCCTGGTCAGAGAACTATATCCCATAAGCCGCAATTAAAGATCTTGCAAGCTAAACTAAAATAAACACAATCCCCCAGACCACAATGAAGATCCTGCATGCTGCAACTAAACCCAGCAAAGCCAAATAAATGAATAAGCTGGACAGACAATTCCGGAATGTTTCCCGTGTCCGCAGATGAATTTTGAGCCTAGAGTTCTTTCACAGGACCAGCTCTCAACCAGCCTGAGTCTTCCTCAGGTGGGAAGTTGGAGCTGGAGGAGTTTATCATGACTGTTCCCTTTGTTCCTACTGACAGTGGTAATAGCTGTTCACTGATGCTGGTTTTGCATTTGTCCATCCAGTAGGGAGCCATTGGTCCCGTGTAATCATTATATTTAAAATTAATTAACATTACTTGTTGGAGAAGACTCTTGAGAGTTCCTTGGATTGCAAGGAGATCCAACCCATCCATTCTAAAGGAAACTAGTCCTGAATATTCATTGGAAGGACTGATGCTGAAGCTGAAACTCCAATACTTTGGCCACCTGATGCAAAGAATTGACTCATTGGAAAAGATCCCGATGCTGGGAAAGATTGAAGGCAGGTGAGGGGGACGACAGAGGATAAGATGGCTGGATGACATCACCGACTCAATGGACATGAGTTTGCGTGAACTCCGGGAGTTGGTAATGGACAGGGAGGCCTCTCGTGCTGCAGTCCATGGGGTCGCAAAGAGTCGGAGATGACTGAGCGACTGAACTGAACTGAACGTTACATACAAGTAAACGTTTAATTCTTCAGTCACGCTAGGTACATTTTGAGTCCTCAGTAGCCACCTGGAGGTCGTAGCTGCCTTGTTGGGCAGTGCAGGTATGGACCATTTCTGTCACCACGGAGAGTTCTCAGGGACAGCTAGGCTGTAAGTGTCAGGCTTTGTACACTGCCTCTTGGTCCTCCTACAGGGTTTTGGGGGTGGGAATGATTACCCCCATTGTTTAGGTGAATATGCTGGAGCCTAGGGTAAATAACCGGTCCCAAAGCTAGCTCCTAAGTGACAGAGGCGAGAACTCAGATTCTTTCTCTCAGACTCTCGTGGAGCCCAGAGGAACCCGCTGTTTGGACTTGCTGGCCAGAAGGTCATGGTGAGTCTTCCCTTGCTGTGGGCCAAGGATGGAAGCTAGGTGAGAAGAAGGGGAGGCGGGGAGGGTGGGAGTGGAGAACAGGGGCTCCAGAAGGGTGCAGTATTCAAGCACGGCCAGTGCAGCTTGGGGAGTCAGGCGACGGCGCTGTATCTCTGGGGTGTGCAGTGTGAGGTCAGTGATCTTGGCTGGGGGGGCTGCAGGGGAAGGGAGAAAGCTGAGATCCAAGGCTTTGGGGAGTGAATGGGAGGTGAGGGAGAGAAGGGAGAGCTACCAAGAGACGTGGATCAGAAGACCAAAGATGTTTTCAGGGTGAGAAGGCTTGACCCTGGTGATGGATGAAGGTAACTCCTGTCTGCAGGGACCAGGCTGGGAGTAACTTGGGGGCAGTGGTGGAGGTGGTGGGGGAACCCCAGTGACCCTGAGACCCACACTCTGCCTGAACGGGCAGCCATCACAGGTCCCAGGCGACTGTGGCTGGGAGGCCGTGTCACCTTTCCGTTGCCAGATTCCAGACATCTACATTTTTATGTGAAATGTCCCCGATTTATAAACATTTAAAAGCAACACAATTACTCCCTCCATAAGAAGCACATCACAAAGGGTGCTTCCCCTCACAGAGAAGCGTGAATGTACTCAGTGCCACAGAACCAACCATACACTTAAAAATGGTCAGAATGGTAAATTATGTGTCCTTGGATTTTAGCTGCACGTAAGCACAGACAGGGAGAAGGCAATGGCACCCCACTCTAGTACTCTTGCCTGGAAAATCCCATGGGCGGAGGAGCCTGGTGGGCTGCCATCCATGGGGTCGCTAAGAGTCAGATATGACTGTGACTTCACTTTCACTTTTCACTTTCATGCATTGGAGAAGGAAATGGCAACCCACTCCAGTGTTCTTGCCTGGAGAATCCCAGGGACGGGGTAGCCTGGTGGGCTGCCGTCTATGGGGTCGCACAGAGTCGGACACGACTGAAGTGACTTAGCAGCAGCAGCAGCAGCAGCGAGCACAGACAGGCACACACACGTCTTGAGGCCACTGTGTCTGCGAGTCTGTGTTCCTCACCTGGGGCATAGAGCCTTACCATTGGCTGAGCAGTAGGGACCTGCCACCCGAGCAACCCCCTCCCCACCCCCCACCCCAGAACAGCTAAGTCAGGGCGTTTCGGGGGTTGGGGGAGGGGACCCAGGCATCAGCCTTGTTGAAAATGAACAGGTGATTCCCATATGTAGGCAACACTGAGAGCCTGGGGTGTAGAAGATGAGATCAATGGAGGATAAAGACCCTGACAAGACAGGAAGGAATCCCAGAAGACCCCAGGTGTTGGGAATCCCTCTGCTTCTGGGCCTGGAGGGGCCTAGTGAGCATATGCACAGATTCTGTTTATTATTTACTTTATTAAAATTCTGTCTATATTGGAGTATAATTTATTTATTGGAAAAGTCTCTGATGCTGGGAAAGATTGAAGGCAGAAGGAGAAGAAAGCTTCAGAGGATGAGATGATAGGATGGCATCACTGATGCAATGGACATGAACTTGGACAAACTCCTGGAGATGTTGAGGGACAGGGAGGGCTGGTGTGTTGCAGTCCATGGGGTCGCAAAGAGTTGGACACAACTGGGTGACTGAACAACATAATTGATTTATAATCCACGATATATTTAAAAAACTCATACAACTTAACAGAAAAGCAAACCACTCAATTAACAAATGGAGAGAGACTCTGAATAGACAGTTTTCCAGAGATTTTACACATGGCCAACAGGCACAGGGAAGGGTGCCCAGCATCACCAGTCACCAGGGAAATTCAAATCGAAACCACAATGAAAGGTCACCTCACACCACTAGGAATGGCCATTACCAAAAAGACAAAAAATGACAGGTGTTGCCAAGGACATGGAAGAAAGGGAACCCTCGTACTCTTGGTGGGAATGCAAACTAGTGCAGCAAATATGGAAACCAGTATTCAGGTTCCCCCAAAAATTAAAACCAGGACTGCCATATAACCCAGCAGTTGCACTTCTTGGTATTTATCCAAAGGAAACAAAATCTCTATTGTGAAAATGTGTCTGCACCCCAGTGTTCAACGCAGCATTATTTACAAATAGCCAAGTCATAGAAGCAAGTTCATCAGGAGATGAATGGATTTTAACCAAAGTAGGGTGTATATGCCCTCCATATCTATCCATGGAGTTACAAATGGCAGGATTTCCTTCTTTTTATGACTGAATGATATTCAATTGTATATTTTCCCTTTTATATGGAAAATAAAGAGCACGAGGCTACTGCTGCCAGAGAACAGAGATGCAACTTCTTGTGTCACGCGGGAGGAGCTGTGTACCTGCCTGGCCACGTGGTCACCTGTCCCCGTGTGCCTGCAAATATCTTCTTAGAAGCTGGTGTGGGACAGAAGTGTTGTAAAGCAAATGGGCTTCCCTGGTGGCTCAGATGGTAAAAAATCTGCCTGCAGTGCAGGAGACCCAGGATCTATCCCTGGATCAGGAAGATTGCCTGGGGAAAGGAATGACAGCCCACTCCAGTATGGGAGAACTTCATGGACAAAGGGGCCTGGCAGGCTGCAGTACACAGAGTCACGAAGAGTCAGACACGACCGAGCGGCTAACGCTAGGACTGGGGTGGGGCGGAAGGGTTGTAAGCAAAGGTGTTGTACGTGGTAGTAACCACCTTTTAAGAACTGCTTTACCTTTCAGTGCCTATCCCCACCACGGACATCACAGATTCATTTAGGAGAAAATGGCAAATTAGAGAAATGGATTTGTGAGCAAAGATATCAACCAGGAAAAAGATGAAAGTCTTGACTGTACAGAGCCACTAACAAAGCTTTCAGTGAGCCGATCAAGTCCAAAGAATTTGCTGAATATGGACGGTTATTTCCAAGAATATAATTAACACTTTTCATACCCCAAAATGTTAAAAGTCCATTAATTATCAGCTATTTGAAGAGGGAGACAAAAGACCAGAGGTGTTCCTCAGAGGAGCATTTTTATTAAAGGGAAGTGTATTTATGTGCACTGAAAATTAGAGAGGGTTTTGAATAATTCAGGGGGGAAATGGAAGTTGCGTTTCCCCCCTGAATTGAATGTAGTTTCAAGTGATGTAAGCTCCGTGCCTAAAATATTAGTTTAATATAAGAACAAGCCCCTTTCCAGCTCGGAGATGTGGCTCATGCAGCTCCCCTTGTAATCAGAAGCGATTGTTTGTAAAACAGCTTTGCAGTACTTGGATTCAATGGGTTTTTGGACCTGATTCCAATCAAGAGATGCAAATACCTCCTGTCGACAGTTTCCTCGGCTTAGATGTGTTTGCTGAGGGAGATTTATATTGATTCCCTGTAATTTAAGATGCTCTGCTGGGCCTGTGTTGTGCAATCTTGGAGGCTGGGAGGTGCCGGGGGGCTGCAGCGCTGCTCGCTGGGTCAGCTGTTGGTTTCAAGGAGGAGGCAAGAGGATCCAGGCAGCAGCAGGCAAGTTGTTGCTTGGTGATTGGGACCTTCAGGGATGAATTCGCTTTGTGCCTGAAACCTCAAAAAGAAGCTTACCGAACTGAGGCCAGGCTAGTGACACCTTTTCAGAAAAGGGACACATGTATAAGGAACTGTTAGGGAAGTGCTGGTAGTTCAGGTATGTGGCTAAGACGTTAGAAAAAAAAATTGGCCTCGATAACAGAGCTCATCTCCAGCTTCCTGCATCCAGGAAAACACCTTCCCCCTCCCCCCAGCAAATTCCAGAAGGGGGCGGGAGGACAGATGTGGAAGAGGCGTGGATTCAGTTTATGGGTGATAGGAATGGAGGAGTCAGTGAATCTGGGTCACTGTGCAATGCGGCTTGGATCTGCTAATCCAGGGACACATATTTGGGGGCCCACAGGGGCCTGGCAGGGAGTCCCAGTAGGAGAGTCTGCCTGGGAGGACACGGATGGATGTAGCCACCTTGCTCTTTGCATTGGGGTAACTGTGAGGGGTGGAGATGGGGTGAACCAGGAGCCAGTGCTGCCCCTAAAGAGGGCTCAAAGTCGAGTTGAGAAGAAAAGACAGGGATGTAGAAAGTAGTCATGCCAGGTGGAAAGTGGTAAGGATCCCGAGAGAGGAGCCGAGGAGTACAGGAGTTGTGGGCGCCCAGTTCCTGACCAGCAGGGTGCGTGGAATGAAGGGGGATGTTAGAGGGCGTGAGCACGATTTCCCTGTTGCTAATGCAACCCACGAGGCCCTGGGGATGGACACAGCCTGTGGACCAGAAGGGCTTTTGTGCGATCAGGACACCCGTCTTAGTCCCTCTCTTCCTAGCACCTGGCCACCTTGGCACAAAGTAGATGCTTGGTACATATGCAGTGAGTGAGTTAATCTGGTTTGGGCAGCAGAGCTCCTTGGACACTGGTGAGGGTTTAGCCATGAGCATAATGTCAGTGGGACCCCTCGGACAGCCCTCCGTGGGGTCCAGATGCCTGTTGGAGCTCTCAGAGTGGGTAGTGCCAGCTCCGCGGCTGCAGTGGGGCGAGAATTCACATGTGTGGCTTGGATGGCAGTGCTTGCCCATTCCCCTGTTAGAAATCACGAGGATTTCTCTGGGATCCAGCTAAGTTTTATTGAGCGCCTGCTATGCGGAAGGCCTGGAAAAGGGATGTATGATGCTGAAAGGCAAGGACCCTGCCTTGAAGAGCAGCCAGGCTCTGTGAACGAAGTAGGGTGAGGCAGGCTGGGAGACAGGCACCTACAGAAGGAGCCACAAACCACGGGATCAGAGAGGGCGGAAGTGAGGTGCCCGTGGAGGAAGTGTGGGCTGCTGGCCCATGGCTCTGCTTACGCGGGGAGCTTTGTTTCGGCAGGTGTGAACCGTGCATGTTACGCTCTGCGTGTTACAGCTCTTTAGTAATGATACCAGTGTCTTGTAACCCTGCTTCTTCCTGCCCCAGACTAATCTAGTCCCGTTAACCTGGTAGACTGTGTTCATCAGGTACCTCTCTGGACTATTGAGACTCTGCTGAGCCCAGACTCCGCTCTCCAGGAACATGCAACCTGGAGATGGTGTTGGAGAGGAACCGTGCTGAGTCACCTGTTCTTCCAAAAATGAAACTGTTTCCGTGTCCTGGCACTTGGCCCGAAGTAACAGCTCCTTGTTTTATCTGATGATAGCCAGTCGTTTAAAGATAAGAGTCTGCTCAGGGGACGCTTTCACCAGTGCCTTCCTAGGTAGGGAGTTGGTCCCTGGAACAGAGGCTAGAGGTTTATTCAGTGTTGATGAGCTGTGCAAATTCTGGAGTGGAGAGAAGGGTGACCACTAAGCAGAGGGGAGGTGGGCCTGGGGCTCAGATGGGCAGAGTGCGGAGCAGGGAAAAGTGGAGGGCGCTCAGAGTGGAGTCAGATGCAGACGCGGGTCCTCTGTGGTGGATGCTGGTGGGCACCGGCCAGATCAAACAGTAGCAAAACTCGTCCTCAAGTCTGCAGGCAGGACCGCTTCTGTGGCCCTCTCAAGCATGGAGCAGTGAGTCGTGCACATGTTTATACTGCAGTGTTGCAATACTACTACCGTTTATTTTGGGCTTCCCAGGTGGTGCTAGTGTAAAGAAACTGCCTCCCGATGCAGAAGACATGAGATACAAGTTCAATTCCTAAGCTGGGAAGATCCCCTGGAGAAGGAAATGGCAACCCGCTCCAGTATTCTTGCCTGGAGAATCCCATGGACAGAGGAGCCTGGCGGGGTATATAGTCCATGGGGTTGCTCTCTTTCTTTCTCTCTATTTTGTCAGTGTTACTTTTTGATTGAGGTGTAGGTGATTTACAGTGTTGTGTTTCAGGTGAACAAAGTGATTCAATTATAGTTATAAATATACAATTATATAATCTTTCTTCAGTCTTTTCCATTATAAGTTATTATAAGATACTGACTACAGTTCTCTGTATTTTACAGTAGGTCTTTGTTGTTTATCTGTTTTATGTATAGAAGTGTGGGTCTGTTAACCCCAGATCTTGTAAATTTTAAATTTAAATTTGAATGGAGAAGTCACCCCATAGATCTTTTCAGTGAGTTTGTAGCTTTAGATCTTCACTAAAATCATTAAAATCTTCACATTTTGCTTCAGTTTTCTTTAAGTATGCCACACAGAAACAGTGGTTTTAAGATGTTGAACTTTTATTTGATTATAGAGGTAAAAGGCTTAGAAGAAGAAGCTGCCCGCTAGGGTACTGTGCAACTTTCTTCCCCTTGGGTTTCCCCCTAAATGCTGAACAGGACGTTGCTGTTTGCTGCCCAGCAGTCACACCTTTCCCCTCTTTGCTTGTGTAGCCTAACTTTGTCCTAACGTCCACCCCCCGGCCACCTGACTCAGTGACTCCTGATGTCGCCATCTAGTCACCAGGGCCCCATTCCCCTGCCCTTTAAGGGGTAACCTAGGGGTGCTTCTGGGAAGGTTTCTTTGCTCTTAGGGACAGACAAGGAAGAAACAGCCTCCCAGTTCACTGGTGAAGAAAGAGCCTGGAGCCTGCAGAACAGTCACTCAACACAAGCAGGACCGGCAGTTGCCTGTTTCTCCCCGGATCTGGCTCCCACCCCGTCCTGTTCTGCTCCCATCTGAACCAGCTCATCTCCAGGCCTGAACGCCACCCTTGATTTCTTTGGTGGCCCATACTGGACCCCATAATCTTCCTATATCTCTATATTCATTTTGCAGGTATATAGTCTTTAGAGATTTGGGTAATATATATATATGTACGAATTATTGTGTGTTAGAAAATGAATGTATTCTCATACTTGACTTGATAATCTACTAAAATATGGAATTCAAGGTGAACATCATTATTGCTTGGAACGTTATCATAGCTCCCTGACTTCAGATGCTTTTGTTACTGTTCAGTGATCTGCCACCAGTGATTCCATTGATCTGTGACCTGTTTTATCTCCCTGAAATTCTCTTTCTTCCTAGGCCCCTGGAGGTTTGCAATAGTCTGCATTTTCTCGATTAGGTCCTCATTGGGCGCTTCTAACCTGGACTCTTCCATGTTAGTTCAGGAGAGTTCCTAACAGTCAACTGGATCCTATTTCTCTGGTCAGAAGGAGGGTAGTCAGTTTGTAAATGTGCCCCCTCAGCCTTGAAGCATGGCCGGTTCAGAAGAGGAGTCCTGGGACGGGACTTCTGGTCAGAATCCTTCCTGGCCACTGTCTGAACCACACATTAGAGGGGCAGTTAGCATCCTGGCTCTGTTTCTTGTGCCTGAAACTTGTGCACCCAGGTCATGTATTTAAGAGGATATGATTGTGAATCACTAAATGGAAAGTGACTAATTAGCTTTTCGGCTGTTTTATTGAAAAGATAAGAAGCATGAGATTTATGGTATTTCTTTGAGAGTCTTTGATTAGAATGGATGTTTGAGCAGCTCATGCTATTTAAGAGAGAATTTCTAAACTGTGGTTTTAAATATTTAAAGCATGCACATTAAAATTCATCCTTACTCAGGTCTGTGCTTTCTGAGAGTGTTTGATTTTTGTTGCTTATGGAAGTTGTCAGTTTTGATCATCCAGATGTGATGCGTGAAGCCCCCGTGCTATCCCAGAAATGCTTACAGGCCAGCTTTCCACCCTCGGATTGTGGGTTGGGTGCTATTCAGACACGTATCACCATGTTGCTCTTTAAAGAAGTATTCTTGAATTTTGTTGGAAATCTTAAGGTTTCTTACTTGTTTTGTTTTGTACTATTTTTCTGCAAGTTTTGGTGAAATGTTGGAGGAATCCTACACAAGTCCACTAAAGAAATATTATTCATTCATCTTGATTGTATAGAAGAACCAGTCATTCTCCCCAGCATAGATCATTTATTTTTCTTGCATGTTTCTAGGCCAAGTTGGTTCCTAACTAAGGAATATTTTTTTTCTTTTTCTATTTATCTTCATTTCTTTATCTCTCCCATAGAGATTAAGACATTCCAAACATGGTGATCAAAATGCCTTATTCATTACATAGTATAACTAAGAGAAATACAGAGACTCTTAACAAAAAGCCTTGGGACTTGAAAGTATATCCCTTTCCATTTAATTGGAGTTTTTTGTTTTCTTTTTTGCAGTCACTGTGCCATTTGTTTATTTGCTCTCTGGTTGTTAACACACCTTTTTTTTTTTTTTTTTGCTTGTTCTGCCTTGGTGTTAAATATTTAGCTTTATCCTTCTAGGTATCTGGTTCATTTGACAGAAAAAAAGGTTATTTGCTTCTGATGAAAGATGAAGAAATGTACCTTCCAGAAAAGACTTGATTTGAAAGAGCCCCATTTCTAGTGACCTGGCAAAGGCTGCTGCTTTTTTAAATTTCAAGATCTTTAATCTGGCAGTGACTGTTTTTGAGTTTGTTTTTTTTTTTAATTGGAGTATAATTGCTTTACAATGTTGTGTTAGATTCTGGTGCACAGCAGTGTGAATCCGCTCTGTGTATACATGTAGCCCCTCCCTCTAGAGCCTCCCTCCAGATCCCCCCTCCACCCTCTATGTGATCACAGAGTGCCGAGCTGGGCATCCTGTGCTATCACAGAGTGCCGAGCTGGGCATCCTGTGCTATGCAGCAGCTCCCCGTGAGCTATCTGTTCTACACATGGCAGTGTATCTGTGTCAATGCTACTGTCTCAATTCCTAAGGGGGTACCCCCTCCTTACCCCCAACCTGTGCAGGCTTTTGAGCTGCAGGTGATGCTCGCATTATCCCTGATGCTGTGAGAAAGAGTTCTTTCTTCCTTTCAGATAGCAGACAATCCCTGAGGTTTGCAGCCTACAGTCCCGCAGATAAGCAAGGGTCATATGCCACCCCCGTTGTGAATGCTGAAGTCCATTGCCAGGGTCTAAGGCACATGGAAGAGGTCAAAGTATGCAGCTTTGAGCACCCCTGCGGCTTTGAAATAAACACACTTGGAGAAGTGAGGTTGAGCAGGGTCTGGCAGAGATTTGAGAAAGTGTTGGTCCTGGCTCCCAATTGTACTTGCAACACGCCCCCATCCCCAGCCTCCAGGAAGCATTCTCCCTCCCTACCTGTTCAAGCAGACTTAAGGATTCTCCTGGAACTGCCTGGCCCAGCGTCCATACTGGAGAGCAGATTGAGCCATAGGACAAATGGGAAAGAAAAAAGGGAATGTGTTCCTTGCCCGTTCTAGATTTGTTGCGTGTTTCTAGGGTATGTTGGAATATTTACATAAGCCATTTGTGAATAGAAATGAAGGGAACAAACTTGTGACTATTACAGCATTATATTACTTGTGTTGCAGGAAGAGAGACCCCTTCCAGGGCCTGAAACTGGGCTCTTGTCTAACACTCGGAAATGAACTGTCTGAGGAGACACATGTGCTGACAAAGCAGGAGATTTTATTGGGAAAGGGCACCCAGGTGGAGAGCAGTAGGGTAAGGAAACCCAGGAGAACTGCTCTGCCGCATGGCTCGCAATGTCGGGTTTTATGGTGATGGGATTAGTTTCCGGGTGGTCTTTGGCCAATCATTCTAATTCAGAGTCTTTCCTGGTGGCGCATGCATCGCTCAGCCAAGATGGATGCTAGCAAGAGGGATTCTGGGAAGCGGACGGACACGCGGTGTCTCCTTTAGACCTTTCCCGAACTCTTCCGGTTGGTGGTGGCTTATTCCGTATTCCTTATCTGGATCTCCTGTCATAAAACAACTCATGCAAATGGTTACTGTGGTACCTGGCCAGGGTGGGTGATTTCAATCAGTGTGCTTCCCCTAACACTTGGGCAGGTAGATGAATAGGAGAAGATGCTCTAAATTCAAACGAGTGGGTCCTCAGTTGCCTTTCACCTGCCGGGCAGGTGGCATAGGTTGTGAAGCAGCCAGGTTATGAGTTCATAGGCCGGATAGCCCTTGGACGAGAAGAGAGGACATGCCTTGCAAGTGAATGTTGGAGCTCATTTTTTTTTTGAAATGCTGTTCACTCCTCCAACAACACTGTAACCAAAGCCTTGTCTGACTCAGCCAGTTGAGTCAGACATATGGATGCTATATATGGAGTCCTATATATGGATACTCTTCCTTTCCTGTACGTCAGAAAGGATCTGCTTTTATCTAGATTTGAAGCCTGTCTCTCTTTTCAGTTTCTTATTAATAAATGCAAGAATGTGATAATATTGAAAGAGTTTGGATCTCATCTAGTACTTTGTAGATGGAATATTAGTCTTCAGTATGTTAGCTTGATAAAATCTGGAAATAGCTTGTCTCCCATGTTTGCCATTAAAAATAATGGTTAGAGAGAATTTCACTTTGGAGATACACAGCATGATAGAAGTACAAATAGCGGAACATCGTATGAAATGATGCGTAATGTCACTAGAAGTAAAGTAATAAGGAAATAAAATAGCAAGACTTTAAACCTATCAACTTAAAAAATTGATGATTCTGTGGAAGCTTGGCCTGGGGGATTAAGAGTATGAACTGTGGATTTACATTCCAGCTCTTCCGCATACTTTCAGATGTTATTTAATGTCTCTCTGCCTTGGTTTCTTCATCTGTAAAAACAAGAGAGCAAAATCTAGCCACAGGGTTATTATATGGATTCAGTGCAGCAAAGTACTGAAAATAGCACCTGGAAATGGTAAATGCTATTCAAGTGTGGAAAATAAATTCCTAGTGTTGAGTGAACTTCATTTCTTAAAAAAAGTGCTTTTGAATCCCTGCGGTGTGCCTACTCCTGTTGTGGGCTTGAGACGGGAGTGGTGAACAGAAGGTGGGATGGTTGGGTGGGGGTTGCCTGCTCTCCTGGAGCTTACATAGGACAAGGGGAGGCTGATAATACACAGGCAAATAAACACAAGAACCAGAGCACCTTGGGTGGTGAGAAGTGTGTTCTGAAGAGTGTCCAGATGTCTAGTCTGTACTTGGTGTCTTGGCATTCTGTCTTAGCATTTTTAAATTCTAAGAATTTAGAAGTGTTCCAGTTCTATACAAAATCTTGTGCGTGAATGTTTTTAGTAGCTTTATTTGTAATTGCCACAGTCTGGAAATAACCCAAATGTTCCTCAACCGGGGAAGGTGTGAACAAACTGTGGTACATAGTGTGGAATTGTATTTAGCCATAGAAACGAATGAACTCTGACAGACCCCAGGTCATGATGAATCTCATATGCACTGTGCTTGGGAAAGAAGCCAGGCATAGAGGCTGCACACTGTATAGTTATATTTAAATGACATTCTGGAAAAGGCTAAGTGTGGGAACAGAAATCAGATCTCGGTTGCCAGGGGCTGGGGTAAGGGAAGTAAATCAGGGGAATTTGGAGCCCGTGGAACTGTTCTGTATCTTGATTGTGATGGTGGTGGTCACAAGGTTGATTACATTTGCTGAAACTTGCAGAACGGTACAGTAAAGAGGGTACAATTTACCATAGATAAATTATGCTTTAATTAAAAATGAAAAGTTTCCTAAGCAGAAAAATAGTGTTGCTGTTCAAATGGCAAATAATCTGGTCATTGTGGTCATGAAGAATTTCGGAAGAGAGGAGATGGAACAGATAGATAGTAGGGAAATTGAGAGAGAGAAGGAAGATTGACCCTTTTTCCTTGAGGGCAATTTGCATTTATTCAGCAAGTAATTATGGGGCACCCATTATGTGCCAGGTCCTGGCATATAGTCTAGGCATAGACTGTACCTGTAAACAAAACAAAAAACCCTAATGGGGGTTCAAGTTGTGTATTAAGATGCAAATATGCTTTCCTGTTTACACAATGAGGCTACCTTTAGGAATGTATTGTAAGGGAGTAAGGGGGACATAAAGATATACATTCAGCAATTTTATGTGAAGAACTATTTTAAAAGACAAAAGCTGAAAACAACCTAAAGTCTGACAGTGAGAGATTGACAGGGAAACTATGGTAAAAGTGACCATTAAAAGAAATAAAGTTTTATTACATGTATTTATGTGGAGAGGTGTCCAAGATATGCAAAGTATAAACCTGGAGTTAAAAAGCTGATTCCTGAGTGTTAAAAAAAATCTGGGGTAAAAAAAAAAAAAAAAAATCTGGGGTTCTACACATTAGTCTCTGTTTTTTTATGGTGGGAGCAGGGGACTTTGGTATATTTTTTATTTTTTTTACATAATGAAATTCCATTTTAAAAAATTATGGGCAATGTAAGTATTTGAATTTTAGGAAAAAATCACTCAAGACAAAAACAAATATTACACATAATAGGCAAAAATGAATGCCATATATATTCTAGGTGATACTCTGTCCTGGAAGTAAGGATTTTTTTTTAACGTGGAAAACAAATGCTTTCTGTTGTCAAATGCGAAAGAGGCTTCTTTTGGAGAAGCATGCAACATTTTTACTGGGGATACTTAAAATATCAATTCATTTAATATTTTGATGAAATGAAGAGTTGACTCATTGGAAAAGACTGATGCTGGGAGGGATTGAGGGCAGGAGGAAAAGGGGATGACAGAGGATGAGATGGCTGGATGGCATCACCAACTCGATGGATGTGAGTTTGAGTGAACTCCGGGAGTTGGTGATGGACAGGGAGGCCTGGTGTGCTGCAGTTCATGGGGTTGCAAAGAGTCGGACACGACTGAGCAACTGAACTGAACTGAATTGAAGATTGGTCTAGCCTTTGGAAAGCCAAGTTATGTCTTTTCCTGGCCCTTCACAAAATAGAGCATTTTGTTTACACATTCTTCACTCAAAATAAAAATAAAATAGCTTCTGTTAGCTAAGAAGAAAAGGGAGATTTTTTTTCTGAACACAGTCCTGATTATATGTTAGAATAAAATGTGATACAGTACTCATATTATGGACATAGATAAGGAGAGTAAAGCCAGCTGCAGAGAATGCTTCTAGTTTTACATAATTCAGCAAGCTTTCACAGAATTCAGCACCATGGATAGCTACAGTGTCCTGGAACAGAAGAGTTACTCCCAACCAGTGATTCAACTTTTAATCAAGCAATGAAACTGAATTTGTAAAGTTCATTCAGTCAGCAGTGCATCGAGTTTTAAACTACCTATATACCTGTTGAGAATAAACATATACAGTGTTATGAACTAGGACCAAGAACCTGGATATTCCTAAACAATTGCCATTGCAGAAAGCACAGATGAGTGATGACCACAAGACTCTCTAAAACAGTTGAATACATTAACTTGTATGTGAACGCTTGCAAGTCACTTCACATAAAACTGTCCTATTAAATTATAGACCTCAATAGATGCTCAGTAAAAATGTCAAACTTTGAAGGTTGGTATTTTGACTTTTTTGCATCATTATTGTATTTACCGTTACATTTTGGGTTTACAGCCTATACATTTTTCTGTATTCTTAAGTTTTTCTGAAGGATAATTTGTTGCATGGTAGGAATTTTAGCTGGAGTGTCTTTGGTGACTAAGTTTTATTGAGTCAGATGGAATTGCATTTACATTCAAAGGCACAGCACTTGAATATTTATGTGAAAATTCACAACTGATAAAGCATTCCCTAGCAGACTTGGCAGCTCAGAAGGAAAATACAGTATTTTTCATATCTTTTAAAACCCATGTCTCCATTTAATAACATAAAAATCCCTCAAACTTTCTTTAGTTTTTAAATCTTCTAATTAAAATAAATATTATGACAAATATAAATCAATCATGATGATCAGAATGTGTTTTTCCATAGTGTTAGTTGCTCAGTCAGGTCTGACTCTTTGTGATGCCACGGATTGTAGCCCGCCAGGCTCCTCTGTCCATGGAATTCTCCAGACAAGGATACTGAAGTGGGTTACCATTTCCTTCTCCAGGGGATCTTCCTGACCCAGAAATCGAATCTGGGTATCCTGCATTGCAGGCAGATTCTTTACCATCTGAACCACCAGGGAAGGCCCTGAGTATTCTGGTATAGCCCTCCTAGGGGGAAGGGAAGAGGGTGACTTACTGGTTAACCAGTTGGGAAGGTAGACTTTGTAATCTCCGTCTTAAAAGATGGAAAAAAAAAATTAGGGCCCATGCTGTATTGAAAGTGATTCATTATTTTGAGCTCAAGTTGGGAGGAGATAATCCCAAGCACCAACTATGTACAAAAATGCTGTCCCAGACACTGTAGTGAATAGAGAGATATCTGAGCTGTTAACCTACAACCTAGTGAGCTTGTAGTTTAATAAAGAAAATAAGACACACACAGCTATAATGAAACTGTAACTGTAGAAAAAGGCTCATCTAAGTATAATAAAAGATGTGTGTGCTAAGTCACTCAGTCATGTCCGACTGTGACCCCATGGACTGTAGCCTGCTAGGCTCCTCTGTTCATGGGATTCTCCAGGCAAGGATGCTGGAGTGGGTTGCCATGCCCTTCTCCAGGGGATCTTCTCAAGCTAGGGATTGAACCCAAATCTCTTACATCTCCTGCATTGGCAGGTGAGTTCTTTACCACTAGCGCCACCTGGGAAGCCCAATAAAAGATGTGAAAGTGAAAGTGAAGTCGCTCAGTTGTGCCCGACTCTTTGCGACCCCATGTATAGTAGCCTGCACCAAGCTCCTCTGTCCATGGGATTTTCAAGGCAAGAGAACTGGAGTGGGTTGCCATTTCCTT
Organism: Capricornis sumatraensis; assembly: GCF_032405125.1. NCBI lineage: Eukaryota > Metazoa > Chordata > Mammalia > Artiodactyla > Bovidae > Capricornis > Capricornis sumatraensis. Next base: position 41,001,218 of record NC_091080.1, on the reverse strand, counting down.
CTCCAGAGAATCTTCCCAACCCAGGGATCAAACCGAGGTCTCTCACATTGTAGACAGACGCTTTACTGTCTGAGCCACCAGGGAAGTCATATTTTTTAAAAAATTATATTTATGTATATAAAAGATGTACATAAATATAATTTTAAAAATATGGTATGATAGTGCCAGAAGGAAAGATCTAGGGATTCAGGATGTGGAGAAGTAATATCAAGCTCCTTCTTCACCTTTTTTTGGGAAAGGGGAGAAAGGAGAAGTCAGGAAAGGCTTAATGGAAGAGGTGGCCTTTTGAGCTCAAAGGGTGGAGCTATGGGGTACTTGGGCTCAGTCGCTCAGCTGTGTCCAGCTCTTTGCAACCCCAGGACTATAACCCACCAGACTCCTCTGTCCATGGAATTTTCTAGGCAAGTATACTGGAGTGAGTTGCCATTTCCTACCCCAGGGGGATCTTCCCAACCCAGGGATTGAAGCCACATCTACTACCTCGGCAGACAGATTCTTTACCACAGCGCCACCTGGAAGCAAGCAGCTGAGGAATATGAAGGCCAGCTTTACTGGCAGGCACATTTCAAGTAGAAAAGTAAAGGGGATTAAAGCCTGGAAGCATATATGGGCGCAGTGCTCATCAGACCTTGAATGTCAAGCTGGGAAATTTGGCCTTCGCCCATCATTCAGGTAGTGGTTTGGTCACATTGGTGGACAGCACAGAGATGGGGGTCTGCTGAGGTCTTCTGTGTCCAGGCATGCCTTCCCTGCTCTACTAGGCAGAACAAACATGGTAACAGGAGATTGAAGCGCAAGAGGGAGGAAGAGATTGTATATGAGGACCTAGATCCTATCCATCTGCTTAATGATGCAAGAACATATATGCACCCAACTGAAGAGGTGCTAGACAAGTTGGTCAAACCATTAGCAGAGATTGCGAGCCGAGGAGAGTCAGGAGAGCCGGAGACATCCCTGATGGTTAATGATGGACAAAGACGGTTTTGTTTGTTGGCAAGGAGGAGGGTGCAGTGCTTACCTGATGTGTCAATGAGCCTGATGCTGAGTCTGTGTTAGATTTTAGAAAGCACTGGTCACTTGTCACTCTCTAGCAATCACATTGTGGATTGCAGTGTCTGATACTCTGGTTTGGGTTGTCACTGCCGAGAACTGATTTCCTGCTGCCAGCCTCCGCAGTTCAAGCTCAAGAAGTCTGTTGGTTTCATGCGTATAATTCTGCCCTCAGAGAATTAGAGACTCTTACTTTGTGGGTTGGCTCACATTTGTGGGATTCTTGCTTTCTGTGACTTTCCCGACCCAGAGAGTGTGAAGCTCTCTTAAACTGCTGTCTTATTGATTTACCTACATGCTTTTTGTATTTGTGCCAGAGGCACAAGGAAAACACCTTAAAAACTGAATAAAGAAAGAAATATGGATGTACTGAGACTCCCCTCTGTGTCAGGGGACTGAGGCTGGGATCAGAGTGTCAGCACCCTGGTTAGGCTTGAGGCAGGACCTGGGAGTACCACTGGCCTTCTCGGGACCAGCCTGACCTCAGGAGTGGGAAGATGAGGATGTGAGTACAAAGTGGACAAGACGGAAGTGCAACACGGTAGGGAGGGGAAGGTATACACCTGTGCACAGGTGTGTGTGTGTGTCTGTTATTTTATTCTGTTTTTTACTTAAAAATTTTATTGAGTATAGTTGATTTACAGTATTGTGTTCATTTCAAGTGTACAGCAAAGCAATTCAGTTGTACATATACTTATATCTGTTCTTTTCTGATTCTTTTTTTTTAATTTTTATTTTTACTTTATTCTTTTCGATTCTTATCTGATTCTTTTCTCATACAGTAGTTAGAGAATATTGAGTTGTGTTCCCTGTGTTGTGCAGTCAGCCCTTGTTGGTTATCTGTCTTGATTTAGTTGTGTGTGTGTGTTAATCATAGGTGTGTGTATTTGACAGGATTCTGTGAACATGGCGGAAAAGAGTGGAAAGACCTAAACTAGGATGTTACTGTATCCTGTGGTGGGGAGTAGGGAGAAGGGACAAATAAAAAAAAAGACTGACAAAAATTTAGCTTATAGGAAATGATCTCATTAATGGAAAAAGTACACGCTATGTATAGATGCAAGCAAATGAAAGGGAAAGAATATTTATAGCAAGAATACTCTCATAGGGGATGTGAGGCCTGAGAACAACCTAACACTGGGAGCGTGTGATGTTGCTTTTCTTTACTGATACGCTAAATTTGAAGACGTCCACCAGGTTTCTCCGTTGTGCAGATGAAGTTTTCCTTTGTAGGAAATAAAGCAGTCTGGAGGGTGGTGCTCTACGATTGTGTAAATATCCTGTTTCCCAACAGTTCTGCACTTGGTGATTTTAGCAACCGTTGGTGTCCCTCATCCAAGATAATTATTACTCTGGTGAATACAAAGTGGTGATTTTTCTAATTGTCTAATTTTTCTTGTATCAGTTGGTATTCTTCTGTGAAAAAAAACCTTCCTTTCTCGTCCGCCCTTTTAAATCAGTATCAGTGTGAACTTGTGGATTTTTAAAATATAAACTTAAGATTTAATGTGTGTTTATAATCCATTTCTAACATTAATCATTTCGATGTTACATTCTCCCATGCCCCTATCAGAAAAGTTTTGGAGAAATAGTATCTGGGCTGAGTGAATGAAGTAATGGTAGGAAAGTGATGAATAAATCTGCGTTTACCGAGAGTTTCTATCTGTCAATCTACTGTACTTTTCTTTTTATTTCTCGCTAGGTCTCATGGACTAATTGGCTCTCATTCAGCCGGAACCTAACAGATAAGTCATCCTTCTGTGTGTGAAGACAATGCTCAGTTTAAAAACTGCTCTGAAAATGATGAAAGCAGGATCGCCCCGGTGACGCTGTCAGGGGGCAACAAGCAGCTTGAGAATTTCCTCTTCTCCAGGTAGCAGCTTGAAGGAGACCCTTTTCCATTAAGGAGGACTGCATGGCAGGCAGCCCCCACTGACGGCTGGAAAATGAGCGTTCCCGTGGTGCCTAAGAAGTCATGTTACAGCGAATTGCGGGACAGCAGAAACGGATCAAAAAATAATAACGACCGAGTCCTGAGTTTGGGAGATGCCAATGCCAACCCCATCGTGTTGGAGGTTGGCTCCTCTTCTGACGAGCCTGCCACGTGTGCTGTGCCAGAGGAAGTTGGAAATGCAAATTCGAGGGGACCAGAGAGTAGTCCCCGTGTCCCGAAGGAGTTTCACCCACTTCAGGGCTTTGCAAAGGCATCTCAGGCTGGCCCCACCGGCCTGAAGGATTTTAAATTCTCTCCGATGGCTCAGAGAGAACGGAATGAAGAGTCCGAGCTGGAGAGAGGCGCAGACCACCTGCAGGTCCTTCGTGGTCTCCAGGGACCAGGTCTGCCGAGTCGGAGGACTGTCATGGGCGAGTCCAGCCTGGAGGTTCCAGCTAAGCGGGAGGCTGATGTCCCCTGGCCTGTCGCCAAGGATAAGTTGGCCAAGACCCTTGACAACGAGGAACTGAGGAGGCATCCTTTGGAAAGAGTTAGCAGTTCTGCTGCAGCAGTGGACGTGCTCACAAAGGAGTGGGCTGGGGGCCTGGCCTGGCCGCTTCCACAACCCACAGGGCTGGGTTCCCCAGAAGCCCCACATCCGGTGCCCGGCAGTGGCGAGGGGCCGCTGAAGACGGGGACAGCCCCTTCTCCAGGGCTGCTTTGTCCTCTGGCGGACGGGACCTCAGAGGGAAGGGGCGCACGTCATCCTAAACCATCTACCTCAGTAACCGTGGAGACCGTCCCCTTAGAGACCCATCCAGAGAGGGGACGGGTACCCAAGCTCAGCGCCCAGAGCACAGCACCTTCTGCCCATCCAGAGGGTGCTCTTGATTGCTCTCTAGCCTCAAAGGATGTCTTGAGGAGGCCAGAAGCACAAGTGGGTCCAGGAAAAGTGGAGCCCAAGACAGAACTGAGACCTGTCCAGCCCAGGGCTGTGCAGGAGTTCAAGTCCACCCAGGTGGGCGAGCTGGGGTGTCGTCAGGGGCATGGCGTGTCACCTCTTGGGAGAAAGGAGCCAGCTGGGGAGGCGCAGCCAGGAGCCTCGGCCGCTGGGTTAAGCAGCCTGGCACACAGCGTTCTCCACCCCCTGGACACAATAAGAGACAGAGATGAGCCAGAGAAGGGAGGTGAGGACGGGTCTCTCCGAACCACCCCCAAATTGAGCCCCGGTTCCTCACAAGCTGCGGATCAGCAACCCATGGCCATAAGTTTGCCAGGTGCAGCTCGGAAGCTGGGTGAAACAGTGCCCAACGGCGTGTCACCAGGGGATGGTCATGTAGCTTTTGTTTCTGGAGATTCGACTGACAGCAAGCCCTCTGGTGCCAGCGACGAGAGAGGCGTCCTGGGAGGTGGGAACAGTGTCAACACTATGGTTTTTGACTCAGATTCCTCTGTTGGAGAGAGCAAAACTGGGGTCCCTGAGCCCCCCAACCCTCCAAGCAGCCGCTCAGAAGCCGAGGAAGGCCAAGAGGTCTCTCTATCTCTTGCAGAGACCAGGAACCATCTAGAACCTGCAGTAAAGACTGAAAGCACCTCCCCAGTGAGGGCAGATGTCCTTCTTGGTGTCCCCGCGTCCCTCCACCCAGAAACAACTGTGAATGTGGCCCGCCAGCCCCCGCCACCCAGCAGCCGCTTTCAGGACTTGGGCACATCAACTGTGGATGTGGGGTCCCCCCCGGCTGCCCTGCCTCCCGCTGACAGCACCGGGTTGTCACACACCTCCCCCAAAGTGCCTGCCAAGAACGCCTGCCCTGGGGGCCTTCCCCGTCCCGAGGACACACCCGCCTCACTGGAGGGGACGGTGGGCCCCCTGGTTGAGAAGAGGGAAGAGCGGGCGGAACCCAGGCCTGTCGTGATGCCCAAGCCCAAGCACGTGAGGCCCAAGATCATCACCTACATCCGGAGGAGCCCGCAGGCTCTCGGCCAGGTGGACGCGTCTCTGGTTCCCGTGGGGCTCCCTTATGCCCCGCCTGCGTGCAGCGTGGCTCTCCCCAAAGAGGACAAGGCGGTGGGTGCCGACCTGAAGCCGGCTGCCGGCCTCTACGAGAAGTTCAAGCCGGACCTCCAGAGGCCCCGGGTGTTTAGCTCCGGACTAGTGGTGTCGGGGATCAAGCCCCCAGGACATCCCTTCAGTCCAATGAGTGAGAAGTTTCTGCAGGAGGTAAGAGAATGTCATTGTGAGACAGTCTGTGAGTTGAACATTCTGAAGTTCATGAGGTGTTTTCAATGAATCGTGAAAGCAGAGTGTCCTCTTTTAGCAAATTATAGATGATGATGGACGTATTTGTATAGAAAGGGGTGTTTTGAACGAGAGCAGATTGCAGGCAAATGAATGGTTTCCTCTGGAAGAGACTGATGACCAGAATGAGGTGGATCTAACATCTAAAGGGATTCTTTTAAATTCTACCTGACATAATACATAAAAGTTAGAAAAGTGTTTAAATTGGCTTCCACATTTAAATTGTTCTTGTTGTTCGGTCACTCAGTCATGTCCGACTCTTTGCAACCCCATGGCCTGCAGCACAGCAGGCTTCCCTGTCCATCACCATCTCCTGGAGCTTGCTCAAACTCATGCTCATTGAGTCAGCAATGGCACCCAACCATCTCATCCTCTGTTATCCCCTTCTCCTCCTGCCTTCAATCCTTCCCAGCATCATCAGGGTCTTTTCCAATGAGTCAGCTCTTTGCATCAGATGGCCAAAGTATTAGAGTTTTAGCTTCAGCATCAGTCCTTCCAGTAAATATTCAGTGTTGATTTCCTTTGTTTTTGATCAGTCTCTTAGTCATGTCCAATTCTTTGCGACCCCAAGGACTGCAGCATGCCAGGCCTTGCTCTCCTTCACTATGTCCTGGAGTTTGCTCACACTCATGCCACTGAGTCAGTGATTTCCTTTAGGAATGACTAGTTTGATCTCCTTGCTGATAAGTGAGCATAATTCTTCTATAAAGTAGTGGGAAAAAAACTCAAATGAATATATTGGTCAAATTGCTCAGACTTGATCCTCTTCTGAAGGAGACTATTTCCCTACGGGAGACTTTTGTGTTTGTACACAGTACAGTGAGTAGAAAATAACATGTTAGGCATGGGCTCTGTTTTAAGTCAAAACAAGAATTACAGGTAGCATTTAGTCGAGTGCCCGCTATGTACTGGGACCACATGGCGTCACATTTCATCCTTGCTCATCTTTGCTAATCCTTGCTGCGGTTGTCTGGAGGGTGAGATTGTGGTGCTCTCATCATCGTCCGGATGAGGAAGCAGATTTGGAGAGCTCTGAGTCCCTCATCTAAAGCCATGAAACAAGGGCAGCGCTGAGATGGCCACTGCGCTGCCCCTCTCAGTGCCGCGGGGCTGGGGCCAGTTGTTCTCCCAGAGCTCAGAGAGCAGGTTTTCTCTGGACTCAAATCTCGTGACAGCCAGCGATCAATTGAGAGGAAAGTGAGGCCAGGTCAGTGTTCCCCTTGACACCCTCCAGGTCTGCCCAGGCCGCTGTGGACACAGACTGGAGCTGGTAGGATGGCTCAGCTGTTAGGATGCCCTCCGTCTGTCTCCTTCACTTCCTGACCACCTGGCCTTCCTTCCCGCTCCTTTTGCTGCCTCAGGGCCTTTGCACGTCCCTCTGCTCAGAATAGTCTCCTCTCAGATACCTGAGAGACTGTCCTTCACATTCTGTAGTTCTCTGTTCAGAGTATCACTCCATTACGGAGTTTCATTTGAGGGAGTGTAGGTGGTCCTGTGGAAAAGTATCTGCCTGCCAGTGCGGGAGATTCAGAAGACTAGGACTTGATCCCTAGGTTGGAAAGAGCTCCTAGAGAAGGAGATGGCTACCCACGCCAGTATTCTTGCCGGGAAAACTCCAAGGGCGGAGGAGCCTTGTGAGCTACAGGCCATGGGGTGGCAGGGAGTTGGACACGACTGAGCACGCTTCATTCAGTTTTTCAAATCAGTTCTGTGCCACCTTCTCCCCCCAAAAAGATACCCCAGATTTTTCTCTGAGAAACACCTTTGTGAGAAAACCTGTATTTGGAGATACAGGCAAGAATCCTGTTCTTTCTCTGTGGCCCGTCTTAGCGTTTCTTGTGTATATTTTCCGTCTTTGTGGCTTCTGGTCCTTCCGTAAAATACAGAGTAGTTTCTGCTTTAGATGCACATCCCTCCCTGCCCACCCCTCAGATATTCTGTAATCTTAACCGTGTGGAAGCTGTCCCAAGTCTTCACGAAGTGGCTTGAGTGTTTCTGCAGTTTTAGTAGCTCTGAGGGGTCGGGAGAGACCCCGTTAGCACAGGGACAGAAGTACCACTGAGCACCAGCCCCATGATCTGAGGACTGTTTTCTGCCTTAATCAGAGAATCTAGGGCCCAGACCCTTTCTTCAGGCTACAGTAAGAATCTATTTGCTTGTGTGCCTGAAATGATTTTAGAAATTTGAAATCATGAGGATTCTTTAGTTTGCTTTAAAATTATTTCTCTAAAAATACTCCATTGGAGAAGGAGGGAAAAAAAGCTCCATTTGAGGTTAAGCTCTCTGTGTCTATGACTGTGCAGTGACACCTGCTGTGTTTTGTCAATCAAGATGAAAGTAAAGAGTGTGACGCTTTTTTGTAGACGCTCTTGTTTTATTAAAAATGCACAGATTAGGCATCTAAGGAATACTTTTTGTTATCTTACCAGAGACAAATTACCCAACAAAATGATAGGCACCGAAGTTCCTGGAACTGTTAAGGTAGTTTTTGAATGGTGGCATGATGAATTTTGACCCAGGAAACCTATCCCGTTTGAAAACAATGGAATAATTACTGAGATAAGACATTGCAATCTGAAAAAGCCACAGATGTAGGTTAGAAATGATAATTTCTTCACGAGAGCACCTGCTGAAAGACATGAACAATGACACCAAACATTTAGACACTAAAATTTAAAAATCGAGGGAATATGAGTATAATTGAAATGCCAAAGATTGATAGTGGGAGAGTAAGTAGAAATAGTGAAAATTTCATCAGGAGCAGATGTAGAATATTCTTTCATAGGAATATAATTTGCTGGAGCCTGAGTTCAGTCTATCTACTATAGTGATCATACGTATTTTACAATGTGATTATGATAAAACTTTAAAGGCCTCATCTTTTGTTTCAATAATGTCAATTTAAAGAGAACCTTTATCTATTTCAGCATTAAAAGAGTATTAAATTAAGGGTTTATCTCTTCAGCAGCCTGGATCACAGCTTTATACCTTCTATTAAAGAATGTTGTTAAATGCCTGTGATTCCTGAATAGATAGGGGTTTGACTTGTAAAATGTATTGTGATTTAGAGTAGACTTAATTAACATGTATGTCTTTTCATAAGCCTCTGACTCTTTTTTTTTTTTTTAACTTGAAGTAAGATTATTTTTCAGTGACTTATGTTCTTCATTTCTAGCACGAGGAAACACTGATGCTATGAACAGGCTTTGTGAGTACAGAATTGCATATATAAAAGGTAGCCATATGATTGCATATATGTAAGGCAGCCATCCATTGTGTTCTAATCCAAACTGTTAACCACAGGGAATAGTAACATGATAACATGATGTTATGTTATTGGATTCAGGAAAGAATGAAACATGATTCCTTTATTTAATAGATGTTTGTTGATTTCAGCTCTGTGCTAGACATTGTTCTAGGTGCTATGAATTCAACAGTCAACAAGACTCTGCCCCAAAACTTCCATTCTAGCGAAACTTGCTCAAACATTCCTGGAGGCACCACCATACTAGGGAAGACAATCAGAGGTAATTCAGTCTCTCATTTTTAATTATATCAACAGAATATAGAGGCCTGAAAACACATCTTTCCATTAACTTCTCTATTCTTCCATTAAATAACCTTTCCTCCCTCATTAACAATGCATAGTTTATTTCCTAAGTAGCCTAATAAAGACTTAACCTAAATTGATAAAGTTCATCAACCTGTTATAAGACAAGGTCACCAGAAAAACTGTGCCTTTTCTCCTTAGGAATAATGAAACTTTCATAATTCCATGAACATCTGCTAAATTCTTGCCTTGCATCATTGACATTACTTATAGACTGACTACTTGCACAAATTCCAATGATTTCATAGCGATAAAATTTTAAAATCTTATGGAGGGAGTTCTTGTTTCTCCCAGTGGAATGTAGATTCATAGAGTATTAGAACCAGCATAGACCGAAGGGATCATCCCGTTGCGGTCAACTTAGAGATGAAGACCCTGGGCCCAGAGAAGGTAAGTGATGGGTGATGGAGCAGCTCAGTGATGCCAGAGTGGTCATTGTTGGAGCCTTGGTCGTAGGACGAGGTTCAACGCTCATCCTATTATGTGCGGTTTTCTGATTGAGCTTCTGGTCATTTATCCTAGGTTGCAGAGCGCCCTGGAAAAGAAGAATTTTGTTCTCCTCCCTATACTCATTACGAAGTTCCCCCAACTTTCTATCGATCGGCCATGCTCCTTAAGCCCCAGCTGGGATTGGGTGCGATGTCACGTTTACCGTCTGCCAAGAGCAGGATCCTGATTGCGAGTCAGAGGTCTTCAGCGAGTGCCATCCACCCACCGGGAACCATAGCCGCAGCTGCCAGTCTCTACAATTCCGACCCTGCAGGTAACCAGTGCAGCAGGGACTGCTTTTCCTGCTGTGCTTTAAAATAGTGAGCGAATAAAATGAGGGTAGCTGTCTAAAGTAGGAACGCCTCTCCTTCTTTAGAAGGGCCTTTTTCCGTTCTTCCATTTGATTGTAGATGTGGACACTTGTCAAGACTCCTCTATCTACTGCTGTCTTCCTCTGTGCACCCTTAAAATGACGGCCCTTATAATCACCACTTGACAGCTTTTAGTTTCTCCCCTCCCTGATACATCTTATGGACCAGGGTTCAAAAAATTGTTTCTCTAAAGGGCTACCTAGTATTAATACATATTTTAGGCTCTCTGGACCATAATGATCTGTGTTGTAACTACTTAGCATGCATGTGGCCAGAGAGTATATGCATGCATGGGTGCACCTGTGTTTCAACACAGCTCAGTTTGCACAGATGCAGGCACACCATGGAGATGCTGTGGGTTCAGTTCCAGTATTTGCTTCACGCAGTAAAGCGAGTTTTGAGGGTGTGTGTGTGTGTGTGTGTGTGTGTGTGTGTGTGTGTGTGGCTTCCCAGTGCACCTAAAAATTACGCTCATGCTGTGTCTGCTCAGTCTTTCAGTCATGTCCAGCTCTTTGTGAACCCATGGACTGTAGCCCACCAGGCTCCTCTGTCCATGGGATTTTCCAGGCAAGAGTGCTGGAGTATGTGGGATAGCCATTCCCTCCTCCAGGGGATCTTCCCAACCCAGGAATTGAACTCATGTGTCCTGTTTCTCCTCCATTGCAGACAGATTCTTTACCCACTGAGCCATCTGGGAAGCACTGGAGTCTATTAAATGTAGGCTATTAAAGTCTATTAAATGCAATAACATTATGTATTAAACATTGCAATAACATTATGTATTAAACATGGCAATAACATTATGTATTAAAAAGCAGTGTATCTACCTCAATTAAGAGCTGTTTATTTATAAAAAATCTGAACCATCATCTGAGCCTTCAACAAGTCATGCTAATAACATCAAATATGACTGATTACGGACCAACATAACAAGCATAATAGTAATTTAAAAGTTTGAAATATTGTGAGAGTTACCAAAATTTGACACAGAAACATGAAGCGAGCAAATGCTGGTTGGAAAATGGTACTGATAGAGTCCTTGAGGGGGGTTGCCACAAACTTTTGGTTTATTTAAAACCGCAGCATTTGTGAAGTGCAGTAAAATGAGGTATGTCTGTAGGGGACTGGATTTGGCCTGTGGACAGAGACCTTCCTGAAGTACAGCAGTGACCGTGTCACTCTTTTCAGCTTGTACACGTCTTGAACAACCCGTGTGTGCCCACAGAATGGCCCTCCACCTGCCCCCGCCCCGTCCTGTTCTGCACTGGCTGGACCAGGTCCCCCCACTGATGTTCTCGGCTCTTCTCTTTCTGTCTCTCCGTCCCTTCTGCTCGTGTCATTTCCTCTAAGTTTTACTTTATTGTCCTGTCTTATTACGGAAATAATACATACCTGTGGTAAAAAAACTTTGAATATAGAAAAGTATAAGGAAGAAAGTCACTGTACTTACATTTTTAGCATCCAGCCAGAGTTAATAATATGGAAATTTTTCTTCCCACGTGTTTCTTTCCGTGCATGCTTTAATAGCTGAATTAATACTGAATGTGAATTTTGATTTTTCCTACTAATAATATATTGTAGGCATTTCCTATGCTGTCAGTGTTTTAGAAATATTTTAATGGCAGCATGAGATTCTGTTTTATTCCCTTACTTGTTGTTTTAACAAATTCTGGGTGGTTATTATGTACTAACAGTTGTAAATCGAGGGCTGCAGCAGTGAGCAGAGAACTGCCTTTGTGCAGCTTAGTCTAATGGATGAAATAGACAGTAAAAAAGCACAAAGATAAAGGCATTAGTAGAGATTGTGATACGTGTTAGGAAACCGAGAAACATAGTGCTTTGAGAAATTGCGACTGTAAGAGTGTTATATGAATGGGACAAAGGTGGTTCTGGGCAGCCTCTTGGAGGAGGTAGAAGAGTGGGTGGGGAATAGAATCAGGATTTACTTATGCAAATTGGGCTTTGCTCATTCTCCACTCTCATCCATAATGTTGCAGTTTGAATCTTTGAATTTATTTGTTTTCTTTCATATTCTTCTCTTAGATTTTCTGAAGTGTAATTATTGCATAAATGCATATTTTAAACATTTTTTTAAGGCTGACTTATTTTCTAGAAAATGTGTAATAATTATTTTTATACTGTTGCTGAAATGCTTCTCAATGCCACACCCTTGCTAGTGTTGAGTATTACCGTTACAGTGATTATCACCACTACTGCTGTTATTATTGTATTTCTTTTTAAAAATGTTATATTTTTCTTGGCTGCTTCGGGCCTTGGTTGTGGCATGCAAACTCTTCGTTGTAGCAAGTGGGATTTCTGACCAGGGGTCACACCCAGGCCCCTTGCATTGGGAGCGTGGACTCTCAGCCACTGGACCACCGGGGAAGTTCCTGCAATTCTTTTATTATTAGTGGAAGAAAACATTTTTTAATCTGTTTGTCATTTTGTGAGTTGTCATTTACTCAGGTGATTACTGGTTGTCATAGTGGTTAGTAGTTTTCTTGGCAAGCACTGCTGTAAAAATCAGATTATTTTTTTACTGGTTCCCATGATGCGTGTGTATTATGATGGATCTACCTGCTGTTACAGGAGTGCTGCAGGTTAATTATGTGTTCAGTCACTCATTCAACAATTAGTGCTGCAGGGCAGTTACATGTCAACCTTGTTCTAGGTGTGTGATAAAGCCGTGACAGCAGAAAAAAGTCCTGGTCCTTGTTTTAGAGTTTTAGGATGGGAGTGGGCACACTTTTTTTTTTAGTGGATAAATAAATCACATTGTTTATTGGGAGCAGTTGTTCAGTTGCTCAGTCATGTCTGACTCTTTGCGACCCCGTGAACTGCAGCCTGCCAGGCTTTTATTGAAGAAAATGAAGCAGAGAAGGACGAGTAGGAAGCTGGGACAGGAAGAAGGGGGATTCCAATTTTATTTTTTGAAGAAGTGGTTTTAAATGTTTGTTTAAGCATCTACTTGCATTTTCTGCTCCCTTTATGTTTTTATGGCTTTTTTGGTTGTTGCTTTGTTTTCATGTATTGTATATATTTCTTTGGTCATGCTCCACGGCACTCAGGATCTTAGTTCCCTGACCATGGATGGAGCCTGAGCCCCCTGCATTGGGAGCGTGCAGTCTTAACCACTGGACCACCAGGGAAGTCCCAGGATTCCAATTTTAAGTAAAGTGGTTGGGACAGGCCTCCCTGAGAGATGACCTTTAAGCCAGCCCCCAAAGGAGGGCAGGGAGGAAAGAGCCAGTGCAAAGGCCCTGGGGTGGCAAGAAGGCCAGGGAGGCTGGAGCTGAGTGAGGGGAGGATGGGTTGAGAATGGGAGTAGACAGGTGATTGGCATGGAGGGGACTTGCAGGAGGCCTCGGAAGGTCAGCAACCTTTGACTCTGAGTGAGGAAACCACTGGAGGCTTTGGAAGTGAGGAAGTGGGGCAGTGTGATCGGAGTTTTGCGTCAACAGGACCTCTCTCAAGTCCCAGGTTGAGAGCACGCTCTAAGGGGACAGTTTGTCTGTGTTATCTCCCTTCCCTGCCCCACACACTGCCCTCAACTCTACAGACCTCGTTCTGTGTCTTCAGCTCCCTGTGATGGACAGACTCTGAGCCCCTCCTGCATCTGCTCTGGCATGGACCATGCCTCCAGGCAGAGGGAGTGGCGGTGATCAAGCTCCTCTCTTCATTTTCCTTCTCCAAAGGGTCACATTCTTGTGTTGGCTGTTGCACAATTTCTTACGAGTCCTCCATGGTAGACTGTCCCACTGGAACCCCCTACCCATTTCCTGTGTGTGTGTGTGTATGTGTGTGTGTGAGTTGCTCAGTTGTGTCTGACCCTTTGTGACCCCGTGGACTATAGCCCGCCAGGCTCCTCTGTCCATGGGATTTCCCAGGCAAGAATACTGGAGTGGGTTGCCGTGCCCTCCTCCAGGGGATCTTCTTGCTCCAGGGATCCAGCCCACATCTTTTATGTCTCCTGAATTGGCAGGTGGGTTCTTTACCACTCTATGTGGGGAGCATCGTGGCTTTAGGGTGGCTTAAAAGAACCAGATATGCTATAAATACAAGCTAGTCCACAAAGCATGTTCTCCCAGTTTCTTGTTATAAATTAGCACTCTTTCCTAAGACCCTTAAAATTTTACAGATCTTAAGGTGATTTTGCTGAAAAATAAACCTAATCACTTCCTTACTTTGCACATAATTTCTTGTTTTGTGTATGGTGTTTTCTGACTCTACAGTCAGGCATAAACCTATGAAGTTTCACTGTCAAACTCAAGATGCTGTTTAAGTACGCAAAGGACAACAGCAGGACTGCTAGTTACCTCCGTTTGTTGTTGTTGAGTGTTGTTGAGTCTTGTGACCCCCTGGACTGTAGCCCACCAGGCCCCACTGTCCATGGGATTTCCTAGGCAGGAATGCTGGAGTGGGTTGCCATTTCCTTCTCCAGGGGATCTTCCCGACCCCAGGAATTGAACCCGGGTCTCCTGTGTCTTCTGCACTGGCAGGTGGATTCTTTACCACTGAGCCAGTGGGGAAGCCCCAGTTGCCTCCCTCTAGGTGGACATAAAATCTGTCTTAGTGAAACCTAAGATTGAATATAAAAACAATTTGTTAAGAAAACACAATTTTTTATTAGATCCTTCACTACTGAAGAGTTAAACGGGCAGTTCTTTACTGCACTGCCTTTTTAGTAGATTTATAAATGTTTTATGTTCCTTTTTTCTGAAAAACATCTCTCATGGCCTAATATGTTATATAAAAATTGTTAACTTATCTAGTGTACACCGTGTCAGGATATAATCTGTATTCATGGAAATAAGTATACCCAGTGTTGCTGAGAGCATGGCAGTCTTGTATCAACTGGGGCACCCTGAGAGAACTGTAATATTTTTGATGGGGATAGTTAAAGTGTCAGAATCAAGTTTTTAAAAGACAAGATGAGAATACTTTACTCTAGAAATAACCAGAGAAGTTCAGTCAGAAAAGGTAAGTTGAGACAGTTTTTTTCAACTTCTTTTGTAATGAATTCTTCTTGGTAAAGGTAAATTTTATTTTGGATCTCAACATTTGGGTAAACTTGCCTCTTTGGTAAATTTTTTCAAAAGGCAGGTTGAATCCTGCCAAATTTTAAAATGTAGGGCGATCAAGTTACTGTAACATATATTGAAAGACAAGTAAACTTGATTCAGTTCAGTTCAGTCACTCAGTCGTGTCTGACTCTCTGCGACCGCATGAATCACAGCATGCCAGGCCTCCCTGTCCATCACCAACTCCCGGAGTCCACCCAAACTCATGTCCATCGAGTTGGTGATGCCATCCAGCCATCTCATCCTCTGTCGTCCCCTACTCCTCCTGCCCACAATCCCTCCCAGCATCAGGGTCTTTTCCAGTGAGTCAGCTCTTCACATGAGATGGCCAAAGTACTGGAGTTTCAGCTTCAGCATCATTCCTTCCAATCAACACCCAGGACTGATCTTTAGGATGGACTGGTTGGACCTCCTTGCAATCCAAGGGACTCTCAAGAGTCTTCTCCAACACCACACTTAAAAAGCATCAAGTCTTTGGTGCTCAGCCTTCTTCACAGTCCAACTCTCACATCCATACATGACTACTGGAAAAACCATAGCCTTGACTAGACGGACCTTAGTCGGCAAAGTAATGTCTCTGCTTTTGAATATGCTATCTAGGTTGGTCATAACTTTTCTTCTAAGGAGTAAGTGTCTTTTAATTTCATGGCTCCAATCACCATCTGCAGTGATTTTGGAGCCCAAAAAATAAAGTCTGACACTGTTTCCACTATTTCCTCATCTATTTGCCATGAAGTGATGGGACTGGATGCCATGATCTTCGTTTTCTGAAAGTTGAGCTTTAAGCCAACTTTTTCACTCTCCTCTTTCACTTTCATCAAGAGGTTTTTTAGTTCCTCTTCACTTTCTGCCATAAGGGTGGTGTCATCTGCATATATGAGGTTATTGATATTTCTCCCGGCAATCTTGATTCCAGCTTGTGCTTCTTCCAGCCCAGCATTTCTCAAGATGTATTCTGCATATAAGTTAAATAAGCAGGGTGACAATATACAGCCTTGACGTACTCCTTTTCCTATTTGGAACCAGTCTATTGTTCCATGTCCAGTTCTAACTGTTGCTTCCTGACCTGCATATAATTATAACAATTTAAACCAGAAGCATAGTATTAATTTTTGAAAAGTCTGAGTGGTCATGATAATGTCAGAATGGAAACTCTTCGTATAGTGACCGATGTTGGGAATGTAATCAATGAATCCAGTATCTCTCACCTGTCTCCCCGGTCTCCAGGGGCAGGTCTCCCTGCTGGAGCCTGTTTGTATCCCTTTCTTCCTTTTCATGCTGGTCTCCGTACCCCCACCCCATGGCCTCCTTTCGGTTCTTGATGCATTTCAGCCCCTTCCTGACGAAAGGGTTCTGTGGTCAGCATGCCTTCTAGAACATACTTCCTCCAGCACACTCCAAGCCCGGCCCTGTCCTCTCCTTCAGGTTTCAACATAAATGTCATGGTTCCAAGGACTTCCCTGGTGGTCCCATGCTGAGTACTTTACCTCCCAATGCAGGGGTACAGGTTCGATTGATCCCTGGTTGGGGAACTAAGATCCCACATGCCTCATGCCCCAAAACCGAAACATAAAACAGAAGCAATATTGTAACAAATTCAGTGAAGACTTTAAAAGTGGCCCACATCAAAAAAAAAATCTTAAAAAGACATAAATGTCATGGCCCTGGAAAGAAACCTGACTGTGATCCCCCTATTCAGGGCCCCTTCCCAATCAGGTACTTTCTAACACATTTTCCTGTTTGTCTCCTTCAGCAGTTTATATCATGGCCTGTAATTCTTATTTTGCCTCCGCACACTGGCCATCTCTCACCCCACTGCAGTGCATAGTCTGTGAGAAAAAGTGAAAGTCACTCAGTTGTGTCTGACTCTTTGCGACCTCATGGACTGTACAGTCCACGGAATTCTCCAGGCCGGAACACTGGAGTGGGTAGCCTCTCCCAGGGGATCTTCCCAGCCCAGGGGTCGAACCCAGGTCTCCCACATTGCAGGCAGATTCTTTATCAGCTGAGCCACAGGGAAGCCTGAGAATGCTGGAGTGGGTAGCCTATCCCTTCGCCAGCGGATCTTCCCAACCCAGGAACTGAACCAGGGTCTACTGCATTGCAGGCAGATTCTTTACCATCTGAGCCACCAGGGAAGCCCAGTCTGTGAGAACAGGCATTTAGAACTCCAATATCTATTGAATAAATGTTAACAGTAGCAGCAGCAGTGGGAGCTCTTGTGTGTGTTTTTTTCTTCCCATCATTAGGTAAAGTTGATAAAGTGCTGAGATGATTTGGAGCAGAAGCAGGCAAATTAAGGACAGATAGTAAATATTTTAAGCTTTGTGGGCCAAACAGCCTCTGTTAGAACTACTCCACTCTGCCATCATTAGAGCAGAAGTGGTCACACCAAGTGAATGAGCATGGCCAGGTTCCAGTAAAGCTCTTTTTACAGAAATAAACGGCCAGCCTGCAGGCTGTATTTTGCTGACCAAATGCGGTTTCAGAGAATCACCAGTGTTTGAATGTTCACATCATTCCTTTATCCAGCATTTTATTCATTCTGCTGTTGAGCAGAGGTTTTCTAGGAACCTGGTGTGGGCCAGGTGCTGGTCTATGTTTGGGATGCACAGATTAAAATATATAGCCCAAACTTGGCAAAAACGTATAGCGAGATAAGAGAGATGCTTTTGATAGAGATTTTCAGAATGCACATGAGTGGGGTCCCCAACTCAGCTTGGGCAGGTGGGGGCTCTGGAAGGCTTTTCCAGATGAGGAGATGAGATGAGTTTTGCAGGATGAATGGGAGTTTACCAGAAGGGGTAAAGGTGGCATGCGTATACCTGTCAGAGAGAGAGGTCATGAGTGTGGTGAAGCAGATCCCTTGCAGGGACCGACTACTCAGTCAGAAGTACCGGAAAATGCTTTATAGGGTGGGGGTGGGGGTGGACACTTAGTCACTGGACACAGGCAGGGCTCGCGCTTCCTTGGGGACATTTGGGTAGAAGTCTCCAAAGGGCAGAAATGGGGACTGGAGAGAGGTCTACGCCAAAGGTCAACATGGGAGTCGTCTCCACCTCGATCTGCGCAAATGGGTAAGAGAGGGAGAATCGAGTAAGGAAAAGGTCACGAAGGGGACCGTGTGCCCACATCTAAGGGGTGACTGAAGGAAGAAGCCTGCAAGAGGCAGGACACCCACTGCAGGGTGGCTGGCTGGTAGGGGACATGGGGGAAAATGCAGTGTTTTAGTCTAATGAAGAGGGAGCATCCGAGGTAGAAAAATGGTCAAATCTATCTCACAGGAGACAGGGCAAGTAAAAATGCAAAGAGGCGGTTGGGATGGGAAATTAGGAAGCAGTTGGTGACCTAGTTTTGAATGAGCAATTTTAGTAGGATGTGGGGGCGGAAGTCACATATTAGTGAGTTGAGAAGTGAATGAGAAGTGAATGAAAATTGAGGGAGTGGAGGCAATAAGAATAGACTCCTGTTTCTAAAAACGCCCTGGTGGAGAAGAGAGCATGGTGCTCGCTGCCAGGGAAGGGGGGCTGTGTTTTGTTTTGTTGTTCAGACTGTGACCCAGGGGATCTTCCTGACCCAGGGGTCAAACCCATGTCTCCTGCATTGGCAGGCAAATTCTTTACCACTGAGTCACCTGGGAAGCCTCCCCCCGCCAAATAAAAAATAGAATGAAAATAGTTTATTGGCATCATTTAAGTGCCATATAATTATTTTTATCATGGTTTTACTTAATTTCATGAGAACTATATAGCATCTACCAAGAAAAATTTTAATCCAATGGGAAAACATCCCTGTAAAGACAGACCAACAGTGAAATTCCTGAGATGGTCAAAGAGATGAAGAAGGAAATGGCAACCCACTCCAGTATTCCTGCCTGGAGAATCCCATGGACAGAGGAGCCTGGTGGCCTATAGTCCCTGAGGTCACAAAGAGTCGGATACGACTCAGCACAGACACGTGCTCAAGGAGCATATGGCATAACTATGGTTCCTTTGGAGTCTTAATGACACCGGATGACCCTGGGACATATCTCGGAGGCTTCCGAAGAACATTTGGTTTGTTTTGGCATTTGTATTATTAATAGTTTATCTCTCAGTATCACCGTTACTGCTGGAATGGACGTTCGTAGTGGCTGTGTTTTTATTGTGCGTTTGGCCATCCCCACTTTGGTTTACTTTTGTTGCGACTGAGCATGCCTAATAATGGCAGGGCATGCCAAACGCCTAAAGCCTGCAGGAAGTAGTACAAATGCAATTTTCCTCAGCCAGGACCCAGAGATAGCTCTGGGTGCTCCCAGTGGCTCTGGGGTGGGTCACAGGCTTAACAGCTATTCTGCTTATTTGGACAAACACTGTTAGTATACATAATAAATATGGAGCACCTACTGTTGGTCAAGTTGTTTTAGGCCCTTAGGATACAACCGTGAACAAGACGAGATCCCCAGGCAGTTACGACGCAGTGTGATTTTATGCTGTGACCACAAAGTCTTCTGGGCCCAGGGGAACAGAGGAGGGGATCTCAGCCCAAGCGGGGGGGCAGGAGAGTTTGTCGGGCGTAGTGTGGTGTGAAGGAGTGAAGGGTTTGGTGTTGTTCTTGTGGAGCTTCCCTTCCTCCTTCTCCTGGGATGGATGTGTTGTTTCCTTGTTTGTTTTGCTGGAGTATATCCTTGGAAATTTCCAGAGAGAGTTCAAGGAAAGCAAACTCGCTGAGATTTTTGCCTTTCTGAAACTGTCTTTAGTCTCCATTCACTAGATCAAATAGAATTTTCTGGGTTGAAAATGAGTTTCTTTCAAAGTGTTGCTCAAAAGAAACGTGGTGACTATCTGAGAATTTTTTGGGGGGGTGGGGGTGGGGGTAGGAGACCTGTTTTTATTTCTCTCCAAAAGCTTAGAATCTTCTCTTACCCTTGGTGTTTTAAAAATTCCATGTGTGTGTGTGCATGCACACACTGTGTATCATACAGAGAGTGAGAGAAGATGAGAGAGAGAGAGGGAGAGAGAGACAGAAATACGGCAGACAGAGATAGAGAGGAATTCAGAGAGGTGAAGGGAAGGAAGGGAGGGTAAATTGATTTATCTTGCTAGGACTTGCTAAACTCTGTTTCCCTTCAGCTTTGGGCAATCATCTCATCATCTTGTGTTTTGTTCAGTCCAACTTCTCTGTTTTCTCTGTCTTCCTAGAATTTCTATTATTTGGTATTTGGACCTCCCAAAGTGGTGAAGTTATGTCTAGTTTTTCTTTCATTTAAAAAAAAATTTTAAAGATTTTTTTCATGTAGACCATTTTTGAAATCTTTATTGAATTTGTTACCATGTTTTGATTTTTTCTTTTTTTTTTCTTGCTGAGAGACATGTGGGATTTAACTTCCCAGGCAGTTCAGTTCAGTTGCTCAGTCATGTCCGACTCTGCGACCCCTTGAACCGCAGCACACCAGGCCTCCCTATCCATCACCAACTCCCAGAGGTTACTCAAACTCATGCCATTGAGTTGATGATACCATCCAACCATCTTATCCTTTGTCGTCCCCTTCTCCTCCTGCCTTCAATCTTTCCCAGCATCAGGGTCTTTTCAAATGAATCAGCTCTTTGCATCAGGTGGCCAAAGGATTGGGGTTTCAGCCTCAACATCAGCCCTTCCAACGAATATTCAAGACTCATTTCCCTTAGGATGGACTGGTTGGATCTCCTGGCTGTGCAAGGGACTCTCTCCAACACCACAGTTCAAAAGCGCATTCAGCTTTCTTTATACTCCAACTCTCACGTCCATACATGACCACTGGAAAAACCATAGCCTTGACTAGATGGACCTTTGTTGGCAAAGCAATGTCTCTGCTTTTAAATATGCTGTCTAGGTTGGTCGTAATTTTTCTTCCAAGGAGTGAGCGTCTTTTAATTTCATGGCTAAAGTCACCATCTGCAGTGATTTTGAAGCCCAGGAAAATAAAGTCTGATACTCTTTCCACTTCCCAGTGAGTGAAGTCTCTCAGTCGTGTCCTACTCTTTGTGACCCCATGGACTGTAGCCTACCATGTTCCCCTGTCCATGGGATTTTCCAGGCAAGAGTACTGGAGTGGGTTGCCATTTCCTTTTCCAGAGGATCTTCCTGACCCAGGGATCCAACCCAGGTCTCCTGCATTGTAGGCAGATACTTTACCATCTGAGCCACTTCCCAACCAGAGATCAAACCCATACCTCCTGCATTGGAAGGCCGAGTCTAAACCACTGGGCTGCCAAGGAAGCCTCTATTGTTTTTCTTACATGCTCTCTCTTTCTTCATGCTTTTCCTCCTTTTAGACCGTCTTGCTGGGCTTTATTTTCTAATGCTTCCCTTGAAAGCCTTGTTTTGGCACATCTTCCTGATGTCTGATTGTGTCTTTTCATAGCAGATTTCTGTTCCTTTTATTGTTGCAACATCTTCCCAAATTTCTCTAAGGACACCTCTGTCAAAATATCTCCTGTTTCCTAAATTCTCTCTGTAGTCTCAGGGGCAGATTTTGTTTCTCTTGATTTTTTGGTTGCTTGGGTTATGCGGTAAGCTCTTCTCAAAGTCTTTGTGATCAGTCATGCTTGCTGTTGACTTGGATGAACTTGAAGTCCATTTGTTTGCACTCTGTAGGAGTCTGTTTCCCCTCACCCTGGGGGTTGGCACCGGTGGGCAGGGGGAAGGTGAATTCCTGGTGCTGAGTGCTGCATGGGCAGATGAAGGCCAGGGGTTCTTCCCCTGCCTGCCTCCCTGTCTCAGCCTCTCCCCCCTCCTCCTCGGGATCCGAGGCTCTGTGGCCCTGGCTGTCCGGCTGGAGGTCAGCACTCACTCCCTCTACTGCAGCGTGGACGGCTCTCCTGTCTGCTGCAGCCTGCACGTCTCCTCTGCCCGCCGGCCGGGGACCTCTGTTTCTGTTGCAGAAATTGTTGAAATAGCCGCCTCAGTAAGTAACTCTTTTCTCTCTCTTGTCCTAGGTTTAAATATGTAAATTGCTTAAGAGAAAGAAGTCACTAAATGTTAGCTCTTATTATGAACTGTACTTCTTCAGATTGAATGATTGTGACTTTAAGGCATCTTTGGTAAGAAAGGGACAAACTGCCTGTGTTCTGTCCACCACCGTGAGCTGGCAAGCCTCCTTTTCCACGTAAATCTAGTCACCAGCACCTTGTAGGGTGCTATTCAGTAGTGTGAGATGGCTGTTTCCTCAGGCTTGCAGAAGAATTCCGAGAACTGTGCTGTTAAACGCATTCCGTACAGATGCTCTATCATCATAATCTCCTGAGTTTTTTCCTTAGCCAAGAGCGCAAGGGCTTTGAATTTTTTCCTCTGTTTTGCAGTGCGACAGCCAGTTATCAGAAAGCAGATGATTCAAGGGCATTTGCTCATAAAAATATTGTTCCTTTCAGTGAGCCTTGAGACGCTGATGGTTTCCCTGAGAATCACGGATATAAATAGAATCTAAGGCTTTCTCCATCCACATGTATACCCACAGCAGTTTAGAAGCGTCAGTAGGTTTAGAGTCATTTACAAATAATTGACTAACTCAGCCATTTCTGTAAGGTGTCCTCGTACAAGGTCACCTGTATTTGACATCTCTTTTTAAACAGCTTCTAAATGTATGCAGATCTGCCCATCAAAAGTATGGCATTTGTGGTATTTCTATTATTTGTCCCTTCCTCAAATGTCCTTCATTTGCAGCACTCTCTCAAGCCTGCACCCGACCCTCCACTTTCCAATTTCCATTTCTTACCCAAAGCCTTTGAGGAATTTATACACTGACCAATTATGTATAGAGTGGTCAACGCTCCCTAGTGGTGATTTTATTCTTCTACAGTGGGAAACACATCACTGGATGTTTGTGAATCTCTGGATTAAATCCAGCCACTTAAGGAGAGGCAGCAAGATCGAAACAGAAATGCGGATGTAGATACTCAGATCTTAGTTAGACTCTAATAATGCAAAAATGCTTGGTCTCAGTGTTTTAGAGTACTATAAGAAAGTAAAACTCAAGATTCGGACCTCAGTTAAAGACATACTGCATACATACGTTTATTTGGTTTTGCAGATTGCTTATTGCTCAGTTAGCAGTATTCTGTTTTTACCTTTAGATCCATCCCTTTGCAGCTCTAAAACCATGAACCAAACCAAACCAAAATAAAACAACTTTCACTAGTTCCCTTTCTAGCCTGGGTATTAAACAATGCCAGTGACCTGGATTGTGGACAGACACACCTGTCCTGAGGTTAGCATTAAACTTAAAAATAATTTCAGGCATTGCTTTAGATTTTCCTGAAGTCTCACCAAAGGGTTTTATTGTCATCTCTTTGCTTCATCATTGGACGTGTATTTCTGACAGTGACCTAGGTCTGATCTTGGCTAAGAAGCCATTTCTTAATTTTGATCTTGTTTATCATTTAGAGACGCTTTGAATTTTCAGTGTGTTGTAACTTCTTAACGTTTAACCATTACTTTATGTTCACATCTTTAGCTTGTCTCTCCATTCTTCTTTTTTACCAGAATAGTAAGCAGCTGGGTAGCATCTTTATTTCTGGGCCTGGAAATCTCCTTAGCAGGAGTCCTGAATTCTTTAGATACAATTTCTATATTCCATGCCACAGCAGGTAACATTGTTGCTAAACTTTCAGCCACCCTTAACAAGGACTCCGTTCAGTTCAGTTCAGTTCAGTCACTCAGTGGTGTCCGACTCTTTGCGACCCCGTGAATCACAGCACGCCAGGCCTCCCTGTCCATCACCAACTCCCAGAGTTCACTCAGACTCACGTCCATCGAGTCAGTGATGCCATCCATCGAGTCAGTGATGCCATCCAGCCATCTCATCCTGGGTTGTCCCCTTCTCCTCCTGCCCCCAATCCCTCCCAGCATCAGAGTCTCACTTTCCATTAATTCCCTCACTTTCAACCCTCACGAACAGCTTCCTCAAAGGCCTTCCTGGGAGTGCGGCTGTCTTAACCATTGGAGCACCAGGGAAGCCCCAGGGTATGCATTTTTAGATGCAGTTTCGTTTCTGTCATTATAACGGGCAGATGGTTTTATCCTCATTTTTCTTTTCTCCTTTATAACTTACGTGTTTATCTTTGGTTGCTCTGGTCCTTCCTTGCTGCGCTAGCAGACTTTTCTCAGTTGCAGGGAGCAGGGGGTACCCTCTAGTTGCTGCGTGCGGGCTTCTCATTGCAATGGCTTCTCTTGTTGCAGAGCCTGGGTTCCAGCCTCACGGGCTCAGTGGTTGCAGCTCCTGGGCTCTAGAGCGCTGGCTCAGTAGTCGTGGCTCACAGACTTAGCTGCTTTGTGGCACATGGGATCTTCCTGGACCAGGGAGCAATCCCTATGTTGTATCAGCAAGTGGATTCTTACCCACTACACCATCAGGGAGGTCCTGTCCTCATGTTTTCTATGAGGAAATCAGATTCAGAGAGTTTGAGTCTGTCCTGAGATTATACACTTGATGTTACCATCAAACCCAGATCTTTAGTACAATCCTGAAACCTGCCACTTCCTTTCTTTCTTTAATTGTGTCTTTCTCATCTCCTGTGGGATGGTTGCAGCTTTAACATTAAAAGTTTTGCTTATTATCTCCCAACGTGGAGGAAAAAGGAGCTGCTGTTTATTCTTATTCGAGAGTAAAGTGAGAGAGGATTTCTTTCTCAGCCACTCGAACAAAGTGAACCACCTCTCTACAAAGTATCTGTGAAAGAAAAAAACTTTTTAAAAGCAACTGGGAAGAACTATAATAAAAGTTTTTTAAAAAGGATAGTTTGAGTCATATAATGTGTTGTTCTATGTGCATAAATATACCAGAAAATACCCACTTCAGATGTAAAATCAGGAGAAAATGGGCCTTGGGTAAATACCCTGGGTCATTCTACTTGATGATTTTGCCTTTCTTCAGCTCTTTGCTTCCCATTGCGCTTGGTCTGGCCTCTGTTTGGGCCTGTTTGACCCCTTATTCTAGACCGTGGTTATTTATCAACAAATGTCTCTATGCCAGTAGGTTGTAAGCCCCTCTTGGGGGCCCCTGCTTTGTTTCTGAATTTCCCACAGTGCCTTCTAAAGTGCCTTGGCGATGGTGGTGTCTGTCAATGCATATTGAGTTGGATGGATATCCATTTCCATTCTTAAAGGTTTTTTTCACTACCTGAGATGTCAGAAACATGGGACAACAATGGATGGACCGTTATCAATATAGTATTGAGCCATAAAGCACCATAATCTCGTTCTAGTTGATTGAGATATTTCTAGCATTCCAAAGTCATATTTGAAGGAGAATCACTACAAAAGGGGAAGAGGTAAGAACAAATAACAACTTTTCATTTTTCCTCTAAATGTGAAGATATGCGTTCTTTAAAGGATTCATCTTTCAAAAGAAAACCAGGATTACTTTGAAAAAGTGACACATCTTTTTAGCGCTTAATAGCAGCAAAATCTCTTTTGTTGTTCAAACAGGAGTTTGTATCTTTGGGGGGGGGGGGGCAAAAATCTTGACAGAATGTATAGCCTTGATGAAAATGAAAGACGTAAGCACACATAAGCTCCTTTGCATGGGATTTGAATATTTGATTCTAGAGTTCTTTTTGTAAGTGTTCAAATTAATTTTTGGAGTTATTTAATTTCCCCATTATGGTCATATTCATTTGGAAGAGACTTTGATCTGCCATACAGAGCATCTCTTCCATCTCCCTGTTAGAATGGGTTTTTGTGGAGGACTCACAATGCCAGACCAAGTCCTCCGTCTGTCACGGCCCTTTGAAAGTGAAGATGCTGATAGAATTTGTGACACTCATTGCTGCAGCTCAGTGTAAGCCTATTACTGAACACAAGAATTCTTTATTCTTTAAAAAACTTCTGTTTTCATATAACAGCTCCATTGATATATAATTCATAAGGCTAGATAGGAGTCACCCTTTTAAAGGATGCTGTTCAGTGGTTTTTAGTCTATTCACAGCATTGGGCAACCACAACCACCATCAGTCTTAGAACATTTTTATAGAAACCCTGTGCCTGTTATCAAACCCTCCCCTTTTCCCCAAACTCCAGCCCCTGGCAACCATTAACCTACTTCCTGTCTCTATAGATTTGCCTCCTCTGGACGTTGCATATAATTGAATTGTGCAACGTGCAGCCTTTTCTGTCTGGCTTCTTCCATTTGTTGTAATGTAGTGGTCCCCAACCTTTTTGGCAGCAGGGATGGAATTCATGGAAGACAATTTTTCCATGAATTGGGGGGTGGTGGGGGGGGTGGTTTTGGGATAATTCAGGTGTGTTACATTTATTGTGCAACTTTATTTCTATTATTATATTATTATGACGTGAGCTCCACTTCAGGTCATCAAACATTAGATTCCGGAGTTTGGGGGGCCCCTGCTTTAATGTTTCACGATTCATGCATATTGTAGCCCGTATCAGGGCCTCGGTCCATTTTATGGCTGAGAAATACTGTGTTGGCCTTCCTCAGTTAATGCACCTTTGTGTTGCTTCCACTTTTTGTCCCTTATGATTTAGGCCAATGCTCTCTCTGTCTCTTTCCTCCTCCCCTCTGCCTTCAGCCTTTTTTCCCTTTGTTGTTTTCCCTGGAGGTTCCTGTGCTCTGCTTGTATCGATAACATTTCTTCCAGAAAGCTTCAAACCAACATCCTCTGGGGTGGGACCTCGCTATGGCAGTGGTTGCTTTATGGGATGTCAGGACCCTGGGTGGGTTTGAGTTAAGCTCTTTGGTGTCCACAGAGATGCCATGGGTGTTCTTTTAGATGACCCTGAGGATTGGGCTTCCCTGGTGGTTTAGCTCTAAAGATTCCACTTGCAGTGCAGGAGATTCAGGAGACTTGGGTTTAATCTCTGGGTCAGGAAGATCCCCTGGAAAAGGGCACAGCAACCCACTCCAGTATTCTTGCCTGGAGAATCCTATGGACAGAGGAGCCTGGTGGGCTACAGTCCGCGGGTTACAAAGTGTCAGCACAACTGAGCGACTAACAACCACCAGCACCTGGGGATCAGGGTTTCTGTGTGACAGACACATAGGTGGCGCAGGTGCTGCTGAGCCATCTGGTCTTAGGAGCACAGACCGCTTGGTCTTTTTTCCTCTTTTTCACCCTAATGGCTGCTTTTTCATGAATGACTACCCAGTGGGCCCCCATATGACAAGGTAGCCTTTCCCCTGAGCCAAGCATCAGTCCCAACTCCTTTCCAAGACATGCACATAGGTCCTGGCAAAGATTCATGACTCAGGGTCACTCTCAGAAGGGCCCCAGTCCAATCCCATAGTCCTATTCCTAAAAGCAGAAGTCAGGAAACCACAGCTGTACAGACCCCACTTTCGCTGGACACAGGTGTGACCCCAGCCTCCCCCTCAGGGGAGCTGTTGCCAGAGGAAGGGGCTCCGTAGGCCAGCCTAGAGTCCATTGGTTCTCTCTATATTTCCACACCTTGTTGCTCAGTCATGTGTCCAACTCTTTGTGACCCTATGGACTGCAGCACACCAGGCTTCCCTGTTCTTCACCTTCTCCTGCAGCTTGCTTAAAATCATGTCCAAAATGCTTTCTATATGCAGACTGTTCACTGACATTTTTACACCTTGAATTTTATTTTTTAAACAGATAGTCCATTTCTTAAATTAATAGGCAACCTGATTGAGCTTTCAATAGATAATGAAGAGTTCATTGTAGTGTAAGAACACTGATGAAGGGTCTGAACACAGTAAATATGGCTGCAGTGAAAGTTAAGTGGCTTGACTAGGAATGTTATACAAAACAGTAGGCTGCTTGGCCCTTTTCCCCTTTAAGTGTCATTAAAAAGCATTTGTGTATTGATAACGTTCTGGTCCTACCTGGTGTTGAGAGACTTCTCATAGGATTGGGATGATCCTTGCAGTGGCTAGGTGTGGAGCTTGGCTCAAACACAGAGGTGCTTAAATCATGGATTTATAATAATGTTTTATTATTTCAACATCAACCAGATTTGCATATAACTGGGAACTAATTTTAAAGTTTTGAATGCATTCTCAGTCACTAAGTTGTGTCCAGCTCTTTTGTGACCCCATGGACTGTAGCCCGCCAGGCTCCTCTGTCCATGGGATTCTCCAGGCAAGAATACTGGAGTGGGTTGCCATGTCCTTCTCCAGGGGATCTTCCTGAACCAGGGATGGAAAACCTAGCATAGCCCAAAATAGATAACTAAATAAACTTTTAAAAAGAATAAATTATGGTTTGTTTATGCTGGAGCTGGGTTAGTATTCACAATCTGTGCATTCTCTATCCTGCTGTCAACTGAGGCTTTTTTTTTTCTTCCTGGTTTGGGTTCATTTTAGCAGATTTAAAGAAAGCTTCCAGTTCAAATGCTGCAAAATCCAACCTACCCAAATCTGGACTTCGTCCTCCTGGCTACTCGCGTCTCCCCGCAGCCAAGCTGGCGGCCTTCGGCTTCGTCCGGAGCTCCAGCGTGTCCTCGGTGTCCAGCACCCAGTCGGCGGACAGCGCCCAGCCCGAGCCCAGCCGGCTGGCCAACCGTAAGTGGGGCGGATGGGCGGGCGGGCAGGCGACACTGCCGTTCCAGACAGGCCTGACCAGCAGAGAGCGAATCAGCACGTGTACACGGGATTGCAATTTCTGTGTGCATAAAGTAAGAATTTCGGT
Source organism: Capricornis sumatraensis (assembly GCF_032405125.1). Classification (NCBI taxonomy): domain Eukaryota; kingdom Metazoa; phylum Chordata; class Mammalia; order Artiodactyla; family Bovidae; genus Capricornis; species Capricornis sumatraensis. Next base: position 40,972,760 of record NC_091080.1, on the reverse strand, counting down.
TGACTACCTTACTCTACCATGCTTGGGACTTTAAAAATAATCTACTGTAGGGGAAAAAAGCCTGTTTGGCACTACCATTTTCCAAGTTATATGGGGAGTGAATGTGCCTGAAAAGGACTTCTAAATTACTCTTAAATCTAGAAAGTGACTTATTGCTTTCTAGAGGCTGATTGCAGGAGCCCTTTGCCTCATGCATTCTAGGTAAGAAACCACAGAAAAATCCAAAAATGTTATTACCGTGTTGTGCTATCGTGAAGCATATTAGATGTGAAATATAGTGGAAAGAATCATTTTAGTCACCTGTGATTATCCATTATGCCTTCCTGTTGGTGGAGCACTCAGTTTCTAAAAGTCAACTCAAGGATGCTAGAAACGGGGAAGCCCAGCTGAGCTTCTTCTAAGTCTGTGCCAAGGAAGGTCCCCGTGAGCTGAGAAGGTGTCAGTCCAGACCTGCTTCCGGACACTGGTGTTGTAAGCTGAATTTGAAAGGATGAAGTCATAGCCTTCAAGCAGGTCCCAGCAGCCCCTGTCCCTAAAGAAGACTCAGAGGATGCCCTTGTTCACCTGAACCTTCAAGGCTCAAGCAGCTTTTCAGCCTCATCGACTGGATCTGAAGCTGTGACACCTCAGATGTCAAGTAGTAATGATTTGCATACTCCTTAGCAGCTTTCCTATGGAGAGCTGTTTGAAGGATGATATGAGCTGAATCAAGTTGGAATAAGAGATGGTGAGGGGGAGAGAGAGAGGAGGAAGAGAGGTTAAGAATGAGATGGATTTTGTATTATTTGTTCCATTTCCTTTCTCTAAGCTTATTTTTTTCCCCCTGTTCTTTCTTGGGTGGAGCATTTGTACACTTGGTCTAAATTTTGGCCTGCCTGGTTATTCCTAAAAGTAATGGGTTATATTTTCCTTCCTCTTAATGTGTTTGTAAGCATTTCTGAGAGGTTGTTCACTTGGTTCTCTGAAGGTGACCTGCTTTCACCTGGGAATCATTTTAGGAATCCCGCTGGGATCAGGGGTTGCATCACAGTATGGTGCATGTCTCAAAATCTTAACACAAATATACTAGAGCACTGTTTTTAAATGTGTGACTCTTATTTCTAGGGGGGTGTGTGTGTGCGCGCACGTGCTCATATTAACAGTCCGAAGGTTTTGAAATAGAGGAGCAATGATCTGTCATCATTTTCAATAGAGGTTCCCAGGGTCATGTTTCTCTCTTAGATGGAGCATAAATGATAAAAAAAAATCTCATATGGTATGTGTCTTTCCAAGGAAGGAGTTAAGATTTTGACTTCTTAAAAAAAATCAGCCCTGTCCCCACAGCAGGTGCTTTTTCAAAAGGAGAGGTAACAGGTGTGAATGGAATAATTCCAGATGTGCTTAGGGCATTTCTTCTCACCTGTGCATCAAAGGATGCAGGCCGAGGACTCCGTGAACACCCAAGGAGACAAGAGCCATGTGCCAGAGAAAATAACTCTTAGCTTACAAACTTCATCGTAAAAGCCATATTTACTCTCTTCAGGACTGTTTCCTATTTCTAAAAAACAGTACGTTAGAACTGATTTTTTAATTGTTTGCTGCCTAACTGTATATAAATTTGTCCTTCACTAAATCACAGAAAAACTTCACACTTATTTATGTCTTCATACTGCTGCTGCTAAGTCGCTTCAGTCATGTCCGACTCTGTGCGACCCCATAGACGGCAGCCCACCAGGCTCCCCCTTCCCTGGGATTCTCCAGGCAAGAACACTGGAGTGGGTTGCCATTTCCTTCTCCATTGCATGAAACTGGAAAGTCAAAGGGAAGGCACTCAGTCGTGTCTGACTCTTCACAGCCTCATGGACTGCAGCCTACCAGGCTCCTCCGTCCATGGGATTTTCTAGGCAAGAGTACTGGAGTGGGGTGCCATGGCCTTCTCCGTGTCTTAATACTATTAGCTATTAATATTATGCTTCTGCTTGTTACTAGATTTAATGTCAGGAAAACTTTTGCTCCTGATGCTTTGATGACAAGGATTAAGTAAACTACAAAACTCTTGGGAGAGCTGAAAGTCCTTAGATTAACTCCTAGGAGCAAATGTTGCCAGTTTAGCTCATGAAAACAGCTAATATGATATCAGAGTTTGTTCCTTTTTGTTTCCTGTGTGCCTTTCTTTAGGCATTATATTCCCCTAGGGTTTGTTTTAGGAATATGGCTATAATAAGGGATTGCACAACAGGCAGGAGATCCCTCAAAATCTGAAACATGATTATAATGGGAGACTATTTGCAAATGTGCAGTTCATGATTTTAAATACTCACGTGCCTGTAAGTAGTCTTGACACTGTCCATGTGGCTATGAATACTGTATGCGGGACACTGAGTGTTTTGTTATGAATCTCCTAGTGTCTCCTGGGCTACCTTGATTTATTTGCAACTCTTCTGTGTGGTTTTTCTGTGTCCTGATGGGCAAGCAGTGATGACTGTAAAAGGGTGGCCTGGAAGCCCCGACTGTGGTCTTACATGGAGTCTGCCCTCTACCCGGGGCTTAGACTTAGCACCATTCATTCAGCCCCCCCAGGGCAGAGGCTTCCCAAGGCAGGTGCCCTGATGTATGTGTCTTCTGATTTTCTCTACAAAGTTTTGGCAGTTGGAGCCAACGCAGGGAAAGAAATCATCTGTTGGTCCTTAGAATCTGAGGGTATTTTACCATCCTGTCCACCCCTTCATTTTATAGCTGAGCAAACAGAATGACCTGGTCCCATCCTGGGACCATGTTCTTCTTCCTCTGTTTAGTTATTAAAGCTGCCATACATGGTAAAGACACACCCATGATGTGGAGTCTTTTCTATCTATTAGGGAAGCAAATCTTAGAGTCCAGTTGGCATGAGAGGGCCCTTAGGCCCAGCCCGCCTCTCCCTGCCCCGCCCCTTCCCAGGTGTGTGTTCCCGTGATGACCGGATGTGTGGGGGCCGCTATGGTGAGGCAGCGCTCCTTGTAGGGTCAGCCTGGCTCCCTGAAATCCCCTGCTAGTAACCTGGTCTCTCCGGATTAACACACAACCTTTATCCTCAGTGTGCTACAGGAGACCCCCTCACCCCTCCTCTATAGGTTCATCGGGGGAAGATGATGAAGTTGGCCAGTTTTGAACTGCAGATAAAACTTCAAATCCCACTAGGTCATGACCCACTGTGTGTGTGTGTGTGTGTGTGTGTGTGTGTGTGTGTGTTTAAAGATTGAACGTGAATAGGAAGAAAATAATCTTCTAACTTAAAAGTTAAATTTCTCCTTAAAATCATAGTATTTCAGCAGGTCCAACCCAGTACGTAGCTCATCATTTTTTAAATAGTTATCAGAGAAAGGAAAAAGACTCTTCAGTATGCTTTAGGCAGTGGAAGCTTCGAGAAAAACAGTAGCTATGGAATTTAGTGTTAGCAATAGCCCAGAGTATTCAGGGTTGTCAAATTTATCAGCAGTTAGGTTTGTAGACTTGATTTTCCCAGTGGATAAGGAGGTGTTTTTTAAGAGAATAGCACTGATATATACACACTACTATGTGTTAAACAGATAGCTAGTGGGAAGCTGTTGTATAGCATAGAGAGCTCAGCTTGGCACTCTGTGATGACCTAGAGGGGTGGGATGTGAGTGGGTGGGAGGGAGGCTCAAGAGGGAAGGGATATACATACGTTTATAGCTAATTCATGTTGTCCAACAGAAACCAATACGACGTTATAAAGCACTTATATTCCAATTAAAAATAAATTAAAAAAATAAAAATACCAATTAAAAAAAAATTAAGACCTTTGGATGTGTGTGTGGGATGGGGGGATGGATGGGAAAACTTACGGTTTCATGAATTAATCGTTAATGAAAATAGATCATATCACCCAAGGATAGGATAATTTATGTGGAGTTTCATCCCTCATTGTGGATTCTGAATGGCACCTAACCTATTGGTGCTCAAGAAATAGAAAGTCTCATGAAGAAGGTGACATTTGCAGCTGCCTTTTTCAATTTCTCCTCGTCTTGTTCTCTTCTGTGATAGCTCATGTTTTCTCTCTGCAGTGAGCTGAGGCCAGAATCCTGAAACAAAGAATTTGGAAAGAGAAAGCAGAAATCTGAAGGGTTTTCTCTTGCTTCTGTTTCTGGTTCAGGGAAGCAGTAGAATGTTTGGGAAAGTAGGGGTGGAACTGGATGTGAGCAGAGAAACTGAAACGGAGATAAATAATCATGACCAGGGGATATTTGTGCTCACAGCCTTAAAACTGAGTTGGGGTGGAGGGCTCATTTCTTTTTTGCTTTTTTGATGTGTATCTTTCTAGTTTATTCTCATATGCATGTACACATTTTTTTTTCTTTCACAACTTGGGAGTCATATGTACTCTTTGTAATCTTTTTTTCCCCTGTTTAATCCATTGAAAACATTTGTCTCAGCCATTAGGTTTTCTTATATAACATGCTTTTTAAAAATTGGATGATAATTGCTTTACAATATTGTATTGGTTTCTGCTGTTCAGTTCAGTTCAGTTCAGTCACTCGGTTGCTCAGTCGTATCTCTTTGCGACCCCATGGACTGCAGTACAGCAGGGCTCCCTGTTGATTGCCAACTCCTAGAGTTTACTCAAACTCATGTCCGTTGAGTCGTTGATGCCATCCAACCATCTCATCCTCTGTTGTCCCCTTCTCCTCCCACCTTCAGCCTTTCCCAGCATCAGGGTCTTTTCAAATGAGTCAGCTCTTCACATCAGGTGGCCAGAGTATTGGAGTGTCAGCTTCAGCTTCCAGTGAATATTCAGGACTGATTTCCTTTAGGATGGACAGGTTGGATCTCCTTGCAGTCCAAGGGACTCTTAAAGAGTCTTCTCCAACTGTGCAACAACATGAATCAGCTATACGTGTGTCCCCACCCTCATGAGGCTCCCTCCCAGCCACCCCCTCCCACCCCTCCAGGTATCAGAGAGCACCCGGCTGGGTTCACTGTGTTACACAGCAGCTTCCCACTAGTTGCCTGTTTGACACGTGGAAGTGTTTATATGGCAGTGCTACTCTCAGTTCATCCCATGGAGGGTTCGTCTCTGAGTAAGGTGATCTGGGAGTTTCTTGGAGGGGTTGTAAACTGGACAGTATTTGGGGAGGTGGAGATGGGCATGATCTATACTTTGGGAGGAACCGTTGGTACATCCAGAAAACCTCCTGAAGTGCAGGGGCTGTCATTTCCTTCCCCAGGGCATCTGCCCAGACCCAGGGATCGAACTTGCGTCTCCTGCATTGGCAAGCAAGTTCTTTACCGCTGAGCCACCAGGGAAGCCCAACTGTGATCTGCTCATAGATAACAACTCAAAAAGTTAATTGATCATTTGTAGTATAATTATATTCAGAGCTTCCCTGGTGGCTCAGACAGGAAAGTGTCTGCCTACAATGGGAGAAACCCTGGTTTAATCCCTGGGTCGGGAAGATCTCCTGGAGAAGGAAATGGCAACCCACTCCAGTATTCTTGCCTGGAAAATCCTATGGACGGAGGAGCCTGGTAGGCTACAGTCCATGGGTTCGCAAAGAGCCGGACACGACTGAGCAACTTCACTATATTCAGAGCTATATCATCATGTGAACTGACATACTAGTCTCACAAACGTCCAAGACCTTATATATCACTGTGCATATAATTAGCCATGTTAAATGAATTGAGCTGAAACCCAGCTGTTGAGGGTTTTCTTTTTTCTTTTGGCTGTACCACGTACAGCATGTGGGATCTTAGTTCCCCAGCCAGGGACTGAACCTGTGCTCCCTGCATTGGGAACTGAGAGTCTTAACCACTGGACTGGCAGGGACATCCCTGAGCGTTTTCATGAGAGAATTTCAAAGTTTCCAAAATTAGTTGTCAACATTTAGAGAGATTGGTTAGTCTCATTAAACTCTGAAGTTTTAGTTCTTATTTTAATACTTGAAATAAGTAAGTGTTCTTTTCATTATTGAATAAAATTTGGGTTTTTGCAATAATGATCTGAAGTGAGAAATCAGTAGCCTTTTTGGAAGGTTAATCAATGAAGGTGTGGGTTGGTGTGAAAGCCTTTTGCAATGTTAAATCCAATGTTTATGATTATGAATGCTGCAGAGTACGTTTACATACATGGCATGTTTGATTGTCTATATCTGACATGCCTTCTAAATAAGATCAGAGTTGATGAGAAGCATTATTAATAATTCCTGCTGAGGCAGCCATCACCCTCTCTCATGTTCCATTGGCAAAGAGGGAGTCATTCTTTATTCATGGGAAAAGGTGCTGAAAGGGACCTGTGAGCTTAAATTTCAGAGAAGCTATTGCCTCTTTGAGGTTGAGCCTTATTGATGTCCTTGTACATTCCTTTTCAAAACACTTGGGCAGTGATTCACGTCTACCCGGAGATGAGATTAGAGTGTAAATGTGTTTTGAAGGAAGCTGACCGTTTATGGTTGAAAATAAAATAACTGAAACTGGTGGGAAGGAGTTAATATTTTTATTCATAGTGGAAAAAATGTCTTACTGAACTGCCTGTTTTGGGTCCTTGTATTGTTTTGTGAAGATCAGGTTGTCAGTTTTCTCTTCCCCAAATCCGCAATCTTTCAGTATCTGTTATAGGGGAGTGTGGAGCTCAGTCCTGGAGCTGCAGTGACCTGGACCCCCTGTGAAGTTGAAGTCCAGTGGGGAGGTGAGAGGATGCAAGTGCCTCCTGCAGGGAGCTGTTGGTGTCGCTGTGATTGGGCGGGGTAGTGGGGAGAGGTACCCCAAGGAGGGAGCCCTGAATCCTCCCGACTGGGGGGTGAGGAAAGAGCCCTGCCCTCAAGCCTCCCCCCAGCCTTCTCAGCCCTAAGGCATTATATCTTCAGATCGAATTATTTCACACTGCTTTTAGGTAATGAAATAATCCAGCAAAGGAAAAAAAAAACCCTGGGGTAGGGGGCAGTATAGATGAGAAAAAAAAGGCAAATGTCTGATAATCGTTGAAGCTGGATGATGGAGCTCTGAGGGTTTAGGCCACTATTTACTTCACTTTTTTTTTTTGTATGTTTGAAAATTTTTCATTTTAATCTAACCTTCCACTGAAGAAGTGTACACTCTCATCTTCTCTGTTTCAGCTTTCCTAAGAGCCAGTATAGTACAGTGGTGAAGAACATGGTCCCTGGAGGCACCCCTTGGGTTTGCATTCTGCTTCTGCCACTTGCTGGCTCTGTGACTCTATTCGTCATCATAAAATAATATTGGTTTAGTCGCTAAGTCATGTCTGACTCTTGTGACCCCATGGACTGGAGTCCACCAGACTCCTCTATCCATGGGATTTCCCAGGCAAGAATACTTGAGTGGGTTGCCATTTCCTCCTGCAGGAGTACCTCCCGACCCAGGGATCAAACCCACGTTTCCTATATCTCCTGCATTGCAGGCACATTCTTTATCCACCGAGCCACTGGGGAAGCTAAAACGATATTACTACTAATAAATAAAGTCAGAAGCCACCATAGGATTGAAGGAATATTAAATGAAATTAATAATTGCAAACAGGGCCTTGCATCATCATCACCATCATCATAATAATATTTCTATGGCTGTATCCATCCATTAGCCATGTGCAGAAAGTTCTGTGTTGAGAAGGATTTAGCTCAGACGGAAAAATGCTGTGATGGATTAAGCATGTTTGGCCTGGAGTAGGAATACTGGTATTGATAACATCTAAGTCAGGGAGATGACATTCATTCCATTCAAAGTTGTCATCAGCTCTGTCCTGTATGGTGAATGCCTTTCTGAGTGTTAAAGTAAATGTATATCATTTATAAAACAGTAGGCGGCAGTTCTAGAAGTTAACCAGTTGATTTTCGTGGGAGTCACTTGCTTTTGGGCTATAAGCTTGTGGTTGTTTGTTTAATTGTCCAATGTGTGCTCAGTAGCTCAGTCGTGTCCGACTCTTTGCGACCCCATGGATTGCAACTGGCCAGGCTCCTCTGTTCTTGAGGATTCTCCAGGCAAGAATACTGGAGTGGGTTGCCACGCCCTCCTCCAGGGGATCTTCCCAACCCAGGGATCGAACCCAGGTCTTCTGCATTGCAGACAGATTCTTTACTGTCTGAGCCACCAGGGAAACCCTTAAGACAAAGGCAGGGAGAGTCAGGTTTTGATCTCTTTATCTAAAACCCTTTAGTTCAGTCACTCCATTGTATCCGACTCTTTGCGACCCCATGGACTGCAGTACACCAGGCCTCCCTGTCCATCACCAACTCCCGGAGCTTACTCAAACTCATGTCCATCGAGTCTGTGATGCCATCCAACCACCTCATCCTCCGTCATCCCCTTCTCCTCCTGCCTTCAATCTTTCCCAGCATCAGGGTCTTTTCTAATGAGTCAGTTCTTCATATCAGGTGGCAAAGTATTGAAACTTCAGCTTCAGCATCAGTCCTTCCAGTGAATATTCAGAACTGATTTCCTTTAGGATTGACTGGCTGGATCTCCTTGCAGTCCAAGGGACTCTCAAGAGTCTTCTCTAACATCATAGTTCAAAATCTCTCTCCTTTCACTCTCCTGAAACCCTTAGCATGTTATCATTTAAGAGAATACATTTCGTTTGGTTCACTTTATTTTTTTATTTTATTTTTTAAAATTTATTTTTAATTGGATAATTGCTTTACAATGTTGCATTAGTTTCTGCCATACAACAACGTGAATTAGCAATATGTATACATATATCCCCTCCCTCTTGAGCCCCCCCACCCCTCCCCAATCCCGCCCCTGTAGATTGTCATAGAGCACTGAGCTGAGCTCCCTGTGTTGAGTTCCCTTGAAACGAAATGTATTTATATGCAAGTGACTAATGCATAGCACATTAATCTACGCTGATGGCTTTTGAAACCTCTGCTCAAAATAGAAACTGAGTGTTGGATCTGACTTTTGTTCCTGGGCCTGTAATGTCTGCGGGAGAAAATGGGAGCATTTGATTTCGCAGTGTTTGAAGGGCTTCACACAGTTTCTCATTTTGCTGGAGTCTAATTTCCATTGTACTAGGATTTTACTTTGTCAGATATCTCAACCCGATGTGGGTGGGAGGGAAAGAACAGTGAGAACAGAAACCAAAGTGAGCTCCTGATTCGCTCTGGAAATGAGGAAATGAGACACATGCCTCTGATAGATTTAAATACTTATTTCCCTGGACCCTGTAATTATGTAATTTAAAGTCTTCTTTGTAAGGAAAAAATAGAACCATTTTCACTGACTCCTGCTGTTAATTTTCCCAGTGATTCCCACACATGCACTCCTTTCTTTTTTCTCTCGTTTTGCTTCCTTCATACATACACATTAGAACGAGGTGCTTCTGCGTGTTACTCGGCATTGCTAATAAGTGAAAATATTTTCTCTAGTGCTCAAGTAACTCCTAGTTTATTCGTTTTGCATCAGATACGTGAGCAAAACTTTTAGAAATCACATTGCCTTTCAAAAGGTTTATAGGTGCTGTATTCTTACTTGTTCTAGCGCATTCAAGATACTTAATGAAGAAAGGGTACCTTGAACTATGAACTAAGATAAGAAATATGCCACACTTGCATGCATAATATGTAATAAAATTAGCATTTATGGTAATAGGATAATCGTTGGGAAAGTCAGTTAACCTCACTGAACTCAGATTTTTATTACAAACGTTGAAAGGGATTGAATTAATTGAATCAACCACTTCAAGCTCTCAAGAGCTGGCGCCTTGCGGCTGAATTCTATAAAGGTATGGAATCATTTATGGCTCTTAAGTGGTGGATAATCAGAACTGCATTAGTTGAGAAGCATAAATACGATAATGTAAGTTAGTTTAGAGGAGAGGAGAGGGTGAGAGATCTTGGTGCTGCCAAAGTTAGGGATCCGTCCCTTCCTGGCCTTACCTTATTTTGTTCACTTTCTCTTGTTATACGAGATGGACATTTCAGGACAGTAACAGAGAACAGCTGAAAGGTTTTAATGCCCTGATTTTTTGCTGTAAATTACAGAGCTTAGATTCTTGGAAGTCACCTTCTTGGTCCTGCCCTTTGCCTCAGGCTGGGCATCAGGAAGTGATGACTTCCAGACTCATAATGACTTCTCCCGGGACCTCTGTCGATAGTGTGTGCATCCTTGTATCCTGTAACAGACACAGACTGTTATCTGTAAAGGTTCATAGAGATCCTCACAGTGTCTTCCTTAAGGCAGTAGATGGGGTCACAGATCGATACTTCCTTTTGCTTTCGATAAGAAAGAAAATCAATTAATGGTGATGTCAGAGGGTTCTTGGACTCCCCTAACAGGCAGCAGCTGAGACACGAGGGCTGGCAGGAGCCTGAAGTAGGCATCGGCAGTGGGCACAGAGAGAAAAGACCAAATGAGAAAGAGACAGAACCGAGAGGGCAGGAGCGCCTGAGAGGGTGGGCGTGACAACAAGGGAGAGGGGCCCCTTGCAGAACTTGGGGTTCAGGAGGAGGAGTGGGTGTGTGGGCTTCTGGGTCTGCTGAGTTCCCAGGAAAGCACTCCTATAAATACACCCGGCAGTATTACAGAAATGCTGGAATGAAACGAAGGAGTAGCTGTGGACAGTAGGTGATGATGTTTGGAGCCGTGACTGTCAGCACTGAGGGCTGTAAGTAGGCTGGGATGGAAGAGGCGTGGGGACAGATTCTGGAGGACATGGCCAGCTAGAGGGGGACAGGGTGGGCACAGCAGAGAAGGCATGGTCATCCAGGGAGTGGAGCCTCTGAAAAGCACGCCTTGCTAAGGTGGGTTGTTCAGTCGCTAAGTCCTGTCCAACTCTTTACAACCCCATGGACTGCAGCATGCCAGACTTCCCTGTCTTTCAGTATCTCCTGGAGTTTGCTCAAGCTCATGCCCATTGAGTCAGTGATGCGATCCAGCCATCTCGTCCTCTGTCCTCCCCTTCTCCTCTCGCCCTCAGTGTTTCCCAGCATCAGTGTCTTTTCCAATGAGTCAATTCTTTGTATCAGGTGGCCAAAATATTAGAGCTTCAGCTTCAGTATTAGTCCTTCCAGTGAATATTCAAGGTTGATTTTCTTTAGGATTCATTGGTTTGATCTCCTTGCTGTCCAAGGGACTCTCTAGAGTCTTCTCCAGCACCACAGTTTGAAAGCATCAATTCTTTGGCACTCAGCCTTCTTTACGGTCAAACTCTTACATCTGTACATGACTGCTGGAAAAACTATAACTTTAACTAGTTGGACCTTTGTTGGCAAAGTATTGTCTCTGCTTTTCAGTACTCTGTTTAGGTTTGTCATAGCTTTTCTTCCAAGGAGCAAGCGCCTTTTAATTTCATGGCTGCAGTAACTGTCCATAGTGATTTTGGAGATGAGAAAATAAAATCTGCCACTGTTTCCATTTTTCCCCATCTGTTCCATGAAGTGATGGTTTACTTCTTCCAGTAAGTTCCAGAAAATTCCCTCACTTCCATTTCCACATTAGAGCACGTCTTCTCCATGCCCATGATATTTTCTCTAATTTGTGTGCTTTGTTCTTTATTTGAAAACATTTTTAATTGGAGTATAGTTGGTTTACAAAGTTGTGTTAGTTTTAGGTACGTGTGCAGGCGAAGTCACTTCAAGCATGTCCGACTGTGTGTGACCCCATGGACTGTGGCACCCCAGGCTCCTCTGTCCATGGGATTCTCCAGGCAAGAATACTAGAGTGGGTTGCCATGCCCTCCTCCAGGGGATCTTCCTGACCCAGGAATTGAACCTGTGTCTCCAACATCTCCTGCATTGGCAGGCAGGTTCTTTACACAAATGCCACCTGGGAAGCCCATTTTGGACGTGTGTGTACAAATATGACCTTACTACAACTTGGCCCAGAGCCACAATGGAACCTCCCCACCCGCATCTCTTGCTCTTGCCACAAATAAACGTGACAAGAAACGGCCACCCCAGACTCTTCCACGACGGCTGCTGTCACAGATATCTAAGGCTGGAGTCTTTTCCCAGCACTGTTTCTTAGAAACCACGTATGGCGGGGAGGTGACAGGCAGACCACCTCAGCTGTCAGCTGCCAACACCCCTTTACTCAGACCCCTGTGATTAGAAAATGAAAAATGCCAGTGCATCTTGGCCGCTGTCAGCCCCAAGGTTTGCCTCTGAAGTCGGTGCCCACGCAGTAGACTTCTGTGGCCTCCAGTGAGATTTGCTAATGAAAGCAAATGAGGCTGCCTGGACCTGTCACAATGGTTTCACTGAACAGATACACTAATTAAGCCGGGGGTCAAGGAGCAGGTGTTGTTTCAAGCAGGTGCTATTAGTTTGTGTCCAGCAGTGACTCTGCCAGCGCACATGAAGCAGTCCAGTTCTTTCTGGTTTTTATTGCAACTGCGGAGTAAGTGTACTCATTGCCTGCTGACTGGTTCCTTGTCCAGAAAGGGTCAGTTTCCTCCAGCCGGACCTTGATGTGCCTTGGGTGTCTCCGTGCACTGCACTCGCTTCCTTCTTCTCATGTCCCTAGTTGTCTGTTCTTCCAGCAGCCTTGGTTTACCATCACAGGAGCCTGCAATGTCCAGCTGGTGCCTTAGATATTATCCAAGTGATCCTGACTGTTCTGCAGAAAAGGAGAGGGTGTGAGGAGAGGTGTGGTGACTTGCCCCCACTCCAGGGTGAGTTAGTGATGAGCCCGGGGCTGGATCAGTCTGATGCCTCATCTCTTGACGCACGCCAGGCTGAAAGGCACTGGATGTCGCTCGAGGGTTTACTGGAGAAATGTATACTTGTCCCATGTGCGGCTCGAGTATTAGGATGAGGCGATTCCAGCTTTGAGGTCCTACAGCGTAAGTTGGCTGTGACTAGAATCCAGCAGTTTCCTGTGACATCTCTTTGCTGAGGACCCAGAGGAAGTGGAGTCAAGCTGCCCCAGGACCCAGGAGCCTGTTAGCCGTGGGTCTGTACCGGTTGAAGGTCCTTGTGAGTGGTGCCCAGAGACTAGAGAGGGTGGGGGTGCGAGGGCTGTGTTCTGAGCGGACATTGGCGAACCCCGAGGTCCTACTCACAGACTCCAGGAGAGCCGGTGAGGGCCACTGAGGGCTCAGAGGACAGATCTGCCTGCTGCCCGGGGCCATCACGTGGGACAAATCACAGGTCCCTGTGGGCATCCGGTGTCCTCCCTGCCACGTGAGGGATGGGACCATGGTTTCTGAAATGCCTTCTATGGATTCTGTGTCTCTGGAGCAGAAGGTTCTTAGGGGTTCTGGGGCCCCTAGGACACACGTTTGCTCCTTCTTACACTTTCATTCGGAAGCTATAAGGAAAGACCTGTAACTTTTCCCCTATGTTTTTCCTCTGTTACAATTGAAGGGCATACGAATTATGCTCTCTGTATATAGTATTGTTCACAGTATTGTATTGAGTGTTTGAAAGTTGCTAAAAGTGTTGATCATAAAGGTTCTCATTGCAAGAAAAGAAATCTGTAGGAGTTTGGGGTTAACATATACCCACTACTATATAAAAAAGATAACAAGGAAGTGTGCTCAACATCTTATAATAATCTATAATGGAAAAGAATATGAAAAAGAATATATATATGATGTGTCTGTATATGTATTCAGTAACTATATGTATATTCAGTTGCTATATAAATATATATATATTCAGTTATTATGTGTATATTTAGTTATATATACATATATGTAACTGAATCACTTTGCTGTACACCAGAAACTAACATTTTAATGAACTATACTTTGACAAAAAGAGTCGTAAAAAAATCTCTATATGAAATGATGGATCTTAATTTATTGTGAGGATCATTTCACAGTATCTGCATAAGTCAAATCATTATGTTGTATACCTAAAACTTGTACAATGTTATATGTCATTTATATGTCATAATGTCAATTATATGGTTGTGTGTGCCAGTCAGTCAGTCGTGTCCAGCTCTTTACAGTCCGTGGACTGTCGCCCGCCAGGCCTTCTGTCCATGGGGATTCTCCAGGCAAGAATACTGGAGTGGGTTGCCATGCCCTCCTCCAAGGGATCTTCCCAACCCAGGGATCGAACCCAGGTCTCCTGCATTGTAGGCAGATTCTTTACTGTCTGAGCCGCCAGGGAAGCCCCGATGTCAATCATATCTCAATGCAAAAAATACAAAGATAAATGCCTAGATTTCTCTCTACTTTAATGCTATAATAATAATTAGAATTGTTGGAGACTTTTAAATATGTTTGTTCACTCATGTTTTCTAAACATGGGGAGTGAAGTGAGAAGAGAAGAAAAAAATAGTAGAAAAAAGAAGATGGAAATATATCCCATTTTTAAAAGATGAGATGAATAAAAAGGGGAAAATGATTAATTGTCTCATGCTTACCAGAGACCAGAGAAAGAGGTGAAATTTCAGTAGGCGGCGAGAGGGAAGTTCACCACCTAAGGATGGCCCAGTGCTCCTGGGGTCGCCTGTGTGTTACAGTCCCCTCTGTGATTGAATTCAGTTACTTCTGGCAATGAGATCAAAGTGGGGCAGAAATAGTCTCTACAACATTCTGACAAAATTAAAAGATGAAAAGAGGCTGTATAAAATAATTAATCTCACGAGAAAAAGCAGAACTTGCTTGTCTCCAGAAAAGACTCTGATAAAAGCCTCTCTTATAAGTTATGTCGTGTTGTGGGACAGACAAGACATGGAACAAAACGCCAGATGACTTCCCTAATCGAGTGTGAGAGCGTTTGAAATTTCCCATCTTTCTCTGTTTCTCAAGGGAGTATTGTTTCAGCGATGATAAAATTTCCCATGATTCCTTACTACTTCTCAGGAGGTCACCATATGGATGTTGTATGAGACAGTGATAAGAAATAAGTAAGTCTCGCTCACCCCTAAGAAGATGGTCTCTGTATAAGTTGGACAGATGGGTGGTCAGGTGTGGATCTCAAAATGCCTTTGATAACTCTCACATTCAACCAGACTCCAGAAATATGTTTAATTTTTATTGAAATATGGTTGATTTACATTGTGTTGGTTTCTGATACACAGCAAAGGGATTCAGCTATACATATCTATATCTCTGTATCTACATATAGATTTTTTTAGTACATTCACTTCCATTATAGGTTATTACAAAATATTGAGTATAGTTCCCTGTACTATACGGAAGGTCCTTGTTATCTATTTCGTATATTATTGTTCAGTTGCTAAGTCATGTCTGACTCTGCGATCCCGTGAACTGCAGCACGCCAGGCTTCCCTGTCCTTCACTATCTCTCTGAGTTTGCTCAAACTCATGTGCATTGAGTCAGTGATGCCATCCAGCCATCTCATCCTCTGTTGCCCCCTTCTCCTCTTGCCCTCAATCCAGAAATATTCATTAGGCACCCATTGCTTTTGTCCTGGGCTGAGCACTGGAGGAGCAAGGAGTTCCACCACCCGGCTGTGCAGTCACACCTGGGCTGAGGGCAGTGCATGTCTGGATGAAGACGGAAGCCTACAGAAGGAGGCAGAGAGGACTGGGAGAGGATTGCTGCTGCGCCCTGAGAATGCTGTCGATTTATTGTCTGGTGCTCCTGTTACCTGCAGCATCAGACTGGGACCTCTCTGGCGGTCCAGTAGTTAGGAATCTGCACTTCTTCTGCAGGGGGTGCGAGTTCCATCTCCGGTCAGGGAACTGAGATCCCCTAGGCCGTGTGGCATGACCAAAATAAATGGCGATGATGGTAGCATCCTCTTACAGAAACAACAAATAGGTGGTCCCCCTTGGGGTAAATAGTTCAGCCTGGCTTTCAAGATCTTCCTCAAACTACTGTGAACTTATTCCTCGAAGCTGTGTTATTCCCTTGATATAAAGAATTGGTTCCTGCCATTGAGGACGTAATAGTGGATGAGCAGACAGTCTGTTTAAGGTAAATTATTCCAGTATAGTACAGTACCTATAGAAGGAGAAGTATGAAAAAATAAAGCACATACAAAGTCCAGTTTGTACCTATTAGGGTGGCTGCTATCAGAAAAGAATTCAATTCAGTTTTTTTTTCTGCTAGCTTCAGTTGTGTCCGACTCTGTGCAATGCCAGAGACGGCAGCCCACCAGGCTCCCCTGTCCCTGGGATTCTCCAGGCAAGAACACTGGAATGGGTTGCCATTTCCTTCTCCATCAGAAAAGAATAGTGTTTACTTTATGGTGGTAAGGAGTGGTGAGGATGGGGAATCCTTGTACATTGCTGTTGGAAATGTAAAATGGTACGGTCATTATGAAAAGCAGTGTGGTGGTTCCTTGGAAAAATTAAATATAGAATTACCATATGATCCAGTAATCCCTGAAGAAATAAAAGCATGGTCTTGAAGAGATGTGTGTATAGCCACGTTCGTAGCAACGTTAATTATTCACAGTAGTCAAAAGGTGGAAGCAACCCAAATGTCCATTGATGGATGAATGGAAAAACCAAGTGTGGTGTATACATATAATAGAATGTTAACCAGCCTTTGAAAGGAATGGAATTCTGGCATAGACTGTAACATGGACAACCTTGAGGACATTATGCTAAATGAAATACTCCAGAGAAATCAGGACAAACATTGTATGACTCCACATACATGACTACCTAGGGTAATCAAAATCAGAGTCAGAGAATAGCATGGTAGTTAACAGGGGCTGGGGTCGGGGGGATGAGTTGGTGTTTAATAGGTGTAGAGTTTTGGTTATTTGAGATGAACAAAGTTCTGGAGATGATAGTGGTGATCATTGCATAGCAAGGTGACTGTACTGATGCCAGAGGACTGTAGACTTGAGGAAAGGTATGATGGTAAATTTTCCATTATGTATATTTCACCACAATTTAAAAGTCAATTTAAAAGAATTTGGTGAGAGCCAGTGATGTAGTAGCTACTAAGGAAATAGAACTTTGGATCAAGTGGGCCAGGATGTCATTTGGATGACTTCAGGACAGCTTGTAGGACCAGAGGGACTTCTGGTGTTACATTTCATCGTGGGAGTGTCTTACACTCCTGTATCAGCGTGAGGTCTGGGTGTGTAGGTAGCACTTTCAGCTTCTTGAGCAGCTTCATCAGTTTAAAAATGAGGAGCTCCTCCAGTAGTTTGCAATTAAACCCCAGAAACACTTGGGGTTGCCAAGCAACATACAACTACCGCCAACAGAAGCAAATCTAACATTAATATTATAATCGCCTAAAATGATACATGTTCTATCTAAATGTTTTCGTTTCTGCCTACTCTAATGAAAAGTATAAACACCTGCATTGTCACGTGCTGTGCCGTTTCCATCAGGACAGTGTTTCCCATCGCAGCTCCTGTGTTTTATCTTTTTTGCCAAAGTGTCTTCCGGAGACGAGGGGCCACCAGTGGGTCTCTGCTGCCAAATTCACACTGCTCTGAGGGCTATGCATATACATCCAAGATGTTCTGAATCCACTCAGCAGAATAACACTGCACAATGGCAAACTTTCTCTTTAACAATGATTTTTGAAAAGGAAAAAGCCAGGGGGCTTCTTTTGGTTAAGCTTAGGCAAAAGAAAAGAAGGACAGTAGTTAGATGGCTCATTGTACTTTCTGCACAGAGCATTGGAACAGACCTGCACAAGAGAGCCTTTTGTGCGAAGCATCCTCATTCTAACGCCTGCAATCCACAGAACAGAATCAGTAGGAAGCATTCAAGATTGAAGTGATTCAACTAACTGTCTACAGGTTGCATGCGTGCTGAGTCACTTCAATCATGTCCAATTCTTTGCCACCCCATGGACCGTAGCCCGACAGGCTCCTCTGTCCACGGGATTCTCCAGGCAAGAATTCGAGCGTGGGTTGCCATGCCCTCTTCCAGGGGATCTTCCCAACCCAGGGACTGAACCCGTGTCTCTTCTGTCTCAGCATTGACAGGCGGGTCTTTTACCACTAGTGCCACCTGGGAAGCCTGTGCACAGGTTATGTAGGGAAGAGAAGGGATACTTTTTCCTTCTAAAGCAAGAGCTGCGTGTCTTCATGGTGTTTGACAGGATCTGGAGCAGACCGAGGAGGAATCCAGGGAAGCGTGTGAATTACTCTGACTCTCCGTTGCTTTCTCCAAATGCCGAAAACCAGGTGATGGGGACTTGCTCTTTCCCTGGAGCCCACGTGGCCGACGCATCCAGTCCCAGGTCTTCTCGACTCCTTGCCTCTGTGGCACCAGCGGACCTCAGTTCCCTGCCAACACTGCCCCTGACGGTCCCAGCAGGATCTTTTGCTTCTCCGTGATGATCTGCGTCATCCTTCCCACTTTCCCTTCCTGCCCCACTGCCCACTGTGGCTGCCCCAAACCTCTCCCACTTGCTAGAGCTCCTGCTCACCCAGCCCTCTCTCCATGCTCCCCTCGAACTCCGTCTTCCACATCTCTGTCCAGAGCTAAAGTAGCTTCTCCATCTGTGACCTTGACCCCAGCCCCTTGCACAGCTGGCAGACCCCTTCTCTGGTGAGGTGCCTTGGGTCGGGGTCCTGCCTGTGGACTCAGGAGCCAGCTGGCCCTACAGTACACCAGCCTCCCACCAGGACCCTGTGGTTGGCGGGCCCCGGGTCTCAGGGTACCTCTGAAGGGGGAAGGTGATGCGTGGGAAGCACGGTGAACGGGGCCTGGCAGGGAGGCGGTACCCCCTCAGCATTCAGCACTGAGATGCCCGCCTTCAGCATCCTCACCTCTCTTCCATGGATGCTGGCTCTGGGACTTCCGCCTGGGGACCGGGAGTCCATTCCCATGCATGCCGGCTTCCTGGCCCCCCGCCCCCGATCCAGCAGCCCACCTGTTCCCACACCCCTTCTTCACTTGCTGTGTAGGCTTTCAGTCTTTTTTTTTTTAAAGATTTTTTGGATGTGGGCCATTTTTAATGTCTTCACTGAATTTGTTATAATATTGCTTCTGTTTTTTATGTTTTGGTTTTTTGGCTGCGAGGCATGTGGGATCTTAGTTCCTCTGACCAGTGATCGAACCCGCACCCCTTGCACTGGAAGGTGAGATCTTAACCACTGGACTGTCAGGGAGGTCCTCGACTTTCAGTCTTTATCAGCATTTCCTCTGGGAACCTTACCTGATAATCTGCCCCCTCCCAGGCCCAAGTGTGAATGCAGGTCTCCCTAGACCTCCATCCCAGCCCTCTGTGATGGTCAGTTTTACATGTTAGCTAGACTGGGTTGTAGCCCCTGTGGTCCCTTAGACACCAATCCCGGCATTGTTCTGTGGGCATTGGGTAGGTGTGGTTAACGTCTATAATCAGCTGACTCTAAGTAAAGGAAATTGATTGTCCCCTATAACCTGGATGGGCCTCATGCAGTCATTTCAAAGGCTTGAAGGGAAGGAAACCCAAAAAAAAGAGGAAATGTAGGGCTTCCCCAGTGGCTTAGCAGGTAAAGAATCTGCCTTCCGATGTAGGAGACACAGGTTTGACCCCTGGGTCAGGAAGATCACCGGAGGTGGGCATGGCAACCCACCCCATGGGCCATCCCATGGACAGAGCAGCCTGGCAGGCTGCAGTCCGCGGGGTTGTAAAGAGTCAGACACGACTGAGCGACTGAGCATGCCTCTGTATACGTGTGGGTGATTCACTTTGCTGTACTGGAGAGAGGAATGCAACCTTGTAAAGCAACTATACTGCTGCTGCTCCTAAGTCACTTCAGTCGTGTCTGACTCTGTGCGACCCCATAGACAGCAGCCCACCAGGCTCCCCCATCCCTGGGGTTCTCCAGGCAAGAACACTGGAGTGGGTTGCCATTTCCTTCTCCAATGCATGAAAGTGAAAAGTGAAAGTGAAGTCGCTCAGTCTTGTCCAACTTTGCGACCCCATGGACTGCAGCCCACCAGGCTCCTCCACCCATGGGATTTTCCAGGCAAGAGTACTGTATTCCAATACAAAAAAAAAAAAAAAAATTCACACACACACATACAAACTGAGGCTTCCCTGAAGAAGAAGAAAGTCTTCCCCAAGACAGCAGCACTAGTTCCTGCCTGAGGTCCCCCCTCACAGGCTGCAGGGTAAATTCTGGACTGGCCAGCCCCCATCACTGTGTACGTCAGTGTTGTGAAATAACCCCATGTGTGTTTGTATGGGCATATGAAAGGGTATCTATTCCCTCTCCCGTGCTCACAACCATGTATGTGTTCAACCGCATGTGTGTTTCTGTGTGCGTGTGAAAATGCATCCATTCCTTCTCTTTTGCTCACGTTCATGTGCGTGTTCAGATTCTGATCGGTTTCCCTGCAGCAGCCCCTGGCTCAGCCTCTCCCAGCTCACACCTTGCATCACACCCACTTACTCTCTGCGTCTCCGCTGCTCTGACAACTGCATTCAGGCGGGACCCATGTTTCCCCACCTGCCAAGCCAGCAGCTCAGTCTGTTTTGAATAAACGAATACTGGGAAAGTCCATCAGAATTTTATTACCGTATTCTTGAGCATAACAAAAATAGTGATGGAAAGAAAAATAACTTTCCTTGGGAGGGAGGTTCAAGAGTAGGGGGGCCATATGAACACCTTTGGCTGATTCACGTTGTCATGGCAGAGACTAACACAACATTGTAAAGTGATTATCCTGCAATTAAGAATAAAAATAGAATAGAAGCCTAACTTTCCTAATTGGGAGACGATTTCCTATCACCCGTGTAAACGGAGTCTGTACAGAATTCCGTCTCCTTTTCTCCTGTCTCAGCCATTAAGGACATTGGCTTTTACCCCCACCTCCCACCTCACCCGCTGGTTTCAGAGACAATCACTCATGTACCTGAGGCTGTGATTTATTCTTTTCATTTCCGAGCCACGCACCCGGGGACTTGGCGCTTTCATTTTCCTACGTGTGCAGCTTTCCTGGTGGCTCAGATGGTAAAGAATCTTCCCGCCATGTGTGAGACATGGGTTCAATCCCTGGGTTGGGAAGCTCCCCTGGAGAAGGAAGTGGCAACCCATTCTAGTATTCTTGCCTGGGAGATTCCAATTCCAGGAGCCTGGTGGGCTACAGTCCCTGGGTTGCATAGAGTAGGACGCAACTGAGCTACTAACATACACAGGTGAAGCATTTGAATGAAAACAGTTCATAAACAGCTATTCAGAGCTGGATGACTCTTTTCCTATTTCATCCTTCGTTAGTGTTTTTCACCAGTTGGATTCTTTGCAAGTTCTGGCAAGAGGTTTGTCTTGAAACCCAGGCTGAGGCCAGATGAAGATGCTGGTGTAGATTTGGGAAGTGAATTTACTCCCCAATCTTTTTAAGTCCAGGATTCTCTTGTCATTTTTTGCTTTGTACAGCATTTTAATTTTCAGTGTGGAAATGGCATTGCACTGGTACTTTTTACTCTTTCCTAGTTGGCTTGATCTGCCTGGCACAAACCCAGTCCCTGCGTTTTTCTTCCTGCTGAGAGGACCACTTGTCCCCAGAAATTGTCTCCAGTCTCTGCCAGCGCTGATAAGGATCCTATTTCTTAGCAGGCGTTGTGCGTCTGGGAGACAGTCAGGGCTGGCTGGCTGTCTCTCCACATGACACAATATATTTTGTCAAAGTTGGAACAGGCGGAAACTATGAACTTGGGCAGTTCCTGGAGTTGTTTGGATTCAGAGACACTCGAAGGAGCTAAAAATAGCTTGGTGGTGAGAGGAGCGCCCTGGGCATTTCCCCTTGAGGAAGGAGCTCTACTTGCTCTCGTCTCCTGATTCTTGGAAAACCGTGTCTCTGGCCCCCGGTCCCCGAGGAGCCACAGTACAGTCAGACAGCGGAGGTTTGTCCTGTGCCCTCCACGTTGTCTTTGTGCCTCCTCAGCCCTAAAAGAGAAGGACTTAGCACCAAAAAGGAGTGGAGGAGACTGACCCTCGTGGAAAGGTCAGAGCTTTGGAGAGGTGGCCTCAGTCCACGGGGCTTCCCTGGTGGCTCACATGGTGAAGAAACTGCCTGTAGTGGGAGGGACCCAGGTTCAGTCCTTGGGTAGGAAAGATCCCCTGGAGAAGGAGATGGCAATCCACTCCAGTATGCTTGCTTGGAGAATCCCATGGGCAGAGGAACCTGGTGGGTACAGTCCATGGGGTCAGAGATGATTGAGCGATCCAAGTCAGAAAGAGCAGAAAGTGGGGATGTAGCTACAGGGATGAAGACAAAGAAGGGCTCAGAATGGGAAAGTGGTCTGGGTTTGAACTTAAGTCATCGACTGAGACGTTCAACAATATTAGCCTCTCTAGAAGATGACCTTTGTGCCCTAATTGCCCCATCCAAATTGTCAAAGAATAGATACTGTGTTTGCCACACTATGTCTGTAAGAGAACTGGGATAATCAAGTTTTCCCATCCTGGCAGCAGCTCAGGCTGGCTTTAGCCTCTTAGAACGAATGGGAACTTAGGCACTTCCCTGACAGTACAGTGGTTGAGAATCCATGCTTCCACTTCAGGGGGCACAGGTTTGATCCCTGGTCGGGGAAGTAAGACCCCCCTGCTTGCTGTGTGGTGTGGCCAAGAAAAAAAGAATGTGAACTTAGAGCTGGACGGTGTGGGTGTGAATCCCAACCATGTCACTCAAGTCAAAACCAAATATTAATATCATTGCATGGAAATTAAATTTCAGTACCCTTTATTTAAAAAATTGATCTTTTTGGAGTATAGTTGTTTTCAAATGTATATTAATTTCTACTGAACAGCAAAGTGAATCAGCTATACACACACACGCATATATCCCCTCTTTTTTGGATTTCCTTCCCATTTAGGTCACTCCAGAGCACTGAGTTCCCTGAGCTACACAGTTGGTTCTCATTAGTTATCTAAGTATCCATCCTCTTGATTTTAAAGAAGAGCTATCTTATATGTGAATTATATGTCAATAAAAAAAAAAAGAACTGTCGATGCCTGCAAGAGCAAAGACAAAAAACATCACTTCCCAAATCAGCAGGAAATATCTCTGAATGGTGTCATTTGAGGCAATTTTGTTCTTTTTTTCTCTACACTGTTTGAAATTTTGAAGACAGCCCTGTAGTACCTTTGCAGTTAGTCCATGGATAAAGAAATGCCAGGTTGTCTTCACCTGTGTTTATTAGAAAGGCCCGTCTTACAGCTTTGAATCGTTCTGAGCCTCAGTGTTTTGCTCATATGTAAAAATGAACAAGTACTGAACATTTTCAGTGATTAAATGGGAAATAAGAAAAAGAGAAAACTCTTTGTCTTTGGTGCCTTTATTTTTGAAATCAAAAGATGAGCCCAGTTTGAAAGGAAAATGTGCATGATAAAACAGAGACTGGATTCCATCCACGGGCCCTAAACATGGGGACTTGTTAAGCATTTCTTTCGGCTTTTCTGAATGTTGTGGCAAGCACAAGTTTACAGAATGATGGACACTGTGTGCACTTTCCCTGGTTTATGAATATTTAGTACCATGATTACTCATAAATCCAGGGATCGCCGTGTAACTATTTTTTCCTGGCAGTCTGGTTTTTCATCTGGAATGACATTAAGATTCAGAAAGCACTGGCTGTCATTTGGCTCTGTTATTTGGGAGAACTGTAGTTCCGTTTTTCTGTCCTTGGGCCAGGGCCCAGACTTTGTGGAATAATATGCCGATCAATACTCTTTACACAATTGGACTGAACATTCTGGTTCACCATGGAACCTCTCTTGAACTAATCCCCCGTGCCGTGGATCGCAAGTGATCTTTCTGTTTAGAATATACTTCCCTTTTCTTCTCCATGTGGTCGTTCTTTAAACAAGGAGATTTTGCCTGTTTGGGAAAGCTTGCTGTTTTGACAGCTGGTGGAGTCTGACTCTGAGTGGAAGGAGGACAGAATGAGCTGTGGCTGGGCTGGAGGATGTGCTGTGTCCAGGATGCTGGCTCTGTGGCCCCTTTGCTTCCATGTGTCATGGGTGCTGATGCTGGGAGAGAGAAAATACTCTTTTCAGAACATACTGGGGTCAGATACAGTCAGTCAGTTCAGAGCAAAGGAGCCAGTAATATGCAGTGGGGAGAGGGTTGTCTCTTCAGTAAGTGGTGTTAGGAAAACCAGAAAGCCACATGCAGAAACTGGATCACTGTTCCACACCATACACAGATATCAACTCGAAATGTATTAAAGACTTGAACATAAAACCTGAAACCATAAAGCTCCCAGGAAAAAATATAGGGGGGTGAGCCCCTTGACATCAGTCTTGGCGGTGATTATTTGGACTTAACACCAAATGCAGAGGCAGTCACAAACATAAGCAAGTGAGACGACAGACTACATCAAACTAAAGAGTGTCTGCATATCCAAGGAAAGCATAAGAAAAAAGAGAGAATTTATGGAATGGGAGAAGATATTTGCAAATCATATATGCAACAGGGGGTTAATATCCCAAATATGTAAAGGCCTCATACAACTCAGTAAGGGGAAATAAGCCAAATAGTCTGAATGAGAAATGGACAGAGGAACTGAGTAGACACTTTCACAAAGAAGGTATAGTGGGTGTCAGAGGAGGGGGTGGGTGGGGAGTGAGGGGAAATGGGTGAAGGTGATCAAAAGGCACAAAATTCCAGAGAAATTTTTATAAGGGAAATCAGCTCTGGGAGTGTATTTAAAAAGGAAAAAAGAAAATTTGGCTCGGGGATAAGGGAAGTCATGGTTCATTATAGTAAGAACAAGGCTTATTTTTTTTTAAGCTTTTTTTTTAATGTGGACCAATTTTTTTTTAAGTCTTTATTGAATTTGTTACAGCATTGCTTCTGTTTCATGTTTTGGTTTTTTGGCAGCAAGGCATGTGGGATCTTAGCTACCTGACCAAGGATTGAGCCTGCACCCCCTGCATTGGAAGGCAAAGTCTTAACCACTGGATGCCAGGGAAGTTCCCAAGGAGGGTTGGCTTTGTTTTTACACTTTCATGAACCCCCGGGATGTTTCTCGATGCTGGGACAGTCCAGTCTTCTGGTTGGTTAGTCGCTACTCTTAGGGGAGCTTCACCCTTCCTGTTTTCAGGAAGCGTTCTGCCCATGAGCTTTGCTTAGCCACAGGTTGGAGGACCAGCTTAGGGTCTTGCCCCCATCATCAGGAGGGCAGAGTAGGGTCAAGGAGGGAGGAGGATTTAGCTGTTCCCTTAGCACCCCTGTGGACAGGAGCAGGCACAAGTGTAGACTCTGAGCCTGTGGTTTCTACACCATCTCCCATCCTAAAAAGGCTGTGGTTGGCAGAGTGTAGACCATGGCGGGGGGCGAGGTTGCAGGTATGTCTTTCAATTAAAAGGCAGAGCTGAAGCTCTCAAATAATGGTCACATTGGCCAGAGTGACCAATTTGAACACATTGAAGTCAGATCCAGGTTCCTCCACTCCCAAGTCTCCAGATATTCCCACTCAGAGTTAAGTCCATGTCCTCACTGACACGGGCACTGCAGCCCCATGTCACCGGTCGCTCTTCTCTGTCCCCCACACTCCCTGCACTCTGGCCACTGTGGCCTGCTCTTGCGCATTCCACCCCCAGCAGGCTCTCCCCGGAGACCTGCAGTTCCTCTCTCCAGCCTTGGCCCCAAGTTCCCGGATGACCCCACAGTAATGACCACCCTCCCCTGCCTTCAGGACACACAAACTCTTCTTTTTCTAACAACACTTACTGGCATACTTGTTCACTCTCTGTATTTAATTTATAATTTATTTATAGGTATTGGGTCTTCCCAGGTGGCTCAGTGGTAAAGAATCTGGCGCCAATGCAGGAGATCCAGGTTTGATCCCTGGGTCAGAAAGATCCGCTGGACAAGGAAATGGCAACCCACTCCATATTCTTACCTGGAGAATTCCATAGACAGAGAAGCCTGAGAGTCAGACATGACTTAGCGACTAAACAATGGCAATATTCCATTATATATATATATATATATACACACCACCTCTTTATCCATTCCTCTGTCAGTGGACATGTAGATTGCTTCCGTGTCTTTGCTGCTGTAAATATGCTGCTATTAACATTGGGGTGTGTGTGTCTTTTTAAATTATGTTTTCTCTGGATGTGTGCCCAGAAGTGGGATTGCAGGCTCATATGGCAGCTCTATTTTTAGTTTTTTAAGGAACCTCCATACTGTTCTCCATAGTGGCTGTGGCAAATATATTACATTTCTACCAATAGTGTAGCAGGGTTCATTTTTCTCCACGCATTCTGCAGCATTTATTATTTGTAGACTTTTGTGATGGCCATTTTGACTGGTGTGAGATGATACCTCATTGCAGTTTTAATTTGCATTTCCTTAATAATTAGCAATGTTGAGCATCTTTTCATGTGCCTTTTGGTCATCTCTATGTGTTCTTTGGAGAAATCTCTGTTTAGATCTTCTGGCTGTTTTTTGATTGGGTTATTTGTTTTTGATATTGAGCTGCATGAGCTATTTGTATATTTTGGAGATTAATCTCTGTTGTTTACATTGTTTGCAAATATTTTCTCCCATTCTGTAGGTTGTATTTTTGTTTGCTTATGGTTTCCTTTGCTATGCTAAAGCTTTCAAGCTTAATTAGGGTGCATTTATTTATTTTTGCTTTTAATTCTGTTTCTCTTGGAGACGGATCCAAAAAGATATTGCTACAATTTATGTCAGAGTGTTCTGCCTGCATTTACCTCTAGGAGTTTTATAGTATCCAGTCTTACATTTTGGACTTCCCTGGTGGCTCAGACGGTAAAGCATCTGTCTACAATGTGGGAGACCTGGGTTCGAGCCCTGGGTTGGGAAGATCCCCTGGAGAAGGAAATGGCAATCCACTCCAGTACTATTGCCTGGAGAATCCCATGGACAGAGGAGCCTGGTAGGCTACAGTCTATGGGGTTGCAAAGAGTCGGACACAACTGAGCGACTTCAGTCAGTCAGTCAGTCTTACATTTAGGTCTTTAACTGATCTTGAGTTTATTCTTGTGTATGGAGTTAAGAGAATGTTCTCATTTCATTCTTTTACATGGAGCTGTCCAACACATGAATGTTTTTTCCGCCTTCATGTTGTGTTGGGGTAATGCTCAGAAAGCTCACTTCTGCATCAGTCACTTCTGTTTTCCTCCAGTGCTTTACAGTCTTTATATTGAAATCTTTAAGCTATCTGGAATTAATTTGGGGCACACTTAGTCGACTCTAATTTTAATTTGTAAATGATTGGCTTGTAAACAACAGTGGTTTGTAAACAGTTACAAACAGTGCTTTGTGAACAACATATAAAAGGATCCTTCCCTCCTCTGATTTGAGATGTTATTATCACACTATATTCTTTTATCAGTTGATATGTATTAGTTGACTGTGTTTCTCCTACTGAGTTGTCCCTCTTGAAGCAAGGAGTTCCGCATCCTATTATTTTCCTCTTCTCCCCTCCCTTTCTTGGTCTTTGTAGTTTCAGATCTAAGTGATCATGAAATTTATTTCCACCGTATAAGAAACACTGCCCCATTTTGCAAGTGCCTGCAACCATTATTTAGATTCATGTCTGTTCTCATTGGTTTGACACTTAGCTCTAGTCCTTTTGGGTCACTGTTGTGGTCTTGAATTTCTGGCTTGTGCAGGTCCAGGGTCTCTGAGACAGAGGTGGGTGGGGGTCGAGGAGTAGCCATCGTCCCCTTCTTCTGCCGTCTTCCATCAGCCGGCATGTCGTGGGTCAGATTCTCTCTGTCTAGTATCACATGCCCTGTGATTGGCGACTGTTCCCCAAACATCCGGTTGGAATGTTAGGGTGTCGTGATTGTCAGTGGCAGGGTTTTCTTCTTCTTCTGAGTTTTCACAGATGAGAAACTACTGGGGGCTGCTAAACCCTCACTTTAGCTATTCCCCATCAAAACAGAAAGGTGAAATTTATTTATGAATATATGCATAAAATCTCTCCTGATTTCATCAAGATAAGCAGTTTCTTAAACGAGGAGAATATCTTCACTTAAAAATAAGTGAGGAAACATGTTAAATTTGGAACCTTCAGACTTTTAGGAACAAGCTGTGAGGAGATGATGCCCAGAGGATAGAAGGTCTTCTTCTCGTAGGAATGCCAGTTACCAAGGAATCTCCAGGCTGTCCCTGGCACCGCTGTAGTTCCTGGCTCTTCTCACAGCTGTTGTGGTCCGTGCAAACAGGGCTTTGCCGTGAGCCTCGGCTCTCTGCAGCCCTGTGTTCCGTCAGACAGCATGCCAGAGACAGTGAAGGAGAGCAGGAGTTAGCCCTAAATCCTGCAGCTAATTATGGGATGGTTTCCTTTTGTAGGAAACCAAGTCGCTAGTGCTTGGTGGTGTTCTGGACAAACTGTTCTCTGTCTTCAACAATGGGAAGGGGGTCCATTGGCTTGGAAGACAATCACCCAAAGGTTATTTTTTTTTTCCTCCTCTGCCTGGCCCAGTGCCCTGTTAGGTGAGGAGGAGGCACCGGTTATTAGAAAATGACATTTTTCTCTCCTGAGCATGATGACCTGTCTTCTGCATAGTTTTAAGCAGAGCCCATGTGGTCAGATTCTCTCTGTCCATCCAGGGGGGCCATCCTCCTGGGGAGCACCCTTTCCCAGAGGAGCTGCAGGTTGTGCTTGGAAATACAACAGAGTCCATGTTGGTTCTTCCCCCAGGTCTGACACTTACGCCTCTGGATCACTGGTGTAGCTGCCGAAGAAAGACAGGGTCAGTGTGCCCTGAACATCAGGAGTGGGACTGAAACTGCCTCGAGGGTCCCCCAGCCCTTTCAGTGGAGATGAACTCTATTCTAATTCTCAACTCAGTTGCTTGCTGGCATAAAATATCTTCCTGTTTGGTTGTTGAGGAACTTAAAGCAGAGAAAACTGAATTACACCTCATTATCAAATCTTTGTTGTCATTGTTCAGTCACTCAGTCATGTCTGACCCTTTGCAACCCCATGGACTGCAGCACGCCAGGCTTCCCTGTCCCTCACCGTCTCCTGGAGTTTGCTCAGATTCATGTCCCTTGAGTCAGTGATGCCATCAACCATCTCATCTTCTGTCCCCCCTTCTGCCTCAGTCTTTCCCAACATCAGGGTGTTTTCCAGTGAGTCGGCTCTTTGCATCAGGTGGCCAAAATATTGGAGCTTCAGCTTCAGCATGTCAGTCAATTTGACCAGAGCCTTGGGAATAAGGTGTAGCTATGGAAGGTGCATAGGAGCCCCATGGCAAGCCCTTTGTGTGCAGGACTAATTTCCTAGCCTTAATCAGAGCTGCAAATACATACTTAATAAGAATAGTGTGCTTCATTTAATGTGTTTCATTTTCTTTTCTTTGTGCCCTTTTGGTCAAATTATTAACAAAAAAGCCAAGGCAGGATTAAAAGAAAAGTGGCATTTAACTAAATATGTAGTAAATACAAAATATGTGCAAAATAGTGTTCTAAATTGGCTCATGTGCTTCCAGTCATCTGCAATAGCTCGTAGTCTAAGTGGGGGGTCTGACAAGCTTTTTTCCAGGGTCATGCCCTTTTGGGAATGTGTGTGTTTCTGTGCCTGTGTGTGTGTCTGTGTATTTTACTTACAGTTACACGTATCCATCATTGGTTCTCAGACTTTAGAGAGCACCAGAATCATGTGGAGGGCTTGTGAAAGTAATTTTCTGGGACGCACCATTAATACTTCTGATTCAATCAGTATATTTGAGATTGAGAATGTGTTTCTAATCAGTTCCTTGTTCTTGTGCTAACTTGCTTCACTTGTCTCTGACTCTTTGTGACCCCGTGGACTGCAGCCCACCAGGCTCCTCTGTCCATGGGATTCTCCAGGCAAGAATCCTGGAGTGGGTTGCCATGCCCTCCAGGGGATCTTCCGACCCAAGGACCAGACCGTCTGCTCTTGTCTCTACTTGGGCAGGCAGGTTCTTTACTACTAGCACCACCTGGGAAGCCAGTCAGTTCCTGCTGCTACTGCTAAGTTGCTTCAGTCATGTCTGACTCTGAGCAACCCCATAGATGGCAGCCCACCAGGCTCCCCCGTCCCTGGGATTTTCCAGGCAAGAGTATTGGAGTGGGGTGCCATTGCCTTCTCCCAGTCAGTTCCTAGATGGTGCTAATACTGCTAGTTCAGCAACCACTGGGTATAAATGTAGCACATTGAAAAAGTTCAGGTGTTGAGAGGCACAGAGTTCAGTCCTAATCAGAGGAGGATAAGGTGAATCAGAGGTGAATGTTTCACCTGCTTTTAATGGAGGAGAGAGGAGGCAGGTTGTCCGCTGTGAGCCAGGAGAGCGTGTTGGCTTCAAGAGATGGCATATAAAAAACAAATGGAGGGACTTCCTTGGTGATCCAGGGGCTAAGACTCTGCGCTTCCAATGCAGGGCGCCTGGGTTCAATACCTGATCAGGGAACCGAATCCCATATGCCGCAACTAAGAGTTTGCATGCCAAAACTAAGACCTGGGGCAGCTGAGTAAATAAATAAATGTTTTGTTTTTTAAAATCTGTATAGAACTAAAAAAAACAAAAAAAAATGGTGGAGAAGTTTTGCTTAAAGAGGCAATAAAAAGTTACCTTGGTGGATTTCAAGGATAACTGATTATGAAATAAGGAAGACATCAACAGAGGATGTTAGATTGGAGGAAGGGTGAATGAAATAAAAAGGGTCTTTAACCAAGCTAGAGTGATCCAATCTTAAATAAAGTGAAAGTTGCTTCTAACTCTTTGTGACCCCGTGGATCTTTGTGACAGTCCATGGAGTTCTCCAGGCCAGAATGCTGGAGCGGGTAGCCTTTCCCTTCTCCAGGGTATCTTCTCAACCCAGGGATCTAACCCAGGTCTCCTGCATTGCAGGCAGATTTTTTACCAGCTGAGCCACAAGGGAACCCCAATCTTTGGAGTCACAAGAAATCACTGTAGGAACCTCAGAACCAATAAGATGGAGCTTAACAAGATAACTCTGAGTCTTGAGTTGGCTAAATAGAGGTTGGGAAAACCCAGAAGCACCAAGACTATCCGAAGGCTGCTGTCTTTATCTGGGTGTAAGATGATGAAGATTTGTGCCCAGCTTTGTGCATGGAAATACTAGTAGAAAAAAAAAAAAATAGAAAAAAACACAGTTGAAACTACAGAGAACCTATAATTTAATAAAGCAAAAAAGACACATCTGCCTGTCTTCCTCCCTCCCTTCTTTCCTTTCTCCATCCCTTCCTTCCTTCCTTCCACTGTCTCTAAATACAGTCCTCCACATATTCTCAGTGCTTAATAAATTGTTGACTGAACAAATAAATAACTTATAGGTAGAAAATGTTTTTCAACCTCTATTTTCTTCTTCAAGAAAATAGGGATTATGTACCTCGTCTACCTCTGGGTATACCACAGATAAACAAAATAATTGGTATAAAGTGCTTTCATCGTCTGAAAGTCTGAATATAATTATTATTCCTAATGACAGAATAAGAAATCGAGTTCTCGTGTGCATTTAAATTGGTTCAGAGAAAGGAAATTTGTGTGAATTCCCTTCATAGAAAAAAATTAATGGGGTGCCTGAGGAATTGGTGCCTAGCATTTGAAATAATTAGTTGGAGAAAAGAAGCTGGCTCCTTGAAGTAGCTGATGGCACAGAATTATGTAGGCTGGTTGTAAACCACAGAGAATTCTATGAAATATTCCAGAAGGGTCTAATCAAACAGTATGACCAGAAAATAGGACAGCAGCTCTTTAATGAAGACAAACGACTTGCTTAGGAAAGGAAATACTTTCAGTTTCCTCAGCATGTTGATTAACCAAGAGGTATTAGAGGAAAAAGCAGTGTGTGGTTGATACAGACACCGGAACGCCGCAATGCTATATTCTTTCACTCACTTGCCTGTCTGTTTGCTGGATTATCCTTCAGTGCACACTTCCTGACACACACTTCCTGTGTGTCAGGTAAGTGTGCTCAGCACCAGGGAGAGTAGGAAAAAAAAGTGAACCAAGACGCAGTCGAGGCCCGTTCTGTAAACCAGCTCACCCTCCAGTAAGGAGGATGGAGCAGGGAACAGATGAAGCTGCAGAACCACCAGTTGCTCAGTCACGTCTGACTCTCTGCGACCCCACGGGCTGCAGCACACCAGGCTCCCCTGTCCTTCACCATCTCCCAGAGTTTGCTCACACTCACGTCCATTGAGTGAGTGATGCCATCCAACCACGTCATCCTCTGTCGTCCCTTCTCCTCCTGCCTCCATTCTTTCCCAGCATCAGAGTCTTTTCCAGTGAGTCGACTTTTCGCATCAGGTGGCCAGAGTATCAGGGCTTCAGCTTTAGCATTACCCCTTCCAATGAATATTCAGGGTTGGTTTCCTTTAGGATTGATCCTTGGAAGGTTATCAGACACATTGTTCACTCACTTTTCTTGGGGCTTTGGTTATATCCATGGCCTGTTTATTCAATTTGAACAAGATAATTGAAGCAAGATAACTGTAAGGAAAAAATTAAGAATTAAATCTTTGAAAAGTGGTTACTATAAAATACATTTATATTCCTGTTTCTTTATTCAAAGATTTCATCTCTTTATGCAGATATTTTAAAACAAAAATGACCAGACAGTTTATATTATAGGCCATCATATATCCAGCCTTAGCAGCTGTCATCTGGGTTTTATTTATTTAAATTAATTAGTTAATTTGGCTGCTCTGGGTCTTAGTTGCAGCATGTGGGATCCTCCGTCTTTGTTGCAGCATGGGGGATCTTTAGTTGCACCCTGAGAATCTTAGTTGCGGCGTGTGGGATCTGGTTCCCTCAATAGGGATCAAACCTGGGTCTCTGCACTGGGAGTGCAGAGTCATAGCCACTGGACCACCAGGGAAATCCCCTGCCATCTTTATTTTAGAATTGTACAGTGTTTGTTTACTGTTAAGGTTTGGTAAACATTCCAGGAGAAAAATCTTCACTTGGAAACTGAGATGAATAAGTTAATCCAACAAGAAAACCCAGCCAAGAGCTCCTACATGAATCTAATCTTCCCCATTTGAAAGGCATTGACGGATGGCACATAGAGGCACACTCAGATGTTGGAGGTCAGATGATTATTATATGTTCTTCCAACCCTTGCTTTGTTCTCATCTTCATTGGATCTGACTGCAGAATTTAGAGGGGAGCAATATTACTAGGTTTCATAGATCTGCTTAATAGAAAATAAACTCTTAGTTGAGAGCATTAAGATTTGTGAAGAACTACATTATGGATTTCCATTGTGACCGACATCATTGTTAAATATCTGAACTCTCATTTGTTTGGTTACCCTTGAATCTGTACATGCTTTTCAGATGCTTGAAAACCACATAAACTAATCCATATAATCATGTTACATATCTTTCTCATAATATTGCAGAAGTTTATAGTCTTACTGGAAATACAAACAAATTAAAAGGCCATTATCATGCATTATTCAACATAACAAATCCTACCACTGGCTGAATCAATTAGCCATTAACCTTCTTACAGAACCATGTGTCAGAAATCAATTTCATAAGTGATATACTTTTGCAGTGGTAGTGCAAAATGGGATTTCTGTACAGCTCATGCCAGATAATAAGCCAAGTGTTGGGACGTTGCTAGATACTTCTGCAGGAAAAGCTATGCGTGAAAAAAATTCAAATTACCTATCATCATGCCATATGCTACAGCTTTTGCTTACATATTTAATTGCCTGACAGATTTATCCCGCTGAAATCATTTAATATGACTGAGCTGGATTGGATTTTATGTGTTAGCTATGACATACAGTGAAATAATCCATTGTTTGGTGTTTCTGCTTCTTAATTCGTACCCTCATTGCTATCTGATATATTTTGAATCTATACTTTTTAAAGAAACTGATCATTTCAAAAAGAGAAAAAGTAGCTAGTGGTACAAAGATTCAAGTCACATTAAAATAACCCTTTTCATCAGGGTAAGTGGAAAAGAAGGTAAGTTTAACTGATGTCAACTCCTGTTGATAGAATGAAATGCCATGAGCGAGAATCCTGAACATATTATGGATCTGTAGCAAAAGAAAACCTGGACCTGTTTTAAAAAATTCCAATTACATCCCTCTGAATGGTAAGGATGAATTCTCATGGTAAGGAAGGTTGATAAAGATAAAATATAATACCATCACAAGGGTTTATAAGATTTGAAAGGTTTACCTGTATTTGATGAAAAGTGTACTTTCTTCGATAGCACTAAGCATGCTTTTTCAGCCTTGAAGAGATGTGTGGGTTTCTGTAACATCCCAATAGGAAAAATAAGACTTGCGTGAACTAGGGGTTTAAGAGGATCAGAATTTCATTAAAAGGAGCTGATTGCATTTGGTCTGTCCATATCTCTATATAGTTTGTAGTACCCTTAGCAAAATAGAAACACATAAAATGAGTCTAGTGTATTTGATCTTATCTGAAAACAGTGAAGCTATTGTGTCTTTTTTTTTTTTAATTGTGTCTTTTCTTTTGGCCACACATTATACTTCACTGCCTCTGTGCACAAACTGTGCCCCTGTGGGGAGAGCAGAATGGAGTGAAAAGTCTAGGTCGTGAAGTGGCAGACTCAGGACAGAGGTACTGTAAGAAAAGATTCCAATATTTGATCTTCAGATCAGTATCTGGTTGTGGAAAAGTTGTGCAATAGAGGAAAAACCACCAGTAATTCTAGCCACTTAACTCAGTTATTTGTGTGTGTGTTTTCCTATATGTATTTCTGTGATTGCAAGCATAATGTCGTATGATTTGATTTCTGCTGTGACCCACTTATTGTGCATCATAGGAAGGGTGATAGTAACACAGGCATTGACACAGGAGTCATGGGCAGTAGTTGATCAGACTGGACACCAGCCATAAGCAGGCCCTCACCCAGACCCAGGCACACTGGCTAAATACTATTCTTACCCATTACTGCAGGGTTTGAAGACGGAAACGTTAATGATTGGATTAACTGCAGTTGCCTAGGCCTTGCCCCTACCGTTAGAAATTTAGGGTGCTGCTATGTTTTAACGTTACACTCATTCAGTGAACAAATTATGTTGAAGTTTTTATAAGAATTGGACTACAAACAGTTATAAATTTGATTTTTAGGTTGTGGCTGAAAAGAGCAAGTCTGAAATGCATCTAGAGTTCATGGGTGGCAGTTCAGGTTCCAGCTCTGCTTTACTGGTGACAAGATTCAGAATGAAGCATACCTGTCAACAAAGTATTTGAGGGAAGGCTGCTTGCTTTTTTTCCTTTCTGATGGACTTGGAGTCATATGAGACTCTGAGGATCTAGAACTCATTGTGCCCCAGGCTGGCTGTCGTTGAGGGATCTGATCCTTGTCTGCTGGGGGCTATGAGAGAGTGCAGAGAGCCAAGTGGATTCTTAAGGCTTGAAGAAAAGATTGGGTTGGCCAGAAATTTCTTTCGGGTTTTTCCTTTACATTGTATGGATGTAACTCCCTGAAAGTTAGATCGTGTCCAGTCCATCCTTTGTGCGGGGTGACTGTGTGGTGTGTGTCACAGGCCCAGAAGTAGGGTAATATGAGTGAAGCCTTCACCTTGGACACCAGAAAGCAATCAAGTAAATAATATTTTAATGCAGTATTCTTAAAAAATAATGTTACAAAATCCACAGCAGACAAAATGCCGAATTTAAAACTCAAACAGGTTGTTGCTAATTTGTTTTATGACCCTAAATTGTTGTGTCTGGGCCAAGCCAGCCGTTCTGGGTCTGTGTGGCCGGTCCTTTTGTCCCTTGTTGCATGGGTTCGTAAGGGCATCCTGTGGGCACAGATTGGGCAAAGTGGGTATTACGTGCAGTCATTTTTTGTTGTAGACTTACTAACTTTCCCACTTGGTTCGGAATAGATGAACACTTGCATGAGCTGTCTCCTCCCGTTTCACACTCTGAGGTGCTCAGCACGCCAGGCTGTGTGCGTGTTCATGCTTATTTGTCCATGGATGTGTTTGTGTGTTCACTTCCTGTTCTAGGTTTTGATTCTAGGACAGCTCTGGATGGTTATGTGGTGCTTGGTCAAATTTCAGTTAAGAGGACCCCCCGGCGTTGACTTCATTTAATTACCACTGGGAGGGTGGGCCCGTCCAGGCTGACTCCAGGGTGGTCCAGGGTGTCCCTTAGCCCATGGAGGGTGGTGCAGCCCACACTTCCTGCCAGTCAGAACTGACCTTGCAGTCCATCCAAGGAGCTCTTCTGGACTTCACAGTGAATGTGGGCACGCACTAGGGCAAGTGTTTTGAAGAGTCTCCATGGTCTTTCCTCCACACAGGGAGTCATGATTCCTGGCTCCCTGAATGGAGGAGGACACCTTTGTCTGGACCTCGTCTGCTCTGTTACCCAGTGTGGCTAAAAACTCTAGTTCCCATCTTTTCTTACCTGCACTGAAAGCAGCTCAGAAAAGCCAGAGCAAGGCTGTAGGGCCAGCCTCTGTCATCCCCAAGAGAACAGAGGATCCCGAGAAAAGAATTGTTAGGCATAATTTCCCTTCCTGATGCTGTCAACGGCCCCAGAACAGTCCCAGACACTTGCCCTGTGGATCAGGCCGGAAGTGACCGTGTGCCCGCGATGGATCCAGCCTGGAAGTGACCCTGTGCTGGCGATGGACCGAAATGTCCCTCTTCCTTTGCCTTCCTGGCTCCATGCAGCAGCGTTTCATCTGGTGGCATTTCTTCCGTCTGCTCATTCTGTTTGCATCCTTATTTCTGTCCTAAATTTAGCTTCCCTGGGCATTGGGCTTACATTTTTGACAGCGATTTAGGCTAATGAGCTGTGTGAAAAGACAGGTGCCTTACATAAATCTTAATGATTTCAGTGATTATAAACCACCTGGGCGCACAAAGATGATCTCTTTAAAATTGGTTATTGACAGGGTTCTTGGAGAAAAGCCTTTCTATCATGTCATACGGTTTGAGGTATTACCATCCTTTGTCTTGGGATAACAGATATGTGAATTTAATTCACAGCATTTTTTGCACTGGAGTGGGAACCCACAAAGAGAAAAAAGACTACAGATAAGATCCTTTTACAGAATCTTTAACAAAATAAGGGTTCTCATGAAAAACATTTTCTGAGAAAATCCTGACACCACATGTAAGTATGTATTGGTATGAGGGAATAATTTTTGTCCACCTTAAGTAAAAATAAAATCAGCTGCTCTATTATTAGTCATAAATGAAAAAATTAATGATATAATTTTTTTTACTTAAACATTGAAATTTTGGAAAAGAAATTTCAGTTAAGACAGAAACGTATCATCATGTGGGACTTCCCTGGTGGCTCAGTGGTTAAGACTCCACGCTTCCAATGCAGGGGGTGCAAGTGTGATCACTGGTCCAGGAACTGAAATTCCACATGCTCCGTCATCATGGCTAATTAATGAATGTGCTGTGCTCAGTCATCTCCGACTCTTCGACCCCATGGACTATAGCCCTCAAGGCTCCTCTGTCCGTGGGATTCTCCTGGCAAGAATACTGGAGTGGGTTGCTGTTTCTTCCTCCAGGGGAATCTTCTTGACTCAGGGATGGAACCTGAGTCTCCTGCATCTCCTGCCCTGGCAGGTGGATTCTTTACCACTGAGCCACCAATTAATAAATAAATAAAAATTCCAAAAAAAATAGAAATGTATCACTATGAAATACTGAACATATTCTTAAAGGTTTAACTTTAGGAATAGGGATTAATTCCTCTGTCATCAGGGAAATGTTGAGAAGCTTGAGTCTAGGATTCTCCATGGCTTTTAGGGTAAAGTCTACACTTCTGGGCAGGAGGTGCAAGATGCTGTGAGCTCTGCCCTCCCCTCTCTGGTTTCGTCACACTCACACTGACCTCATTCCTTCCCTGAGCAGCCCTGATCACCCTTCAGGTGCTTGCGTGTGTCCTGCTGCCATGGGACCTTTGCACCTTCTGCACCCACCCCAGGCCTGTCCTTCCCTTTATTTTTTACACTAAGTAGAGATCTCAGTCATAGCATCTCATCTTCAGAGGAGCTTGTCCTGAACTTCTTGACCAGATTAACCCACACTCCCTCCAGCCAACCATGCACACAGTACCCCCTTTCATGTTCCTCTCTTTCATAGTTCTTCTCAGAGCTGCACTTTCACAGTTTCCTTTAAGGTTTAATAATCTCTCTCAACCTTGTATGGCCTATGAATTGCTTCAGAGCTGGGACTTAAGCCAGGTTTTGCTTATCATGATATCCCTTCTGTCCACCCTGATGCCTTAATAAACATTTTGGAAGGAAGAGATGACACTCCATGTGAGATCAGTCCTTTTCAGTGGCTCTTTTATTGTTAATTTTTTTCCCACTTTCAGTTCAGTTCAGTCGCTCAGTCATGTCCGACTCTTTGTGACCCCATGAATCGCAGCACGCCAGACCTCCTTGTCCATCACCATCTCCCGGAGTTCACTCAGACTCACGTCCATCGAGTCCGTGATGCCATCCAGCCATCTCATCCTCAGTCGTCCCCTTCTCCTGCTGCCCCCAATCCCTCCCAGCATGAGTCTTTTCCAGTGAGTCAGCTCTTCGCATGAGGTGGCCAAAGTACTGGAGTTTCAGCTTCAGCATCATTCCTTCCAAAGAAATCCCAGGACTGATCTCCTTTAGAATGGATTGGTTGGATCTCCTTGCAGTCCAAGGGACTCACAAGAGTCTTCTCCAACACCACACTTAAAAAGCATCAATTCTTCGGCGCTCAGCCTTCTTCACAGTCCAACTCTCACATCCATACATGACCACAGGAAAAACCATAGCCTTGACTAGACGGACCTTAGTCGGCAAAGTAATATCTCTGCTTTTGAATATGCTATCTAGGTTGGTCATAACTTTTCTTCCAAGGAGGAAGCGTCTTTTAATTTCATGGCTGCAGTCACCATCTGCAGTGATTTTGGAGCCCCCCAAAATAAAGTCTGACACTGTTTCTACTGTTTCCCCATCTATTTCCCACAAAGTGATGGGACCGGATGCCATGATCTTCGTTTTCTGAATGTTGAGCTTTAAGCCAACTTTTTCACTCTCCTCTTTCACTTTCATCAAGAGGCTTTTTAGTTCCTCTTCACTTTCTGCCATAAGGGTGGTGTCATCTGCATATCTGAGGTTATTGATATTTCTCCCGGCAATCTTGATTCCAGCTTGTGTTTCTTCCAGTCCAGCGTTTCTCATGATGTACTCTGCATAGAAGTTAAATAAGCAGGGTGACAATATACAGTCTTGACGTACTCCTTTTCCTATTTGGAACCAGTCTGTTGTTCCATGTCCAGTTCTAACTGTTGCTTCCTGACCTGCATACAGATTTCTCAAGAGGCAGGTTAGGCTCTTGTGAATTTGGTTATTGGTCCTAAAAGGATAACAGATTTTAATAGCAAAAATAAAATATGGCAAAGGAAGAGACCTAGGTAAGAATACATATTAAAGTTGAGATTCCAAATTTGGGTTCCAGATTTTCAACAAATGGCTCTTTTGTTTGACATAAATAAATTTTTTTTATTAACAAAATTTTTAAGCTCTTTTATTTTTGTTTATTTATTTTTGGCTGTGTGGGGTTGTCTTTGCTCCTCGAGGGCTTTCTCTACTTGCAGCAAATGGGGACTACTATAGTTGTGTGCGCAGGCTTCTCACTGCAGTGACTTCTGTCTTTCGGAGCAAGTGAAGCCAGGTGTGGTTACCTTCCCTAAGGTGCGTGGGCTCAGTAGTCATAGCTCATGGGGTTTTGTTGCCCCGCGGCATTGTGGGATCTTTCCTGACCAGAGATCAGACGCGTGTACCTTGCATTGACGGGAGGCTTCTTAACCACTAGACCACTGGGGATACGAAGAATGGACTCACTGGAAAAGACTCTGATGTGGGGAAAGACTAAGGGCAGGAGGAGAAGGGATGACAAAGGATGAGATGGTTGGATGGCATCACTGACTCAGTGAATGTGAGTTTGAGCAAATTTGGGGAGATGGTGAAGATGGGGAAGCCTGGCATGCTGCAGTCCATGGGGTCGCAAAGAGCTGGGCATGAATTAGAGACTGAACAGCCACAGCCTGCTAGGGATGCCCAAGAAATTTTGTTTACAGCCCTTGCTGTATTTTGGATAGAAGTTTTGTGTTTTGATAAGTAGACAGTGTTGCAGAGAATCTCTTTTGAGATTAGCGACTTAGCCACCACCAAACAACAGCAACAATATTGATGATTAAACTTTGAAAACAAGACAAAACAACTTACTGAATCCCAGAAAGTGTAAAGGAGAATTTATCCTGAACATTGTCTGAATGTTGTTCAGTCAGTAAGTCGTTTCCAACTCTTTGTGATCCCGTGAACTGCAGCATGCCAGGCTTCCCTGTCCTTCACTATCTTCTGGAATTTGCTCAAACTCACGTCCACTGAGTCATTAGGCCATCCAGCCATCTCATCCTCTGTCGTCCCCTTCTCCTCCTGCCTTCAATCTTTCCCAGCATCAGGGCCTTTTCCAATGAGCTGGTTCTTTGAATCAGGTGGATAAAGTATTGGAGCTTCAGCCTCAGCATCAGTCCTTCCA
This sequence comes from Capricornis sumatraensis, assembly GCF_032405125.1. Lineage (NCBI taxonomy): Eukaryota > Metazoa > Chordata > Mammalia > Artiodactyla > Bovidae > Capricornis > Capricornis sumatraensis. The sequence goes on along the minus strand of NC_091080.1, from coordinate 40,932,470 downwards.
ATGAATATTCAGGGTTGATTTCCTTTAGGATGGGCTGATCTCCTTGCAATCCAAGGGACTCTCAAAGAGCCGTCTCCAGCACCACAATTCAAAAGCATCAGTTCTTCAGCGCTCAGCTTTCTTTATATGACTGCCCTTGATTTTGGTCATTAAATAAGAAATGGTTGACTTTCCATACTCACGGTGGCCCTTGAATGTGACCTGTGCTTCTTATGGGCGTCAGTGATGTTTCAGATTTCAGCTGAGCTCCACATATACAGTCCTTCGTGTTGATGTATGGCAGAAACCATCACAATATTGTAAAGTGAAAAGTGAAAGCATTAGTCGCTCAGTCATATCCAACTCTTTGCAACCCCATGGACTGACTGTAACTGCCTGCCAGGTTCCTCTGTCCATGGAATTCTCCAGGCAAGAATACTGGAGTGGGTAGCCATTCCCTTCTCCAGGGGATATTCCTGAACCAGAGATTTGAACCTGGGTCTCCTGCACTGCAGGCAGACTCTTTACCATCTGAGCCACCAGGGAAGCCCCATGTAATTATCCTCCAATTAAAAATAAAATAAAAGATGGAAAAAAAGCATCTCATTCAATAAATTCTCTTTGATGATGGCTCTGTTCTTATAAAAACCTTTGGATGTGACAGTCTGGCCATCAGTACTCTTTGCTGAATTCCCTCTCTCAGCACTCTTGCAGGGAAGGTAATTGCACTTGCCATTATCTTATACGTGAATGGATTAAATAACCTACTAGTGCTTAGGAATGCCCAGAGCAGGGGTCAGAAGTCACAGTTCAGAAATCTCTGTCCATGCCCTGGCTTACCTAATTTTACCCACATTTATCTGCTAATTTCCAGAACCAGTCAGGAAGCCTTCATTTTCAGGCTGGAAAATAGGCTAGGCATTCAGATGCGACACTGCCGACAGCCAACATAATTTATTTCCAGGCTTGTGAACAAATCAGCCCTTCTTTAATCTCCATGCATCTCTATTACCATTGTTCCAGGACCACTATATTAAAGTTCAACGCAGGAGGAAGAAGTCAAGCTGGGAAATCCTGATTCTGCAATTTAAGCTTTGCCTTCGGCACGAGAGCGCTGCTGTTTTGCCTACCCCATCTCACACATAACTCCTTTCACTTTATGAATCTGTGTGTAGATGTGAAAAGAATATGTTGTACCACCGGTATCCTTTCTAGGTCACACGCATGTCAGTCCTGCCCTGATGTTAGCAGCGGAATCAGCTGTGGAGTGCTCACCAATGAGGTGACTTTCTTTTTAGGTTTGTAACCTGCCCATGGCTTTCAATAGGACAGCTGCCTCATTTCTGATGTCTGTGCCCCAGGCTTGTTGAGGCCAAACAGCAAATGAAATCTAAAATAGGGCTCCCTAATTCTCATAAAACTGCATAGATGATTCAGAGAGCAAAGCATAATGGTTCACATTTATGAAAGTGGGATTTAATAGGAAAGTGGCGTATTAGGTTCTTTGGTGAAATGACCTTTCATTTCACAGAAAAAGAGAGTGAAGTGGATAGCGTGTATCATATAGCCTCTAAGCATTTAAAAGTAAAAGAAAAAGTTGTTTGGAAAGTAAAATGGTTTTGAGTATGTGATTCATCCTTTTGTATTGGAATATAAGAGGCGGTGCTTGCAACAGTGAATTTATATCAGAATCAGGCAGGCTTTTAATTTATATGTGCATTAGTGAAGTATCTACATTGTACACAGGGTATAGGGCTGGCATGGGGCAAAATTTCGGATAGATGGATAGATAGATAGTAGGTAGGTAGATGATAGGAAATAGATGCAGATAGATAATAGGTAATAGGTAGATAATAGGTGACATATAATAGATCATAATAGACACACAGATAATTATGTGTATGTATTTGATACATCTTTTATTCTCAATTTAAGGGTATCCTCTTTTGATCTTCCTATTTGCTCTACAGGTATCCAATTTTCTATTGTTCTGAATTTGGGCCAGCAGTTGAGGACCTTGCCAGCCAGTTCTCATGTGATAAACATAAAAGCTGTTCTCTTCCATCACAAGGACAGATTAGCCAAATCTGCAGAAAGTAAAGGTGATGCCAAGGAAGTTGCGGATGTGCTGAGAACAAAGATTTGATGATTTACACCTGTCTTTCATATTGTCTCACCTCGAGCTGAATCATCCGGACTCGTCAGTTTGGGGTGTTGCCCTGTCACGAGGGACTCCCCTGGGTCCTTCACAGTGAGGAGTATGCTGATATAGTAGGGAAGGTTCAGGACTTCCCTGCTGGTCCTGTGGTTAAGACTTCACGTTCTGATGCATGGGGTGCGGTTTCAATCCCTGGTCAGGGAGCTAAAATCCAATATGCCTCACCACCAAAAAAAAAAAAAATCAAAAAACCCAAAACCATGAAACAGAAGCAGTATTGTGACAAATTCAATGGAGACTTTAAAAAAATGGTCCACATTAAAAAGAAATCTAAAAAAGAAAACATTTGAGGAAGATGCACAGAAGCAGGTAGTAAGGGTTTGGAAAAATAGGTAAAGTCCTGGTATGAATTGTCTGCCGAGGTGGCAGCTGGGAAACAGGGACAGAGAGCATTGGGGACGAAGAGGCTCAGGTATGAGGGACCAACTGATTAGAAAATGTACAAGGAGGCAATGAATCTGAGAAGAGAAGAACTTAGGATAAGTGCAGAAAGCTTTTCTTAAAAGGAGAAATTCTAAAAGGCAAGGCAGCTTGCATGATTACACTATTGCTATTATTATTATTGTGGCTGCATCGCTATTAACTCTGCTCCTGTGAACACTGACACCAGAATTAACATCGAGCACTAATGAATTAGAGCTGAATTCCCACTCAAGGCTCATCAGCTCTATGCTGCTAGTAATCATGCCACTTCTTACCAGCTTCTGCTTCCAAGAGACCTAGAGGGGCCAAGGAAACTCTGGGACTGAATTATTTTAATCAAATGACAGGTTAAAGAGGAAGACAAATATGGTGTATTAACAAATGCATATGGAATCTAGAAAGATGGTACTGGATGATTGGAGGGCAGCGGTGGAGACGCAGACAGAGATCAGGCTTGTGGACCCAGAGGGGAAGGAGAGTGTGGGACAGTTGAGAATAAAGCATAGAAACATATACAGGTGAAACAGCTAGCACGTGGGAATTTGCTGTGTGACATAGGGAGCTCCACCCAGTGCTCCGTGACATCCTAGAGGGGTGGGATGGGGTGGGTGGGAGCGGGGAGGAGGCTTCAGGAGGAGGGGACACATGTATATCTGTGTCTGACTCATGTTGATGGCAGCAATTATCCTCCAATTTAAAAATGCATAAACACATGATCATATACATAAATACATGTTAATATAAAAGAGCAAAAGATGCCTGTGTGCTGTAAACCTGGATGCAGACGCTTACTAACATGAGTGGGTCTCCAGTGGAGCCCACCTCTCTGGTTTCCTTACTGCCGCTCCACCCTTACGGCCTCCCACATGGGGCAGGGTGTCTCCTCTCGGGTCCTGGTGGCCTGGGTGAGGCTCACACCTCGTATAGGGGCTGATAGGCAGCTTGGAGAAATGCTACGGTACCCCATTGGTCCCCCAGCCTCAGATAGTGAGGGTCTCTTTCCCATTAAGTGTGTGTCTTGTGTTGTTTTTTTTTTTGGGGGGGGGATGTTTTTTTTCTAAAATGTGACAGGGGTCCCAGGCTTGCACTGAGAGAGAAAGGCTCTCTATCACACTAGTCTTTGCGTCAGGAAATAAAATGTTCACTGACTGGCGTTTGACTTTTAGAAATTTGCTCTACCTTCTCCAGTTTCCTCTTCTCTATCTGTAAACTGGATGGTGGCTCATAGTCTTACAAGGAAATTTGTAAACAGACTCTTCGTTTAGCCAGAAGACTTGGTGAGTGGGGCGGGGAGGATTCTAGTGAATTAAATTTTGGGGTTAACGTAGAGCTAACAAGAGTCTCCCTTTATTTGAGTTCCAGGCAAAAACCTTTCTCCAGTGTTTCATTGTACATTCCTTTACCTTATAGAACATCTGTGCTGTGCAAAGTTGCTTCAGTTGTGTCTGACTCTTTGCAACTCCATGGACCATAGCCCACCAGGTTCCTCTCCATGGGATTCTCCAGGCAAGAACTGGAGTGGTTTGCTGTGCCCTTCTCCAGGAGATCTTCCCCACCCAGGGACTGAACCCGTATCTCTTGCATCTCCTTCATTGTCAGGCAGCTTCTTTACCCCTAGTGCCACCTGGGAGTGGGCTTACAGATATTGTGTGTGCACACGTAATCAGTCGCTTCAGTCATGTCCGACTCTGCGATCCCATGGACTGCAGCCTTCCAAGCTCCTCTGTCCGTGGGATTCTCCAGGTGAGAACACCAGAGTAGGTTGTCATTTCCTTCTTCAGGTTGCCATTTCCTTCAAGTACAATTAAATCCTGGTTGAATGAATAAAAATCTTATTCACATAGAAAGCACAGATAATTGGGCTGAAATGTGATCTGTTGAGAACTTCCTCTTATAAGTGAGCAGTGATGAGACTTGCAGGGTGGGATGGGGAACATATGGAGTTGCTTTGCGTCATGAGGAAGATGGAATAGACCAGATATTCACAATAGTGGAGCTGAGATCTCTAAGTACAGGGAGTCAAATGGAAGAAAGAGCAGAAAGGTTATATCAGTCAAGATTACATTTGTCTGCAAGATGATAGAAAATCCAAAATAATTACAGCTTAGATGGGGCAAAATTATTTTTTTCTGTCATGTTAATGGAATCTGGAGGGCTTGTATTAATAGATGTTAGGGAGTCAAGCACTGTATATTGCTCTGCCATCTTCAGTTCAGTGAACATCATGGCCCAGAATGGCTGCTTGAAATCCAGTCATTATGTCAGTATTCCGGTCAGGAGGAAGGAAGAGGAGCCAAACACCAGCTAGTCCCATTCTTTTCAAAGCAAATTCTAAAAGATGCAGTCTACAGTTCTGCTTACATGTCATGCATCAGAGCTTAGTTACTTGGCCCTTCCTAGCTACAAGTGAGGCTGTTGCTGCTGCTGCTAAGTCTCCTCAGTCATGTCCAACTCTGTGCGACCCCATAGATGGCTAGGGAGTGTCTTTTTTTTTTTTAGTAAAATGAAAGGAGAAATGCACGCAGGGAAACAGCCAGCAGTCTTTGCCATAAGGTTTGGAGACCATGGATGACTGTGGCGGCATGGAAACAGGACCCATTAGTGGGAATCTGTGTCCAGAATCTCATGACAGCTCTGTCGGTGACTTCCCATGTGACATGGCGGGGCCACTGCACTTCACTGAGCTTCAGCCCTGTCGTTTTTAAAGTATAGGTGCTGGTGCTCGCTTCGGCAGCACATATACTAAAATTGGAACGATACAGAGAAGATTAGCATGGCCCCTGTGCAAGGATGACACGCAAATTTGTGAAGCGTTCCATATTTAAAATAAATAAATAAATAAAGTATAGGTGCTGAACCTGATGCCCTGTAGACTCTTGCTGCCTCTTCAGTTGCTAAGTCATGTCTGACTCTTTGTGACCACTTGGACTGTTGGCCTCCAGGCTTCTCTGTCCATGGGATTTTCCCAGCGAGAATGCTGGAGTGGGTTGCCATTTCCTTTTCCAGGGGATCTTCCTGACCCAGGGACAGAACCTGCATCTCCTGCATCGGCAGGTGAGTTCCTTACCACTGAGCCACCTGGGAAGCGCCTCTGTAAGATCGTTGCCCTTCAAACATGCTCTGCTCCTCTCCTCCTGAGAGTGCTTGGCTGCAGCAAGACCAAAGTGATTTATGCTTCTAGTTATCTAGGGTTTAATACATCAAGGATTTCCTCTTATCCATGCGAATGCTCTTTGGCCTGTGAAGAGAAAAAAGTCACCTAGCAAGTCGAAGCATTTAATAAACTGAATAAAATGGTGTAATGAATTAAAGGATTAGTCAGACCTAATTTTTCATGGGGAATTAAATGTTGGCAATGTCCAGTTCAGTGTCTTCTTCAATGTGAGAGTCTTGGCTCTGACTGAATTTAGCATTCTAATTTATTATAATAAGATCCAATTGCACACTCAAGCTTGAAATCATTCAAGGAGATAAAATTACAAAAGGAACCCTAGGCAGGGGGATTGTTTGTTTCAACAAAAATTTAAGTATCTGCCAACTTCCAGGCACTGTATTAGGGACATTTCTGGGCTAGTGCAGGGGCCCGGACAAGCACACACAGTCAGGTTAAGGTGTGTACAAAGCAGAAGAAGAGGGACATAGTGGTTGCGAGTTCAGATCTGGGTGGGTTGGGTGTGAGCGCTGTGTGGTCCATATACAGCAGGTGAGATATACGAGCAGAGAACATTGGCGTGCTGCTGCTGCTGTTGCTGCTAAGTCACTTGAGTTGTGTCTGACTCTGTGAGACCCCATAGACAGCAGCCCACCAGGCTCCCCCGTCTCTGGGATTCTCCAGGCAAGAACACTGGAGCGGGTTGCCATTTCCTTCTTCAATGCATGAAGGTGAAAAGTGAAAGGGAACTTGCTCAGTCATGTCTGACTCGTCGTGACCCCATGGACTGCAGCCCACCAGGCTCCGTCCATGGGATTTTCCAGGCAAGAGTACTGGAGTGGGGTGCCATCGCCTTCTCCGACCTTGGCGTGAGTTCAAGATAAATACGTCAGTTTAGAAACCATCCTTGTATGAGTGGAGGACACAGTCCTGAGACGGTCCAAGCCCGCCTAGGAGGGGGTCGTGGGCTAAAGACTCAGGTGACAACTCCACTTATGGTGGAGAAAATCAGCACAGAGAGTCAGGGAGGGGCTGACAGGCAGGAAGATGCTTGGGAGATCAGCGCTTCCTAGAAGTCAAGGTGAGGTTGCTCGTGTGTGTGTGTGTGTGTGTGTGAGAGAGAGAGAGAGAGAGAGAGAGGGTTTTGTTGACCATTGTAAACACTGGAAAGTGGCTAGCATAAAATTGGGGTCATTGCAGCCCCTCCTAAGTATCTGTTTATATGTAGAGTGAAAATGCTGGCTTGAAATTCAACATTAAAAAAACCAAGATCATGGTCCTGTCACTTCATGGAAAATAGAAGGGAAAAAGGTGGAAGCAGTGACAGATTTTATTTTCTTGAGTTCCAGAATCACTGTAGATGATAACTGCAGCCATGAAATCAAAAGACACTTGTTCCTCAGAAGAAAAGCTATGACAGCCTAGACAGTGTACTCGGAGAAGGCGATGGTGCCCACTCCAGAACTCTTGCCTGGATAATCCCATGGACGGAGGAGCCTGGTAGGCTGCAGTCCCTGGGGTCGCTGAGAGTTGGACACGACTCAGTGACTTCACTTTTACTTTTCACTTTCATGCATTGGAGAAGGCGATGGCGCCCACTCCAGTGCTCCTGCCTGGGGAATCCCGCGGGTGCGGGTGGAGGAGCCTGGAGGCTGCAGACACGACTCAGGGACTTCACTTTCACTTTTCACTTTCATGCATTGGAGAAGGCGATGGCGCCCACTCCAGTGCTCTTGCCTGGAAAATCCCATGGACGGAGGAGCCTGGTAGGCTGCAGTACATGGGGTCGCTGAGAGTTGGACACGACTCAGTGACTTCACTTTCACTTTTCACTTTCATGCATTGGAGAAGGAAATGGCAACCCACTCCAGTGTCCTTGCCTGGAGAATCTCAGGGACGGGGGAGCCTGGTGGGCTGCAGACACGACTCAGTGACTTCACTTTCACTTTTCACTTTCATGCAATGGAGAAGGAAATGGCAACCCACTCCAGTGTTCTTGCCTGGAGAATCCCAGGGACGGCAGAGCCTGGTGGGCTATCATCTATGGGGTCAAACAGAGTCGGACACGACTGAAGCGACTTAGAAGCAGCAGCAGCAGCAGACAGTGTACTAAAAGGCAGGGAAATCACTTCACTGGCAAGGGTCCATATAGTCAAAGCTATGGTTTTTCCAATACGGATGTGAGAGTTGAACCATAAAGAAGGCTGATCACCAAAGATGGATACTTTTGAATTGTGCTGGAGATGACTCTTGAGAGTCCCTTGGACTACAAGGAGATCAAACCAGTCAATCGTAAAGGAAATCAACCCTGAATATTCATTGGAAGGACTGATGCTGAAGCTCGAATTCTTTGGCCACCTGATGTGAAGAGCCAACTCATTGGAAAAGACTCTGATCCTGTGAAAGATTGAGGGTAGGAAGAGAAGGGGTTAACAGAGGATGAGATGGTTGGATAGCATCTCTGATTCAATGGACATGAGTTTGAGCAGACTCTGAGAAATAGTGAAGGACAGAGGAGTCTGGTGTGTCGCAGTCCATGTGGTTGCAAAGAGTTGGATAGGACTTAATGACTGAACTGTAACAACAACAATAACATGTATGTATGGCTGATTCATTTTGCTGTACATTATAAATTAACACAACCTTGTAAAGCACCTATATTCTGGCAAAAATTAATTTTAATAAAGCAATGAATGTATGATGAGCAGATGAATGTGCATAAGTAAGGACTAGAAAGCATCCGTTGGGTTCGGGGACTGAAGGGTACTGAAGTTTTGAGGTGGGGTAACACCGCTTTAGGGTCGATGAGCTGTGAACAGAATATGAAGTGGAGACATGATTGCTCTATTCTGGGGCCAGAAGGCACAGTGAGAGATTTAAGGGCCAAACATAAAGGAGCACATTAGGAACAAAGCCCTTGTGTGTGTTTGGAACCTGAGGCAAGATAGAGGGAGGAGCGTGTTTGAACTCAGAACCTCAGTGGCCTGAAAGCACTGGGGTGCCCGGGAGCAGCTCGGGGTGCCGTGACAGGGGCAGGGCCAGCTGTGGGGTGAACAGCTGAGCAGCCACACACAGCCTCATGTCCTGTTGCCACCATCTTGGAATTTTTAATAATTTTGAAACAAGGGGCCTTGTTTGAAATTCTGCTCTGGGCCTGCAACTGCTGCCCCAGTCTTCAGGAAGGTCGTAGAAATCGTCCAATCACATTTTCCATACATCCTCATCCTCATCATTTAATTCATTCTTCCCTCTACCATCCACTGAACATGTGCCTACTGTGTGTCAGGTGCCCTTCTGAGTAGCTCTTTCTTTGATCTGGGATCTGTGTTGTTTACAAACTCATTGTATCTCTTCTGTTTTTATGGTAGATTTTCCCCCATGACCTATCTTTCTTTTGTTTACTGATATTTGGTAAACTGTGTTCCTGGAGAAGGAAAAGGCAACCCGCTCCAGTATTCTTGCCTGGGAAATCCCATGGGCAGTGGAGCCTGGCAGGCTCCATTGAGGCTGCAAAGAGTCAGACACAACTGAGCAACTGAACAGAGACTGTGTTGAAGTATCTGTATACTCCATTTTTACCCCTTGGAGTCAGCCCTTCTATTGTAAGATTTTGTCTGTTCACGAAGAGATTGAGAGGGATGATGTTCCTTGATAAGTTCGAGTCCCAGAACATGTAAGTAGCTGAGTCACTTGCTTCAGTTGTCAAGTTTATTTTGTTTTCTCTTTAGGCCTAAATGTTAATGATCTTAAGGAAATAAATTAACATTCCAAAGTCTTATTGTTGTTCAGTCACCAAATTGTGTCCAACTCTGCGACCCCCATGGATTGCAGCATGTCAGGCCTCCCTGTCCTTCACTATCTCCTGGAGTTTGCCCAAGTTCTTGTCCATTGAATCAGTGATGCCTTCCAACCATCTCATCCTCTGCTGCCCACTTCTTCTTTTGTCGTCAGTCTTTCCCAGCATCAGGGTCTTTGCATCAGGTGGCAGCTCTTTGCATCGGGTGGCAGCTCTTTGCATCAGGTGGCCAAAGTATTGGAGCTTCAGCATCAGTCCTTCCAATGAATATTCAGGGTTGATTTCCTTTAGGATTGACTGGTTTGATCTCCTTGCTGTCCAATGGACTCTCAAGAGTCTCCAGAGTCTTATGTGATGCTAAATGTTTTATATGTTGGTTTTACCCTCACATTTTAATTTATTTGCCTTTAAAGCTCCAATTTTGGACTTTCCTCATGGCCCAGTGGTTGAGACTCTGAGCTCCCCATGCAGAGGACACGGGTTCCACTGCTGATCAGGGAACTGAGATCCCGCATGCTGTACAAGGTGGCCAAATAAATAAATACAATTTTAAAAATAAAGCTCCAGTTTTGGGTCTGTTGCCTGGCTAGCTGTAACTTTCATATGTGAGTGGAAAGACTTGGTAATCAGAAATATCAGGCCTTTAGTACTGTGGTAAACGTCTTCCATTTCCTTAGGAAATGAGATATAGTTCGGTGTGAATGGTTAGGATGGGAATAGCATATTGATTGTCTCCCGGAGAAGGTCAGGATGATGAATTATCTGAACCTTCCAAGAAGATGATTGGCTCAGTACTGCATTCAAAGAAATGATATTGCTCTTTCCACTTTCATTTTGTGGCTCAAATACCTACATAAACTTCTGAAACTCCCCTCTGTGTGTATCCCGATGTTGAAATTGCAGCTGTCTTTTGTATATCTTCTGATAGCTCTGAGGCCTGAAATTAGATGTAAATTGAGGGGTTTTTTTTTTCTCTTTTACCTCTCCCCTGTTTCGATATTTTCCAGGTCTCTGCGGGAGCACAGCCTTCTACGCTCCCTTCCCTGTAAGGCAGATTGTGAACTGGGGCGTTACTTGCAAGGGCAGCCTGCCTTCATTTGCTTCTATATTAATTGGAAACAGCACACCTACAAGTTACCAGTTGTTTCCCTCTCATTTCCTGCTTAAACCAGCATTTCTTTACTTTATTAGAAAGCATGCTTCACTGATCCCAGATGCTCTGATGCTCCCTGGACATCCAATGACATGCCAACACCATTTATTTTTCATAACGTGACACGTTGCATGTTTCAGAGCACACGTAATGTATTCTGTTTACCTCTGAGCTGATCACGAAACCAATTTCCTGACAACAAAAGGAGGAGGGTCCCATGGTAGTTTGCACGTTTCTATCTACTGTTCTACCCTTGAGAAATCCTTCGCACTGTTTAAACCTCAACATTTAAAATAGCCAGTGAGCCATCACAAGCAGAACGGTGGCTGGCATGCTCGGTTCATTAGTGTTTGTCATGGTTGTCCGTACTGAATTACGGAATTTGAAGGCCTTTGACTACGTGGAAACAACGTTGAGTTTGAACTGTAAAAAGGAGCAATACATAATGAAAGGTTAGCCAAGCGTCATTCTGTTTTGCATTCTAAAATTAGTCTCTTTGCCTAATAAATATATTGCCCTCCGTTGATTAGGGACTCTGTCATCTGATTTGATTTGCCACAAATTATAGTTTTCTTCTAACACCCCCAGGGTCACGTGCATAGGAACTTCCTTTCTGCATAGGATTGCGTGGAATAAATTGGAGAGCTGATTCCTTTGTCCCAGTGGGACAGATGGGGATTATTTATGGTCAGTATTTCATGAAAATTAAATTCCCTGTGATTTATGTTTTATAAGGATTAACTGTTTGCAGAGAAAATGTGAAATGCTGAACAGTGTCTAGCCGCCTTCTTTCTAGCCCCTAAATTGAAGCAGCCCACTCTTCCTCTGCTGACAGTCATTCAGTCTCTTCATGCATCAATTATATTTTCAGCCAATAACATGTTCATAAATCAAATGGATAGTTTGAATCTGAGTGGAATATGTAAGCCGTATATATATATATATATATATATATATATACTCTTCCCAGGTGGCTCAGTGGTAAAGAATCCACCTGCCAATGCAGGAGACACAGGAGACATGGGTTTGATCCCTGGGTTGGGAAGATCCTCTGGAGGAGGAAGTGGCAACCCACTCCAGTATTCTTGCCTGGAGAATTCCATGAACAGAGGAGCCTGGCGGACTACAGTCCAAAGGGTCGCAAAGAGCAACTCAGCAACTAAGTGCACGACGTGTGCACACACACACACACAGTTACACACACTCTCGGGACCTGAGAATTGTATTTTTGCAAACATTTTGTCCCATTCTGAAGGTTGTCTTTTCATCCTGTGTTTGTTTCCTTTGCTCTGCAAAAGCTTTTAAGCTTAATTAGGTTCCATTTGTTTATTTTTGTTTTTATTTTCGTTGCTCTAAGAGATGAGTTGAAAAGAATCTGCTACAGTTTATGTCAGAGTGTTCTATGTTTTCCTGTAAGGACTTGATAGTTTTTAGCCTTACATTTAAGTATTAATCCATTTTGAGTTTATTTTTGTGCGTGGTGTTAGGAAGTGTTCTCATTTCATTCTTTTACACATAGCTGTCCAGTTTTCCCGGCACCATTTATTGAAGAGGCTGTCTTTTGTCCATTGCTTATTCTTGTCTCTTTGGTCAAAGATGAGGTGACCACAGGTGCATGGATATATCTCTGGGCTCTCTGTCCTGTCCCATTGATGTATATTTCTGTTTTTGTGTCGAGTCATATTTTTGTGATTCTTAACTTTTTGTTGTTTAATCCTGTTTTTAGAAAATCCACATTCTTTATTCCAAGCTGAAAAGAATTCGAAACAGAAAAATTGACCCTGAAGTCCAGTATTCCTTATACATTGTAAAGATAAAATCTAAATTCTTTGAATGATGAAAGCTGGTTATAAGACTATGCCTCTTATTTTCAGAATGCAAAGAGTAATGGATGGTAAAGGAAAATATTTATGGATATATTATAAAGGAAAGGGTTTTGATTCCACTCACCCCCAGGGGAGGTGAATTTGCTGTCCCTCCCTCCATAATTACAGTCATTTTCACTTGAAACTTCCATAGGCAGTAACAGAGGAGAAAATGACAGTGCCCCATTGCATTTGCCGTTAGACTGTGGGTGTTCTCCCCCTGATATATGTGCTGGGAAAAAAATCGCTTTAGGATGGTAACAAAGAAAGCAGCCTGTGTAGGTGTCTATCATATGTACAGACTGTCAAGAACTTTGGGGAGCAGTGTGGCTTAGAGGGCTATGGTTATTTCTGGTAGTTGCTTAGATTGCTGGATGTATGGAACTTACTAATGATTGCCTTTGAGCACAGCAATACAATTTGCTAACAGAAATAGACTTCAGCTTTATGTGCACATGGCTACCAATTGCTACCTGGAAGTACAGAGCTCAGTTATGCAGCGTCTCAAAAATATACCCTTGGGTTTTTTTCCTTGAAACTTACAATGGAGACTTGCCTGCATCTTCTTGTGGCTGATGAGCCTTTAAGTAACATACATATTTTAACTGTATAACTTATGTAAACATTCATGTTTACAGAGACAGATTCACCCAACAACCTCATGTGTTTGTATGTTCTCTTTATATATTTAGTGGGTTTGCATTTACAGTCCCAACTTGGTCATGAAGAGAGTCATATTTTTCTTTGTTTTTCCATGGCTGAACTGTGTCATTCATGATCTGTTCTCTTGGTGCAAGTGGTACCTAATAACTGCTTCCAGGGCAGGACCAGCTCTCTGTGTTGACTGGGTCATCTCTGCATGTTGACTTCCATTGGCTCTGCTGTTTCCCCAAGACCATTCTTATCTTCTCTCGGAGCTTCTGCTAAAAGGGTCCTCGTGCCCTTGATCACGGCTGTCCCCAGTAGGAATGTGGCTCTCTACTCTCAACTCTGTTCTGTTTACCTTAAATTGTGGGAAGGTTTTCAGATCTTTTCCATGCCCCAGTACCTAAGGAGGGAGCAATGGTGGGTCCTCTCACCTTGAGATTGGCCCAGGTGTCTTCCTCACTCTCCTTATGGCCACCCTAGTGGGGCAGGGAACAGGTTTGAGGGGAAAATCAGAATCACTTTTAAACATCTTACATTTGGCATGCTAATAGACATACAAAGAGTCGGCAGTTGAATATACACATCTGGTGTTTAGGGGAGAGATCTGGGCTTGAGATAAGACTTTGGAAGTCATCAGTGGATGAGAATTTGAGCAAACTCTGGGAGATAGTGACGGACAAGGAAGCCTGGCGTGCTGCGGTCCATGGGGACACAAGGCGTCCGACACGCCTGAGCGACTGAACAACACAAAGCCTTTAGGTTGTGCTAACAGCCACAAACCTAAGACGGTAAAGAGAGTAAATGAAGAAAAAAAGTGAAGAGAGAAGGTGGATTCATTTAAAAGAAGGAAAGAAAATTGGAAATGATCCTAATTTAAAGGAAATTATTATAGGCTCCAAGTCTTGAGTGAGATGTTAAAGTAAAGAATTGTTTAAGATGGGTTTGTGTGTAAGATACAAAGAAATTATACAGAATTGGAAAGAAGTGAGTAAATATAAAGGGAGTTACAATTTTAACAGATCAACTACTGGCCTGAATGTTGTCAAAAGATGCTGTTTGAGGCAGTGCCACTGGAAATATGTAGTAGACACTGTGTCATAGCCAGCGAGAGGTTCTTCCTTAGAGCAGAGAGGCGGAGCAACCATCTGGATGGCTGCAGAGGGCCTTTTCAGCCCAGCTGTCTAAAATTTTTATACCTACTCTCAGCAAATTAAGTCTTATACCGTGATGCTACGTGTCCTCAACCCAGGGGAATAAAAGCTCAGAAAGTAAATATCTTCCCTGAACAATTAAAGGCAAACTTTGACAATTGAGTATTTTAAAATTTTTTATTTGGAAAATCTGAAACTACATTTGATTTGCACTGTGATCTCAGTAGGTATATTGTTGCTTCAAATTGTACCTATGATATCTGACCCTGTGATCATTGAGGTTCCCAGGTTTTCTGGTTTACCTCACTTGGTGTATAAAAACAGCTAGTCCCTTCATTTGAAGATATCTGTGGGAAGATTTTCCTCAGATAGAGGAGAAATTTTATGGATGGACCATAAGTAAACTCTTTAAAAACTAGTAACAGCTGCTGTGTTTTTAAGCATCAGTACCAGAGAAGGCAATGGCACCCCACTCCAGTACTTTTGCCTGGACAATCCCATGGACGGAGGAGCCTGGTGGGCTGCAGTCCATGGGGTCGCGAAGAGTCGGACACAAGTGAGTGACTTCACTTTCACTTTTCACTTTCATGCATTGGAGAAGGAAATGGCAACCCACTCCAGTGTTCTTGCCTGGAGAATCCCAGGGACGGGGGAGCCTGGTAGGAGGCCGTCTATGGGGTTGCACAGCGTCGGACACGACTGAAGCGACTTAGCAGCAGCAGCAGCAGCATGTAGATGTGTGAGGTGAGCACACTTTATCAACAAATAGGGACATGAAATGTGTTAAATGAAGAGGAAACTTTCTCAGCCCTAAATTTGGTTGATTAGCTCTTTTGTCTTTGGTTGTTTTCCAAATGAAGATGACTTTGAATACTTTTCTGTAAAACCCTCTTCTAATGGGATTGAATAATTTATGCATCTTTAATATTGGAGAGAGAAGTTATTCCTCGAAGAGTGGCATTTCATAACCACTTTGCCACGGCTGATTGACCTCTCCACTCACAAGCCTACGTCTCCACCAAGCACACAACGCTATGGTCACTTAGCTCCAGTACTGGGCATGTAAGAACCAGCTTGTGTGGACACAGTCACATACACAGTATTAATTCTAGTGTATTAGAAAGAAACACATACCCTAAGATAAAGAAAGAAAAGTGAAATGTAGAGCAAAGATAGAAATCATGTTTCACTAAAAGCACATTTTCAGATGGTACAGAATCCGCCTGAAATGTGGGAGATCTGTGTTCGATCCCTGAGTTGGGAAGATACCCTGCAGGAAGACATAGCAACCCACTTCAGTATTCTTGCTTGGAGACGCCCACGGACAGAGGAGCCTGGCGGGCTGCAGTCCATGGGGTCGCAGAGAGTTGGTCATGATTGAGCAGCTAAGCACACAAAAGCAAATTAAGCTACAGCCCTACTGTGCTAAGTCTGAAGTTGTTTCTTTGTTTTTAAAGCTTTTTTTTTTTTTGATGTGGATCATTTTTAAAGTATTGAATTTGTTACAATATTGCTTCTGTTTTTTGTTTGGTTTTGTTGGGGGTTTTTTTGGCCCTGAGGCATGTGGGATCTTACCTCCCTGACTAGGAATCAGGCTCCTATGCCCTGCATTGAAAGTCTACGTACGTCTTGACCCCTGGGCTGCCAGAGAGGTCCCAGTCTGCAGGTGCTTAAGTTCATTTATTTTGGAATTGAACTGCCTGAAATGTTTCCTAGAGACTGGACTTCCCTGGGTATCCATAACCATATGTCTGTATCTTCAGACAGAACTGCAGCATTTGACCCAGTGGTTCATCATTTATTTTCTGTTTCCTTTAAACTTTCAGTTATACCAACTCATCATTTGTCTCCAGGTGTCGGGTCACTGGTCAGCCGACATGCTAGCTTCCTTTGACTCCAGTAGCCTTTGACTTCAGTCCATTATGAACAGGGAGACAGGTTAGTTTGCATATTAGATTTGGCTATTGTTGGTAGGACAGTACCCTGTGAGAGGAGGTGTCTCAGGGTAGGCCTTTTGAACTTATTGGAACATGCATGTCCTGGTCTTCTGATGAAGGTATAATTTTTCCATAAATCATGTTCTCAATATATAGCTATTCATAACAGAACTAAAAGGGCTTCCCAGGTGGCTCAGTGGTAAAGAATCCACCTACCATTGCTAGACTCAGGAGATGTGGGTTCTATACCTGGGTCGAGCAGATCCCCTGGAGGAGGGCATGGCAACCCACTCCAGTATGCTTGCCTGGAGAATCCCATGGACAGAGGAGCCTGGCGGGCTACAGTCCATGAGGTTGCAAAGAGTCGGACACGACTGAGCATGCACATGCGAACAGAACTTATAAGCCTAATTGAAAAGAGACTTTATTTATGTCCACTTGATTTTAAGTCTCCCCATTTTAGTATCTCCTTAAAAAAAAATTGTTACCTTTCCTAGGACTGAGCTCTCTTCCCACCTTCATAGGCCAAATCTAGTTGGTCTTACAGTCTTCCAGAAACTTCCCTGGTGGTCCAGAGGTTAAGAATCCCCCTGCCAATGCAGGGGATGTGGGTTCATTCCCCGGGAAACTCCGTGTGCTGTGGGGCCACTAAGGCCATGGGCCACAACTAATGAAGCTCACATCTTAGAGCCTGTGCTCTGGACAAGAGAAGCCTGCGAACCATAACGAAGAGTAGCCCTTGCTCACTGCCACTTAAGAAAGCCCATGTGCAGCAGCGAAGTCCCACTGCTGCCAAAAAATTTTTTTAAAGTCTTCCAAGCACTTTGATTCCAAAATCACAAAGGTGGCTTGAGGCAGGGGGTAGCAGTTGAACAAACAGTAGGCTAACCAGGAAGTTTAAAAAGGAAAACATGGGGAAGAAGGTATCCAAGGGGAGCTGTAAAAAGCTCATATATGTTACTGGGAATCTAGAAGACTGTGTTCATACTTCGTGCTCCTGCTCGGCTGTTAAGTCATGTCTGACTCTCTTTGACCCTATGAACTATGGGGTCCTCTGTCCATCAGGCTTCTCTGTCCATGGGATTCTCCAGGCAGGAATACTGGAGTGGGTTGCCATTCTCTTCTCCAGAGGATCTTCCTAACCCAAGGATCCAACCCACGACTCCAGCTTTGCAGGTGGATTCTTTACCGTCTGAACCACCTGAGAAAACCTGTGCTCCTAGTTAGATCTGTGCATATTCCCAGGGCTGTGTGTATGCTCAGGAAAGACCCAAGGAGGCCCTAACCTCTCACCTCTGGCTGAACCTGGGGCTTTGGGCACGCAGGAAGTGAAGGCTGAGGAGGAGTGGAAACTGCCTGGCTGAGTACTGAAGTTCTGTGCCAGCAGCACAGAGCTGCTCAGCAGAGCCCGGGAGGGACCGTCTCTGGCATGCAGGCCGTCAGAGCATCTTCATGCAGCGCTCAAGTGTGCTGCTCCCACCTGTATTCATATCTTTTTTCTTTGCTCACCTGTGAAAGTGAAAGTGGATCAGTCATGGCCAACTCTTTGTGACCCCATGAATTCAGGCACCTCTGTCCGTGAAGTTCTCTAGGCGAGCATACTGAAGTGGGTTGCCATACCCTTCTTCAGGGGATCTTCCCAAACCAGGGATTGAACCCAGGTCTCCTGCATTGCAGGCAGATTCTTTGCCATCTGAACCAACTGGAAAGTCCTGAAATCCCTCCCTCAAACCCCTTACACAGGCACCATAGGGGTAAACAGACAACATGTAGATTCTGAAAGTCAACAAACATTAGAAACACAGATGAGATGCGGGTCAGCTCTGATCCTGGGAAAGCACCACCCAGCTCGGAGGTCAGTATCCTGCTGGATTAGGGGGAGTGCAGTGGTCTTGGGTCCCCAGGGGCCCTTGCACCAGCCAGGGATGCTTAGCTGACTTGTAAATTACAAGTTCATTCATCCCTAGAAGGTGTGGCGCATGAGATCAAGGAAAAGAACGTTCAGGACTTTTCACAAACATTAGTTTCAAGAAACTCATCACTGGGAACTTCTTAGAAACTTCTTCAGAGGATAGAAAGCCAAAAGTAATTTGTTATGGTGATCTTTTTTGTCCCCAAGGAAGAAACAGTTATAATTTTCAGTATTTATCTTGCTCAGTGGAGAGACTTCCTCCCATGTGTTAAATTCTCATAATATTTCTTCATGTTATCCTCACAATATTAAGGCTGTAAAGCTATCTTTGTTTTAGTTCAGTCATTAAAACTGGTAATATCCACTTAGGATGAAAATCATTTTCTCTAGCCCAAGCAAGGAGACAATTGAAAAAGAAATTCACTGGAGGAAAAAAAAAGAAAAATTTCCCCTTTATTTATTTAACTTGCCAATTTACTTGATTTATCTTTTGCTCTTTTATATAGCTCAGCCACATGTCTGTTTGTATGTTTTCCTTTATTACACTTAAAATATAATTTATTGCCCATTGAATTAAGCTAGGAAGCTCCATCTCACAGCTGAAGTGGACCCCACATGGTCCTTCTTATGGTGGGAGGAGACAGTGTCTTCAGTGATTAATCCTCAGAGGGTTCACCTATTTTTGTCTCCTCCCATGTTCCCTGGTGAAGAAAACCAAGGACATCCCTGGTGGTTCCAGTGGTTGAGAACCCACCTGCCAATGCACAGGACATGGGTTCCATCCCTGGTCCGGGAAGACTCTCACGTGCCTCGGGTCAGCTGAGTCCATGTGCCACAACTGCGGAAGCCTGCATGGCCTAGAGCTCATGCTCCAAAACAAGAGACGCCACTCCGATAAAAAGCCCAGGAAACCACAGCTCGAGGGTAGCCACCACTGGGTACAAGGAGAGAAAGCACGCATGTAGCGGCGAAGACCCAGCGCAGCCAAAAGTAAATTTAGACAAGTAACATCGTGTTACCACACTTACATGGCACTTATAGCATGTTAATAATATCTGTTTTTCACATACGAACTCAGTTTTATGCCACCCATGAGTGGCATTAAATACTTACTTGTAAATGCAGTATTTGTTGTTTTATATTATCTTAGTTTCAGGTGTACAACAAGGTGATACAGTGATATTTATATGTGTGTATGTGTATATATATATATATATATATATATATGTATATTCCTTTTTCCATTGTATGTTATTACAAGATACAGAATATAGTTCCCTGTGCTATACAGTAAGCTCTTATTGCTTATCTATGGAGTTAAATATTATTTAACCCCATTATTCAGGTGGGAAAACCAAGGCAAAGAAAAATGCCCAGATTTATAAAGCTAGCAAGTAGTGGAGCTGGGATTCAAACCCGGGTCACTGGTTCCAGAATCCATGGTCCACTGGCTCAGCCATATCTGCTCGGCCACGGGCTGTGGAGGTGTTTGGGACACTTGTTTGTCTTGGAATCGGTTTGACCTCATTGTGGGCTTGACAGTGACTCCAAGGAGAGCTTAAGGGCCTGAGGGTGGGGGGGACAGGTGAGCACAGGACCTGCACTGATTCATTGGTTGGACACCACAGTTTAGCGCTGCTGAATAGAGATGTACTTGCTTGGTGTGTTTTTCTAACTACCATGCTCTCGTTCTCAAGCTCGAGCGTTCCGCGTGTGTAAGGCGGTGCCTTGTCATTGGGGCACTCCTGAGGTTATCGGGATGTTGGAGTGTTGTGGCTCTCTGTCAGCCAGCGGCTGCTTTTCAATCGTTGCTGGACTGGGAAACCTTGACCACAAGTGGCCCAGAGGCATTTACATCATCACCACAGTGGACTTGGGTGTGTGCTAAGTCGTTTCAGTCATGTCCAGCTCTTTGAGACCCAACCCCACGGACCGTGGCCCTCCTGGCACCTCTGTCCATGGGACTCTCCAGGCAAGAACACTGGAGTGGGTTGCCATGCCCTCCTCCAGTGGATCTTGCTGACCCAGGGATCGAACCTGTGTCTCCTGTCTCGTGTCTCCTCCATTGTCAGGCAGGTTCTTTACCACTGGTGCCACCTGGAAAGCCCAATGGACTTTGGTAACTACATGGTTTCCCCTTTAAATGAAACACTGGGATTCAAATGATTTGTCCTGAGATGACACCAGCTTAGGTGTGTCACTACAGGAGGGCCCTGTGGAGCCCTGTGCAGAGGGGTCGGAGCACCGTCTACTGCTGCCATGTGGCCGGCTGTGGGGGCCCGGAGCTTCGAGTCATAGTCACCCTCAGCCGCTGCTCTGGAGTCTCAGGGTGCCTCGGCTTGTCCAAGTCATATTCACTGTTAGCCCTGGTGCTGGTAGGGGTTCAGAAATCCAGTTTGAGCTTGAAAGCATCTCTTTAGACAATGATGAGCCATAGAAAATGGGAAAGTGTCAGAAAAGAAGTCTCAGTCTCTCGGTTTCATGGCTGGCATTCGGGTTTCCAAGATATCAGTGGTGTTTTGTTAGTTTTTGCCTCTTTCACGTAATTGACTGAGAGGGAATCTGATTTAGGCGGAGAACTACAGGTAAAGAAGAGTGATGAGCAGCAGTTGTTAAGGACCCAGGGTACCAGCACCACTGGGATTTCGACATCCTGGCAGCTAGGGCGTGAGCGTGTCTTCTCTCTGCTTTGCAGTGTTTGTGAAGGGGGCTAACTCGTGTGTGAATGGTGGGCTGTGGACTGAGGGGTGTCAGGGCTGCTGCGCCCGAGAAATCACAGCTGGACTGAGCCAGTGCTGAATCCTCAGACCATCATCGTCAGTGGATGACCATCGTGGGAAATCCTGGAGGTTGAGGGCTAGTGGTCAACCTGCTGCTGTTTAGTCACTGAGTCGTGTCTGACTCTTTGAGACCCAACAGACTGCAGCCTACCAAGCTCCTATGTCCATGGGATTCTCCAGGCAAGAATACTGAAGTGAGTTGCCATTTCCCCCTCCAGGGGATCTTCTGGACCCAGGGATAGAAGCTGCATTTTGCGTCTCCTGCATTGGCAGGCCAGTTCTTTACCGCTGAGCCACCAGGGAGCTCAGTTGTCAACCTACCATTCCCTGATCTTGAGAGCCTTCATATTTAGACCTGAAAAGAAAGAGAAATCAGTCAGTGTAAAATTTTCCCTGAGTGTCTCTCTTACATTTTTGAATGGGTGTGGTTGTACAGTAATGACTCTGAAATCACAGAATCATCAGTTTCTTATACTGGCCCCTTTCCCACAGCACAGTCCTCAGGACCACACAGAATAGGACTTTGTATGGCATCTGCAAAGACATATGTCAGAGATGTGGTGAGTAGAATGCAGGGAGTTATTTCCCACAGGGTAAATAAAGCTGGGAAGAGCTGTTAACACCCTAAGTCCAGAAGGATGTCATAAATCTCCAAATTTGCTTTGTGCCAAAATATTTTATTGGAGCATCGATAGAGCTTAGGCAAAATTTAATGAGTAGTAAGTCAGTCAAATTAAGTAATTATAGTTTGTGGGTAGGCTCATAAACTTCATCTAGGTGTTAAATATTTTGTTCAAATTTCTGAGACCGTTTGGGATATAGCAAGATCTTGTTTGGGAAAATGTCTAGGTTAGTAACTATACAGAATAATAGATGTGTGTTTCTATTCAGGGCATGAAACCTGCTTATTAAAAATACTAGCCTTGGGTCTTCCTGGGCTGTGCAGTGGTTAAGACTTTGCCTTCCAACGCAGGGGGTGTCGGTTTGATCCCTGGTGGAGGAGCTAAGATCCCACCTGCCTTGTGACCAAAAAGCCAAAACATAGAAACAGTGTTGTAACAAGTTCAATAAAGGCTTTTACAAAAAGTGATCCACGTCAAAAAATATCTTTTAAAAAATGCTAGCCATGTCACATCTCCCATGCTCCACTTGAAACATCAATCATTTGTTTCTCAACTCAAGTTGTTGCCTTATCTCTGAAGCTGTAGTCAACCTGCCTAGAACAACACTTAGAAACAGCACTTTATGTTTTAAATTTATTAATCCCAGAGTGGATGAAAAACAGAGGTGGTAAGTTAAGATGTAAGACAGTCAGGTGCCTTGGGTGTGAGAGGGAGGGCTAGGACAGAGGATGCCATAGGGAAGTGCTGGAAGAGAGGATATAAGCATTTTGCATTTTCATCCAGGATTAACTCGCTGGGAAGGCCAAATCAATAGCATACATTTGCAGTTTAGACCAATGAGAAGAACATTGAAAAGATTATTTCCAGCACTCTAACTACAGAAGTCTGTTAGTATACACTTTGTCCTTGCACTCAGTCGTGTCCGACTCTTTGTGGCCCCATGGACTGTAGCCCACCAGGCCCCTCTGTTCATGGCATCTCCCAGGCAAGAATACTGGAATGGGTTGTCATTTCCTTCTCTATGGGATCTTCCCAACCCAGGGATCAAACCCGAGTCTCTGTGTCTCCTGCATTAGCAGAGTGGATTCTTTACCACTGTGCCACCTGGGAAGTCCAATATATATCTTGAAGATGTTAAAAAAAACTAATAAACAGAAACTTCACTTAAATAGAGTCAGGAGACCAGGGACTTCCCTGGAGGTCCATCAGTTAAGACTCTGCACCCCCAATGCAGGGGGCCTGGGTTCTATCTCTGGTCAGGGATTATATCCCACATGGCTGAAGAAGAGAGTCCCATGTGCCACAACTCAGACCCAATGCAGCCAAATAAATATAAAATATTTTTAAAGAAACAGAGGCAGGAGGCAGAATGGGAAGCTCTCAGGACCTGTGAGGCTTTTCTTTCCGGGCAAGGACTCAGCCAGTGGAAAGCCATGGACGTTTACGAGAGCCCTCCCAACCTCCTCTCCCCTCTACAAAAGCTTTCTCCTTCCGGGACTGGTCTGGGACTTCCATGTGGCTCCCCAGGGTTGAGGTCCCCGAACTGCAGTTGTCTTCTGATCTGCATAAACCCATCTCTGCTGGAGAAATATCTGGCAGTCAGTTTGTTTCAGGTCAGCAGAGATGTCTTTGTGGTTGCTGAACAGTGCAGAAGCTGATTGGAGAATGATATGCCTGGAATCGAATTCTTGTTTTCTCATTGAGTGACGTGGAGTACTGAGTCAGTTAGGGAAAACAAGAAAGCGGGAAAGGTGTGTAGAACTCATCCTTCGATACTTCAGCACTCCTGAAGTCTCAAGAGTCTTAAGAGGTGTCCACAGTTAATAGGTCATTGTTCTTGGGTCGGTGTTGAAAGATACACCAAGTGTCATCTTCCAAAGGAGAGGAGAATTGAAAGCCCTCTGGGCGCAGAGGAAGGGAATTCGATGCAGCCTGGGCCAGTCAGAAGGTTCATCCCGTTGAAGGTGAGCCCTGTGTTCAAGGAACTGAAAGAAATGAGTATTTTAGAAGCATCAAATGATGGTGGGGGTTCAGGGGGGTGGGCTGGGAGACAAGCCTGGAACATGGATTCTTGGGCTGCATCAAAGAAGGCCTGTGTGCTTGCTGTAGAGTCTGAAGGTGGCACCGTTGACAATGACTGATGTGATCAGATGCTCCTTTTTTCTTTTTTCCCCTCTGATGGCCACTCTGGACAGTGCAGTGCAGGGTATCCCTGTCCCCATAGGAACCCGCCTCCAGACTGGGAGTCTCACGGACCCTTCTCACGGCTTCGTGGTCTGTTCGCTCTTCTATCTCCATTTGCAAGATGGCTGTGGTTCCTCCTGTTTATATGTAAAATATGTCTTTGGCATATATTTGAAGCAGAGGATATATGTAAAAATGAGATCGTATTTTGCCATCTTGGCTAGTCCTCAAACCTGATTTTTTTAAAGGTAATTTTCAGAACAGTGTGGTGTTGCTATAACATTTGCCCATCACAACAGTGCAGTCCTGCCTCCTTTCAACCCTGCTCCCATCTGTCTTCATGATCGCAGAATTGAGGGTGACATTCTTTCAGTGAATCATATCATGATCCACCAGCTGAAAGATTAATTGAGAAAACATGATTACAAAGAGACATCTGAATAGTTTATCTGAGACATAAGGCATGGACATCGGTGACAGGATTTATATAACTGAAATGAATTCTCTTTAGTTTTCTTGTCTTGCTAAATTAACATCAGAATGATTTTACCAGTTTAGGTAAGGCAGTGTCAGAAGAGGCTAACTGCTTTGCTGTCATAAATCATCACCGTCCTTATGCTGACTGAAAGGGTACTTTCTGACAGTGAAATATCCAGTATCCCTTTTAGAACAAGAATGATAATATGATGTTAATATTGTTCTGGGATGTCCCGTACTCTGCGTAATCTTTTCCAACAATTTGTCAACAGTCTAAGTAAATAAGAAATTGTGCTTTCTGTTTAATAAATTCTCTCTATTCGTGACTTACGCTTCTGGCACAATAGTGGCATCAAGCTGGAATCGATATGTCCTGTAGAATTAGGGCCGTGTCTTCCAGATGCCGTATTAAATTTAAGGTAGTGCCCCCTGTGCTTTTCTGGTGTTGCACTGAGTTAATGTTAGCCCATATCTTCTTATCATCAGCCGTCAATCGAGAAGATGCTAATGAAGCATCCGCCCTCAGATGGAAAAGAAAACATTACAGATGCCTCGTGGAACTTTCAGACTTGCACTCATTTTTGGCCTAAATTAAAAGATAGCCTGTTTAAAAGATGCAAATGGTATAAAGTACTTTGGGAGTATTAGTTCCTCGTGCATTCTGCCAAATAATATTTGACATTATGGCCAAATTTAATGCTCAGCTGCTAAGTGGCTTTATTAGGTTCTCACGCTATGGAGAGCAGACGATGATGGCATTAGATTTTTTTTTTTTAATTGAGTAGTTTTGTTATAATCAAGACATGACAGTTTTGGACACATTGTAAAAAATTATTCATTTAACAAATAATTATAAACTTTCATTCATCTGTTTTATTTATTGCCATTACATTTTTTTTACTTTAATTAATTAATTTTAATTGGAGGCTAATTACAATATTGTGGTGGATTTTGCCGTACATTGACATGAATCAGTCATGGGTGTACATGTGCCCCCATCCTGAACCCCCCTCCCACATAAATTATTCAAATCTTGAGTTGCTTTTATTTACATTTGGAGTTTTTTTTTTTTTCTTAACTTTTTATTTTGTATTGGGTTTTAGCCGATTCATGATGTGATGGTTTCAGGTGAACAGGGAAGGGATTCAGCCATACATACACATGTAACCGTTCTCTCCCAAACTCCCCTCCCATCCAGGCTGGCACATGACATTGAGCAGAGTTCCCTGTGCTGAGCAGTAGGTCCTTGCGGGTTATCCCTTTTAAACACAGCAGTGTGTGCATGTCCATCCCAAACACCCTAACTACCTCTTCCCCCATCCTTCCCCCCAGCAACCATAAGTTTGTTCTCTAAGCCTGTGAGTCTGTTTCTGTTTTGTAAATAAGTTCATTTGTATCATTTCTTTGATTATCATACAATACTTCTCCTTCTCTGTCTGACCTACTTCACACAGTGTGACGTCTCTAGGTCCCTCCACCTTGCTGCAAGCGGCGTTATTTCATTCTTTTTAATGTGGAGCCTTTTTCATATTAACGTCTGTGCTGAGGAAAGGTTACCTTTATCTTTTAATATAGTAAAATGATCTTTCTGCCTTTTTAGTCAAAGAAAGAAATTTATAAAAATAGAGATAACAACCACACAGATAAGCTTTGTGACTTTTAGAGCTTCACTCAAGTGCCAAAATGAAACCATTGTGAAGATGATGTTTGATTTTGGAACCCCTTCAAGAAGGTTACAGGTTTCAGAATGATAGCAGCATCCCTGGGTCTTCTGTCTTCTTACTGTGCCAGGAACCCTAAATTGGAGGTGAGAGAGCTGTCTTCATCCACACAGAAACATCCCTGTCGGTCATGAAAAATTGAGCAAAAATTGAGCAAGATGTGGGTGTCCACCATCTTGAAGGTCTCCTTGCCACCATGGAGGGCTCTGTGACCTGGGGCCGTGTGACCCGAGGTCCCCTTCCTGGAGCTACAGAGAGAGACTGAGCCTGCTGGTGTCTCTTCTCTCTGGGCAGGAGCCAAGAAGCTCACCAAGCAGTCCTCTTCAGGCTGGCCCCAGACAGCATCTTCTCCCGGTATGCTGAGGAGACTCTGAGGACTCACTCTTGCCACTTGGGCTGAATTCCCTTCCTTCTGTAAAAAGCACAGGAGGATAAAATTATGGGCCTGGCTGGTCCTCCAACCTCTGGGAGAGACGTTACTGTATCTTTGGAATAAACTGGTGTCAGGCTTTGCTGCTGTGAGTCTGCCAAACACATTACCCACTGAAGCTGCTGTATAGCCCGGGGCGCCCAGCCTGGTGCTCTGTGATGACCTAGAGAGGTGGAATGAGGGGAAGGGAGGAAGGCTAATGAGGGAGGGGTTATATACGTGTGTGTGTGTGTGTGTGTGTGTGTGTGTGTGTGTAATTATGACTGATTCGTGTTGTTGCATGGCAGAAACCAACACATTGTAAAGCAATTTTCCTCCAATTCAAAAAATTTTAACAAAGAATTACTATTCTTATTAAGTTATTCTAACACAACGTTGTAAAGTAACTTTCCTCCAATTAAAAGAGAAAAAAGAATTGCCCACTATTCCTATAGGCTATTCTTACGCTGCTTCTCTCATGGGGTCTAGGACTCCACAAGGATCCCTCAAAATTGGTAGAGAAGAGAGGGCCCACAACCTACATAATATTAGGAAGTGTTGGCTGCAAGTCCCATTTTGTTGAAGGCTTACCTGTTTTCCAAAACGTCATGTAGATTTTGCATTTTATTCCAAAATAGACCCAGTTTTATATTAATAGAATTATGGTGTCATGTTTGCGAATTACTACAGTCTTTTTGAAATGCAATTTGGCAATATCTGTAAACATTAAATGTGTATGTACTGTTTCACTCAGCAGTCTTACTCCTGGGGAAAAAAAAAAAAAAGAAATAAAAGCATCAGTACATCAAGATACATGTATAACGATATATATGACCACATGCCCTGGCAAAAATTGGAATAAAATGAATGGCACTCACCAGGGAAGTGGCTGAATGTAAACTGTGGAGCCACCATATGTGGAATTGTGCAGCCAACTGAAGAGAATAAATCGGAATTCTGTCAGGCGACTTAAAGGGATTTCTGTGAGTAAAGCAAAATGCGTGGAATGCGTCTAAGAGCCATGTTTATAAAGGAATGACAGTAGCCGTCATGGTTGTCCAGTCACTTGGTCGTGTGTCCAGCTCTTTGCAGCCTCCATGGACTGCAGCACACCAGGCTTCCCTGTCCTTCACCATCTCCTGGAATTTGCTCAAACTCATGTCCATTGAGTCGATGATACCATCCAACCATCTCATCCTCTGTCACCCCCTTCTCCTCCTGTCCTCAGTCTTTCCCAGCATCAGGGTCTTTTCCAACTCTGCATCAGGTTGGCCAAAGTATTGGAACTTCAGCTTCAGCATCAGTCCTTCCAGTGAATATTCAGGGTTGATTTCCTTTAGGATTGACTGGTTCGATCTCCTTGCGGTCCAAGGGACTCTCAAGAGTCTTCTTCTGCTCCCCTTGAAACCATCGACTCTTCATCCCTCAGCCTTCTTTACGCTCACATACACATACTATGTAAACATGTACAGAATGATTGTATATGTTCCTATATGTTTTGTAAATCATGTTAGCATGAGGAGCTCAGTAGCTCACTGGGTTGCCTGTGGTAGGAGGGATGAGAGAAGAGGGAGGGAAGGAGAGGAAAATGAATATTGCATTATTTAATCATTTGAAGTTAGATACGATTGTGCGATCTGTGTAATACAAATTATACGTAAACCAGTTGTCTCTCTCCTTGTAACTTTGGAAGCTGCCCTGTCTCCTGCTGGGTGGCTTTGCCCTCTTCCTGTCTCATCATGGCATAGCCCTGGGAGCAGTGGTAATCTTGCTGAGAAACATAACATGACTACGCATAGTACGGAGATCTAAGGGGGATGAGCCACCATGTGCCTCCGTCTGGCTGGAGCACCTGTCTTCTGGGGAGGTTCTGTTGGTTCTGCCATGATGTGTCTGTGAAGGGGCTTCCTGACTGAGGCAGGCTGTGGACACCATTCAGTTTCGCTGGACATGGGTGCCTTTATTCTGAGGCTTGATTTCTGCTGACTCCTTAAGGCATCACCTGATTTGGCTGCTCGCTTTCTGCAGTGACGCCTGGTTCTTTCTGTGGTTCCACCTTTACTTTGCTCTTAAACTGTGGAGCTGGAGAAGACTCTTGGGAGTCCCTTGGACAGCAAGGATATCAAACCAGTCAATCCTAAAGAAAATCAACCTAAATATTCATCGGAGGGACTGATGGCTGAAGCTGAAGCTCCAATACTTCGGCCACCTGACTCACTGGAAAAGACCGTGGTGCTGGGAAGTATTGAGGGCAAGAGGAGAAGCGGGTGACAGAGGATGAGATGGTTGGATGGCATCACTGACTCAATCGACATAAGTTTGAGCAAACTCTGGGAGATAGTAAAGGACAGGGAGGCCTGGTGTGCTGCAGTCCATGGGGTCGCAAAGAGTCAAGCATTACTTAGCAACAGAACAACAAATTACCACCTGACTGTTTACAGTGTCAGTAAATACTGTATTATATACCCGGTGCACCCAGCCAAGCCGTGAATTGTTAACGGTTCAAGCTGTAGGAGTGTATCTAGTTCATAATTTTATTATGTTCTGTTTTTAATTTTTCAGTGCAAAAGCCTTTTCTGGTGAAAGATTCAGTGAACTGACTCAAATTATTCTTATAAATGTTGTTGAATGTTATGTAACATAACATGAACATGTTATGTTTTATATCATGTGTGAAATTGCTCCCCATGGGAGGACTATCTTTAGACATGCTTACTGTCTTAAATTACTTAAAATAAAACCACTTAAACTCTTTCCCCAACCCACCAATATAAATAATTTCCTTCTGTCTATCTCATGGGTACCATATGCAACACTTCTCAATCACATCAATGTTCTCTTCAACTCACAAGTAAATGTAGCTCACAGTACTCTCATTAGCTGCAAGAAAAAATGTCACGAACAGTTTATCTTTTTCCTGCAAGTTTTCCACTAATTCCTAAATACCCTGAACAATAGTGCTTCCGATCACACTTACATTTTCATAAGGCTACGTCTGTCTGGTAGGCTACATAGTTACAGCTGTATTCAATAAACATTTTTATAAACTCACCTTCCTTAAAACGTTCACTGCTAAGCGGTTGTCTCAGTTCATTATTTCACAGTTGCAACTATTTCATTCACTTTGTTTCTATTAGAAACAAATTTGATAGTTTTGATTAGAAACAAAAAAAAGTAGTATTTTTTCTCATTTTATTAAGCTTTTCTTACAGATCTTTCCTTATGCCAGAATGTTCTGTAGTTTAACAAGATTTCATCTTTCTTTCTACTCCATTCCTTCCAGCTGTGATGTGATTCAGCCATTGTCTGGGGCCATTTATTGAGAGGTTTTTGCATTAAAAAAAAAGAAGAAGAAAGAAAGCTTTGGGCAGTGTGGAAGCACTTAGAGCCTGGCATCGTGGGGCAGGTGGGAGGTAGATGACCAAGATGTAGACTCTGCACAGGTCCCAGAAAGGAGGATAGAGGTGATACCAGGAGGGGGCAGTGACACTGAGCTCACTGGCTTCCTGGGACCCAGTCAGTGAGTGTGCCCCACATAAATTTACCCAGAAGGGCAGTAGGTCAAATTGTACTCAACGTGGGTATCATTTTAGGGGTTTTTTTTTCATATAAGTTTGATCATCTGAAGCACAAAACAGTTTTATGACCATCAGTGGTTAACAGTGATCAGCTCGTGGTGCCATAACAAGCCGTCATTCAGAGCACGTGTTCAGAGAAATATGACTTTGTTCTTCCACCTGTCCGCAGACGTTTTGTATTTGCAGTGACCCAATCTCAGCTTTTTAATTCTGTCTTAAGAAATTGCTATTTGCAGGGAAGCATTTCTGTTGTGATTTGCAAAGGAAGAGGTGAATCCATGATGCTGCCTGGAGGCTGATGGAGAAAAAGGAAAACTGCTCTTTCGAATGCTTTTGGAAGGAGGAGAAAAATGGGCCATTTTGGTTATTCCCATTTCAGAAGGTTATTCTCATCTGAAAGACATTTGAGAGACTGAAATGGAATATTTCCACTGCCATACCTCTCCTAGCGAAAAGAAGTAATAGGCAATTATTTTTGCAGATTTTTCTTTAAAAAAAAGCTATGCAGGACTGGTCCTACCTTCACAAGATAAAATGGGGAAGTGAGCAGTTATTCAATGAATTTCAAACAGTGTCACAGCATGATTTTTGCCCTGAAGTACATAGATGGACTTTTCTAGAGAGAAAATAGCATCCAGGCTCTGTCCCATTATAATGATAGTAGGGTTGCATGTGAAGAGAAAATTCAAACCAGAGAGAAACCACACAAAGGAATTGATTTCAATTTTTCACTTGAGAAGTATCTGTTGGGTACCTCCTGTGTGCAGGTTGAGTGCTGGGGCCTCAGTGTTATAGTATGTTCCATACCTATGAATGAATTTCATTTTAAGAGCATGTTAAGCCCAATTTGTTCGTAAGTCCAACAAACTTAGCCTAGGTACCCAACTAACATAATTGGCTATATAATACTGTACTGTAATAAGTTTATAATACTTTTTACACAAATAATGCCTGAAAAACAAAAACCATTTTTAATCTTACAGAATAGTACCTTGAAAAGTACAGTGGTCTGTAAAAAGTTTAATTTTGTAAGAAACGGTCAAACTGTATTCCAAATTGGCTATACCATTTTGCAGTCTCACCAGTGGTGAAGGTTCTTTCTCCACATCCTTACTAGCATTTGGTGGTGTCAGTATTTTGAATTTTTGCCATTTCCGTGGATGTATAGTGGTATCTCATTGTTGTTTTAATTTGCAATTCCCTGATGACATCCGATCTTGAACATCTTTTCATATGCTTATTCGCCGTCTGCAGGTTTTCTTTGGTGAGATGTCTGTTTAGATCTTGGGAGCAGCAATTTGGATGGATCTAAGAAGACTTGCTGATTTTAAGGTTTTTAGCTTTTTTCTCATTATGTGGGTGTGAGTGAAGGACTTCTAAGTTTCTTACATCTTAAACTGGAAACTGAAGTTGCTATTTAATTTTGTTTTTTAACATTTTGTGTCTCTGTGCTAGGTGTTTTTAATTTGGTTTTGCGCTATTAGTAGAGGTGCTACAACCTTGCATGTATGACAATTGCCGTCTGCAGACTAAGTTCTCAAAGTGGATTGAAGGTTATAGAAAATATGCTAATGATTTATATTTGGCCAAATTTCCTTATGGTGAAATCACTATACTCCCACCAGCATGGATGACTTTGCCGGTTTCTACAGACCCTCACCAGCGTTGACTGTTGTCAGACTTTTGTATCTTTGCCAATTAGATAAGCAGAAAGAGATCCTATAGTTTTAACTGCATTTTTTTTTTCACCATGATTCTATTACCTACCAATACTTCATCTATTATATTTCTCTATGTGGATGTTCATTTTTTCATAATAATTAATATAAAGTTTAGTAAACTTTTGTCTGTCTTATGTTTTGTAAATGTTTTTTTCCAAATGTGTGTTGTTTATATTTTAAACTTTATTTCTAATAGGATTTTTGTTGAGTTTTTTACTTTTACAGTAAATTGTGTAGACATTTATTAATTCTTTTGTTGTTTCTAATATTGCTAACAGATTTTCCCCATTCCTGACATATTCAGTTATTTGTTTTGATTTTGTCCTTGGATTTTACCTAACCATATTTTCCTCTCGTCTTTAAAATATTTGCTTCACCTGGAATGTGTTTTGGTGGAAGGCGTAAGAATGGGATCAAGCTTCATTTGTAGCCAGCTCTCTAGCCAGTTGTACAAACACTTAGGAAAAAACTCCTTTTTTTTTTCTTTTTAAACTGGTATTAACGCCTTCTTTGTTACCTGCTGGGATCTCCTCTGGACTCTTCATTTATGGATTTATCAGTTTCACACTGTGTAATCCTACAACATTTCTATATAGCATTTATCTCTGGTGGTGGTACCTCCTCTTTAACTCTTCCTCTTTTATTTCCCACACCCGCAGCTATTCTTGCAAATTCATTCTTCCAAGTGTCCTTCCAAAATCACTTTTTCAAGGTCACCTCCCCACCAAATAGGTACTAGTACTCCTTTTTTTGGTTATTTTTTACACTTATTTAAATTAGTTTTTATTGTTATTTTTAAAGCTACTATATTATTTCAATTGTTATTATTTGGCCGTGTCACATGGCAAGCAGGATCTTAGTTCCCTGACCAGAGATCATACAAATCCTCACCCCCTGCAGTGAAAGCACGGAGTCTTAATACCAGTGGACTGGCAAGGGAATTCCCCTTCTTTTTATTCTTAGTCTCACACAAATTTGTGTATAATTTGTATCACCATAGTCCCAAAGAATTTGGTTGTAGGATTTGGGGACGGGAAATGAATGAGCTTCAACAGCAGCATCCCTTTATTATGACCTCGGAACAGTGCTTTCGATGATAGCTGCTTAGAAGGGTGTGCTTCTCCTGCCCTTGAAAAACAAGACCTGCTCCCTTATCTTAGTCCATCTTTGGGAATTACGTGATCATTCTCTCCTGCAGGGCTGACTCCTCCATCCTAGACCATCTCTGAGCCCTGCTTCCCAGGGAAGCACGTGGAGAGAGAGAATCAAGACGTGAGTGTCACTGTGACGCACGCAACACGTCTCTGTCTTTTACCATAGCAAACATAGCAAAGGAATGCCTTATTTTTATTGGCATATAGTTGCTTTACAACGTTGTGTCCTTTTCTGCTCTACAGCAAAGTGACTTAGCCACACGTACACCTATATCCGCTCTTCGGGTTTACTTCCCGTTTAGGTCACCACAGACTGTTGAGCAGAGTTCCCTGTGCTCTACAGTGGATTCTCGTTGTCGTTGTTATTGTTCAGTCTCTCAGTCATGTCCAGCTCTTTGCGACCCCATGGACTGCAGCATGCCAGGCTTCCCTGTCCTTCAGTATCTCCTGGAGTTTGCTCAGACTTACATGCCTTGAGTTGGTGATGCCATCCAACCATCTCATCCTCTGTCACACCCTTCTCCTCCTGCCCTCAATCTTTCCCAGGATCAGGGTCTTTTCCCAAGAGTTGGTTCTGTGCATCAGGTGGCCAAAGTATTGGAGCTTCAGCTTCAGCATCCGTCCTTCCAATGAATATTCAGGGTTGATTTCCTTTAGGATTAACTGGTTTGATCTCCTTGAAGTCCAAAGGACTCTCAAGCATCTTCTTCAGCACCACAGTTTGAAAGCATCAATTCTTTGACACTCAGCCTTCTTTATGAACCAATTCTCACTTCTGTACATGACTACTGGAAAAGACCATAGCTTTGACTATATGAACGTTTGTCAGCAAAGTGATGTGTCCGCTTTTTAATATCTTCATACGCTTTATGTCTTCCTTAGTAAATGTTTCATTCCACCAGGGCTTACAGTATGGTCTCCCTCAGGCTCAGAGGAGGGTCTATTCAATGAGATGAATGACTGAATAAGTGAATGTATGGAAGAACAAAGAAAGTGAAGACAGAGAAAAGACAGGACCCAGACATTGGCACGGGAATGGAAGAGTGGATTTAATGGAGAAACAGACATAGAGAATAGACTTACGGACATGGGGAGAGAGGAGGACAGGGTGAGTTGTATGGAAAGAGTAACATGGAAACTTACATTACCATATGTAAAATAGATAGCCAATGGGAATTTGCTGTGTGGCTCAGGAAACTCAAACAGGGGCTCTGTATCAACCTAGAAGGGTGGGATAGGGAGGGAGATTAGAGGGAGGTTCAAAAGGGAGGGGATATATGTATACCTATGGCTGATTCATGTTGAGGTTTAACAGAAAACAAGAATATTATCTAAAGCAATTATCCTTCAATTAAAAAATAAAATAAACTTCATTAAGATAGAAAGAAAAAAAAGAAATGTTTAATGCAAGAGCAGGTAGCCGCATTTGGCCGCCTGGTTGACTGGACGTGCCCTGGTGCCGGGCAGCCCTGAATCCTACCAGCACGGTCCCTTATTTGGATGGTTGGTGCCACGTGACCATGAGCCACAGCTTTGGGGCAGGTGGACGTGTCCAAAGCGCCATAGCAGTGGGGCCTCCATTCCGAGAAACACAGCTTTAGATCACTCAAGGAAGACTTCCAACCCCATCTCGGTTTAAAAGTAAGTGTCTCTTCCCTCTGCTAACCTTCCAATCCATTTAGCTTTCTCCCTGCGCACCAGTGACTCCTTCAGTCTGACAGGAAAATTGAGTACCACTTCACAGAAATATGAAAACACTGTCAGCTCAGATTACCTCCACCTCACCTCATTCTGTGTGTCCTCAACTTTTTGTGTATTTGATCTGGAAGTATATAACTGCTGGCTGAGCTGGTAATCAAAGTATGTAATCAAGGACCTCTCATTCCCTAGCTTTCTCCTCTCTCTCTCCCCCATTCAGTAGTTTTAAAGCTATAATACTCATGCCACCACTTACATTTTTTTTTCTCAGAAAGTTGCTGACTTGAATTAAATGTGCCCTGTGATTTTTTTTTTCTGAAAGATGCCAAGTTCCGAGTATCCCCTAGCTCATAAGTAAAATGATTTTTGCCCACGGTGCTCACTTGTCTTGGCAGAAGTCGTTCCCAGGTGGATATTTCCAGACTGCAGCCACCATAATCACAGCCTAAGTAGCTGGAGGCACGTGTAAGCTGAACTAGCTAAGGGAGCTGAGATGGAAGGACCCAGAAGAGTCAGGGATGGCAGATCAGCCTTGGACTGTGTTTTTGAGACTAATCCTGGGGCTCCTCCATTTCAGAGGAGAGTCTGTGTGATCCTTGTTAGATGAGTTTCTATTAGGGTTGCTTGCAGACCCCTCTGGTCCATCTGTCAAATTGTCATCATCCCAGAGTTGAAATACTGTCTATTTTTACACAAAGGTAAAGGATCTCACTTATATTCAATATTGGTTCTAAAATTTCTTTTGGCTCATTTGGGGTATTGTTCTCCAAAGGTTTTATATTTGTCTAGAAAATACAACCTAAGGCTAATTAACGCTGTCAGAAATAGACCAGATCAAAGACTTCTTCTCTTAGGATCAAACTTCTGAAATCTCAGGATCTACCCTGAGAACTTGAAGAGAGGAGAGCATGGTTCTGTGGTTCGTGGACTGTTTAACTCCAGTGTGAGGCAGAGCTGTGTATCTGCTGTCAGCCAGAGTCTGTGGGTGAGGGCGCGGCTAGGAGGTCATGGGATCTCCAGGTGAGGGCAGGATGATTTCTAGAAGATGGATCCAGTGCTCCTGGGCCCAGCCGCCGGACAGCTGGGGTTCAGGAACAGTTTCCGGGCAGACTGTATTGAATTGTTGAACAAAGTTGGACTTTGGAGCCAGACCAGGCTTGCTTTTGAATGCTGACTCTGCATTCATCATCTTTGTAATCTGTCTTGGTTCACGTTACTTAGCCTGAGTTTCTGTTTTTGCAAAATGAGCAGAAGACTGCACAGATTAAATGAGTTCGTCTTTGCCGATGCTTAATAAAAGTTACTTGTCAGATTTAAGCCCTTGGCTGATGTTCTCTTCTGTTTCTCCGAGGTCTGGGCAGTGACAGGGGAGGGGTTCTGAGTCTTCACATCTTATCAGGCAGTTAAGTCAGAGACAGAAGGTGCTTGCTGGGGTGTCCAAGGCTTTGGGTTATGAAATGACAGGGCAGGGAGTCCAGGGGGGCTCAGTGACCAGCAGGCATGTGTCTCTGTGTCTGCCAGATGGTGACTTGGGCAGCAGAAGTCTGGTGGCCAACCCTGGGAAGTCTTGTCCCAGCATTGAAGCGGGGGTGTGCATCAGGGAATGGAGCTCTTGGGAGACATTTCAGCATGCTGCTCACACACGTCCCTTGATTTCATTTATGTTTCGAATTTGCGATTATTTAATATAAAACATTTCCTCCTTGGAGTAGCCCAGGGGTTTGTGCCTTTTTGTGGTCTAATGCTTTGCCAGAACTGTCCTTAGGGAAGGAGACCTTAGCAGATGTTGCATTTCATTCATATTTTAGGAAACGATGTATTCCACTTCTGCTTAAGCCCTAAGGCTGCAGGCAGGCCTGTTCTTTCCTTTCTATGAACACAGGCTTAGGTGCCGTGCTCAGGGTGGCAAAGACGGTTCCAGTCACCATTCCCTGTACCTACCTGGCCCAAAGCTATTGGCGCTTAGTTAAGGTGAAGCTTTCTCAGAATTCTATGCCTGTGAGACACAAATTCTGACTCACATAGAATCCAGATTTTGCTATTGATTGAAGTGCTTCTGCTTATAAGCATGTATTTATGAATTGTAAGGGCCTTCCCTGGTGGCTCAGTGGTAAACAATCCAGCTGCTGGTGCAGGAGACACAGGTTTGACACCTGGGTTGGGCAGATCCCCTGGGGAAGGAAATGGCTACCTGCTTCAGTTTTCTTGCCTAGGAAATCCCATGGACAGAGGAACCTGGTGGGCTACAGTCCATGACGTCACAACAGAGTCAGACACGACTGAGTGACTAAATAGCAACAATGACAACAAAAGCAAAAAGTGAAAGAGAACTCACGAGCTGACTGTTGCTCAGATTGTGGTCGAGTGGGCAGGGGCATGTGCTGAATGTGGCCCAGTGCAGACGTGGGATGTTCAGCCCCTTGGAGATGCAGGGTGACCCCGGGGTTCACCTGTGCCTGGCTTGCAACTCACGGTTACCCAGCGTAAGATATCGTCTTGGTTGGAGGAATGGTGAGGGAAGCCCCTGGAGAAAGGAGATGCAGAAGAGTTGAAACTCAAAACCACAAGCTTGGGATCACAACTTCATATAATCCAGGAGACAAGCCTGGCTTCACTGCTTTAGACTCAGCGTGGAGGCAGCTGGCACTGTCCCTGAAGAGTCTCCCTAAGGGAAGTGGTCAGCGGAAGCTTATGCTCACATTTCATGAAATGTGAAGACTTTACAGGGGTTATAAAGTTCATTTACTAGCCTGTTGATACTTTGCAAAAACCAGTTTGCATAGCGTTTGCCCGAGTGATTTTATGATTGGTTTTTCAGTGCTTGCAATTTTATTTCATATAGATAATGGTCAGACAGCAAGTACCAGTCATAGCATTTCTATCAGGAAGGACTTTAAGGAAAAGGATTGTGTTCATAAAGTAAGGAGCAAATGGTTTCAGAGGCCAGGACAGGGGAGACAATTTTAGTGTTTACTGCATATCAGATACTTTACACATGATTTCATGGTCCCTGCGGTGCTTGCTCTTCTGAGGTCACAACTGAGGATGCAGGGGAAGAAAAATTGATGACTGTCCCAGGTGATCATGTTCTCAGTCAGTGCCTACCACGGGCTTCAGGGACCGTGACATTCTTTCATCGGAGGTGGACAGGCACAGACAGAGCGAGGCAAAAGAGGACTGTCTTCGTTTCATTTTGACTCATAAGTCCAGTAATTATAGTACTTCAAAAAAAACTGTTCCGTTCTTTCTAGAACCCTAGGAGTCTTCCAAGGAATGATGTATTCTCCATTAAACCATGATAATTTAAAGTGCTTGAAGTGTGTTACCATCTGTTTTCTATTGGAGTTTCCTCCAGACAATTTCAGTTGAAAACAGTTGCTATTTATGTTATTGAGATACTTGTATTTGGACGTTAGTACAGCTCCTGAAAGTTCATGGTTTGGGATCAAGGCTCTGGGAATCAGGAAGATTTCTGTCCATGTTCCTAGTTTCTGATTGACATAGATCAGGGTGATCCATACAGAAAGCAGAGGAGGTTCCATTACTCTACAGAAATTAAAGCATTGTTGAACATTGAAGGGACTTTTTCCGTATTTTTTAAATTTATCACTGGTTTTTCCAAGATAATCCTATTTAAGAAACATACAGTATTTTTAAAGTAATCTTGGAAAAAATAATAATAAATTTTATAAATACTGAAAAAAATATTCAATACTCAACAATGCTTTCATTTCTGTCAAATAATGGAACCTCCTCTGCTTTAATTTAAACAGTTTTATGTGTATTTGTAAGTTAAAGATTTTCCTGTGAGTGTAAATCACATTGTCTTTGGAAATAACAATATATATAACAGATATCTAACTCAGACATGTGAAAAAAAGACAATTCCAATCAAATATGGACAAAAGTAAGAATTAATTTGAAGGAAAACAAGATTACGTTCACATATTCATTCCTCCTTCTGTCTTTTTTATTTTTTGGTCAATTCCAGTCTCTCAATTTATCCCTCCTTCCCTCTTTCCCTCTTGGTGACCATAAGTTTGTATTCCACATCTGCGATTCTCTGTCTGTTTTGCAAATAAGTTTATTTGTACCATTTTTTTAGATTCCACACATGAGCAATATCATGTCTGTCTTTCTCTGTCTGACTTTCTTCACTCATTATGACAGTCTCCATGAAGGTATTTTTATATAACTCTAGTTTATTTAAAGAAGTAACCAAAAGTTACCTATCAAGAACTGTTAAAGAACTATTAAAGCTATCAAGCTAACTCGGCAGAATTTTAGATGTTATCAGTCTCATTTGCCACTAAGGCAAGTACTGTCTTTCAACTAAATCTTTCAGTCTTCATTCAGCTAGAGCAGTGGTTCTCGCCGGGGATGGTTTTTGCCCCCGAGGGCATCTGATACTGTCTGGAGACGATTATTGTCCGTCACCCCAGTCAAATTAGGGATGGGCAGGGAGAGATAGTGCTCCCGGATCCGTGGACACTGCTGACCATCCTACAATCACAGGGCAGCCTCCACAGCGAAGACTTACCTGGTCCAAGACGTGGATGATATCCTGCTGGGAAACTCTGGGCTAAAGGAGAGAATAATGAAGATGACACAGAAGAATAAAACCAGTCCTATGCTGAAAGAGAAATAAAAGGGGACACGCCTACCCTCTTGAATCCTGAAAGAAAAGAGAGAGTTTTCTAGCTGCCAGGAGAGGAGAGAAAATTCTTAGAGTTAAAGGGATGAATATTTGGATTTACAAGTTGACAAATCACCTTAAGGCCAATAGGCTGTTCATATGTGAAGAGGCTGTTCAGTTATTTTCCTTTAAGGTTTCATTTTCTCCAGAAGCTCCTGAGTAGAAAGGGTTCTTTTGGGAGATTGACATGTAAACATTACCACGTGTAAAATACATAGCAAGTGAGAACCTGCTCTATAGGGAGCTTACTCCATGTCCCATGATAACCCAGATGGGTGGGGTTTGGGCGTGAGGGTGATGGAGGTCCAACAAGTGGGGATATATGTATGGACATAGCTGATTAGCTTTGTTATACAACAGAAACTAACACAATGTTGTAAAGCAATTATATTCCAATTAAAAACAAAAGATTATGAGAACCAGTAACAGACCAGGAAACGAAAAAGAGGGTTCTTTTTAAGAGTGTAAGAAATCACGGCTCGGGGAACAATTCTGACTTCTTTGTAGCAACCCCTGCCTTGTTTAAAAATATATGGAATGGAAGGTTGGGGCTCAGTTGCCGTGATCCACTTTTCAGCATTTGACTTAGTTGAAAGACCCTGATGCTGGGAAAGATGGAAGGCAGGAGGAGAAGGGGACGACAGAGAATGAGATGGATGGCATCACTGACTCAATGGCCATGAGTCTGAGCAAACTCCGGGAGACGGTGCGGAACAGGGAAACCTGGTGTGCGCTAGTCCATGGGGTCGCAAAGAGTCTGACACAACTGAGTGACTAACAAACAAGCCTCAGATATTTTGGAACAATTAATTAAACAGACCTGCAACACAAAAAGCAAACTATAGTAGAGCCCGAAATCCAAGTTATGGAAGTGGAACAACTAACCTTTCTTATTGGTCTGTTAACAGAAGCTGGTGGATAAGTTCTCGATCATTTCTGTAATTTCTTGTACCATATTAATAACTTCAGCAGAATTTAAATTGAGTTCAAATCAGATGCTCTTATCTTTTAACAACTCCTATATTAAGCATGTAATTAAAATGCTCCAGTTTAAATATTTTCCCCAAGGTTTTAACTACTAAAAGATTCACACAGTGATGAACCAGAGTCTTCACGAGTGAGGGCTCACGCTTTTAAGGACGTCAGGTAGGGAAAAGGGATTTATGATAACCAGTCTAATTGATATAAAAGAGGAATGGTAAGAGGTTGCTTTAATTACTCAAAAGTCTCTCTTGAAAAACCGTATTAGCCCTTGATCTTTTAAGTCACTAACCTGCATCAATATTTGACCATGCTCTCTCCTTTGGGAATGTGACTTGGTAAATATTAAAGAGAATTTCTTAGATCAAAAGGAAGCTTTCAGTCACTTATGTGCTGGGAGTTCACATGCCCTGGGCTGGGAGATGCTGGCTTTTACCCTCTGTGATTATATCTATGATCTTAAGAGAGATGGTCTGATCACCCCAACCTTTGCTCTGTTTGATAACCAGCTTGGTCTTTCTTAGAGTCTGTTACTTAGCAGGAAATTGAGAGAAGATGGCGTTTAATGAGGCTACGGAGGACGGGAAGACTGGCCCACGTCTCAGGGTGTCACAGATGGGAGGGAATGGTACCACTCACACAGACCCACCCTCTCTTTACTATTCATGTCCCTGCACTATGAACCTCGCTTAGCCAGTTGAGCTGCACCCATATTTGCCCATTTCCTGAGCAGACATAAGAAAGAAGACCCTCTTTGCTATATGTTAGAATGCATTCCAGGAAGGTTTTCCTGGAATGTCTGGGTGGAGACTGAGAAGAGGGGACAGAGGTGTTTCTTGTTCTCTTCTGTGACAATTTATTTGTGATCATTGTCAAAAGAAGGAAATTTGGGGAAAGAGAATGCCTAGCCCTGGGTCACAGCTACCTACTGAAGCCCTGGGAACCTGTGAAGGTAGAGGTGGCTGCCATTGTCGGCGTCTGCTGCCTGCAGAAATCATCTGCTTCCTTGACTGGTCTGGTGTGTTGTGGGGAGAGATGTTTTGAGGGTATTTTCATAGGGCTTGCACGGAACAAGATTTCACAAAGCCAGGTGGCATGTGGGACAGAGGGGGCTCTTGAAGAAGTGACAGCTGATGAAACAGGGCTGCTTTTGATGATGTTGCTGTACACACCGTGGATGACAGCTAACTTTTATTGAGTACCAGGCGTTTTACAAAGTGATGTACATTATCTCATTGAAGTCTCAGGCTAACCTAGCGACATAGGGTAAATGAATAAATAAACTATTTCACTAAAGAGGCTGAATGAATTAACATTTTAAGGAGAATGTTACTAGGAAGTTTCAAATCCGGTCTTGAGTTTGGGCAGAGCCCGTGGTGTCCGTCACTGGGCTACATAGCGCTCTTATTATTACTGCTCTTAAGACTTGCTGTCAGGGCTCCGATGGAAGAGCTCAGGAAGAGGAACCCTGCAGCAGGAATCCAGAGAATTCCTGTGGACCTGGTGAACCCTCTTCACCCCACTCCTGACCCACAGAACTGCATCCTGCTGCCTTGTGGGGAGGCGGTGTAGGTGATGTCTCCTGGCCTAGGGCTGGAACCACTTACTGGACTCCTGGAAGACTGTATTGAGGAAGATACTCAGGCCAGCCTTGGGTTAGTGAGAAGTCAACACTT
Source organism: Capricornis sumatraensis (assembly GCF_032405125.1). Classification (NCBI taxonomy): domain Eukaryota; kingdom Metazoa; phylum Chordata; class Mammalia; order Artiodactyla; family Bovidae; genus Capricornis; species Capricornis sumatraensis. The sequence continues at coordinate 40,890,539 of NC_091080.1, read as the reverse complement.
GCTCTGGGCTTCCCAGGTGGCTCAGTGGTAAAGAATTCACCTGCCAATGCAGGAGACATGGGTTTGATCTTTGGATTGGGGAGAGTCCTTGGAGAAGGAAACTACAACTTTCTCCAGTATTCTTGCCTGGAGAATTCCATGCACAAGAGGAGCCTAGCGGGCCACAGGCCATGGGCTCATGAAGAGCCGGATGCGACTGAGAAGCTAAAGAACAACACTTGCTGTAGGTGAAGTGGGAGGAGCGAAACGCATGCCGCGTGTTTTTCCTTCTTTCCTTAGGACTTAGGTTACTGGGGAGAGATGGATAAAGAGCCATGGCTCTTTAGAGTTACCTCTTCAGAGCTAGACCCCAGTCATTGCGTTGGAGAGATGGGAAGCCATGAGATGTTGGTGGTTGGAAGAAAAGCAAGAGGCAAGCCTGATGAGCCTAATGTGCTTTGAATGAGGCTCAGTGTTGGGTTAGTGGGCATAGGGTCAGTGTTGCCTTTACTAAGGGCTTAGATGTGTCTGAAACTATTCTAAGCACTTTAGTCTAAATATGTATAATAGTAACTCCTTTAAAGCAATAACTGTGATGAAATCCACTGTTATTCTCCGTTTTACAGCTGAACGAATGAAACAGAGAGAGAGTAAACCTCTTGTCCAGGCTTTGAATCTAGGCCATCTTAACCATTTTACTATTATCCTCTCAAACTTTATCAAACCCAGAGATGAATGCTTAAGGTGAGACTGAAGCAAGAACTGAAATGATACAGAGTAAAAATAATAGGTAAACAGTACACTCTCTTGGAGAGAGGGGTGGGATGCTTGGGCAAAAGACCCCAAAACTGTTAAATTCTGCTGTTTATTTTTCTGCATACTGTTTAAAAAATGTTTGAAAAGCACCTCACTACATCACAGACAATTGACACCTTCTAAACAACAAATTCCTCCACCCCCACCTTGGGCATGCTCAGTATGTCTGCATTCACGGGAGCTGTTGAGGAAAGTGTGAAGCTCTGGGCTCAGAAATGGGGAAAAGGAATTGGCTACGAAGGGAAGCACTGTCCCCATGGGACAGGTTTGCACTTTGTCCTTCCTTCATCCGTACAGCAAGCACTTCTCCAGCACAGCCTTGTTGACGGTGGAGCAGGAAGTCACAGTGCGGAATCCTGCCTGCCTGGAGTTTGCACTGTGCTTGATGTGCTGGTGGGAACTGAGATCGGAAAAATATGGTGGGACCAGATAGTGGAAGAATGAGAGTACCAGAAGGGCTTCCCTGATGGCTCACTTGGTGAAGAATCTGCCTGCAATGCAGGAGACCCGAGTTCAATTGCTGGGTCGGGAAGATCCGCTGGAGAAGGGATAGGCTACCCACTCCAGTATTCTTGGGCTTCCCTTGTGGCTCAGCTGGTAAAGAATCTGCCTGCAATGCAGGAGACCTGGGTTAGATCCCTGGGTTGGGAAGATCCCCTGGAGAAGGGAAAGGCTACCCACTCCAGAATACTTGCCTGGAGAATTCCATGGACACAGTCCATGGGGTTGCAAAGAGTCAGACATGACTGAATGACTCATTTTCTCTTTGGAGTACCAGGAAGACGACTCTGGAATTTACTTGGAAAACCGGGTAGAGGTATAGGGAGGGGATGCACTGAATGAAGGAGCATTGAAGGGGCTGGGAGGGGAAGGGTAGGGCCCTACCGCTGTGTCCCCAACAGGTGCTGAGGGAGTGACGTGGGGGCAGACAAGGGGTATAAATCTGGAGTCTGTAACGGAAACGGAAGCACACTGCCTTGAACTGGTTGATAAAAGGGAGAGAGTCAGGAGGGTTCCGACACTTCAATTCTAAGTTTCAAGAGCAACGATGGTCATTAATAATCAAAAAGATGGTCATACTGAGTTAAGTAAGTCAGACAGAGAAGGAGAAATATCAAATGACATCCCTTATGTGAGGAATCTAAAAAGACAGGTTACAAATGAACTTACTTAAAAAACAGAAAGAGGCTCACAGACTTGGTGAACTTACGGCTGCTGGGGGGAGGATGGTGGGAAGGGATAGTTAGGGAGTTTGGAATGGACATGTGCACACTGCTATATTTAAAACGAATAACCAACAAGGACCTACTGTACACAGGGATCTCTGCTCAATGTTATATGGCAGTCTGGATGTGAGAGGAGTTTGGGGGAGAATGGATACACATATATGTATGGCTGAATCCCTTCACTATCCACCTGAAACTGTCATTATTAATTGGTTTATGAAAGTGAAAGTCGCTCAGTTGTGTCTGACTCTTTGCCACCCCATGGACTATACAATCCATGGAATTCTTCAGGCCAGAAAACTGGAGTGGCTAGCCTTTCCCTTCTCCAGGGGATCTTCCCAACTCAGGGATAGAACTCAGGTCTCCCACACTGCAGACGTATTCTTTACCAGCTGAGCCACAGGGGAAGCCCAAGAATACTGGAATGGGTAGCCTATCCTTTCTCCAGCAGATCTTCCCAACTCGGGAATTGAACTGGGATCTCCTGCATGGCAGGCGAATTCTTTACCAACTGAGCTGTCAGGGAAGCCCCTAATTGGTCTATATTCCAATACAAAATAAAAAGTTTAAAGAAGTAAATAAAATGCTTGTTCCCCGGGGGGATGGCTTAGGTTGCAAAAACAAAGGTTAAGAAAATAATAGTAATAAAGGAGGGTGGGGGCTAGTGTGCAGCAGAAAGAGATGTTTAGACGTTCCCTCTTGCCCAGCCTCTCCACTTACAGTGATGTCCCCTCCTTCCCCCTTGAGTTCCTCCTGCTCCTGTGTTTCTTTCATAACTGATGGCAGTTAGAGATGATCTTGTTTATCTGTACCTGTTCGGGTCTGGGTGTCCCCCCACTGGAATGTAAGTGGTGTGAAGACACGACTGTGTCTGTCAAGTGCCCCTTGCCCAGGGCAGAGCCTGCCACAGAGTCTTGATCTTCTTCATTTAGACAAAGATACATCTTTGCTGAAATGATAAGCTAGCGGGTTTACCTTAGCACTTCGGTGAGAAATAAAGCACACACCTGAGTTAAAATATGCAGGAGGCAGGAAATAAAACATTCAGTTGGTACTTTAATAATTAAACTAAATTTTGCTGCCAAGTGATAAATACGGCTAAGTCAATGAAATATGCATCAGTGAGGCAGTCGTGCAGCCAGAACATTATGCAACTTGATTGCTTGGGATTGTTTAAAAAAATCAGGGAAGATTAATCATTATAATACAGATAAATACTCAGAATCAAAGAAAGGTGTTTCTTCAAGTTTGGCTGTAATGCCTTCATGGTATTAATAACAGATTTGTTATTTTTCTACAGTCTTCCCAACCTCATTCTAGTCTGGTTGGTGTTCATCTCTCGATCCATTCTTTTCTTCTTTTAGAGCTCAGCTTCAGCTATCCACATTCCCAGTAAATGATATAGGGATATGGATCGGAAGCCCTGGCTGCAGTCGTGGTCGGAATCATCCTCTGGAACGGGCTGGGGGGACACAGTCATCACTCTGCGCGGTGTTCTCAGGGCTCCTGTAAATCTGCACTTCCTCCTCCTGGTGTCTCAGCTCCTTCCAGGGACTTTCATTCCTTCAGTGCCGTCTTGTCTGGCCTGAATTTTCACACGTCCTGCTCTGTCTGTGGTGCAGGCCCAGATCTACTCAGACTCATCATTCGTGTATGCTCATCCACTGCAGGAGACTCTGGCTGGTTGAGAATGGGATGGCTAATTACATGCGTGGGCCACTCCCACTGGCTGGGTCCTCAGGAGCACCTCTGGCTCACCCAGGCATGGTTCATTTCCAGTTGCTTTCTCCTCTTATCGAGCAGTGGTTTGATTATCTGCATTGTTGTCAAATACTAGAGCAGTTACAGAATTCAGCAGCTCTTTGCAAATTCAGAGGACTTGTCATTTACTGAATAAAGTGTCTATACGTGAATCGTGAACTTCCTGATGTTCAAGCTGGTTTTAGAAAAGGCAGAGGAACCAGAGATCAAATTGCCAACATCCGCTGGATCATGGAAAAAGCAAGAGAGTTCCAGAAAAACATCTATTTCTGCTTGATTGACTATGCCAACGCCTTTGACTGTGTGGATCACAATCAACTGTGGAAAATTCTGAAAGAGATGGGAATACCAGACCACCTGACCTGCCTCCTGAGAAATCTGTATGCAGGTCAGGAAGCAATAGTTAGAACTGGACATGGAACAACAGACTGGTTCCAAATAGGAAAAGGAGTACATCAAGGCTGTATACTGTCACCCTGCTTATTTAACTTATATGCAGAGTACATCATGAGAAACGCTGGACTGGAGGAAACACAAGCTGGAATCAAGATTGCCAGGATAATATCAATCACCTCAGATATGCAGATGACACCACCCTTATGGCAGAAAGTGAAGAGGAGCTAAAAAGCCTCTTGATGAAAGTGAAAGAGGAGAGTGAAAAAGTTGGCTTAAAGCTCAACATTCAGAAAACAAAGATCATGGCATCCGGTCGCATCACTTCGTGGGAAATAGATGGGGAAACAGTAGAAACAGTGTCACTTTATTTTTTTGGGCTCCAAAATCACTGCAGATGGTGATTGCAGCCATGAAATTAAAAGACACTTACTCCTTAAAAGAAAAGTTATGACCAACCTAGATAGCATATTCAAAAGCAGAGACATTACTTTGCCGACTAAGGTCCGTCTAGTCAAGGCTATGGTTTTTCCTGTGGTCATGTATGGATGTGAGAGTTGGACTGTGAAGAAGGCTGAGCACCGAAGAATTGATGCTTTTGAAGTGTGGTGTTGGAGAAGACTCTTGAGAGTCCCTTGGACTGCAAGGAGATCCAACCAATCAATTCTGAAGGAGATCAGCCCTGGGATTTCTTTGGAAGGAATGATGCTGAAGCTGAAACTCCAGTACTTTGGCCACCTCATGCGAAGAGCTGACTCATTGGAAAAGACTCTGATGCTGGGAGGGATTCGGGGCAGGAGGAGAAGGGGATGACAGAGGATGAGATGACTGGATGGCATCACAGACTCGATGGACGTGAGTCTGAGTGAACTCCGGGAGTTGGTGATGGACAGGGAGGCCTGGTGTGCTGCGATTCATGGGGTCGCAAAGAGTCAGACACGACTGAGCAAGTGAACTGAACTGAACTGAACTGAACTGAAGTGCTGGTCAACTTCAACTGGTTTTCAAAGAGGGGTATTGTTTACTGGCAGCTGTCTCCCACAATAATGGACAAGAAGGGAGTTCAGTTTTATTTTATTATATTATCTTGTTTCATTTTATTTTTTGGTAATTCAAGACTTCTCTCAAAGGGGATTACAAAGCTTCCTTGACACTTCATACTTCAAACAGATGAATTACTTCCCAGCCTGGATAACAGCCGAATTTCCAAATTGAGAGTTCACTGAATTATAAATTTCATATAAGAGAATAATGCCAAGCACAGAAGGATTTGATAAAAGGACATTTGAACTTGGCAAATGATACAAAATATTCTTCTTAAGAATATTTAATAAATTGTTAAATAAAAGGTGCTGTGTGAAAGATTTGATGTTCAACTTCCAGTGCCGTTTTCAGTAGGTAGATTATTCTGGCAGTATGTCAGCAGGAGGCTGAACGTTAGCTAATTCCATGTGAATTTAGTGATGCTGAACATTTTTTCATGCCTCTGTTGGCCATCTATATGTTTTCTATGTAAAAATGTCTATTCAGCGCCTCTGCCTATTCTTAATAGGGTTGTTGAGTTGTATGAGTTTTTAGATATTGTATTTATATTTTAGATATCAACCCATTATTGGATATATTATTTGCAAATATCTTCTCCCATTTAGTAGGTTGTCTCCTAATTTCGTTGATGGTTTCCTTTGCTATACAGAAGCTTTCTAGTTTGATATAATCTTGTTTGTTTATTTTTACTTTTGTCTCCCTTTCCTGAAGAGACGTTTCTAGACCGATACTGTGAAGACCAATGTCACAGAGTGCGTACTGCCTGTGTTTTCTTCTAGGAGTTTCATGGCTTCAGGTCTTATATTCAGGTCTTTAATCCATTTTGACCTGATTTTTGTGTACTGTGTGGCAGTGGTCTGGTTTCATTTTTTCTGCTCCTGTGCTTACTTTTAAATCTGAAATTCAGGGTACAGTGTACCTCCTTTCAGTGGAGTTTCATCATTTTTGTACTGTGTGTGTGAATCAAATGTATTTCCTACCCCTGTCTTTTGTTGTTTTTGTTTAGTCCCTAAGTCATGTCTGACTCCTTGCAACCCCATGGACTGCAGCATGCCAGGCTTCCCAGTCCTTCACCATCTCCCAGAGTTTGCTCAAACTCATGTCCATTGAGTCATTGATGCCATCCAACCATCTCATCCTTTGTCACCACCTTCTCCTCCTGCCCTCAATCTTTCCCAACATCAGGATATTTTCCAATAAGTTGACCTTTTGCATCAGTTGGCCAAAGAGTTAGAGCTTCAGCATCAGTCCTTCCAGTGAATATTCAGGGTTGATTTCCTTTAGGATGGACTGGTTGGATCTCCTTGCAGTCCAAGGGACTCTGAAGAGTCTTCTCTAACACCACAGTTCAGAAGCATCAATTCTTCAGCACTCAGCTTCTTTATGATCCAACTCTCACATCCGTACATGACTACTGGAAAAACCATAGCTTTGACAACATGGACCTTTGTTGGCACAGTGATAGCCCTGTTTAGAACTATTTAAAACCTTATACAGGACCTTCAGAGAACTATAGGGCATAGGTTCTGTGTTAGGAAATGGCAGTCTTTATTCTTCTTTCCTAAATACTGTTTTGTTGAGAGACAAAACAGATTTCACTCATTTTAAACAGACCTTTAGGTCTTCAGAGGGAGGAAAGCAGCCATCTCTTACTCTGAGGGGTTGAATTAAACTCCTGAACATTCAAACACTAAAACCATTTTAATAATGTTATCATTTTGATGCAGGCCCTATCTGCATAGAATGTTAGGGCTATCCTTTTAAAATGATGGAAACAAAAACTTTAATCTTTCACTACAATTATGTATATATCTTCCAGCTGTCAGTGTGTATTTTCCATGGTAGACAGTCACGTTCCTAACTGGATAGTTTTCATCCCAACAGGCAGCAATCTCAATATATTCAAGCTTTCTATTTAATTTGGTAGATTAGTCTTTGCAGCTGTTACTCAGAGGTGCATTTAGAAGATTTATCCTTTAATAGGAATAGATGGTGGTGTCATTGTCTTTAAGAGATTACAGATATAGCCAGCGTAGTAGGTTTGAAAATTTATAGAGGAGAAAAAATGGGCCACGACCATTCTGGCATTTAAATCTGACACAAATCCTAGTATGCCCTGTCTTCAGAGCAGCCCATCATAAAGAAGCTATTCTGTAGACACAGAGCCTGTTTCTATGTTGAATAAAAAACTGAAATGACCGATAGACATCTTCTGCCTTTGCAGTAAACTGGGCTCTCATGCAGGGTCCTCTTCATTTGATGCTGTTGCTGTTGTTTAGGCAGTCGGTCGTGTCCGACTCTTTGCAACCCCATGGACTGTAGCCTGCCAGGCTCCTCTGTCCTTGGGATTTTCCAGCCAAGAATCCTGGAGTGGGTTGCCATTTCCTTTTCCAGGGGATCTTCCAGACCTAGGGATGGAATTTGCATCTCCTGCATCAACAGGCAGGTTCTTTACCACTGAGCCACTAGGGTAGCACCCTGAGTCTGATGAGGCCTCGGCTCGTCAGATCAAAAGCTTCATGAATTTCAAAGGGATTCTCTGCCTGCATGCTTCTCACCCATCTCCCGTCATCCCAAAGCCCTTATTCTGAAGATGAAGTGAGCCGGGTTTCAGGGAGCCCTGAGTCCTCTTCTGGACCAGTGGTGTACGTGTGTGTGTGCTTACTCTTGTCTCCTCCGGGACACTTACACTGGTTTTCAGAAAACTGTTGCTCGTCCTCTGACACTTATAAAATGAATGCTTATCATATGTGTGTACAGCTTGTTGTTTAGTTGCTCAAGTCATGTCTGACTCTTTTGTGATCCTGTGGACTATCACCCACCAGGCTCCTCTGTCCATGGGATTTTCCAGGCAAGAATACTAGAGTGGGTTGCCATTTCCTTCTCCAGGGACTCTTCCTGACCCAGGGATCAAACCTGTGTCTCCTGCATTGGCAGGTGGGTTCTTTACCACTGAACCATCTGGGAAGCCTGTGTATGCAGCTGCACATCCAGAAAAGCAAATTGTGTGTGCATGCGTGTGTGTGTGTGTGTGTGTGTGTGTGTGTGTAAAATCTTCAGTGGAGCGAAGCTCTTCTTGGCTTTGGTAGAACCTGTGGCATGTGGGTTTGGAGGACAGACTTCCCTGCAGTGACTGAAGGCAACTCTTTTTTCACATCTCATCCCAGAGAAATGCTTTTCAAGGCCACTCGTCAGGAGTTGGGTCAAGTTCTGATGCAGGTGGAGGCATCAGGGATAGATTGGTGGTGGTGCCCAGCAAGGGAGTCCATCCATTTTTCATGACACTGTCATTAACTCACTGTCTGCCTCCTGCAGGTTCAGCCTTTGGAACTGAAGACCAGCCGCCTCTGAAGGCAGCTCTCCCTGCCAAAGACATACCCAAGGGCGCCGGCCGAGCAGCCCCTCCAGCTTCCTCCAGCGCGACAGCACCCCGCAGGAGTTTGCTTCCGGCACCGAAATCCACATCCACACCGGCTGGTAAGACTCGCGCTGCAGAGAAACTGCAGTGGAGAGCTTTTTCTGCATTTAAGTCTTCTGGGTACATCAGCTGTTTAGATGGGATGACAGATGTCTTTCCGATGGCTTTTAATATTAGTGATAATAATAGTACCATGATTCTCAAGGCACTTTCATCTATTCCTGTGTTTAAATTCTCTAAGCTCCTTCTTATTCCTCCTGGTGACTGGTAACCCATCAAATCAGTTTCCATTGCCAAAAAAAAAAAAATTAAAAAGGGTCAAGCTCATTTAGGCGGATTTTGCTTAGGGAAGCAGGTGCTGATGAAATCTATCACTAGAAGGATGGTAGGAGCTAGCTGCAGACTCTGCACCCCAGGAGTGAGTACCTGATCCCCGGGGAGACACTGCTGCCTCAACAGGGATGCAGGGTTTCCATCCCCCTGCTAGTTCCAGGCTGGTGCCGTCCAAGCCAGGATGCAGGGACCAGCAGCTATGGCAGAAGGCTGGCTCCAAGTCATGCTGTGCTTGCCATGTCCAGGCCAGCAAAGCCGATGCCCCTCCTGACCTGGGAAGCTAGTGACAGACGCAGGGGACTCAGCTGATGTATAAGTGTGACACGTGAAGGTGCTTGTGAGCAGCTGAAGCTACTGGATGTGGCCCCTGCCTGCCTTCTCCCCCCATGTCTCACGCATGCATGTTTGCCTTCAGGATGTCCAAGCATCCAGCATGTGGCTTAGCCTCCCATCTTCTGCACTACATGTAGGAAGATACTGAGAGTGAGGGAGCCTGGGTGTTGAGCCTGAATCCACGTTAGATGGTTCACCTCTGAGGGTGTTCATTCCTCCATATTATTCTTCTATGCTCCTGTGCTCATGTACCAGTGATATGTACACACAGATGGGCTTGGTTCCTAAAAGTAAAATTGCATTGTACCTATTTTTTTTCTTTTATGTGGACCATTTTTAAGTCTTTATTGAAAGTGTTGCAATACTACTTATGTTTTATGTGGGTTTTTTTTTTTTTGGCCAAGAGGCATGTGGGATCTTAGCTTCCTGATCAGGGGTCAAACCCACATCCCCTGCTTTAGAAGGCGGAGTCTTAACCACTGGACCACCAGGGAAGTCCTGTACATTTTTCTACATGTCGCTTTCCTGAGGCACGTCGTAGAGCTGCCCTCAAAGTCAGTGCATGGCTGTTTTTCACTGGCTGCCTACTGTGGATATACCATGATCTATTCAGACATTCCCCCACCGGCAGGCATTCACTTCGTAACTGGCGTTTGCTGCTATAACTGATGCTTCAGTACATGTCCATGAACATGAACAGGTGACATTCTACAAGATTGATCCCCAGGAGTGGGATGGGTGTGCTTGATGCATTAATGGATATGACTGGATTCCTTTTCAAAGGCTTCATTTCCACCCTTATCGCTGATAAGAATAGATACTTATTAGTTAAAAAAAATTTTGTCCCTTTAATGGGAGTGAAATTATATTTCAGTGTTATTTTAAACATTTTTTTTTTAATTTTTATTTATTTATTTGGCTGCTCTGGGTCTTAGCTGTAGCATGTGGGATCTAGCTCCCTGACCAGGGATCGAACCTGGGCCCCCTGCACTGGGAGCTCAGAGTCTTAGCCACTGGACCACCAGGGAATTCCCTCAGTGTTATTTTAATTTGCATTTCCCTGACCACTTCATTGGAGCATCACCTCATAATCCCCTCTGGTAACACGTAAATTGACCTGTTTGGTTTTGTTCTTCCCCCGTGGAGGGAAATCCCCCAGGGACAGTGACCTCGTCCCATTTATTTAGCCCAGTATCCCTGATCCTGCAGTTGCCTCAGTGACTAACTCCCCATGGTTACTTAGCATCTATCCGGATGAGTCAACAAATCAGTGAATGAATGTCACACGACCTTTGACTCTCTTTTGGTTCCAGTTTCTTAACAAGTTTGGTTGGGGTTTAAATAGAAAATAACTAGACAAGCCTACAGTGAGTTAAAATACAGTTGTTGAATAAATCCTGTAGACCTGTATTTATCAAATTTTAGAGCCTCAGAACCACCTGTAGAGCTTGTTAGAAAACATTATTGGCTCTCGTCCTGAGTGACTTATTCAGTGGGTCTGGGGTGGAGCCTCAGAAATTGCATTTCTAATAAATTCCTGGGCTTCCCAGGTGGCTCAGTGGTAAAGAATCTGCCTGCCAATGTTCGATCCCTGGGTCAGGAAGATCCTCTGGAGAAGGAAATGGCACCCACTCCAATATCCTTGCCTGGGAAATCCCATGGACAGAGTAGCTTGGTGGGCTACAGTCCATGGGGTCACAAAGATCACACGGCTGAGCGCACAGCATATAACTTAATACACATAAGGCTCTGCATTTGATTTTCCAAAGACATAAAACTTCTTGTCCATTTTCCCATTATTGACATAAGGAGGCGGTGTTAAGGTGTTTAGAACAAGAGTTAACCACCACCATTTGCTAGATGGAGGACCCCACCCCAGCCTCTGTGTAAACCCTTGGCTGTGGCCCCTGTGAAATGGACTTATCCGGGGAAAGTGTGGATTGGGAAAATAGAGCAGAAGATGAGAGATTTCAAGACATTCTTTTCTAACTTTCTTCTTACTCCAGCAGCTCATTTAATAACAATTTAAAAATTATGATTAAAAGATACATTTTATTACTGAATTTTAACTTTGCATTTATCCTATAGGTATGAATTTTTCATTTAAATAAAATGTAGTTCCTAATACCAAATCAGCTTTCCCTTTGCCTTGTTCTGTCATCAGACTAATTAAAAAGCAGAAGGCAGGCATGCAAATTACAGTTATATTCCAAATAATTGGGTTTCTTGGGACTGTGGGGTATTTGGGTTATTCTAATTGCTTGGGTAACACCAACCCTTGTTTTAACTCATGCTGGTATCTCTAAACTGTGATGTGCCGCTTCTTTCCCTTGGTGATTCCAAGGCTGATGATGGCAAGGTCTTGTGTCTTTGGGTCATCTGTTCAATTACTGTCATCCATGACTTTAGATGCAACATGTACCCACAGTAGAACATACCCTGGGAATGCTTGGGCTGTTCGTTTTAACCTAGATTTCTGATGTGAGTTTTTTCTGTGAGTGACTTTTTTCTGGTTTGTTTATTCAGGAAACATTTAAACACTTGCTTTAAGCCATAGATGACTTAGATTCAAGAATAATTAGAACAGTCACAATAAGGTAAACAGAATTGTACCCTAATAATTAGAGTATCCCCTGGACAGCAAGGAGATTAAACAAGTAAATCCTAAAGGAAGTCAACCCTGAATATTCATTGGAAGGACTGATGCTGAAGCTGAAGTGTCTGGCCACCTGGTGCAAAGAACGGACCCAGCTGAGAAGCCCCTGATGCTGGGAAAGATTGAAGGCAGGAGAAGAAGGGGACGACAGAGGATGAGATGGTCGGATGGCATCACTGACTCAGCTGACACGAGTTTAAGCAAACTTGGGGAAATAGTGAAGCACAGGGAAGCCTGCTGTGCTGATGTCCATGGGGTCGGAGAGTTGGACACAACTGAGTGACTGAACAACAACAATTGGAGTGAGAACAAGAGGTCTGTAATCTTATCAGCTGGCTGTCAGTTAATTCCAGCAGACCAGGAAGTCATCGTAGATGGATGAAGAGGGACTTCCCCGGTGGTCTGGTGGCTCAGATTCTGTCCTCCCAGTGCAGGGGGCCCAGGCTCTATCCCTGGTCAGGGCACTAGACCCCAGACGCCACAACTAAGACCCTGTGTGCTGCAGCTAGACTCAGTGCAGCTGAAATAAATCAATATTTTTAAAAAAAGATGGGTTAAGAAACAAATGACCCAGAAAAGTTTAAATATAATAGACTTTTAAAATCACTTGATCACTTTCTCTTTATTTGTTCAATCATTTTCTAATTTATTTTTTTATTTTTTATTTTTTATTTTTTTTAATTTTTTTTAATTTAATTTTAAAATCTTTAATTCTTACATGTGTTCCCAAACATGAACCCCCCTCCCACCTCCCTCCCCATAACATCTCTCTGGGTCATCCCCGTGCACCAGCCCCAAGCATGCTGTATCCTGCGTCAGACATAGACTGGCGATTCAATTCTTACATGATAGTATACATGATAGAATGCCATTCTCCCAAATCATCCCACCCTCTCCCTCTCCCTCTGAGTCCAAAAGTCCGTTATACACCGCTGTGTCTTTTTTCCTGTCTTGCATACAGGTCGTCATTGCTATCTTTCTAAATTCCATATATATGTGTTAGTATACTGTATTGGTGTTTTTCTTTCTGGCTTACTTCACTCTGTATAATCGGCTCCAGTTTCATCCATCTCATCAGAACTGATTCAAATGAATTCTTTTTAACGGCTGAGTAATACTCCATTGTGTACATGTACCAAAGCTTTCTTATCCATTCATCTGCTGATGGACATCTAGGTTGTTTCCATGTCCTGGCTATTATAAACAGTGCTGCGATGAACATTGGGGTACATGTGTCTCTTTCAATTCTGGTTTCCTCGGTGTGTATGCCCAGCAGTGGGGTTGCTGGGTCATAAGGCAGTTCTATTTGCAATTTTTTAAAGGAATCTCCACACTGTTCTCCATAGTGGCTGTACTAGTTTGCATTCCCACCAACAGTGTAGGAGGGTTCCCTTTTCTCCACACCCTCTCCAGCATTTATTGCTTGCAGATTTTTGGATCGCAGCCATTCTGACTGGTGTGAAGTGGTACCTCATTGTGGTTTTGATTTGCATTTCTCTGATAATGGGTGATGTTGAGCATCTTTTCATGTGTTTGTTAGCCATCCGTATGTCTTCTTTGGAGAAATGTCTATTTAGTTCTTTGGCCCATTTTTTGATTGGGTCGTTAATTTGTTTATTTTTTAAACACTTTCTGATTTCAGCAAAGATACAAGGTAGCATGCAGTAAAGGGCCCAGAATAACAGATGTACAAGGAATAAAAATACAAGTAATAAAAAAGAGAAGAGCCTGATAAAACTGGGCTCAGCGCTTCCTGGCTGCAAGAGCAAAAGAAAAAGCATAATTAGGGAGGAAAAAATAGAGTGTGGCACTTTATCAGAAGAGAGAACTTGTTTTTTAGCACAAATGTGTATGCACGATTTTAATTCTGTGAATTTTTTAAAAATTACATTGAACAACGTAATGGACAACTTTAATAGTATATTTTTAAGCATATCTTTTCTGATAATAAAATAATTGAAATAGTTTAAAATTTGGGAATAAGGAAGGCCTTCCTCAACATGATATAAAACCTGGAAACCTTTAAAAAAAAAGATTTAACTATATACAAATTTTAAATTGTCTGCAATAATGAACATCATAGAATTAAGAAGGTCGATAAACTGAATGAAAATGCTGAAACAAAGTTTTAGTATGAAAATCAATAGAAAAAATACAACTTAACTTGAAAAATAGGTAAAATATATGAATGGGTGACTTAGACAATAGAAGAACAAAGTGGTCAGTGGCCATAAATAGATGAAAAGATGTTCAAATTCACTTAAAACCTATATACCTAATGTCTGTGCTGTGCGGCTTAGGCTTTCTTACTCAGATGGAAGCCAGTTAATCACATTTTATTGAAATAACTGTCACTGAAAAATAAAGGTTGAGATTGAGTCTTCCTTTTTTTTAAATTAACTTATTTTAATTGGAAGTTAATTACTTCACAATATTGTGATGGTTTTTGCCATACATCAGTATGAGTCAACCATAGTAGACATGTGTCCGCTGGATCCTGAAACTGCACCCCCCCACCTCCTTCCCCACCCCATCACTCCAGGTTGTCACACAGCACGGGCTTTGGGTGCCCTGCATCATTCATCAAACTCCCGCTGGCTGATAGTGTATATGTTTCAATGCTCTTCTCTCAAATCATCCCGCCCTCTCCTTCTCCCACTGAGTCCAAAAATCTGTTCCTTACATCTGTGTCTCCTTTGCTGCCCTGCATGTAGGATCGTCAGTCCCATCTTTCTAGATTCCATATGTATGTGTTAGGATCCATCTTTCTCTTTCTGACTTACTTCACTCTATATAATAGGCGTTAGGTCCATCCACCTCCTTAGGACTGAGACAGTGAATCTTCTTTCTGGGACAATGCTAGTTATGCACACACAGCACCCCGATCCCCTACAATCCATTCTGGATTCTGTCCACGTCCCTCCTTTCCCTGGGCTTTCAGTCATAAGCTGAGAACTCATAACACTGTACTGAGCAAGATCTACTCCCGGAATATTCATCTTCCTATAAGTTAATGATGATCTTTGCTTCCTTGACATCAGTATGATGACAAAGGAAACTGTCATGGATTTATTGCTAATGGTTTTTTTTTTAAAAAAAGTACGGAACACCCTCTCCATTGCTATATAAAGAGAAGAATTTTAGAAACTTAACCTTAGTCTTTTTTTTTCTTTTTTCTTTATTTATTTTTTTAATTTAATTTTAAAATCTTTAATTCTTACATATGTTCCCAAACATGAACCCCCATCCCACCTCCCTCCCCATAACATCTCTGTGGGTCATCCTCATGCACCAGCCCCAAGCATGCTGTATTTCAATGACTCTTTGTCACTGAATTTTCATGAAAAGCTGTTCTGTTGTTCGTATGTCAAATACAACATCTCACCAGGATGTTGATCTACGTAATTTTGCACAAATATTCAGGCTTTACCCATTGACTTTTCTAACTGGTCTGCAGTTGTTGTAGCAAATGGGAGAATATTTTCAGTTGAAGTGTTGATCTGATGATTGACTACTTCTTGGTCAATATGCCTTCTGATTGTATCATGTTGACATGATGTGTTATGGAAAGTAAAATTCGTTATTCAGACTCAGCTGTATAGAAGGATTTCGCATGGCTATGCAGAGAACGAACAGCTGATGTCTTATTGTTTCGGTTTCTCTCCCCCAAGGGAAAAATTCCCTAGGAATAGTGAGGCTGTTGCTTTATGGGTACAGAAGCTCCACTTGCATCACAAAAATTATTTTTACTTCTTTAAAAGCAGGTTACTATTTCTGTATTAAAATCACAGATGTAGGTGGTTTTTGGCGTGTGTGTGCTCAGTTGCGTCCAACTCTTTGCAGCCCCACGGACTCTAGCCCCCCAGGTTCCTCTGCCCATGGAGTTTTCCAGGCAAGAATACTGGAGTGGATTGCCGTTTCCTCCTCCAGGGGATCTTCCCAACCCAAGAATCGAACCTGCATCTCTCGCATCTCCTGCATTGGCAGGCGGGTTCTTCACCACTGCATCACCTGAGAATTCCTCTTTCTGGGTATACTATCGCCTTCCCTGGTGGCTCGAATGGTAAAGAATCTGCTTGCAATACAGGAGACCCGCATTTGATCCCTGAGTTGGGAAGATCCTCCAGAGAAGGGAATGGCAACCCACTCCAGTATGCTTGCTTGGAGAATTCCATGGGCAGAGGAGCCTGGTGAGCTACAATCCATAGGGTTGCAAAGAGTTAGACACAACTGACAGACTAACATTTTCTTCTTTCTTCATAGTGTAAAAATACCAGTAGCGTGTCTGCACCATCAGAATGTGTTTACCGAGCACTTAGATGTTCTGAGTTCTGTAAACAGCCTGCTCTAACATGTTCTCCTCACCCACCCTCTAGTCTGGCCAAGCATCATCACCCCTCTCTGGACACATCTAAATAAAGAGACTCAATAAGAACTTGCTGAAACAAAATATGCAACTTCAGGACAAGACAGGACAGGTAAAGGGCTCACTTTGCCATGGCATCTTGGATCTGGATGCTGGGGGCTTGTTCTTACCATAGCAGGTGATGTATGCTCCTTTAATGGAAACGACTCTGAGAGGCTGTTATTGTTCTGATGGTGAGAGAGTCATGGCACCTCACAGGGTGGAAGCCCATGCTGACCCGGATGTGGGACCTGCAGGGGACAAGTTCAGAGCAATTAGGTTGCGCTGGGCTCTTCAGTACAGGGGGTGTTATCACTTCGTGTTGGCTGTGTTCTCCCTGAGATGGGGTCCCCATGGTTCCCCCAGCTTTAGCTCATCAGTCCTCGTGAAGCCAACAGAGGGACCTGCAATGGCTTGAGGGTGGAGGAGTTTATAGGAGAGCAGAAGTGTTAGAAAGAACATTAGTGGGAAAAAAATAAAGGTGGTACATGTGAGACCTGTTCCTTTGTGTGAGGTCCCAGAGACAGGAAAATATGGCGGGATGATGGATGGAGTGACTGTCCATTGCATGGTTCAGAGGATGGTGTTTGTGGGTGTCCTAGAAGGCCTGTTTGCTGTTCTTTCTGGCCAGCAGTGGGTGGGGAGCTTCCTCACCCGTCTCAGTGGCCAGAAGGTCCTGTGAGTCCCATGCTGTGACCCCAGAGTCCAGCTCAGTCACTCTGGGGTCGGGGGCAAAGTCAGGGGAGCTGTGGACGGGCATCCATTCATTCCACGGAGATTTCGAGAGCACCTTCTCTGAGCTGAGCTCTGTGTTGGATGCTGGGGGACATCAAGTGAATGGGACAGACACAGTCCTTTTTTCTATAGAGCTTCTGGTGTCCCAGGAGAAAAAAGCATAAAACTCATCCTTACACATGTGTTTAATTATGGTTATGCTGAGTGTAACAGGCTTCCCCAGTGGCTCAGCAGTAAAAAATGTACCTACAGTGCAGGAGATAGAGGAGACTTGGGTTCGATCCCTAGGTTGGGTTGATTCCCTGGAGTGGGAAATGGAAACTCACTGCAGTGTTTTTGCCTGGGAAATCCCTTGGACAGAGGAGCTTGAAGGGCTGTAGTCCACAGAGTCGCAAAGAGTCGGACAGAACTGGTGGGCACACACACGCTGAGTGTACGGTGGAGGCATATTTAACAGACCTAACGTAGTGTGCGAAAAGCATGCAGGAAAGACCTAACCAGTCCGTCCAAGTTGCCAGGCGGCAGGAGTGGGGACGGCGTTCTGTGCAGGTGACCATGTAGATTCCCTCTTTGTAAATATTAGAGGTTCCCAGGTCTCCCTCAAAGTCTTGAACCTAGGAGGCTGACCACTAGATGCCTTGTTAATTTGAAAACGTGCAGCCTCCTCTCCCCTTTCAACCCTTTTATGGAAGAACTGGAAAGCTGGTAAAAAGACAGGGTCAAAAATAAAAAAGTACAGAAAATTTATAGCTGCTTCCTCAGTCACTAATTTTACTGGTGGGTCCCCCCTTCATCATCACACAAGCATTGCCCCTTAGGTGGTTCACTGGGACAGTTTGATTTTGTGTGTGGACACTTGAGTTTAAAGCTCTGATAACCTCATCCTCTGGGCAGTTTAGTGGCCTCGGGGGCTATTTAAAAATTATCATCAAAGTGTCACAGAATGATCCAGGTAATGGACAAGATATATTTCTCTTAATCTGCTGTTTCTTTCATGGAAGCACGGATGATATTTTTGATGATTTGGGAGGTGCGATGGGACACACCCATCGTTACCACCGAGAATTTACAAAATGCCGCAACTCAGTTGCTATTAAGCCCCCTGTAGGCTGGTGTGAAACCTGGAATGATGTGGTGGCCCCTCCAAAGTGGGACAGAAAATGCTAACTCTCACTTAAGAGTATATGCACGTATTGCATCTCAAAGGTTGCACACCTGGTATTGTGCCCACTCTGCTTGTCAGCCTCCAAGAGCTATGGGAGCTGGGCCAGCAGTAATTAGTGCCAATGGTCCTGTGGAGCTGCTGACATTTATGTGCCTCAGAACTCTGCCTCCTGAACTGTAAATGCATTGTTATGCAAAGTGCTTCCACGCTGTAGCCCCGTCTCTTAGCCTGATGAGCACGGCACTTTTAATTACATGTCAGTGTTTAAAACTTTCCAGTTCTCTCCAGATTTGTACGTTTTACCAGCTACCTTACGCTGATGAAATGCTAAATACCTTGTTTACTGTCTTTGGGTGATGACGTTGGGGGGAGCTAGGAAAAATGAAAATATAATAAGAAAGAAACAAATGCCAGCCATTCCTTCTCTAAGATAACTGGCAAAACATCACACATTTCTTGGACATTGCAGAGTCTTCATGTGTTCATATTTGATCCATCGATCAGCATATTTGTGTCAAGAACTATTTCAGGCCACACACTTTGTTATCAGTAATCTCTTCAGCAGCTGATCAGAGTCTAAAGCCCATGAAGGACATGAGAAGCCAGTGTGTGACTACCAGACGCAAGAGTATGAAATACAGAGTCCCCCAGTCTTAGAAGCAGCTCTGACTGTTGAACAACCCACATGGCAGGTTGATGGGGATGAATGAGAGCAGAATAAGTAATGTGACAGAGAAGACTGAACGCCGAAGAATCGATGCTTTTGAGCTGTGGTGTTGGAGAAGACTCTTGAGAGTCCCTTGGACTGCAAGGAGATCCAAGCAGTCCATTCTGAAGGAGATCAGCCCTGGGAGTTCATCGGAAGGACTGATGCTAAAGCTGAAGTTCGTTCTGTAGTCCTGGCCTGCTGCAGTCCGTGGGGTCACAAAGAGTCAGACACGACTTAGCAACTGAGCAACACCAGTGTGACAGTACACTGCTGTGTATCCAAGCTTGACAATGGCCGAACTGATGTCATGGTTCATGGAGGAGCAACTAGAATAATAATTGCCAGCATATTTTGAGTACTTACTGAATGCTTGCCAGACCCACCATCTCATTGCATCCTTACTTCTTATGATGTGCTGGTACTATTCTTAACCTTATTTTATAGATTAGGAAACTGTGGATTAGAGAGATCAAGTCATTTTCTAAGGGTAATGAAACCAGAAGATTTCTGGGTTGACTTCAAGCCTGGGAATCTAGCTGCAAAACTTTTATTTTATCACCATAGCTTCTATTTTATAGTGGCTAGTGTCTCAGTTGTGAGTTATCATTTACCACGTTGGTAGTTTACATTTTGAAGAAAAAGGTGAATATTATTATAAAGATGATCATAACGTAGGCTGTAAAAAAGAGTTCAGAATTATAGTACAATAGTCCTTACAGTTGCGTGAATTCCTGACATTTTGAAACCACTTCTTATTTTCCTTTTTTCATTTCTTTTCCAGTATCTGTTTCTCCCCACATAATAAACAGGCATGACGTCCTAAGTGAGTAATGAGAAATCACTTTCACACAGAAATATAATGAGTAAAGCTGTTCCTGTGATGGATTTGTGGGAGGAAAATAATCCAGTTCTCCTGGGGAATCAAGACTCTGCATGATCTGTTAGGTCCTGAGAAACTGTGAATAAGTAAATCATGGTGGGAAAGGTACTTTGATTTTTTGAAACTGCCTAAATAGAAATTGGGTTTTATTCACTGTGGCAGTTTTAGTTAGGTAAGTTCAAATGAAAAGAATGGTCTGAATTATTTGTCTTATTCTATCCAGTAATTTACTTTCCCATTAATTCAAGAATACAATAAAATTGTGCCTTTCAGAGCAAGCATTTCCCCCATACAAATATGATCCACTTAGTATTAAAAGTGCCCAAATAAAAATATTAAAAATTCCCTGGTGCCTCCTGACGGGTGGGAGGGACGTCCAAGAGGGAGGAGCTATATATATATACCTAGAGCTAGTTCACTTCGTTGCACAGTGGAAACTAACACAACGTGGCGAAGCAGCTATACCCCAATTTAAAGAAAAAGGAAAACAGGAATCAGAGGGGAGGAAATGATGAGCAACATTTTAAGAAAATTTCCCTCAGCTGCAGGACTGGAACAGCCTACCAGGTGCCCAGCATAATGAATGAAAACAGACCCTCACGGGACGGGCACATTATGAGATTTCATAAGACTGGGGAAAAGACGAGGTACCAAGGTTGAACTTTAGAGTAGTACCTGACTTTCCCAAAGCATCCCTGAAAACTAAAAGAAAGATACCTTCTCAATCCCCAGGGGAAAGATTGCCACATCAGAATTCTGGGTTTAGTCAAGTGACCAACTGTAAGAAGAAATTTGTAGCCAAAGTGGGGTGTGTGAATTTCAGAGGTAAGGTTCTAGGTGATCCAAGGTGCAGGGTGATACTCAGGTTTCCTGATTAAAGGTGCCTGGCAGGAGTTGTTGTTCAGTCGCTAAGGCATGTCCTGACTCTTTGTGACCCTGTGGTCTGTAGCCTACCAGATTCCCCTGTCCTCCACCATCTCCTGGAGTTTGCTCAGATTCATGTGCATTGAGTCAGTGATGCAATCTAACTATCTCATCCTCTGCCACCTTTCTTGTTTTGCCTTCACTCTCTCCCAGCATCAGGGTCTTTTCTAATAAGTCACCTCTTCACATCAGTGGCCAAAGTGTTGGAGCTTCAGCATCAGTCCTTCCAGTGAATATTCAGGGTTGATTTCCTTTAGGATTGGCTGGTTTGATATCCTTGCTGTCCAAGGAACTCTCGAGAGTCTTCTCCAGCGCCACAACTCGAAAGCATCAATTTTTTTGGTGCTTATCCTTCTTTATTGGAGAAGGCAATGGCAACCCACTCCAGTACTCTTGCCTGGAAAATCCCATGGATGGAGGAGCCTGGTAGGCTGCAGTCCATGGGGTTACTAAGAGTCGGACACGACTGAGCAACTTTACTTTCACTTTTCATTTTCAGCATTGGAGAAGGAAATGGCAACCCACTCCAGTACTCTTGCCTGGAGAATCCCAGGGATGGAGGAGCCTGGTAGGCTGCTGTCTATGGGGTCGCACAGAGTTGGACACAACTGGAGTGACTTAGCAGCAGCAGCAGCCGTAGCAGCCTTCTTTATGGTCCAACTTTCACATCCGTACATGACTACTGGGAAGACCCTAGAAAGAGTGGCAGTTGTCTAAGTACTGAAAGGCTGGGATGTCAAATGAGTTGCGCATGGGACCATGGACATTTCCCAGCTTGATGGCAGGACCTAAGGTAAGAGGAAGACCATGTCTAGGAGTAAGTGAAAGTCAGTAACTATTGTTGTAGTGATAGCAAGGAACAGTGTTAGAGTATATCAGCCAAAAGTTAGGAACCTCCAAGGAAAAGGAGTTTTACACAAGCATAGCAGCTTCAAGTTCCAGTGGGATGGTGCTGGGTGGTTTGAAAGATAAGTTGGGTGAGGAAGTGAGGACCATTTGAGAAATTTACTCTGAAAGACTGAGGACAGTTGTGGGTAGTAGTGGTTTAGTCACTCAGTTGTATCTGACTCTTTCAATCCCATGGACTGTAGCCCACCAGGCTCCTCTGTTCATGGGATTCTTCAGGCAAGAATCCTGGAGTGGGTTGCCATTTCCTTCTCCAGGGGATCTTCCAGACCCAGGAATCAAACCTAGGTCTCCTGCATTACAGACAGATGCTTCACCACCAGGGAAGTCCATACTTGGGGATTATAGAACTTTTAAATAGATATGATATTCTCCCCCAAACTTCACTCCTTCATTCTTTTATTCTTACCTTTTCACAACAGTCTTCAGAATTAAATTATCCCTGCTCTTATCCCAGGAAATAATTAGATCTCTGTTACAAGTCTGATTTTTGTAGGTCTTTATTTGAGCCCAGAAATCTTCTTTATTCTACTTTGAATTTCCACTTCCCTCACACATGCAATAAAGGGTGGAGGAAATGGAATGAACCTTTAATAGTTTCAATCTAGCCTCATTTCAGGTATATTTAGATTGTTTCCCTCATTAACTCCATTTTCCACCAACATCAGATATTTCTGTTGATTTTTTAAAATTACTATTGGAATGGGGATTCCCTGGCCATCCAGTGGTTAAAACTCTGAGAGCCCACTGCAGTGGGCATGGATTCGATCCTAAGTCAGGGAACTAAGATTCTGCAAGCCAAGAGTTGCAGTAAAAAAAAAATATTACTATTCACAGCTAAAACCTGTTTCTTTCTCTTATCTCTGTAACCCCTCTGGAGTCCTCTCTCACCACCCCCTCATTTATTTATAACTCATCCAGCTTCCTCTTTTATTTGTTGTGTTTTTATCTAGATAATATTTCCTTTCTTCATCCCATTCAGTCCCTATAAATCTTCCCTTGAAATGGTCCCTCATTCTATCCGTCTCCTAAGTGACAACAAAATCCCTGCTTCCTGGTTACATCATTCACGTTTTCCCATTCGCCTTCTGCAGTTCCATTGCCTGATAATCATACCTTGCATCGTTGTCACGTTTACCTTTCATTTTTCTTCCTGTTCCTCTTAATCTTCCTAACGGGGCCTTTCATGATATCTGGGCCCGGTCTGTTGGGCTAGGGGAATTAGAATTAGCCCCATTAGTTCCACTTTCACAAGTGGATAGAATGAGAAGGTTAGACAGTTAGAGCATAAAGTCTCTGGCTGTGCATGTTTCTTTATCCTTTTTGTTTCTTATCTTTTGTTACTTCTACTGAGATTTATTTTCAGGGATTGGTGGCCCATTATGTGTGAGGTTAGGAGCCTGTGAAAATTCCCTTTGATTTTTTTTTTCTTGATGTGCTCATTTTATTAAAATATATATATATGTAGCATTTTTCTTTTTATGAAAAAAAATATAGAGCGTTTTTCTAACCATTATCTATAATCAAATTTTTCTTCTCATTTTGATGTGCTCCCTGAGGATTCTGAATTAAACATTGTCATTCGTCATCACATTTTTAGGAGCACAGCCTTGTGTTCCTCCACTGCTCTTGGATTGGGGGGCTCTGGTCCTGGGCTCAAGGCTCCGCTCAAGTGGACTTGGCGTTAAGCATCCGTGATGATGAGCAGGTTGTAAGAAAACACAAGGTGGGTCTTGGAGCAGCACGTGTTGGAGTCTTGCACACGGAAGGCCCGTGTCCAGAAGCTGAGCTCACATGTTCGTCTTTCCTCTACCAAGGAGCAGTGTCCAGGAGCTTTGCCAGGGAGCTCCTTTCGACCCAAGCCTTTGGGAGGCTGTTTGCTGATCTGTTTATGGTGAAACGCTTTAGGGAGTATCTGGAAGTAGGTGACTGTTGTCAGTAACTGTCAGTTTCAAATGAAACTCTGTGACTTCTCCTCTGAGACCGGAGGGAGACCAGCATTTCTTTCCCCACTGCCGCCTTCTTCTGCAAACCGCACCCCCTCCACAAGAGCTGCAGTAACAGGGTTCTGGACTTTGCATACACACAGCCGCGTGGGGTAATGGGCAGAGTGGGGCAGAGTTGAGGGGTGGGAAGGCAGATGCCTGTCCAAAGTCCAACCAGGGGGCAAGAGCCTTTATAGATGGAGGGAGGGGGCTGCAGGCAGAAACAGCACAGTCAGCTCTGACAGTCATCTTGAAATTGGTCACTGGGGGTCTGACCAGCGTCATCTTGTTTTAAGTGCAGTTAGCCTTCAGTTCCAGGACAGCATGCTCCCATTTCCTTGAGGCCGGTTCTCAGAATTGTTACAGCTTATGTCACGGCTAGAGTCTAGTCATTATGCAGGTAGCCTCCGCCTGGTGGGGGTTTCAGTATCTATGAGACAGCTCACAGCACATGGCTCAGAATCTTATCTATGGCTCTTGAGAAGGTCCTAAAGGTCCTTGGCTATCCTTACAGACTAAACTATCATTATTTGGTCTCCTGTGACTGTTTTCCTCTGTTTCTGCATGTTCTCACTTCTCTGATTAAACTTGCTCTTTGGCTAAAGTTTTTCCGCAGACGGAAGACAGGCAGAGGACATGGGGCAGGGGATGGGACACGGGGCAAAGACCACAGGGTCCTGCTCCATTTCAGTAGGTACTCTGGGATCTTCCAGAGTAAAATGAAAGTTTACAGTGTACTTAAAAATTATTTACTCTGAGTCCAGATTGCAAGAAAATTGGAAAAGTCACTGTATTCTTGACTAATTGCCCTAATTTTCTGTGCCATCAAGAGTTCCCTGAACCACAGAGGAATTTTCTCGGCAGCTCTGTGTTCCTACAGGGACAGGATCGTGAAACTTTCGATCAAAGTTATGCTTGTGGAATTGTTTGTACTCAGCTGGTTGCTTTCCTTATTTCTTCATAGAGCAGACAAATTATTTTCATTTTGTTTTCAGTTTCATAGCTTTTGTTTTTTATTATAAAAACAATGTGTGAGATCTTCATTAAAAGTGGAAATAATGCGGAAGCATATGAAAACAAAAAGTAAAATTCCCTTGATCCTACTGCTCAGAAGTAGTATCCATTATCAAAAATATTTTAAAACTAGTAATATTTTAACCTGGCTTAAAACTCAATATTCAGAAAACTAAGATCATGGTATTTGGTCCCATCACTTCATGAAGGGGAAAAAGTGAAAGCAGTGACAGGTAGTATTTTCTTGGGCTCCTAAATCACTGTGCACAATGACTGCAGCCATGAAATTAAAAGGCTGTTGCTCTTAGGGAAAAAAACAATGGCAAACCTAGACAGTGCATTAAAAAGCAGAGACATCACTTGCTGACAAAGGTCTGTCTAGTCAAAGCTATGGTTTTTCCAGTAGTCATGTACGGATGTGAGAGTTGGACCATAAAGAGGGCTCAGCACCAAAGAAGGTGATGCATTCGAACTGTGGTGTTGGAGAAGACTCTTGAGAGTCCCTTGGACTACAAGGAGATAAAACCAGTCAATCCTAAAGAAATCAACCCTGAATATTCATTGAAAGGACTGTTGCTGAAGCTCCAGTACTTTGGACACCTGATGCAAAGAGCTGACTCATTGGAAAAGACCCTGATGCTGGGAAAGACTGAAGGCAAACGAAGAAGGGGACAACAGAGGATGAGTAGGTTGGATAGCATCATCAACTCGATGGACATGAATTTGAGCAAACTCCCGGACATAGTGGAGGACAGGGAGGCCTGGTGTGCTGCAGTCCATGGGGTCAAAGAGTTGAACATGACTTAGTGACTAAACAACAACAACAAAACTAGGGAACAGTCTTTCAGAAATTTTTATATATTTACAGCTGTGTGTGTCAGTTGCCCAGTCGTGTCTGACTCTTTGCAACCCCATGGACTGTAGCGCCCCAGGCTTCTCTGTCCATGGGATTCCCCAGACAGGAATATTGGAGTGGATTGCCATACCCTTCTCCAGAGGATTTTCCCAATGCAGGGAATGAACCCTGGTCTCCTGCATTGCAGGCAGATTCTTTACCGTTTGAGCTATGAAGATGTCCCATTTACAGCTGTAATATAGATAATATCTTTGTGTATTAAAAATGGGATAATACCGTGCATACTGTTCAACAAATAGCTTTTTAATTTATTTCTCGTGAACATCTTTCCATGCCAGTATAATATAAAGCAATCTCATTGTTTTTATTGGCGGCATAGTGCTACCTCATATGAACATACTAGAGTTTATTTAACTATGGTTTATTCCCCATGTGCATTTTGGTTATTTTCATGTCTTTATCGTTGTGAATGATGTATGAAGTGTCTTTGAACATACATCTTTTCACACTTGTATTCCAAAGAGAGATCTGTTGAAGCAGAATTGCTGAGTCAAGTCTATCAATGTTTAAATTTTTGATAGAAGCTGCCAAAGAGCATTCCATGAAGGCTGGATGGAAAGTATTGAAACTCTGAATAAATATTTATGTTTTGTTTCCCTTCAAAGTGTTGTGTTTAGCTCACACTTTGGCCTTTAACACTTTCCTTCTGAGCTCCCAGGAGTCTGGGTGACTTTCTGTGTTACTTGAAACCTAAGATCTGAGCAGAGAGAGGGAGAGTGAGATGAGCCACAAATTGGATCCTCCGCGGGGTGGGTGTGGCTTTGGTGGAGTGGCATGGGGGCTGGGCTTTCAGGTCCCCCGAGGGTCCAGCCTCCTGTAGCCCCTAAATGCCTTGGATTGAGCTGTCTTGAAAAGATCCCAATAGGAAATGGAGGGGACAGTGGGCATTGACTGAATGGCCGTGCTGTCCAGGGCAGGATGCATTGTCTGGCTGAAGTTTATATTCTAGTGGGGAAGGTAGACAGTAAGCAGACAGATTCGTGGATCTGTTTTGGATGGTGCTAAGTGATGCAAAGAAGAATGAAGCAGGTAAGGGGAGAGTGGCAGGTGGCAGGATGGCTGTTTTACCTGTTGTGCCAGGCACTGCCTCCCTGGAGACTGTTGGCTGTGCCAGGACCTGAATGAGCAGGTGAGTGAACCAAGCTCAAGGCTCGGGGAGGCACATTCCATGCAGAAGGAATGTGCACTCAAGAGAATGTGCCTGCAATGGGAGGAAGTTCAGCAAGTTTGAGCACCAGCAAGGTGTAGGAGGAAGAGCAGGAGGCAAGTGGACACTAGGGAGGGGGCGAAACAGGCCCATCTGGGTCAGGAGAAGCAGGAGCTCAGTCAGGTCAGAAGAGTAGAGAGAGGTTGGTTGCAAATACCTGCCTCCCTCTGCAAAGCCCGGAAATGACTCCCCAATCATGTGTATGGGTGCGTGCACACGCACACACACACACACACACACACACACACGTGCATACGCTTGCATACACACATGCATATAAATAATCTCAAACAAGTGCTTTTAAAGCTGTAAGGGAAAGTTGACATATTTGGACATATTGAAAATTTTAAAATACAGTACAACAAAAGGTACTATCAATAAGTTGTAAAAAGTAAAATGTGGAAAAGGCAAAGGATTAATATCTAGGATAAATGAAGAATTCTTACACATCAATAAGAAAATGGATGAAAGGTTTAATGAGGCAATTTTCAAATGCATATGACCAATTTTAAAAGATTCCAAGCATTTGGCAAAAAATCAAAATGATGGAGACTTCAGTGTCAGTGGGGCATGGGACATGTACAAAGAACTGGTCTCCCACACTTGGTTGGGAATGTCAATTAGCAGCTTTGGGTGGAGGACAACTGAGCTATGTCTGGCGATACTGCAAATGAGCAGACTCTTAATCTGGCAAAAGCGTATCTGTGCATTTATTCTGTAAAGAGGCCAATACATGCTTACAAAGAAACAAGTAGAAAACTGTTTACATAGCACATTTATCTTTTTTAATAGCTGACGCTTGCAAACACTCTAAATGCTCATCACTGGAGGATGGGTAAATTATAGTGTTTCTTTGCCCCTTAATATGATGTGACATGTTTAAAAGATCTATAAATGAGCTGATATGAAAAGGATCTTGAAAAGTGTGGGTAGGTAAAAAGAAATCGCAGTATGCGATTCATTTAATTAATTAATAGCCATGTATGTGTTTATGTAGATATGTTTATAAATAACTAGAATAATGTCTGGAAGAATAACTGCAAACTGCTAGCAGCAGTTACCTCTGAAGGGGGAGTAACAAGGTGGGGCCGGGAGTGAAGAGGGAGGTTTGTATTCTGCTTCCAAGGGACCATCACCATCACTAGGGTTCGTTTATTTTTTTAATCACAGTGTTTGGGGTTTTTTAAAATTTATTTCTTTATTATTTTTGGCTGTGCTGGGTCTTTGCTGCTGTGTGTGGGCCATCTCTAGCCGCAGCGAGCAGGGCCACTCTTCACTGCAGTGCACGAGCTTCTCATTGAGATGGCTTCTCTTGCTTCTGAGCATGGGCCCTAGGTGCACAGGCTTCAGTCGTTGTGGTGCGTGGGCTTAGCACACGGGACCTTCCCAGATGGAGATCAAACCCTTGTCTCCTGCACTGGCAGTCGGATTCTTTCCCACTGAGCCACCACGAAAGCCCAGGGTTTATTTTTGAAATGGCATAATAAATGGTCCTGAGGTGGAGACAGGTCTAGGTTCGCCCAGGTTGGTGTTACTTCTCTGATCCTCCATCCATCATTCTTTGACTTTCTGATGAAGGGGATGTGAGGTGAGGGTCTGTGCCCAGCATACGAGGGAGAAATGGGGCCATGTCCCGAGTGCCCGTTCTTAGATTGAGCCCAAGTTCAAGATGTCCCGTGCTGCTGCAGCCGCCTCTGCCATCTGGTCCCACAAAGGCTCAGCTGCAGCAGAGACAGAACTCGGAGGCTCTCCAGGTCACCTCTGCAGACCAGCTGCGTGGAAATTAATTAGAGGCAGAACAAGTCCCCTGAGGCTCAGCTCTCATGATGCTGGAGTCATTAGCAGTTAGATTCGGCTACAGCTTCCTTCTCCATCTTCTGAAAATTTGTTTTGGCAAGGAGACAGGCCGACTGAGTTAGTGGCTGAGGACAGTGAATTTTAATTCCCACATAGTTTGTAAGGGCCTTTGGGGTGCGGTGACCCCCAGAGACAGGGGCGGTTTTCATCATGTCAGAGACAGCAGTGTACTTATTCCTCTGACTGCTCGTAACAAAATTCCCTTTGCTATAAACAAGCGTGTCATTCCTGAAGCACAGGAGGTGGTGACTATAGCAACAAATCACCCAAATATTATTTTGTTCTGTGTGCCTTTTGTTAAGCCTCCCTTTCCACAGACAATTTGTGTTAACCGTTTTGATTGTAATGAGCTCTCTTTTGTTTCTTTCTCTCTTTTTAAATTATTTATAGGAGCCAAGAAAGAAGTACAAAAAGAGCAAGATGCCAATAAACCTGCAGTTTCATCTCCTAAGAGGACAGCGGCTTCGAGCACCAAGCTCCACTCACCAGGTATTTAAGAAATGTGAACTATGTTATCTGAGGAGACTTGAACTTGGAATGCATTTTGTTCAAATGTCATTAGTGGAGTGATGCCAGCCCACGTGGTACGCGTGACTGTTCCAGGGCTTGACGTTTCTTGTACGGCTGTGCTCTGACTCCAGCTGAAATGAACCAGCTGTTGGCATCATTTTGTCTTTAAAAAAATGTTATTAATGCTGCATTTAGAGGGTAGGATCTTCTTTGTGTAGGAGTATCTGCTATTCCAACAGCACCTGAGATAATTTATAATTGGAAAACAGATTTTGGAGATCTTACCTCAAGCGATAATATTTTTCCAAAAAGAGAAAAAGATGAACCGTGGATATCAAACACTTGTTATGTTATTTATTTACATGGTTGCATGAACAAGCTATAGAATGTCGTGAAAGTTGAAAATTACCTATTATGGAAATTCATGTTGTAAGACATCAGCCGCTTTGTAGAGCAGAATGCAGTATAACCTTGAAGCACAAAAATAGTAGCAAGAATAGCAGCTTAAGTCTGAGTTCTTACTGTAGACCAGGTACTGTCCTTGGGTCCTTAAATGAATTCATTTATGTAATGCCCACAGTAACTGGGAGATGGGTACGGTATTGCCTCTTCGTTTGTATGTGAGGAAATTGAACTTCATAGATTTTCATTAACTTGCCCAAAAGTCACAGGAAACACAAGCACTTCGAATCCCACTTTGAACTGCACTCTTACTTGTTGCGCTATGAACCAGAAACCTTGTCAAATAATGACCTTATTTATAATGTTTCCAGTAAATTTTTAAAATGTATAGGAAGTAATCCAAAGTCACACATGAAGAGGGTCAGGAGACAGAGCCTGTTACCAAAGGCAGATCTGTGTGCCTGGTGCACAGGAGGGAAAACAAACTGAAACGTCGGAGTTTGGAGCAGAAAAAGGTTAATTGTAGAGCCTGCAAGGAGACTGGTAGTTTGTGCTCTGAAAACCCAGAACTGCTCAAAGGATTTCAGCAAAGCACTTTTAAAGGCAAGTTGAGGGAGGAGTGTGGCTAGCTGTTGGAAACTTCATGGTGTGGGAATCCTTTGCTCTTGCAGCTGTCCATGTGGGTAAAGTCAGGATGTTCCTGTAAACTTGCAACAAGACATATGCAGGGAAAGGTTGAAATGAGGGCTTAAAAAATTTAAATCCATGTCAATGAAGACAAAGAGAGGGGAGAAAGGAAAAAGAAAACAGAGGAAAGGAGAGGAAGGAAGGGAAGGGGTTCAGATCTACTGAAGCAGTAGTCCATTCCTTTTTATCAGCGAATAGAACTCCACTGTGTAAGTACCGCAATTTATCCATTTACCTACTGAGACACTTTGGAGATTTCCCCCAGGGATTTGGCTATTATAAATGAAGCTACCACGCACATTTGTACAAGCCTTGGTGTAGACCTCTGCTTTCATTTTTCTTGGCAAATAGCTAAGAGTGGAATGCCTGAGTCATATGATAGCTATGTGTTTAGCTTTTAAATCTGTTTAAAAGTTTTCCAATCTGTTTTCCAAGGTAGTTGTACCATTTTATATTCCCGTCAGTGATGTCCAAGAGATCCAGTTCCTCCATGTCCTTGCCAACCCTTGGTATGGTCAGTCTTTTAGATAATAAACATTATAATAGGTACATAGCAGTATCTCATGGTTTTAATTTGCATTTACCTGGCAACTAATGACATTAAAATGTTGAACATCTTTTTTACATTTATTTGACATCTGTGTGTATTCTTCCATAAAATATTCCAATCTTTTGCCATTTCAATTGGAAGTGTTTTTTTTTTTATTGAATTTTGAGAATCTCTATATATTCTGGTCACAATTTTTTCAGGTATGTGATCTGCAGTTTTTTTTTCTCCACAATTTATGTGTTGTTTTGCACTCCTGTAACAATGTCTTTCGAAGATTAGAAGTTCTTAATATTCATGAAGTCCAATTCATGATTTTTTCTTTTATGGACCATATTTTTAGTATTATCTTTAAAAATCTTTACATAACCCAAGTTCATAAATATTTTCTCCTACATTTTATTCTAAAATACATATAGATTTTATATTTACATCTATGATCCATTTAATTTGTTTTGTATGTAGTATAAAATATGACTTGATTCTCAGTAGATTTCTACTGTGATCATTATTATCTCTTCTGCTGACATTGAGTTTAATTAGGGAATGTCATTAATTTGAAGTCGTTCTGCTTTTCTAATGTGCATTTAATACAGTAAATGTTCCTTCATATACTACATTAGCTGTAATTCACATATTTTGATATATTGGGTTTTCATCTTCATTGAGTTCAAAATATTTTCAGGTTTCCTTTTCTGATTTCTTCTTTCCCCATGATTATTTAGCAGCATTGTTTTTAGTTTGCAGATATTTAGGACTTTCCAGAGGTCTCTCTGATTGTATTTCTAATTTAATTCCATTGTGTCTGGAGAACATACTTTGGATGATTTGTTCAGTTCAGTGCTGATCAGTCGCTCAGTCATGTCCAACTCTTTGTGACCCCATGGACTGCAGCACGCCAGGCTTCCCTGTCCATCACCAACTCCTGGAGCTTACTCAAACTCATGTCCGTCGAGTCAGTAATGCCATCCAACCTTCTCATCCTCTGTCGTCCCCTTCTCCTACCTTCAATCTTTCCCATCATCAGGGTCTTTTCCAGTGAGTCAGTTCTTCGCATTGGGTGGCCAAAGGTGGATGATTTGAGTCCTTTCAAATTTGTTGAGACTTGTCTGATACTCCACACAACAAGGGCTGTCTTGGTAAATCTTGCTTTCTCAGCATGTGGGGAAAACGAGGTCATCTCTCTGGTGTCTCTTCTCATGAGGCCACTAATCCCATTCATGGAAGCCTCACCCTCATGACCTAAATGCTTTCCCCAGAGGAGATTAGGGATTAGCACATGAATTTTGGGAGAACATGAACAGCTCAAAGCATCTGCACATGTGTGCAGAGGAGCAGAATCACTGGGGTCCGGGCTACCACAGGAGAATGTCAAGCCAGCTCTGGTGAAGAGAAACCTATATAATGAGAGTGGACAGGTCTGGGAGCACAGCATTCCTGTCCCCAGCCTCCTCTCCTTGCCTCCTCCATCCGTCTCTCAGGGCAACTCCCCTTTCTTCAGATTATTGAACATCAAATAAGCTGAGCTGCACTGGTCGGTGGTGCCTCTGTCAATCCTTGAACCCTCAACTGTCCTGTGATTGAGGAGTGGCAGCTGAAGTCCAGGTGTGTTTCCCTCCCCTGCTGCTCTGGAACTTCCCTGAGGATCGTCTTGACCCATTTCTCTCCCCACCTTTGCAGCCAGGCTTGGGGAAGAGGCATCTTGTGATTCTCGTCTCTGTCCCTTGCCTACAGATGACTTCTCCCATTCCTGCCAGCTAGCAACCCTCTCCCTATTCCACTGCCTTCCCTCCCCCCAAATCCTGCAAAGGCCTCTCATGACCTCCTGGTTATTAAGTCTAAGTGACACGTCCTGGTCCTTATCTCTGTGGCCTTTGGTGTTACTGATCACTCCTTTCCTGAAATTTTCTTTCCCTTAACTCTGTGACACCTATTCCTGCTGGTTTTCTTCCAGCTTTTGGAAATGCTTGCATGGAGTTGTCTTCACTAGAAACTCTTCTGCAAATTCTAAATGTTGCCCAGCAGTTTGGCCCAGGAGAGTAGACCAAACTGAGTTCAAATCCTGGCTCGGTGGCTCACATGATATATGAACCGGGACAAATAACAGAATTTCTCCGAGCCTCAGCTGCTTCTTTAGTAATTCACATATTGTGAATTTTACTCTTTTAAAGTGTACAATTCAGTGGTTTTAGTATATTCACAAAATTGTGCAGCAATCACGACTACTTCCAGAGCATTTTCTTTTAGCCTCAAAAGAAACCCATACCCATGAGCAGTCGCTCCCTACCCATGCTCCCCAGCCGCTGACAACCACTAGTCTATTTTGTTTCGTGAACTTGTTTATTCTGGACATTTCGTGTAAGTGGAATCATATTCTGTGTGGCTTTTTTCGTCAGTTGTTTTCACTTCACACGTTTTTGAGGTTCATCCATGTCAAAGTGAGGATCAGTAGTATTTCCTTCCTGGATCAGTGTTTCGTTCCTGGTTTGGGCTGCATAATAGTACACCATGTGAATGTGTCATCGTTTATCCACTCATTGGTTGATGGGCATTTGTTTCCAGCTTTTGGCTACTATGAGTAATGCTGCTATGAAAATCCATGCCATTAATCTTTTCATATGCAGTGTCTAATCTTAATCCCATCCAGTGTATTTTTATCTCAGACATTTGAATTGTTAATCTCTAGAATTTTTATTTAAGTCTCTTTTTATCTTTGTTTCTATTTGATGTACTCAGTCTTTCCTCCAGCCTCTTGATATATGGAATATAGTTATAATAACTGTTAATTGCTGGTGCTTTTCTTGGCTGACTTCAGTTAATTGCATCCCCTCTTCATCATGACTTGTACATCCCTGCTTATTTACATGCCTGAGAATTTTTTTAGATGACTGACATTGTGAATTTTTCCTTGTTGGATTTTTTTTTTTTAATTCTATAAATATTCTTAAGCTTTGTTCTAGGGTAAAACTATGTGACTTGGAAAGAGCTTGATCATCTTGGATCTTTCTCATCAGCTTTGTTAAACAGATCCTGACCAGCAGTTAGTCCAGGACTGGTTTCAGCAGAGCACCATGATATGAGCCTTCCAGGTGTTCTGATGCCCTGGGAATTGCGGAGGGCACAGGAATTGATCCTGGCCTTCTGTGAGCTCCCAGTAGTGTTCCTGCCTGGAGCAGGGTAGAATCCACTCCCTGGCTCTGGACACTGTCCTCACCTGCTGCACTGATGTAAGTTGTCCAGAAACTCGAGAGGCTCTTCTGTGTCACTCTGTGTCTCTGTGGAGCTGTCCTCTCAGCTACTCTGCCCTGTAACCACTGACCCTTGAACTTCCTGAGCCCCCATCTCCACCGTGCCAAGTTGGGAAGACTACCAGACTCCCCCTGGGCTTCCTGACTCTCTGTGCCACAGCCTGGAAGACCACCCAGAGAGCAGGCTCAGGCATCCCTGGGGGTGGTAGGGGTCGTCTCGTGTGTTTTGAAGTCTTTGGTTCCTCGCGCTTCATTGCTTAATATAATGTCTTGAAACCACTGACACATATTTTGGTCAAGTGTTTTGGGTCATTTCAGATGAGAAGATAAATCTACTCCTTTCTTACTCCATCTTCACCAGTGAAAGTTGCTCAGTCGTGTCCGACTCTTTGCGACCCCATGGATTATACAGTCCATGGAATTCTCCAGGCCAGAATACTGGAGTGGGTAGCCTTTCCCTTCTCCAGGGGCTCTTCCCAACCCAGGGATCGAACGCAGGTCTCCCACACTGGTAGATTCTTTACTGGCTGAGCCACAAGGGAAGCCTAAGAATATTGGAGTGGATAGCCTATCCCTTCTCCAGTGGATCTTCCCGACCCAGGGATCAAACTGGGGTCTCCTGCGTTGCAGGCAGATTCTTTACCAACTGAGCTACCAGGGAAGCCAGATGTAACTATAATTTTTAATATAAAAATTAAGCAATTGTTATAACACCATTAAGCCAAGATTTTTCACCCTCGGAGGAAGGAGACATTTAGATTTACTTTGATAAATAACACTCATACTTCTTGTAAATAATAAATGATAATAAATGTCCCAAAGTTGAGACTATTTTGCATAAATTTTTGTCTAAAGAGTGTGTTATCATAACCAATTCTTATAGTTGGCTTGGGAAACTCTGGCTGTAACATCTTTTTTTTTTTCCTCCTATTTTCTGTACATCAAAATAGAAAATGATCTGCTCTTTCCTTGGAATGGGAAAGGTAACCCTCTTCTTTCTAGTGTGTATGCTTAGTCTCTCAGTCGTGTCCAACTCTTTGCAACCCCATGAACTAAACCCACCAGGCTCCTCGGTCCATGGGATTCCCCAGGCAAGAATACTGGAATGGGTTGCCATTTCCTTTTCCAGGGCATCTTTCCAACCCAGGGATCATCTCTTGTGTCTCCTCCATTGGCAGGAGGGTTCTTTAACCCTGAGCCACCTGAGAGGCCCTTCTTCTTTCTGGAATACTGATTTATGATTGGGCGGTTTGGCCAAAATGTTCGTTTGAGTTTTTCCATAAATCGAACTTTTTGGCCAACCCAGTAATTCCTGCCCTTACCCGTGCTCCATACTGGCCGGAAGGAAACGTCCTGCTCTCGCGCTGTCCACTCTCCCCAGCACTAGCCGACTCCAGACAGACAAGTGCCAGCGGTGAGTAGAAAGTAGTGTGCTACTGGGCACATTTTTTTTCTGAAATAAATTTAGATCAGTTTAAGAAAAATAAAGCCTATCTAAGATGACAGAGAACTCAGCACACGTGCTCCCTGGGGTGTCGTGCTGGTGCCAGCCTGCAAAAAACAGACTTCCTGTCTGTTGGGAGGTGGACCAAACTCATGAAGTGCTTTTCCTTAAGCTGGAGGGCTATCAAAGTTGTGTCCTTCCGTTCTTCTCCCTCTTGTTTACAAGTGTTAAGGTCATGGGCCTTCTCTGACATTGTAGACATGCAGGTCCCAAGGCTGCAGTGTTTGCTTGTCATGTCCGTTGAGCTTCCAGCTTCAGGACTGAAGCATGCTTTTCCATCCATTAGAATCCTCTGGATAGTGACCAGATGACTGCAGATGAATTTTTCATGTTCTCTTTGCATTTTGAAGGCCCGTGTTCATCCTGGCACTCAGCCTTTGCACGCAAACTGCTTGCATTCATCTGTGAGAACAGAAGGTGACTGGCTTCTTTGCTCTGAGTCGCCAGTGGTCACTGGGATCACCATAGATTCTATGTGCCCCTACTCAGAGTAATGCAACCAGGGGATGTGATTGGGACGAGACTGGGGGAATGGGAGAATGTTCTAGGTTCAGGTGTGCTCCCAAACTTGTCAGTTCAGTCAGAGATGCTGCAGAGTGGTCAACAAGTGTCCTTACGTGTTGAGATGCCTGGCGAGGAATCAGAGAACCCAGAGCCCAGATGCTGACACTGACTTGCCCATGGGCAAGGGCAGGGCCTCATTTCTTTGCAAGTCCACTGGGCCTCCCACATGTCATTGACTGAACAGGTGCTTGATGCATGTATGCGTGCGTGCTCAGTTGCTTCAGGCATGTCTGTTTCTTCGCCACCCCATGGACTGTAGCCCTCCAGGCTCCTCTGTCCACCCCATGGACTGTAGCCCGCCAGGCTCCTCTGTCCACAGGATTCTTCAGGCAAGAATACTGAAGGGGCTTGCCATTTCCTCCTTCAGGGGAATCTTGCTGACCCAAGGATCAAACTCACATCTCCTGCCCTGCTGGATTCTTGACCGCTGAGCCACCGGGGAAGCCCGTCAGTGAAAGGGTTGCTAGGTTTTAAGTCTGGCTTCAACCTGGATTGAGTGATTTCCCTTTGGATGCTTTCCAAGGGGAATCCCTTGAAGGTAAAAAAAAAAAAAAGCCAACTGCTCCAAGTCTCTCTAAGTAGACCGGGAAGAAATGTAGGCAGCTGGGAGGAATTGGGCAATTCTATCTGTTCCTCTGCTTCCAAGCATGAAACCTTGCACTTGGAACCACTTCAACAGAACAGCACTTCACAGTCCTTGTTTTTTTTCATTTTAACACTTAGAATGACACACAGTGGGCCGTTCCTTCTCAGCCCCTTGCCGGCATCTTTGTGTCATGAGGAACACTTGTCACATCTGGGCTGACTGTTTTCTCACCCTTGCTTCCTAGGGTACCCCAAGCAGAGGACCACGGCCCCCCGCAACGGGTTCTCCCCGAAGCCGGACCCGCAGGCCCGTGAGGCGGAGCGGCTGCTGGCACAGCGGCTGAAGGAGCGCTACGAGCAGCAGGCCCGGCAGCTGGGGCTCGCGCGGGCGGAGCTGAAGACCGCCGTCCGCGGCTTCCAGGCACTCGCCGTGGCCACGCAGCTCTTCTTCGGGAAGGTGAGGCCACACCTGGTGGATGTGGAAGCGGAGGGCAGTGGTGGGGATGGTTCTTAGTGTGCGAGCTTTAATTCGGGTTTGGGGTTAGAGATGGTTTGATTTTCAGGTGCTGCGGTGTCTCGGCCAGCATCATGGGATGTTTTGGGAGCCGAATTGAGACTTGTGTGTGAAAGACGTTAGTCTGGGAAGACAGATTCATAACCTTGATTCCTAAAGGGAAAATTACATTAAAAAAAAGAAAAGTGAAAAAGTGAAAGTGAAGTCGCTCAGTCGTGTCCAACTCTTTGCAACCGCATGAACTGTAGCCTACCAGGCCCCTCTTGTCCATGGGATTTTCCAGGCAAGAGTACTGGAGTGGGCTGCCATTTCCTTCTCCAGAGGAAAGAAAAAAAGGAAAGGTATAAAGGGAGATTTGGAAGGTGAGAATGGGGCATGTGGTGGTTTGCATTTTGGACCCGAGATGGCCAGGTTCTGAGACATCTGTGCCTCTGAGCACAGAGCAAGCCAGTGCGGCAGAGCGGGCCACTGTGGCCCTTGAGGGGACCTGGAAGCTGCGGGGCCTGGGGCCTCTCCTCCGGGCCACGCTCACAGTGTGCAGGGGGCAGCGTGGGGAGGGGGCGTCCCCTGACCCCTTGTTTCTTCTGACAGTGCAGAGAAGCCTTGGGTTCCTCAGCCTAAGAGTCCAGAGTCTCCTGGGCTCATCCAGATGCTGGGTGTGTTATCAGACTTGGTTTGTTGTTGTCTTTTGTGACCCCGTGGATTGTAGCCCACCAGGCTCCTCTGTCCATGAAATGTCCCAGGCAAGAATACCGGAGTGGGTTGCCATTTCCTTCTCCAGGGACTCTTCCTGACCCATGGATCAAACCCACATCTCTTGCGTTTCCTGCATTGGCAAGTGGATGGTTTACCACTACCACCACCTGGGAAGCCCTTGGTACAGTCTGGTAACATTCACCAAACATGGTTCAGCTTCCCTGTCTCTCAGTGTAGAAGGGAGGCGGTGGGAGCCTGAGTCTGACTTTGTACATTCTTGCTCCATCCCGGGGTGACCAAGGAGCATTTGGAGGAGAACTTGAAACCTTTACCTTTGAAGCTTAAACACTACGAGTTACCATATCAATAACCTATAAGGCATTAATTTCATGTATGGACCTCCTGGGATCTATAAATGAAAGTAAAAGTGCTATAGAAATGTCCCCCAACCAGGAAAGTGAACTAACTAAATTTCTAGCTAATTTAAAGAAGAAAAATCAGAAGAATATTAACCAACACCATGTCCACTGGTTTTCCTTATTATCTGAACCTTAAAGTGTGGAGGACTCCAACCTTTTATGGCAGCCTGCAGCCTCTCTTGTCCCTCCCAGTATAGAAGCCTCAGCTGCCCTGTTTAATGCTTGTTTCCTGTTTTTGCTTAAAGCTTTTCACCCAAGGAGCTAATTCCCAGTGTATAGTTGTGATCAAAGACAAGATGAACAGATTTCAGTTTTATCAATAGTTTCCTTTTCCTCCCTTGTCAAAATGTTAACACCAGCAGTCAGTGACCAATTTGAATGTTATGTCTTCCCTTCCAGTCTGGTACTTCTGGGGTCAGCGTTGAAGAGCTGAAATGACTGTGTTCCCACCCTGTAAGAATTAAAATTACAGACACGTTTTTGAGGCACCAAAGGGGCTGGACTTGCCATGTTAAATATTGAGCAGTTTTCTTATTAGAGAGAGTTGTATTTTCTATTCTTCGGCTGGATATATGTTTTCCACTGACTGTCAGGTCTTTAATAAAGAGAGGAAATCAGGGCTGTGCGTTGCAGTTTGGTGATGACATGTACTGTGTTACTCTGGCCCCTGTGTTGCTTCTATGCATCACGCAGTGTCGTAACAAGTCCTTGATAAAGACTTGCTGTGGATTGATTTGCCAGCAAACACCAACTTAACACTTTGGTCACACGCGCTGTGAGGGCTGCCCTGTGGCTCACATGGTCAGAAATCTGCCTGTAATGCGGGAGACCCGAGTTCTATCCCTGGATCGGGAAGATTCCCCTGGAGAAGGGAATGGCTACCCACTCCAGGATTCTTGCCTGGAGAATCCCATGGACAGAGGCTATAGTCCATGGGGTCGCAAACAGTCAGGTATGACTGAGCGACTAACATTCATTTTTTTTTTTTCCCAACATGCAGTGTGTTTTCAGGTTGGAAATTTTAGACCCCACTCATGGCATCATGGCAGAGAAAAAGAGTTTTCTGTGTTGAGATTAAGGGTCGGTTTCCTGTAACGGTGCATTTCTGGGTCCCAGGAGAATTCCTGTTGGTCCAGGGGCCACTAGTTGTACTTCTCTGTAGCATCCACATGGCCCTTCCCTCGGAGATCCCAAAGGGCTGGCAGGTGATTTGCAGGCATGTCCATCAGAGCCCCCTACTGGCTGGAGCCACACTCAGCTTGACATTTCAGCAAGATAGATAGTGGGCCTGAATTTCATTCTCTTTTCAGTAAATCACAACCAGTGACTCCAGGCAGGCCTCCTGATGACCCTGGCATTTCCCCTCCCACCCAGTGTGTCCTTTTCTCTGTCCTGATCGCAACTCTTTCTCAAGATAAGCTCCAGAAGAAACAACGGAGGTTTTTTTTTTAAGTCTGTAATTGAACATAAGCAGCTTCCACATAGGCTGAATTTGCCCCATGTGGTTTAAGGTGATTGATTTGAGAGTTTGTGACTGGGGTGGAGAACTCAGGGAAATAAGAGGCCAGGCAAGCCAGGAAGTGTGGGTGACGGAGCCCTCTGTTACAAGATATCGTGACCCTGACGTGTTCCCTGTATCCTACTGCGGGAAGCTGATGCGTTATTATTATTTTTATATGTGAGACATGGTCACAGCCCAGCTTACTATAGCTATGCAGAGCATGACCACCACAGCTAGCCTGAAAAAACAAGCTCTTTCTGCTCTTCTTCCTAAAGACCCTGCTGGAGCGCCACACCTGTATCTTTTCTGTGTGTAGCATTTTGTCTACAAAGCCTGGCGTGGTAGAGTGAGGACACCGTGCTGGCAAGGGGTCAGTCCCACCAACGCCTTCATCCCCCTCAAGACTTGAGCAAGTCACTGTCCCTCTTGGAGCCCTGTCAGCATCACCCATGGGAAATTAATACATCCTTGCCCTACGCCAAGTCCCCTCTGACCAGTCATCTTTGAGTCTCAAAGTTTCCTCAGTTGCAAATAGGATCGTTAATAACTCTTCACAAGTTTATAGAGAGAATGTCGTGAATTAATGGGCAAAGGTACTTTGAATAGTATTCAGTAAAGCATCCTTTTTGAGGACAAGGAAATCTGACAAATATTTTACTCTCAAGCGGGATGAGTAAGACAGGTGAGAAATGTAAAGTGAAAACACAGAACAGACCCCTCTTATTTCATTTTATGTATATAAAGGATTTGACTTGGCGTGTCCTTTAAGAATAGAAGCAGTTTTCTAGTCCAGCTATTCAGCTGGGGCTATGTATTTTTTCCAGAATGTGCTGATTCCGTTAAGGATGGGAAGTCACTAGAAAAAGGAAGCATAGATAAGAATCTTCCATTTCTGCCCTATGCTTCACAGCTCATGGCACAGCGGCTGTGAGCATTGTCAGCTGTGTTTCAGTCTGAGCCCAGTGTCCGGGGACGCTCAGATGTCCCCTTTAAGTGCCAACACCAGCCTCACATTTATGCTGATTTTAGGTAGTTCCTCTCTGTCAACAGGACACAGTCCTCACCACCAGCCAGACAGCTTTGCTGAAATCTGCGGTCTCAGACCTCGGGGGGGGTGTAGTAATAAGTGTGATTCTCAGGGACTTGCACTTCTCAGAGTCATGTTGAAAGATTTTTTTTAATCTTTCTCTGCCTGGTTCCCGGAAGCACTACTCTAGCAGCCCCTGGTGGCTAATCCAGGAAACAACACAACTGATGGTCCTGTTAATATTAATAATGTATTAAGTGGCATGCCTCGCCCTGTAGCATCAAATTTTACAAGGTACATCTGAGAGTGTATTTATTTTCATTTCATTTTTAATTAGGTTTATTATATTTATTCAGTTTTTTCATATTGGTTTGTATAATTTTTTATCATTTTACTTTATGAATGTGACAGATGTTGGTTTTAATACTTTTTATTTATTATTGAAAATATTATTAGGCATACAGAGAATGAAAATTAATGTCAAGCATTTGTGTATTTTCTAAGCTTAATCAAAATTAATAAGCATCAGCCTCCTTTTCCCTAAAGTATATAGTATGAAAGAGTTAGTTGCTCTCTCCTCAGACTCTTTGTGGTTCCTCTGTCCGTGGGATTTCCCAGCCAAGAATACTGGAGTGGGTTTGCCATTTCCTTCTCCAGTGGTTCTTCCTGACCTAGGGATTGAACCTGGGTCTCCTGCATTTCAGGCAGATTCTTTACTGTCTGAGCCACCAGGGAAGCCTCAGTTAGGGGTGTACATATTTTTAATGTAGTTCATATATTTAACGTTTCATCTTCAATTCACTTATGTTAGTAGGTTTTAATCAACCCTGCCTCCACCAATGAAAGGTTCTATAGAGTTCAAAAAGTAAAAGACAAAGCATTTTAATAACAACATCACTCTTGTTTATTGACCATCTCCAGTGTCTCAGACAGCTTACATATAACATTTTAACCCTCACAGAACCCTGCCTGGTGTTGACATTATTTTCATGGAACAGTTGAGGAGACGGAGGCTCAGGGAGGTTCTGTAGCCTTCCCAAGACGATAGAATTAGAATGCAATGGAGCCACAATACAACCCATATCAACCCATATCCAACCCATATCAGTTCAGTTCAGTTGCTCAGTTGTGTCCAGCTCTTTTTGACCCCATGGACTGCAGCATGCCAGGCCTCCCTGTCCATCACCAACTCTCGGAGTTTACTCAAACTCCTGTCCATTGAGTCAGCGATGCCATCCAACCATCTCATCCTCTGTCGTCCCCTTCTCCTCCTGCCCTCAATCTTTCCCAGCGTCAGGGTCTTTTCCAGTGAGTCAGTTCTTCCCATCAGGTGGCCAAAGTATTAAGAGTTTCAGCTGCAGCATCGTCCTTCCAGTGAATATTCAGGACTGATTTCCTTTAGGATGGACTGGTTGGATCTCCTTGCTGTCCAAGGGACTCTCAGGAGTCTTCTCCAACACCACAGTTCAAAAGCATCAATTCTTCAGCACTCAGCTTTCTTTATAGTCCAACTCTCACATCCATACATGACCACTGGAAAAACTATAGCCTTGACTAGATGAACCTTTGTAGACAAAGTAATGTCATATCAACCCATGTCCAGCCAATGTCCAACCCGTATCAACTCATGTCCAGCCCATGTCTTCCAGAATGATATGGTATTTCCTCTCCCTCTCCACACAGCCTTCAAGGCTGTGAGGATTTGTACTATGCCTTATATTTAGGGGAGGATTGGGAACATGGTCCGTTTGTACCAGGACCCTCAGGGCCTGAGTGAGTTACAGCGAGACCCACCTCTTTACTCCACATACACTCTTTGAATTATCTCTGACCCCAAATATACATCACCATGCATCCTAGCCATTCAGTTTAATTCTACACCTGTTGGTTAAGTGGAAGATTTAAAAACTCAGTCTCAGACACTGCCTTCTAATTCCAGAGGGGAAAGACACTTATTCGAATCCCTGGAGGACAGAGTATTGATGTGGCTCTCAGGGGTCCCACAGGGAGTGATTACTCCAGCCGGGGCCACATGGCCTTTCAAAGAAGACGGATGCTTGTGTACTGGCCCTCGAGAGTAAATCAGGCTTCCACGGCAGAGATGGGGGTCCCGGCTTAGCGGGCGGCACAGCCCTGGAACAAACCAGACTGGATCTGCCAGGAGTAGAGCCTGATTTGCTTAAAGTGTGGAGCTTCTGGACTGTCAGTAGCCAGAAATGAGGCAGAAGGGTTTGGTGATTCAAATAGCAAAGTACAGAGAGGCTCAATTTGAGGCAGTGAGGAGGCTCTGAGAGTTTTAGACAGAGTACATTTGAAGCTGCATTTCAGGACAGGTGATATAATAGCAGAGTATGGGATGGACGGTGGAAAGAGAACCCCAAGCAGAGAAAACACTCAGGAAGCTCAGCTGCTTGTAGTAATAATCTGGGCAAAGGGTGGGAGGGTGAGGAGGAGGGTCTGACACAAAGGAGAGGGTGGATCCAGGACCCCAGGACCCAGCCTGTGAGCCAGTTAGGGGGTCCATTGGGGTTTACAAGTCCAAGAGGCTCCAGGTGGTAAGAGGTAAACCGTTCCCACCCTGGCCCCAACAAGTCCCAAATGGAAATCACAAAACTGAGGAGTGTTATACTCAAGTAGGACTCTTGTGTTTACGGCTCAGGAATATTTATAAAGAGGTGGCGGGTTCTCTGTTTAACTATTTTCTCTGGAACTGCACACTTTGTGCATCCATGAACCCTCAGCGTCTAGGTCCAGTGAACCTGTAGGGATGGACATTTTTCCTCCAAAAATGTACTTTTACACAATACGTATATTACTCAAATATACTATCATCTGTTCCTTTGGAATTCAGAAAAAATTGTTGAGAATTCTATCGCATGTTCCAGGAGTGCTCTCTGTCCCGTTCTCTCAGGAATTTCAAGTGGGAGGAGCTTATTATTTTATATTATAGTTACCCATGAAGATCCCCTAGAGAAGGAAATGACAACCCACTTCAGGATCCTTGGCCTGGAGAACCCCATGGACAGAGGAGCCTGCTCCCATATGTAACATCTCCTCCCTCAACCTGGACTAGTCCTGCTCTGTTGATTTCCAAGATTCTTTGTTCTTTGTGATGCTAGGGGCTCCATGAGGAAGTTAAACATGAGTTTAAATGTCAGGAGAGAAAAAGGAAGCTCTAGAAAAGCAGATTTGGGAGTCATTTGTGTAGAAGTGACATTAGAAGAGGGTGATTGACAGGAGCGTGTGTACAGGAGGACACGGGACAGAGCCTCTGTAGGGACCCAAGGAGAAGGAGTGGGAAAGAAAGGAAACACAGGCGATGAGGAGAAAGGTCAGTGCGAACAGGAGAGTCCCTCCTCGAAGAAGCCAAATGAGAGAGGAGTTTCTGAAAGAGGGAGTGAACTGTAAAACCAGGTACCAGACAGTAGATGAGAATGATACAGAATGAGAAAGTATCCAGAGTTTGGCACTTTCAGAGGAGCATCTGTAAATGGGTCAGAACAAGCAGACTCCCCTGGTTCCTTAACAACCAAATGGTTCAACAGGTTTGGCCCCCATCACCGTGGACTCCAAAATCACTGAGTATGGTGACCACAGCCATAAAAGACGCTTGTTCCTTGGAAGAAAAACTATGACAAATCTAGACAGTATAATAAAAAACAGGCATCATTTTGCTGACAAAGGTCCATCTAGTCAAAGCTATGGTTTTTCTTTGTATAGATAGATGTAAGGGTTGAACCGTAAAGAAGATCCAGCACCAAAGAAC
The DNA here is from genome assembly GCF_032405125.1 of Capricornis sumatraensis. Lineage (NCBI taxonomy): Eukaryota > Metazoa > Chordata > Mammalia > Artiodactyla > Bovidae > Capricornis > Capricornis sumatraensis. The sequence continues at coordinate 40,845,907 of NC_091080.1, read as the reverse complement.
TAATAATTTCAAATTGTGGTGCTGTTAAAGACTCTTGAGAATCCCTTGGATGGAAAGGAGATCAAACCAGTCAGTCCTAAAGGAAATCAGCCCTGAATATTCATTGGAAGGATTGATGCTGAAACTGAAGCTCCAGTACTTTGGCCACCTGATGCAAAGAGGCAACTCATTGGAAAAGACCCTGATGCTGGGAAAGATTAAAGGTGGGAGGAGAGGGGGACGACAGAGGATGAGATGTTTGGGTGGCATCGCCGACTTGATGACATGAGTTTGAGCAAGCTCTGGGAGTTGGTGATGGACAGAGAAGCCTGGCATGCTGCTGTCCATTTGGTTGCAAAGAGTCGGACACGACTGAGCCACTGAACAAGCTTGTGGTGAAGCTGGTGCTTTTCCCCATCAGAAATGGCAATGGTGACATCTACAGGCCATTGGCTGGAAATGAAATCTGTGCTCTGAGAGGAGTGCTGGCCAAGGATTACCTTAAATTCCAGAGTGTTTTACAAAAGCAGATGCTGCTCGCCTCCCCTCGTTCGCTAAAGTGCTAATTGCAAACCTGCCTGTTGCACACACGTCAGTGATGCTAGGTTTGAAATTAAAATCACACAGCTGCTTTCATTGTTCATTTTATTCCTGACAATCAAAGTACTAAGACAGCAAGAATAAGATTGATGTCATACGCTGCAAGCAGCTTGACTAGGAGATCATTCATGAAAGCAGTTACATATTGAGAGTCCAACAATCTATGTCTGTAATTCAGTCCCTAGAGATTATAAAGGCTCATGATGTCTGCTCCACCAGGAACAGAAGGAGAAATATTTAAACCTGAAAAACACTGACTCTGTAACATGGCAGTGTTCTCCTTAAAACAGAGGCATCATAAAAACTGCTGACAGAATAGGCAGAGGGGGTATCATTTCTCAAATTTTTCTTCAGGAGTATGCCCCCATTGCCGGGGTCCAGCCCCGGTGGATCCAGGGAATTCGAAGGGTGGACGGCGTTGGCGTGGAAAAACTCGTTTATTTATTAATATAAGATTAGATTAAGAAACTATAGTGTAGTAGGAAGATTAAGTGGAGGAAGAAGGCTGAATAGCTTGGTTTACGCGGAAGACCAATAAAATTCCAGACAAGGAATTTGCACCATCTACGTTGGGCCACCGGCGCCCGCTTGAATATCTAAGGGTGCCTCGCCTTAAGCTCCCTTTCGCGCGGGTCTTAACAACCACGGCAAGTAAGTAGACCTGGCGAGCCTCCGCGCCCCAGATGAAAATTCAGCCTGAAATTAAAGTAAAGAGCAGAGAGAGGGAAAGGGAGAGAAAATGAGAGAGAGAGAGACACGGGGGGAGCCAGATTCCCCAGAAACCAGGCCGAGAGACTAGTTCAAGAAACTGGTCCGAGAAGCTGGTCCGAGAAACTGGTCCGAGAAGCTGGTCTGAGAAGCTGGTCCCCTCCTTTATTGTTCACAAGGCCTTTTATACTTTTGATAAAACATGGAGATCAATGGGTAACACAAAATTATGTAGCGTTCGCAGCCCAGACTCTTTCTATACATCATTTTGTATACAAAAGGTCTCAGGTGATTTACATTATCTTCTGGCCAAGAGGCTTGTTAACACTTTTTGGCTCTCTTCCTCAATGAATGTTAATTTTGTTTCTCCTGAAGTGTTTTTCTTTAATCTGCATCTCCTTAAAAGCGCTAAAGTTACATCTCTATAGAACAAAGACACAGTGGGTTATAACAAAGAAGGTACTTAACTCAAAGATCTAATGTTGCTAATACCAGGTCTTCTACTTGTTTTTTTATATACCAACTATATCTAAAAACAAAGGATATGAAAACTTGGCAGCAAGCATTGACTCAACAAATGAAACTTTTAATCAGTCCTATTCTAAAGATTTTGACTCTTCGGAAGCCCCTACATTCCTAGGATGTTTTAAGCTTCCTGTGCCTCCTGCGGTCAGGAGGCCTCAAACAATCACATGCGCAGCTGTACGAGTCCTGCAGGCAGGCTAGAAAGCCATCAGAGGGGTATTTGGATTGAAACACTCTTTCAAATGCAGCAGACTAAAGCCCTGAATTGACTTTTTCCAGAAAATGTCAGAAGAGTGGAAAAGCAGAGCACAAAAGCCGGCAGATTTTTGTTGGGGTACATGCTTAGGAATTTCCAGAGGGGTCCCTGAAGTCTGAGCACGCCTTGCGTATGTCAGCTTCCTTCCTCATGACCTTGTCACGGGCGGGATTCCTCACACTGGCTCCCGGCACCCCATTATTGTTTCAGCGTGAAAGAATTGCAGTGCATCTATTTTACAAGCTCAAAGGAGGCAGAAGGAGAGGAGGGAAAAATGGAGAATAAATGCAGTGCATGCATGTTGTAGCTTTAGTCGTGTTTGACTCTTTGGGACCCTATCCACTGCAGCCTGCCAGGCTCCTCTGTCCATGGGACCCTATCCACTGCAGCCCGCCAGGCTCCTCTGTCCATGGGACCCTATCCACTGCAGCCCGCCAGGCTCCTCTGTCCATGGGACCCTATCCACTGCAGCCCGCCAGGCTCCTCTGTCCATGGGACCCTATCCACTGCAGCCCGCCAGGCTCCTCTGTCCATGGGACCCTATCCACTACAGCCCGCCAGGCTCCTCTGTCTATGGGATTCTCCAGGCAAGAATACTGGAGTGGGTTGCCATTCCCTTTGCCAGGGGATCTTCCCGACCCAGGGATCGAACCCATGTCCCCTGTATCGGCAAGCAAGTTCTTTCCCTCTAGTGCTACCTGGGAAACCCCAGTGCAATGCATAGAAAAGTTACAAAGATATTAATCCAGCCAGAACCATAATCACATGAAATGTGAGTGGTCTAAACACACTACTTAAAAGACAGAGATAGTCAAAAAGGGTTTGTTTGTTTTTTTTTAACAGAACTATATGTTATCCACAAGGAAACCTATTTAATAGATTAAAGATCTAAACGTAAGACCAGAAACTATAAAACTCCTAGAGGAGAACAGAGGCAAAACACTCTCTGACATAAATCGCAGCAGGATCCTCTATGACCCACCTCCCAGAATATTGGAAATAAAAGCAAAAATAAACAAATGGGACCTAATTAAAATTAAAAGCTTCTGCACAACAAAGGAAACTATAAGCAAGGTGAAAAGACAGCCTTCGGAATGGGAGAAAATACTAGCAAATGAAGCAACTGACAAACAACTAATCTCAAAAATATACAAGCAACTCCTGCAGCTCAATTCCAGAAAAATAAATGACCCAATCAAAAAATGGGCCAAAGAACTAAACAGACATTTCTCCAAAGAAGACATACGGATGGCTAACAAACACATGAAAAGATGCTCAACATCACTCATTATCAGAGAAATGCAAATCAAAACCACAATGAGGTACCATTTCACGCTAGTCAGAATGGCTGCAATCCAAAAGTCTACAAGCAATAAATGCTGGAGAGGGTGTGGAGAAAAGGGAACCCTCTTACACTGTTGGTGGGAATGTAAACTAGTACAGCCACTGTGGAGAACAGTGTGGAGATTCCTTAAAAAACTGGAAATAGAACTGCCTTATGACCCAGCAATCCCACTGCTGGGCATACACACCGAGGAAACCAGAATTGAAAGAGACATGTATACCCCAGTGTTCATTGCAGCACTGTTTATAATAGCCAGGGCATGGAAGCAACCTAGATGTCCATCAGCAGATGAATGGATAAGAAAGCTGTGGTACATATACACAGTGGAGTATTACTCAGCCATTAAAAAGAATACATTTAAATCAGTTCTAATGTAATGAGGTGGATGAAACTGAAGCCTGTTATACAGAGTGAAGTAAGCCAGAAAGAAAAACACCAGTACAGTATACTAACGCATATATATGGAATTTAGAAAGATGGTAATGATAACCCTGTATGCGAGACAGCGAAAGAAACACAGATGTATTGAACAGTCTTTTGGACTCTGTGGGAGAGGGCGAGGGTGGGATGATTTGGGAGAATGGCATTGAAACATGTATAATATCATATGTGAAACAAATCGCCAGTCCAGGTTCGATGCATGATACAGGATGCTCGGGGCTGGTGCACTGGGATGACCCAGGGGGATGGTATGTGGAGGGAGGTGGGAGGGGGGATTCAGGATGGGGAACACATGTACACCTGTGGTGGACTCATGTCAGTGTATGGCAAAACCAATACAATATTGTAAAGTAATTAGCCTCCAATTAAATATATAAATTTGTATTTTAAAAAAAAGAAAAAGAAAACCTATTTAAATATAAAAACTCTATGCTCTGTGTTAAGTGGCAGCCTGGATGGGAGGGGAGTTTGAGGGAGAATGGATACATGGATATGTATGGCTGAGTTGTTCTGCTGTACATCTGACACTATTGCAACATTGTTAATCCACTATACTCCAATATAAAACAGTAAGTTTTAAAAATAAATAAGTATAAAGACTCTTACCAAAGTAAAGGGATGGAGAAAGATATACCATGCTAGCACTAATCCAAAGAAAGTTGGAATAGCTATAATTTTATAATCTTAGCAAGGCAGACTTCAGAATAAGATCATCACAGATAAAGAGGATACCACATTATGAATGAAGGGATCAGTTCTCCAAGAGACATAAAAAACATGAAGGTAGTTAGGATGAGACGGTTGGATGACATCATCGACTCAATGGACATGAGTTAAGTTTGCACAAACTCCAGGAGATAGTGAAGGACAGGGAAGCCTGGTGTGCTGCAGTCCTTGGGGTCATGAAGAGTAGGACACGACTGAGCGACTGAACAAATTATTGATATTTTAGGCTGACTCTGTTTGGATCCAGTGACTTTACATTCAGGAATTGCTCAGTTGTTCCAGTACAGAGAACCTTGTCACTTTAATCTTTTGAAAAATCTGCTGAAAAGCCTCCAGGATTTAGGGGAAAATTAGTTGTAAATACCCAGTGTGTCCTGGACACTGTTCTGCCCTTTATATTTTATGTGCATCATCTCATTTAATCCTCATATTAAACTTCTGGTGCAGGTGTTTTGATGCCCATTATATAGCTAACTCAAGTTGCCTTGATCAGTCATTTTGCTTATTACTTCATTTATCAACTATTTCATTTCAGTTTAGTCGCTCAGTCGTGTCCGACTCTTTGCGACCCCATGAATCGCAGCACGCCAGGCCTCCCTGTCCATCACCAACTCCCGGAGTTTATCCAAACTCATGCCCATCGAGTCAGTGATGCCATCCAGCCATCTCATCCTCTATCGTCCCCTTCTCCTCTTGCCCCCAATCCCTCCCAGCATCAGTCTTTTCCAATGACTCAACTCTTTGCATGAGGTGGCCAAAGTATTGGAGTTTCAGCTTTAGCATCAGTCTTTCCAATGAGCACCCAGGACTGATCTCCTTTAGAATGGACTGGTTGGATCTCCTTGCAGTCCAAGGGACTCTCAAGAGTCTTCTCCAACACCACAGTCAACTATTTAACACCTGGTAATCTAACAATAATGAAATAAATAATAAATCCAGTCAAATAGCCCTCCTAACATTTGCAAAGCACCAAGGAACTTCCCTGCTGGTCCAGTGGTTAAGAATCCATCTTGCAACGCAGAGTACATGGGTTTGATCCCTGGTCAGAGGTCTAAGATCCCACATGCTTCAGGGCTAAAAAAAACAAAAAATCAAAAAGCAGAAGCAGTATCATAACAAATACACCAAAGACTTTGGAAATGGTCCACATCAAAAAAATCTTTAAAAAAATTGTCAGGGTATGTATGGAAACATGGATTAAAAAACGACTCAGCTGTCTGCTGTCAACAAGAATTTTGCTTAAAATACAGAAAGATGCAGGTTAAAAGTATCAATAGAAGGATGGAACATGGAACCACAAATCCAAAGTCATGGAGTGGCTGTGTTGATAGCACACAAGGTAGACTTTAGAGCAAATTACCAAGGGTAAGAGGGACGTTGTACAATGTAAAAGGGTTAATTTACCAAGAACATATAACAGGCCTCAATGTGTCTGTCTAACAATAGAGCTGTAAAACCCACCAGGCAAAAACAGAACTGAAAGGAGAAGATGACCGACATAAAATTATGCCTGGGAGATTTCAACACCTCCTCTCTCAGTAATAAACAGAAGCAGTCGACAGAAGACTAGCAAAGATATAGAAGAAGTGAATAACATCATTAACCAATGAGAACTTATAGATGTATATAAAATACTGCACCCAACAATGGCAGAATATACATTCTTTTCAGTGTACATGGAACATTCACAAAGATAGAAAGTATTTACGGTCATAAAATTTACAAATGTAAGTAGTTAGAATCATACAAAATATGTTATCTGACCTTGATGAAATTAGACAAAAGTCAATAAGAGAAGGGTAACAGGAAAATCTTTAACCATTTGGAAATTAAAAGACATATGCTAAATAACCCGAGTTTCAAAAAGAAGTCTCAAGGGAAAATTTTAAACTGAAATGAAAAAAAAAAAATCAAATTGCAACATTTAGAAATTTGTGCAGCATGGCTAACATCATGCCTAAAATGATATTTTAGTATTAAAAACTCAGAAAAAACAAAAGATTTAAATCAGTTAGCTTCTACCTCAAGACACTCGAAGAAGAATATGTTTGTAGCCTGTATCATAGGTACAGCATAGCACAAAAATAACCTCAAAGCAAGAAAATGGAAGGAAATACAGATGAGGAGAAATTAGTGACACTGAAAACAGAAAAATAATAGAATCAATGAAACTGATAGCTGTTTCTTTGAAACAATCAACAAAAGTGATAAATGGAAGTCTGGCAAACAAAAAGACAAACTTAGCAGCATCAGGAATGAAAGAGGGGAAATCACCACAGATCTCACAGGTATAAAAAGGAATGATCTGTCAATGCACGTCACAGCTCGCATGATTTGCAAACGCTTTATGCTGAGTTCAAGAAGCTACACTCGAGATGGCATGCTCTTTGATTCTGTGAGATCTTCCAAAAGGCAAAACCATAGCAATGGAGAACAGATTAGCAGTTGCCAGGGGTCAGGGATGTGAGAAGGGTGTACAAAGGGAGATTTTTTAAAACACATTTTTATTTTATATTTGAGTCTAGCTGATTAATGGAGAAGGCAATGGCACCCCACTCCAGTACTCTTGCCTGGAAAATCCCATGGACGGAGGAGACTGGTGGGCTGCAGTCCGTGGAGTTGCTGGGAGTCGGACACAACCTGAGCGACTTCACTTTGACTTTTCACTTTCATGCCTTGGAGAAGGAAATGACAACCCACTCCAGAGTTCTTGCCTGGAGAATCCCAGGGACGAGGGAGCCTGGTGGGCTGCCGTCTATGGGGTCGCACAGAGTCAGACACGACTGAAGTGACTTAGCAGCATAGCTGATTAACAATGTTGTGATAGTTACAGGTGAACAGGAGTGAACTCAGCCATACATATATATGTATCCATTCTCCCCCAGTGGAGAGAGCTAACTCATTGGAAAAGACTTTTACACTGGGAAAGACTGAGGGCAGGATGCGATGGTTGGATGGCATCATCGACTCAATGGACATGCGTTTGAGCAAGCTCTGGGAGATGGTGAAGGACAGGGAAGCCTGGCGTGCTGCAGTCCATGCGGTCACAGAGTCAGACCTGACCTACAGGCTGAACAACAGCAACAGTTCTCCCCTAAACGCCCCTCCCATCCAGGCTGCCGCATAACCCTGTGCTGTCCGGTAGGTAAAGGGAGGTTTTTGAAGCAGTGGAACTGTTGTGTATTCTAGTTGTGGTGGTGGTTACAGAAACCTATGCATGCTGTCACATTTATAGACGTGTACACACAAAAAGATCACGTGCACACATAACACAGTGTTATTATATGTTAATTTTTCAAGTAAATGTGTAAGAATTGCAATCCATATGTCATTTTCATATGTCCTTTGGGTCTTATTCTTTAGAAACTGATAGGAAAGGCAGATATAGCTAGTGTTTGATGAGGTGCGTTCTCACTTCTTCGCAGGAATAGGTTATATTTGTAGTGGGACAGTGTGTAGAATGGTGATTTGCAGTACGTCATGTCCACGTGCCCCGGCCCAGCCTAAGACTTGGTCCACCCAGCACAAGACACTACTCGCTGTAGCTCAGCCTTGGAGCTAACAAGGACTCAGATTCTCACCTTCAGCCTGAAAAGCCCAAGAGGCAGAGAAAGCTTCGAAAAGGGCAGTTAATCTGAGCAGAAATGAATCTCTTAGGCTCCTGGTCTTCCTCAGTTAAAGGGAAATTATCCAAGCTGGGAAGGGAAGAGAGTTCCAGAAGAATTGCAAGATCAGGCTTACTCAGTTTGCACCTGCTTCAGGATGAGTCCAGGAGGAGAGAGAAAACTCGGTGGAGCCCCCAGAATTCAGTGGGTCTCAGGATGATGGCAGGGGGGAGGGCTTCCCTGGTGGCACAGTGGTAGAGGCGCCGCCTGCCAATGCAGGAGACATGGGTTTGATCCTTGGGTCAGGAAGATCCCCTGGGGAAGGGAATGGCAACCCACTCCAGTATTCTTGCCTGGAGAATCCCATGGACAGAGGAGTCTTGGGGGGCTGCAGTCCATGGGGATCCCCAAAGAGTCGGACGCAACTGAGCCATTAAACGACGTTGACGAAAGGGTGATGGAGCTCTTTGCCTTGCTCATCTCACGTGGACTCCTGGTGGTCACAGACCTTCCTGACCTTCGAGCCACGGTGGACTGCGGGTGATAGAGCAGAGGTGGATGGAAGGGGGAGGGCAGGCTGAGTGCCCTGGCAGCTCTAGGGTGCGGAGAACACCACCCGTGGGAGACGGAGTGGGAGATCGGCGTGGGCGTGATGACCAGAGCCGCAGTGCGGACGCCGCGAGGACAGGGCCGGGGCCACAGCCCTTACGGCATGCGTGGTTGTGCACACAGCAGGTGTGAGCTGAAAGGAGACACCAGAGGCCTTCCAGATGAGTCACGGTCAGAGGCTGCCAGCCCCGGAGCATGTGCAAGGAGAGCCGGGGGCCACCCAGCCCAGCCGCACCAGGACCCGCTTGGAATCAAGCCGGGTGGCATCGGAGAGAAGAAAACCCAGGAGAGGGGGGCTTCACCTGGAAAGTGGCTGATTTCTGCCATCCTAAATTGAGAAATCATGGCAACACCAGCTCAATGGACATGAGTTTGAGCAAACTCCAGGAGCTAGTGAAGGACAGGGAAGCCTGGCGTGCTGCAGTCCATGGGGTCGCAAAGAGTTGGACACGACTGAGCAACTGAACAACAACAACAATGGTTTTTAACCTAAAAGCCACAAGACAACATTTCTCCAAACTGAGGAAAATCAGAGGCACCAAGTAGAGATGAAGGGCAGGCAGAGAACAGGAAAAGTATACTTGTGATGACTTGAATTTTTGACGTTCATATCTGTAACAGTCTTTTTGTTGTTGTTATGACTGAAAATAAGACAGAATGGTGGAATTTGTGTTTTTTGAGCCGGTAATGTGTTCTAGCCTCCAGATGAGGCCCTGGGGCTATAAAAACCACCCTGTACGTGAGGCAGTCTCCTTTTCACAGATGGAAAACTGGAGATGAGAAAGGCTTAGTAGCGAAGGCTGCACAGTGCAGCCAGGATTTGAAGGCATCTGACTCTCAACCAGCGTTCTTTGCCCTTGTGTTCCACACCACCTCTCACAACAGGAAGAAACACAAGGGCAACCGGTCACCCGGATCCCAGGATACCCCTGTCCCATGGCCAGAGAGAGAGAGGGGCTTAGGGGACACAGTCATGCTGGCATCAGAGTGGCTAGCACGGATCCTGATGTGGGTAGCCACGAATCTCAGATGATACTGGAGAACAGTCTCAGGCCACGAGCTCACCCGTTCTCTGAGTGATTTCAAGCTACATATAGTAGCATTTGCTTTAAAGATAACAGAGTTTAAAGTGGGGGAGTTCGCAAGAGAAAGGGGGCTCCCCGCACCGGACTCACTTCTCCACGGCTTGGACTTTGGCCTTGTTAGTGAGCTGTCCCATGTTGGTGGTCTCCATCTTTAATTTCTATTTGCAGTAGGGTAAGTCCTCTTCATACAGATGAGTTCCATGCTGAGAGCACCTTCATCAGTCCAGTTTGTTCATAAGACCAACAAAGTTAGCCTAGGTACCCAGCTAACAGTCGGCTCTAGAGTTCTGAACTGTACGTCACCACTGCTTTTCCCCTTGCTTCTGGACATCCTGGGCTTGAAATAAAGATGCTGTCCAGCTGTATTTTATACTGTACAGTGAAGCAAGCAAAAGCACAACCACTTGCAGAAGACGCACACACAGGGCAGTGCATGCCAGACTCGTGAACCAACCTACATGATTGGACGTGCAAACAGACATTCGCATCTTCACAAGTTTGCAACTGAAGGTTCATATGTAGGGGACTTACTGTAGTTAAGTTGTTCTGATAGAGGAAGGGAGCTTCACAGAGTGCTTCTCTCAGCAAAGAAGAAGCAGGTTAGTTTAGCTGCCACAGAGCCCATGCCTGCCTGGGAACAGCCCTGACCGCCTGTTTTTTATTCCCTTCTAGGAAAATCTGCATTGATTTTAGGAGGACTGAAATTAGCTAAGGAATAAAGAGGTAAAACAACCCAGACTGGACTCCATAGCTGACTAGAATTCTTCCTGAGCCTGGAATCTATAGCTGGGGACCTCAAGGGGCAGATTTCTCGGCTTCTCCTGAGACACAGGCAGTCCTAGAGTTGAGGAAGAGAGAAAGCTCTGTGCCAGGAAAAAATCTGGGGTATATAATGTAGACTAGCCAGGGTGAGGAGCAAGTTTGCAACTGGGGCAAGCAAAGAAGGGCCAAATTCCTAACACACTGAAGCAAAAGGATTTGATGTTACATAATCAGAAGCTGTCTGTGCTTATAGTGTAGAGCTTAAGTGAACTAAGTGAAGTTGCTCAGCCATGTCCGACTCTTTGCAACCCTGTGGACCTACCAGGCATCTTCATCCGTGGGATTCTCCAGGCAAGAATACTAGAGTGGGTTACCATTTCCTTCTCCAGGGGATCTTCCCAACCCAGGGATCGAACCTGGGTCTCCCGCATTGGAGGCAGACACTTTAACCTCTGAGCCACCAGGGAAGATAGAGCTTAGAGCGTAGAGCTTAGACTTGTTATTCAGTCACTCAATTGTGTCTGTGACTCTCTGTGATCCCGTGGACTACACCACGCCAGGCTCCCCTGTTATTCGCCATCTCCCGGAGCTTGCTCAAACTCATGTCCATTGAGTCATTGATGCCATCCAGCCATTTTGTCCTCTGTTGTCCCCTTCTCGTCCCACCTTCAATCTTTCCCAGCATCAGGGTCTTTTCTAATGAATAGGCTCTTTGCATCAGGTAGCCAAAGTATTGGAGCTTCAGCATCAGTCCTTCCAATGAATATTCAGTATTGATTTCCTTTAGGGTGGACTGGTTTGATCTCCTTGAGGTCCAAGGGCCTCTCAAGAGTCTTCTCCAGGACCACAGTTCAAAAGCATCAATTCTTCAGCCTTCAGCCTTCTTTATGGTCCAACTCTCACATCCGTAGATTACACCTGGAAAAACCACAGCTTTGACTATACAGGCCAGTTGGCAAAGTAATGTCTCTGCTTTTTAATATGCTGCCTAGGTTTGTCATAGCTTTTCTTCCAAGGAGCAAGCGTCTTTTAATTTCATGGCTGCAGTCACCATCTCGTGACGTGGGTACACTGCACAAAATTGTCTGCCAGCCTAGGGGAGTGAGTTAGAGCTACTGCAAGTAAGAAAGGCTCGGGTACCGTTTATCACTCCTTGTCATTAGCTAACGTTTGTGTATCTTACCGAGTGCCAAGCACTTGGCAGGGGCTTACCACCGCCAGTCCTGGTTAATTCTCACCACAGCCCTGTGGATGGGCACTGCTGGGACCTAGAGAGAAGAGCCATTTTGCCTGAAGTCATACAAGTGACCCAGAGCCAGGTTGGAGTCTGACCCAAGGGCAAGGTCGTTCAGACTTCATCGCTTCGTTCCGCTGCCTCCTAGGAGCTTATATGTGGGATGATACTTCGTACAGTAAAGTGAGAAAACACCGTGTGGACTAAGCAGAGAACTGCGTTCAGAAACCCACTTCAGTCTGCCTCACCAGCTCCGTGATCTGGGAGGGCCACGGACTCTCTCTTTCAGTCTCCTCGCCTGGAGACGGAGACTGCTCTGAGGGTGAGCTAAGGGATACCCACGGAAGTGTTCTGGAGACTCTACCACTTGCCTGTTTATTCAGAAAATAATCCTCAAGTCAAGTGCCTGCTCTAGACTAGAAGCCACGCTCAGGGCTGGGAATACACCAGAGGGCGGAACAGATGCAGTCTGTGCCCTCGTGGAGATGGGGCTCCAGCGCAGGGATTGAGCAAGTCTTTTAAAGAGAAAAAGCAGGGTTGGAGGCTGCGACCTCATCTCAGTGCTCCGGGATGTGGTCTCTGAGAAGAAAGAGGTGGAGAGGTCAGGAGCACGAGGGCAGCAGGTGTGCTAGAGGAAGTGGGCTGCATGAAAAATCACAGTGGCAGGAGGGGATATGCATGCTCACTTAGTTGGGGTAGGGGTCGATAGACCCCTAGGCTGGGGAGCTGGTTGATGGGCCAGACCTTGCAGGGCCTCCTAAGAAATGAGGGGACAAAAAAAAAAAAAAAGAAGTGAGAGGACGCCTGTTCCTTGTGGAGGAGCAGAAGGAAGCCCTTGTGTGGAGGGTGATCTGGGCAGACTCAGGTTTCAAAAGCAGACGGGCAGGGAGACCACATGGGAAGATAAGGCTGTGGTCCATCCAGGCGTGGATGGTGGTGGCTTGGACCAGTGTAATGAATGTAGGGATGGACAGATGTCCGTGGTGGTGGGAGAGGTGTTTTGGAGGTAAGTTGGGTAGGATTGGTGATGTGTTGGAATAAGGGGTGGTGAGGAAAAAGGGGGCTGCCAGGGCTGGGCTGGGGGATGAGATGAATAGGGTTCCACTCACTGAGATGGAGTTCCCTGGTGGCTCAAATGGTAAAGAGTCTGCCTGCAGTGCAGGAAACCCAGGTTTGATCCCTGGGTCGGGAAGATCCCCTGGAGAAGGGAATGGCAACCCACTCCAGTGTTCTTGCCTAGAGAATCCCATGGAGAGAGGAGCCTGGCAGGCTACAGTCCATGGGGTTGCAGAGAGTCGGACACAACAGAGCAACTTCCACCACCACACTGAGATGGAAGGCGGGACCAGTGGGCTCCTCGGAGGTCCATGGACCCAGTTCTCAGACAGGTGGAGTTTGAGATGCCTTTGAGACATCCTCTGAAAATGTCCAGTAGTTTAAATAGAACTGGTACTGTTGACACCAGCAGCTGGTACACACTGTCTGACTTTTCAAAGGAAGTGGCAGAGTGCCTGCTGGGGACCTTCACGGTCTGGGTCCAAAGAGACTCTTCTGGGGTATAAAACACAGTGCCCTTCCTTCCAAAGCTGGCCTTATTTGTGTGAGATCAGATGAACATGTGGCACAGGGAGAAAATACAAGTCAGCGTGTGATTGATTGCTGATAAGGTCTCAGAGTGTGCGGGAAGTGAGTGGAGAGGCTTCCTGGAAAAAGTGAGGCTCAGGCAGGAGACCCCCGGCTGGCTGAGAGACAGGTGGGAGGGAAGACAGCGACACAGTGATTCGAGCAAGAGAAGTGAGAATAAATCCAGCTCTGTGCCACGTGGGGGTGGGGAGCCTGGTAGGAGATGAAGATTGCTGTGTGTCTATCAGAGGACCTTGCGGCATGGCGTCTGGCTCTGAACACAAAGACGTATTTGAAAATGATAATTATGTTCTTGGAATTGTGACTTTTAATTTCATTGGCTGGTCTTGTTAAAGAATCAGTCGTGGCAAATGGCAAACCTAAGTTCAAATGACATGAAAATTGAATGTATATGTGTGTATTTTTCACCCTTGTGGAAGGCTTTGCGCAGTATCTTTAACAGCCAGCTTAGCAAAAACAATATTTTAAAATAGATGTGAGCACCTCAAGAAAGTGATGTCTGTTTCCACTCCATCTTAATCCCAGCTCTTGGGGGCAGCTGGGGTGACCTGGAATCAAGCCTGGAGGCCCTGCAGTGGGAGGGAGTGGACGGCCCTGGAGAGCCAAGGCAGAAACCGAGTGAATGATCCTTCTCGAACTGCGGCTCACCTGGCTGACTTCTGATTTGAATAACACGCATGTCCACACAGGGCAGGTGTCTTGTCCTGGGCTCTGGGTTTTTGCGTTCCTGCCACTCCAGCCTGCCATCTCCCCTCACCTCCTTGGGGAGTGGGAACCAGCCCTGTGATTTCAGAGCCCATCAGAAGGCGTGCACACAGGAGCATAGGAGATACCGCATGGGTGTGGGCCTCACTGAAGAAGGGGCTCACCCTCCTGGTCTGCTGAGAAAGAGACCCAGTACCCGCAGAGTCAGCATCTTCTATTTCCATCTGCTTGTTACCATTCCTGGAAACGGTCCACAGGCTCCTCACAGACAGGAAGCACTCGTCTGCTTCTAGCTGTCCTCTTGTTCTCAGGAACAGGGAAACAGACTCATGTGAAACATGCAAAATAGTTCAGGGAGAACCACTTTGGGGCCTATTTAAAATCAGTTGACCTATATTGTCTATAATTAAACCTGGCATGGGGTTACATTTTGAAAAATTCTTTTTAGCTAATGAATCCTTTTTTTGGTGCACCACAGCAGAATCCCCAAAGAAAGGGAGAAAAAAAAATTCTGTGTGTATTTATAAAGCATCCTCTTTGGAAGAATATATTTTGTAAGAGGAGGCTAGCAAGGGGAAATATTACAGCCAAAATGATACTCTTCTCTCCCATAGGAAGAGACTTTTTTTAATAATGAAACCAAATTCAGATGGCTGTAGTGCTAAAGAACCCACTTGCCAATGCAGGAGACATAAGAGATGCGGGTTCGATGCCTGGGTTGGCAAGATCCCCTGGAGAAGGGCATGGCAACGCACTCCAGTATTAGAGAAGGCTAGTGGGCTACAGTCCATGGGGTCGCAAAGAGTTGGACACGACTGAGCGACTGATGCATGCATGCACGCAAGTCATATTGAGTCCATTCTATTTCCTTATCCAAGTGCAGGGGAAACCCTGTGCTCATTGAATTTGTGACATTAGCTGAAATTTCTGATACAATCAGGATTATAATCAGGAGAAAAACACCAGCTTTCTCTAGCCCAGGGTCTGATCTGTTGCATTCTCTCCGGAAGCTTCTGATCCAGAAGCAATGTGTTCTGTTCACACACTGGCCGCTGTGTCCGCACATAGGGAGGATGTCCAGATAGTGCAGGAGAAGTGCTCGGCCCAAACTTGTGTTCTGGATTCCCACCTCTTCTAACAGTCTGGGGGCTTCCCAGACTGTAGCTGAGACTGTAAAGAATCTGCCTGCGGTGCAGGAGACCTGGGTTTGATCACTGGGTCAGGTAGATCCCCTGGAGAAGGAAATGGCAAACCACTTCGGTATTCTTGGAAAGTCCCATGGACAGAGGAGCCTGGCAGGCTACAGTCCATGGAGCCGCAAGCGATGGACACAACTTAGCAACTAAACCATTATCACTAACAGTCTGGAGCCCCCAAGAGCAACAGGGTTGAAACAAAGCCTGCCATTTGCGTTGGCTGAGGCTCGTGCTTTGTGTGGTTTGTTTCTCTTATCTTCAGTTCTGACAGCAGCTTGCGTACTTGGGACCTGTCTAGCCACAGCTGCCAGAGACAGCCAGCGCCTGGAAATTGTTCAGACGTGGCGGGTCCCAGCCTCAGGGCCTAGCCAGCAGTGCCCTGCCCCAACTCCCGTGTCCAGCCTGTCTGCATTTTAGCCACTTCACCTGAGACTGTGATTCCTGGCTGAAAAGAGACTACACCTTCTGTTCAGATAGTACTGACGGCCTGTAAACATCTAAGTGTCAGTTCAGTTCAGTTCAGTTGCTCAGTTGTGTCCGAGTCTTTGCGACCCCATGGACTGCAGCACGCCAGGGCTCCCTGTCCATCACCAGCTCCTGGAGTTTACTCAAACTCATATCCATCGAGTTGGTGATGCCATCCAACCATCTCATCCTCTGTTGTCCCCTTCTCCTCCTGCCTTCAATCTTTCCCTGATGCCCAAAAGCATCAGGGTCTTTTCAAATGAGTCAGCTCTTCACATCAGGTGGCCACAGTATTGGAGTTTCAGCTTCAACATCAATCCTTCCAATGAACACCCAGGACTGATTTCCTTTAGGATGGACTGGTTGGATCTCCTTGCAGTCCAAGGGACTCTAAAGAGTCTTCTCCAACACCACAGTTCAAAAGCATAAATTCTTCGGTGTTCAGCTTTCTTTATGGTCCAATTCTCACATCCATACATGACTACTGGAAGAACCATAGTGTTGACTAGATGGACCTTTGTTGACAAAGTGATGTCTCTGCTTTTTAATATGCTGTCTAGGCTGGTCATAACTTTTCTTCCAAGGAGTAAGTGTCTTTTAATTTCATGGCCTTGGTCACCATCTGCAGTGATTTTGGGTGCTGGTCACATTGCTGGGGCACTGGTGTCCCTCAGGGAACAAGAGTGACCCTGGCTTCTGGGCTGTAGGATGAGATAAAGTCTCAGGACCGTCGTAAGGCAGGTTGAAAAGGTGTCATGAGTTGTAAGAAATACAAGGTGATTCTTCCAAAATACTATCCAAACTCATATTCTTTTATGGTCTGGTCACACCAATTCTGGTTTCGTTCTCCCAGGGGCCCCGCAGAGAGCTCCTCTGGCCTGTCCCTGTTGTCTGAGGAGGGGGCTTGGGGCAGCCCCCTGCCACAGATCACTGAATTAGTCGCTGCCCAAACACCCAGGCAGAGAAGGGGTAGGAAGCAGAGATGGCAGGGACAGACGAGAAGGTCCCAGTTGCTTCTTTCTACAGTCCCTTTCTTCCTGGTCCTCCTCTTCCCATCCAAAAGGGGGCTAGAGCATTCCTTCTGCCCCTCTGCCCCATCATGCACACTGAGCAGGGCCTCCCCCACCGTGTTCCCCAGCACCAAAGTCTTTAGTGCCTGGCGTCATTGGAGCCCTCCTTCCCCTGGTGGCCATTTGTCCTGTCACCCCAGCTTAGGGACAGATGGACGGCTGGATGGAGCTGCCATGTGCCAAGTCAGTGACAGAGTCATTAGCACCCAGAACACCATCCCAGCCCGACGTGAGGTTTGCCCAAAGAGGGGAAAGAGTCTCACCCACTGGGAGAGAGACATGGTTATTTGATCAGCTTTCTGATCCAGCCCTTCTTAGTACCCTCCCACACTGGGAAAGGTGAACTCTGCCTGCCTCTGTCCCAAACAGAGGACCCCATTCCAGTGCGTGGAGAACGTTTATGAAGAAGCTTCTTATCACAAGAGGTCCCCACTAAATGTGGGAAGGCTGAACGCATGACCCACTTAGGATGCTTGGGATAAACAAATGGATGAATGAACACATCAAGGTGCAGGACCCTCAGTGGATAAAATCTTTCTTTTTATTAGAGAGAAAAGCTTGCTCTGACATGTGTAAAACAGTAAGGAGCTTTACTCGGGACTTGTGATAGCTGTCATGACCGTCACAGGAGGGAGAAGAGACAGGGCTCGACTCCAAGTAGAGCAGAGACAGCTGGGGTTTAGCACCAATGAACCAGGGTGCTGGGGGTGGGGGGTGGGGGTCAGTGGATGAGAAGTTACTAAGAGGAGATGTCAGAGGCAAGGGATTCTTGCTAAACTGGCTTGGTGGGATTCTTGCTGAAGGCAGATCAGGGTGAGCAGTGGTTGAGGGTGGAGAATGTGGAATCTGATCAGATGTGGAGGGTGATAAGATACCAGGATTCTTTTAAAAATAAATTTTTTTTTATTTGGCTGCACTGAATCTCAGTTGTGGCACTGAAGATCTTTTCTCACATGCCACAACTAAAGATCTCGAGCATCTTTCAGCGAGCAGGAGTCCTGATGTTGGGACTTCTCTGGTGGTCCAGTGGCTAAGACTCTGAGTTCCCAATGCAGGGGGCCTGGGTTCAATCCCTGGCTTGGCAGGATGGGGACAGGACCCGAGGGTGAGGCCAAGTCATCAAGTGGGCTCAGGGGAGTCCTAAAGTTTGACTAAAGTTTGGTCTTTGTCATTTTGTGTTTGTTTGCAAATTTTAATGGGAACTCATTTTTTTCCCTATATTTATTAATGTATGTATATTACATTTGTTAATGTACATATCCCTGAGCAACTGGGTCCAGCTGCCCAGCTTCTCCCCTGCAAGAAGATAACTCCTACAAGCCTGTCTCCTAAATAGCAGAGATTTGAGAAGTCACGGAGGCTTAGCAGCTCCTCCCTGACTGTCAGCAAAGCTCAGAGCCACACGGATAGCAGACTCACTGTCTCTGATGGGCTAGTCCCTCAACTCCAAGGGGAGGGGCTCAGGGACCATGCCTTTTGCTAATGTCTTGCCACTTGCATCTCTGTAGATTTCTCACTCCAAGGGTTTAAAGGTTTAAAACCCTGGAATCTTGAGGTTTTCATGTTCTCAGTCCACAGATATTTATTGAGGGCTTCTGGTGTGCTGGGTAAGGTGGCCGTCCCTGGAGATGGAGTTGGAGAGGAGGCAGGTAACAATTTACATGTAAACTGATTGAGTTTACAGATATGTGGATAATTGGGACTGTCACGGGTGGCCAGTGGCGAGGCTCCCTGTGCAGGGCAGACTCAGAGCTGGCTTCTCATGGGACGGGAGGGAAAAGATGGCTTGTAAGGAGGAAAGGACTGAGCTGAGAACTGAAAGATCTGTTCAGTAGATGAGGACAAGAAAGGATGAGTATCGCAGGCAGCGTGCATGTTGGCCCTAAGTCCTCTGTGTGGGGAGAAGCCTGGTAGGACCTTAAGCATGAAGGATGGATGGCACTGCAGAGAGGAGCTGAGCAGGGACAAGAAGAGGTGAAGCAGGTTAATGAGTGCAGTCTTGTCCCAGAGCAGCAGGAAGCAGGCTAAACTTTGGGGAAAAGGTGTTGCCATCAGTTTTGTGTGCCCACAAAGGTTATCTTGCACAGACTGACTGAAGGATGAGCAAGAGGTTGGAGTGAATTCAAAGAGACCAGCAAAGGGTCTGATAGAGTGATGAGGCAGGAGGTGATGACATCCAGACCCCACTGGGGTAGAGGAGAAGCAGGTCAAGGTAGGAGATACTTCTGTAATGGGACACCAGTGGGACTGGGTGAAGGATTGGCTACAGGGTGTGGGAGTTCTTAGGCAGAGTGTTTAGGGAGAGCTTGGCTTCAGATTGCTTAGCTGGGTGGATGGCAGTGCTGTTTACTGAGACTGAAATGGTACCTTCCACAATCTAAGGAAGGCAGGTCCTGTCAATGGCAGTCAGCATTTAAAAATTCTCCTAGTGATATTTCCAGCTATCACTGTAGAAAGCAGAAACTCTGTTAGCCTGTCCCATGTAGAAATCGCGCTTTAACCCCTGTGTTCTAGCAGCACTATTCACAATAGCCAAGACATGGAAGCAGCCTAAATGTCTATTGGCAGATGGATGGATAAAGATGTGGTACACATATGCAGCTCAGCCATTAAAAAGAGTGAAAGAATGCCATTTGCAGTAACATAGGTGCACCTGAAGACTATCATACTAAGGAAAGCAAGTCAGAGAGGAAGAGACAAATAGAGACAAATGCTGTGTGGTATCACTCGTATGAAAGTCGCTCAGTCGTGTCCGACTCTGCAACTCCATGGGCTGGAGCCTGACAAAGTTCTCTGTCCATGGGAATCTCCAGGCAAGAATTCTGGAGTGGATTGCCATTCCCTTCTCCAGGGGTTCTTCCTGACCCAGGGATTGAACCTGGGTCTCCTGCATTGCAGGCAGATTCTTTACCTTCTGAGGTACCAGGGAAGCCCTTCAGTTGTATGTGGAGTCTAAAATATGCCCAAATGAGCCTGTCTATGAAACAGAAGCAGAGTCAGGGCCGTAGAAAATAGACTGACAGTTGCCGAGGGGGTGGGGGTTGGGTTGGGGAGGGATGGAATGGGAGGTTGCGGTTAGCAGGTGTAAGCTATTAGATATGGAATGGATAGACAACAGGTCCTACTGTACAGCAGAGAGAACTCTATTCCATATCCTGTGATAAACCATAATGGAAAAGAATCTTAAAAAGAGTTATACATATATGTGTATGTATAACGATACATTCCGCTGTACAGCAGAAAGTACACAACATTGTAAATCAACTGCCACTTCAGATTTTAAAAAAGAAAAGATTCAACAGCACGTACAAGGTGATGGCACCGCTTCACCCCACGTGTCGTTTCCTGGAGCTCAGAACCGTGTCGTGCTGCCCTGTGTCATCACAGCTGCGCCACTTCAAGGACCCAGCACAGCCCCTGCCCACAGAGCCCAAGGTGCATCATCCCCAGCTCCAGCAGTTCCACCAGCCGACGAGAAACCCCCTGTGGTTGGGAGACAGCAAGATGGAGAAGCCGCACTCATCTCAGGACTGCTGTCAACCTCAGCATCCCCCCGGGGTTGGCGTTCAGGGATCCCAGGCTCCTGGGAAGTGGCTGGCCTCACTGGTGCATCTGGAAGGCTGGCCCTGTCCTCTTCTCGTTGTCTTATATGACTTCCCTGTTTCATTCTGTGGGTACAAGGAGCGCCATTTGATAAAATGCGGCATGCCGAGCTGTCTAAACAGAGGAGTCCTTTGCCATCTCCTCAAACAGAAAGGATACTCAGACTAAACTTTGTTCTCTAGGGTCCAGAGTCTGGCCTCTGTCTACACACTTGGAGTTTGGATTTAAATCTTTATTTTGGTTTCATAGTTATCGAAACAGCTAAGAGCCAGATTCATTGCTTATAATCATTAAGGTCAATTCTGACTTTTCCTCTGGCAGATCATTTTGTCTTCACACTGAAAAATAATTATGCTACCTTTGCAGACACTGTGAATTGGGCTAAAAATGAAGGAAATGCCTTATGACACATTGTCCTTGAAGCACTTCTATTGAACTATCACATCTGAGTAGAATTTGAGTTTAGCTCCATTATTATATGATTTTTGATGGGCACATTCTTGATTTTTGTCTCAATTTGAACTGAAAAGGACAGGTTCATATCTGAGGCCTGTATGTATCTTGCCTAAGGCCATTGTCTCACCCTCAGCCTAGTAGAACTTTCATCATAAAGGTCCCCCAGCATCTAGTCTGCCCACCCCTCCTTTTTCTCATAGCAGTGATGATGTATAAATTAAACTGATTAACATCTCATAGACACTGCTACATACTCAATGCCTATGTGCTCCTGGGCACAGGATTTTAATCATTTTAATCATAGTTTCATTTTACTGACAGAAAGGAGAGACCAAATGTTGTTTTGATAATAATCTTTTATTTTTTTAATAAAGAGAAACTGCTGGAAGGAGGGAAGAGTAAGGAAGAATGAGCCCCAAATTATAATATTTGTAGGGAGAGGGATACATAAGCAGATCAAGAATAGCTTATGAGTCAAATCAATTGATGTGTTAGGTTTGTAAGATGCGTTTACATTGAATCTGAAAAGATGTTTTGAGTTGCAATAGATGTTGGCTGGAAACAGAGTTGCTGCAGATAGTGCCATGAGAAGGTGGGATCTCCTCGCTCCAAGGGCACACAGAGAATCAGGCTGAGTTTTGCCTTATTAAGAAAATCCCTAGCGGTGATGCATGGCTGGGCTGGGATTATTAATCAGAATGCCCGAGACCCGTATCTGTCATCAGTCCGCTAGGCCATGCTGTCCTGCCACCTAGCAGCCCCTTCTGGGGATGCTACTCGTTTTGCTTAAGTGGCGATTTGAAGGAGACCAGAACATAACTCTTTTTGTCAGAATTCATTAATATATTCATTATGTTGGGGGAATACTGTCATGTCATGTTTCCAAAATATGATGTCTTTCGGATCATTTTACATCTGCTGTCCTGCAAAATTCAACAGCAGACAACCGAGAAAAGGAGAAAAAAGTCTGGGTCTATCTCTCATGCTGTCAGATTGGAAGTGAAATGCTTACCAGCCAGCCAGGACTCCTGCAATGATACAGTTTTGGAGTCTTGCTTTCCAAGCTTCATGAAACTAATGACGCTTGTTTGTGGACTAATGAACTTGTATTTCTGTGGGCTCCTGCTGGGCTGTGGGGAGGATGTCACTCGGTCATGTCCCGGGGGGGAACACTGCCAGATATGATGAAAGGCTCTTTAAAAGAAGTCACATGATTTGCATCACCTGGGAGCTTATAATCCAAAGACGGAAAGAGGACCACTTCTCAAAACACGAGATAACGCAAACACAGGGAACATATAATTAGCGTGTTTAGTGAGTCCTGGTCTATATGTTTCGGCTCTCTGGTGTCTACATCTATATAGGTAAATGCTGTGTGGGAAGGAATCCCAGAGTCATAATTAGCTTAGGCTGGATAATGCCTGATATACAGGAGGCCTTCATCATATTTGTTTTAATCTTTAAAAATTTAAATTTATGTTTTAATCAAAATATTGTTGACTCACAATTTTATGTTTTAGGTGTATAACAGAGATTCAGTTTTATATTTATACAAAATGTGTAAAATATATATAATGTATATGAATATATATAATGTCTATTTTTATACGGGCCTCCCTGGTGGCTCAGATAGTAAAGAATGTGCCTGCAATGTCTGAGTCTTTGTAACCCTACAGACTGTAGCCCGCCAGGCTCCTCTGTCCATGGGATTACCCAGGCAAGAATACTGGAGTAGGTTGCCATTCTCTTCTCCAGGGGATTCTTTACAACCCAGGGATCAAACCCAGGTCTCCTGCATTGCAGGCAGATTTTGTTCTGTCCGAGCCACCAGGGAAGCCCCATATAATATATATAATGTACGTAAATATATGTAATTATATTTTTATACTGGCTTCCCCGGTGGCTCAGATGGTGGAGAATGTGCCTGCAATGCAGGAGACCTGGGTTTGATCCCTGGGTCGGGAGGATACCCTGGAGAAAGGAATGGCTACCCACTCCACTAGTCAATATGTAAAATGTATATATTTTATAGTATATGTATACTCTTATATCCTCATATATTCTATTATACTCATATATATGTTTACATATTCTTTTTTATATTCTTATGTATATTCTGTGGGGCTTCTCTCATAGCTCAGTTGGTAAAGAATCCGGCGGCAATGCAGGAGATGCCAGTTCAATTCCTGGGTCGGGAAGATCTGCAGGAGAAGGGATAGGCTGCTGCTGCTAAGTCGCTTCAGTCATATCCGACTCTGTGCGACCCCATAGACAGCAGCCTCCCAGGCTCCCCTGTCCCTGGGATTCTCCAGGCAAGAACGCTGGAGTGGGTTGCCATTTCCTTCTCCAATGCATGAAAGTGAAAAGTGAAAGTGAAGTCGCTACCTACTCCATTATTTTTGGACTTCCCTTGTGGCTCAGATGGTAAAGAATTTGACTCCAACGCAGGAGACCTGGGTTCTGTCCCTGGGTTGGGAAGATCCCCTGGAGAAGGGAAAGGCTACCCACTCCAGTATTCTGGCCTGGAGAATTCCATGGACTGGATAGACCACGGGGTCGCAAAGTCAGACACGACTGAGCGACTTTCACTTTCACTTTATGTTTTCTGTATATTCTTTTTCAGATTATTTTCCCTTATAGGTTATTAGAAAATATAGAGTTAGTTCTCTGTGCTTTTATACCATAGGTCCTTGTTGGTTATCTCTTTTATGTATAGTAGGGTATGTATGTTAATTCCAACCTCCTAATTTAATCCCTTACCCTAAACCTCTTACCCCTTTGGTAACTATAAGTTTGTTTTCTATGTCTGTGAGTCTTTCTGTTTTGGAAATAAGTTCACTCAATTCAGTTCAGTTCAGTTCAGTCACTCAGTTGTGTCCGACTCTTTGCAACCCCATGAACCACAGCACGCCAGGCTTCCCTGTCCATCACCAACTCCCGGAGTCCACCCAAACCCATGTCCATCAAGTCGGTGATGCCATCCAACCATCTCATCCTCTGTTGTCCCCCTCTCCTCCTGCCCTCAATATTTCCCAGTATCAGGGTCTTTTCAGATGAGTTAGCTCCTCACATCAGGTGGCCAAAGTATTGGAGTTTCAGCTTCAACATCAGTCCTTCCAATGAATACCCAGGACTGATCTCCTTTAGGATGGACTGGTTGGATCACCTTGCAGTCCAAGGGACTCTCAAGAGTCTTCTCCAACACCGCAGTTCAAAAGCATCAATTCTTTGGTGCTCAGCTTTCTTTATAGTCCAACTCTCACATCCATACATGACCACTGGAAAAACTATGACCTTTTTTTAATTTCACATATAAGTAATATCATATGATATTTGTGTTTCTCTGGCTTACTCCACCTAGTATGATCATCTCTAGGTCCATCAATCATCTGTTGAATGAATTAATGGCATGGAAAGAATTATTACACAGTGCCATACAATTTGGAATACACCTTTTAAAATGTAACATTAGGATTGAAGATTGTGACTGTCACACTGTGCTTGGTACAGATTTGCTTTTTAAATGAAATTAAATTCAGGAAGGATTGTCTGTGTAGCCACCATCATGCCTGCACGGAACACAAAGAAGGAATCCAGGTCAGCCACATTCTCAGTAGGTAGTGTGGTATGGAGGGCTTGCTTGTGGCATCTCTGATCAAAATACTTTCTCCAACTATGTCTGGAGAAATAGCACACGGGAGCCACATGTCTTCAGTCCCCCAAATCAAACTTTTCCAGGGAGATGCTAGGTGAGTGTCAAGGGAGTGAACTAGTTTTCCTTCTTGTTCACTCACCCTGAAGCAGCCCTCACTCAGGCCCCAGGGCAGGGGGTCAGGTGGGCAGCCTCTGTCTGGGACCTCCATCCAGTTAGGATGCTTGAGGCCAGTCACATCAAACCATGGTTTGTGTTCATTCCTGTTCTCCACGGCCATCGTGTAAAAGTCAGCCCTGCTCCTTCATGCTTGACCACTTCATTCCTTTTATGACTGTCTCCGGTTGAGTTTCTTGGAAGCATAGTCTAAGACAGGGATCTCAGAGCGCATGAATTATAGGGAACTCTGCTCCAGGAAAGCCCATAAGGGAGTAAGGGAAATGGCAGGACTGCTGGACCACGCTGAAACTGATGAATGGCCCCAGAATCTGGGTCCCTTCAGACCTTGCAGATTCGGAGACCGTGCACACGCCTGCGTCTCTCTCTGCACACGCACCCTTTTCCAGCTCAGCACGTGAGCCGTAGCATTCCGGGGACTGTCACTACTCCTCCCACCCCATCATCACTGGGGCTTGGGGGTGATGCACTCCAGAATCTGTCCTTGGACTTCCCAGGACTACTTCTGGGACCACTCACCTTATGTCCATCTCCCCGGCAGCAGAGCTGAGACAGAGACTGGGGTGCGTGGGATTTATCGAGGGTGTGCTTTTCAGGAAGGAACCATTAGGGAAAGAGGGCAAGAAACTGGGGGAAGCAGTTGAGCCCGGGGGGGACCTCGGTGACGTCCAGTCTTGCTTCATCACACGGAGACTCTAGGACATCAACCACCCCCAGCATTGTCCTGTCTGGAGGTAAAGAGCTTTAGGACAGCCACATCTTCCTTTTTCTAGAATGTTCTCTGCATTTCCTTGTCAAGTAATGCTCTTAACTGTGCACGTACCAACTCTTTCTCGTGTTCTCACCCAGATCTCAAACTTCACCCTAGTCTCAGGCTGTGTCTGCCTTCTGCCCCACCTTGCCAGTCTCAGCCACCAACCTCTGAAATGCCCTCATGACCACCACCCCCAGCCCCGATCATCAGAGACCTGCAGTCAGCTGCCTGTCTTTGCTGCTCTGACTCCTCCCATAATTACTGTAGGTTTCACCCACAGCTGAGCTTCCCTGGGGCTCAGATGGTAAAGAGTCTGCCTGCAGTGCGGGAGACCCAGGTTCGATCCCTGGGTCAGGAACATCCCCTGGAGAAGGAAATGGCAACCCACTCTAGTATCCTTGCCTGGAAAATTCTGTAGATGGAGGAGCCTGGCAGGCTACAGTCCATGGGGTCGCAAAGAGTCAAACACGACTGAGTGACTTCACTTTCATCCACAACTGACAACTAAACCTACAATTCTCAGACCTTTTGAATTCCAGACGCTTTTACTACTCCACTTCAGCTACCCGCTCCGCGAATAGGCCCCGGGTCCCTCCTCAGCGAGAACCACTTTACACCCGGAACACTGAACTTGTCACATGTCACTCTGACCAGTCTGCTGTCTCTGCCCAGCTCTCATCTCTGCCTCGTGCGAATCCTCTTCTTCAGCACGCAGAGACCTCCCTCCAGTTCCTTGGGCCATCCTGCTTCTTCCTCCGTGTGGGGACCCTTTTTATCTCTATTCCCTCCATGACCAGGTCCTCTTGGCTACTAAAAGGCGAGTCCCTAGACCACCAGTGTTGGCACCGCCTGGGAACTTTGGAAATGTGTAGTATCAGGCACCATCCCAGACCCCCTGAATCGAAGTCTGCATTTCACAAGATCCCTGGGTGATATACATGCACGTTAAACCCAAGGGTGCTTCCGCAAGCCGCTCTACCTGTGGCTTCCCTAGCTGTTGTCCTGCCAGACCCACCCAGCGCAACTCTGGTCACAGGAGGACGCTGCAACTTGGACACTCCCAGTTAAGAGCCATGGCCAGTCTGTGCCTCCAGTCGTGGTTGAGCTGTAGGGGCTATTGCTTATCAACCCTTTTATTTGTTTCGTCATCTCTAGTTTCAGCAGCTTTTCCAAATGCTTACCATTTCCTTCAGCCCTGATTCAAAGCCCTGTTCCCCTTTATAAATAAACTAGTTTTTGTTAATATGTATTACAGTGAAATATTTGCTCATGTTTTCAATCTCTTTGAGTATAATTGTTTTATTTTCTTAATACAGATCAGCACAATGTTTTTCAAAGAAAGAAAATTTTGAAATAGATATTAGAAAGAAAAAAAAAAGTAAACAGAACAGAAACCACCTGTTCGATTGTGGTATTTATTATATATTTATATATATATATATATATATATATATATATATGTTCTGTTACTGTACTTCTCTGTGAGTTTGGTTTGTTTTATAATTTTCAAATGAAACTTAAAGATTGTGCTGGTGCAAAGACAAATTTAAAAATTTCCCCTGATAATTTGTACACTGGCCAGCCCATGTGTCTCTCATTATGCCACTTGCCTAATCTGAAAAACTGTAAGCCAAGAATTTAAATTTGATATGACCTTGGGTCCAAATAAAAGAAAAATGTCCCAAAAGGAATGCATTCTCAAACCAGGCCTCAAAGAATTCTTTCAGATGGAGTTCCAAAAAGAGGAGCATGCAATTAAAAAAAAAAAAATCACAAAACATGCACACAAGAAGTCCTATGTTAGAGTCAGCAGAAACAACAAACATCAGAACCGCACAAGGACTTTCAGTGTTAAGATGATCATAAACAAAGAAGATATGCACGACGTGCTTTAGAAGAGGGTCAGTCCAAAATATGACTCAAAGACTTAAAAATTACCAAAGAATCAGAAAGAACTTCTCAAACTTGAACATACCCTCATTGAAATTTATAATACAGAGGTCAACTACAGAAGAGATAATTCATGAAACTGAAGATTTGAAGAAACTGTACAGAATGTAGCCCAGGAAGACAAAGAAATGGAAACTATCAAAGAGGCTAAGAGACATGGTGGGTAGAATGAAATAGGCTGAAATATGTAAGGAGACTTCCAGAAAGAAAGGAGAGGATTAAGGGAAAGTGAAAGTGAAAGTCACTCAGTTGCGTCTGACTCTTTGGGACCCCACGGACTATAGTCCATGGAATTCTCCAGGCCAGAATACTGGAGTGGGTAGCCTTTCCCTTCTCCAGGGAATCTTCCCAACCCAGGGATCGAACGCAGGTCTCCCACATTGCAGATGGACTCTTTACCAACTGAGCCACAAGGGAAATCCCAAGAATACTGGAATGGGTAGCCTAGCCCTTCTCCAGGGGATCTTCCCAACCCAGGAATCAAACTGGGGTTTCCTGCATTGCAAGCAGATACCATTCAAAATGATAATGACCATATGGGTCAAGGGAATAGAACAGACATCCCAGGGACGTATACCCACACACCTACAGTCAATTAATCTTAGACAAAGGAGGAAACAATATACGGTGGGGAAAAGACAGTCTCTTAAGCATGTAGTGCTGGGAAAGCTGGACAGCCAAGTCACTCAATGAAGTTAGAACACACCCTCACACCATGCACAAAAATAGACTCAAAATTACTTCAGTTCAGTTCAGTTCAGTCGCTCAGTCATGTTCGACTCTTTGCGACCCCATGAATTGCAGCATGCCAGGCCTCCCTGTCCATCACCAACTCCCGGAGTTGACCCAAACTCATGTGCATCAAGTCAGTGATGCCATCCAGCCATCTCATCCTCTGTCGTCCCCTTCTCCTCCTGCCCGGAATCCCTCCCAGCATCAGGGTCTTTTCCAATGAGTCAGCTCTTCACATGAGGTGGCCAAAATATTGGAGTTTCAGCCTCAGCATCAGTCTTTCCAATGAACACCCAGGACTGATCTCCTTTAGGATGGACTGGTTGGATCTCCTTGCAAAATGGCTTAAAGACTTAAATATTAGACATGACACAGTAAAACTCCTGGAAGAGAACATAGGCAAAACATTCTGACGAGCAATAATAACTAAGAATTTTCTCAGAATTAATAAATGACGTGAACCCTCAGACTTAAAAAGAATAATGAATCAGGATGAATACAAAGCATCTCACACCCATGTACTGTGTGGCATAATTGCAGAACACAAAAAAACAAACAGCAGATTTTTATAGCAATCACAGGGATAAAAAAAGAATATCTAAAAAGGAGCAACACAGACTGGGAGGTAACTCTGTAGCAACAAAGATGGAGAGAAGACAGAGTAAAGTTCTGGGGAGAAACAACTGTCAGTTTCTGATAGTAAATTTGTCTTCCAAAATGTGGGGAAAATAAGGACATTTTTAGACAAACAAGGTTTACAAACTCTCATTAAAGAAACTTCCACATGACAAAAATGAGAAAAAAAAAAAATCTCAGAAAGGTCTGATGTGAAAGAGGGAATGTTGTACCTGGAAATGGATGTGATGTAAATGTAAGTGGTTAGCATTTATTAAGAAGGAGGGAAGAACCCCAGTAAAACAGTGGCAGAGGGCAGTCAAAAAGAAATAAGGACATGGACCTTGCCTTTGAATAGCTTATGGGTTAGTTGAGACCTTAAGAACATCTCTAAGAAGCACTGAAATGATAAAGACTCTTTTTTTTTTTTTTTGAAAAAAGGAGATCCTATGATATTATTATTAATACTGTGACATCTGTTCAGTAAACTGAAAAGTCCTAATATCTAATCAAAGCAGATAATCATCTCTCCTGGAATCTCTGAAATCTGGCCTTTTTCTCTTCCATGGGCTGAATGGAAGGTCATAGGATGACCCTTTGTCAACAATAGCCGGGTTTAAGGCTAAAACATCATCATTCATTCCTAGGAGTTAAGCACACTGTACTCCAGGAAATAGCATGCTTAGCAGTTCAGAGGTGCACCTGGTGTTTGGCAGAGTGGGCATGGGTATCATTTTTTAAATCTCAAATCTTACGCTCTTTGCTATCGTTCAAAAGATTTGGGACATGCCAGCTGTCCACAGCTGCTGCTTATCTTTTTTCCCTTCTATTGTTTGTCTTCTATATATTGATTTATGAAAAATTATCTATTAGAGATGTAAGCATTTTATCTGTCATAAGTGTTGCAAATATTTTCTTTGAGCTGTAGATTTCTTTGTACTTGGTTACGCTGTCTTTTAACACATAGAAGATTTTTGCTTTGCTGTAAAGTCAAATCTGTGACTATTCCCTTTGTCTCACGGGCTTGACTTCATACTTAGGAAGACCGTTCGTCCTCAAGATGATAATGATAATATTATATATTTACCTCTGACACTTTGATAGTTTTAATTTTAATGTTTAGATCTTAAATCCATATGAAATTTGCTTTGATATGTGATTTGAGGTAGAAGGGTCACCTTTTTACTTCTCCACATAAGTTGCCTGTTGTCTCAGCACCACTGATGGATACTACATTATTTCCCATGGACTTGAAATGCCACCTGTCTTAGATCATTGAGTTTTCAAAATGTACAGAATTCTGTGTCTGACTCCCTTTGTTCCATTGATCCACTTACCTGGGCCAGACCAAACTGTTTTATTTACTGTAGTTTTATAATAGTGTTGATAGAAATAGAGATATCAAGCATTTCCTCATTATTATTTAAAAAAAAATTTTTCATGGATAGTCTTAAGTCATTTTCTCCTTCTGTTGAATTATTACAACTTGTCAAATTTGGGGGGGGGGAAGCTCATGGGATTTAAATTTTAATTGCCCCAGATTTGGAGATTAATTTGAAAAGAACTGACATCCTTACAATATGTGCTATGCTATGTCCAACTCTTTGTGACCATGTAGACTGTAGCCTGCCAGGATTTTCTGTCCATGGGATTCTCCAGGCAAGAATACTGGAGTGGGTTGCCATATCCTTCTCCAGGAGATCTTCTCCACCTAGGGATCAAACTGGTGTCTCTTAAGTCTCCTGCATTGGCAGGCAGGTTCTTTTACCACTAGCACCACCTGGGAAGCCCCTTACAATATAGGATCATTTAGTCAAGAACAAAAAATGGTATTACCTCATTTATTCAGGAATTGAGTTTGTGTGTGTGTATGTGTGTGCACACACATGTGTTTCTGTGCAAATCCCCATGTGTGTGCTTAATTGCTGTCATGTCTGACTCTTTGCGACCTCATAGACTGTAGCCTGCCAGGCTCCTCTGTCCATGGGACTCTCCAGGCAAGAATACTGGAGTGGGTTGCCATGCCCTCCTCCAGGGGATCTTCCCAACCCAGAGATGGCTCGTCTGAGCCATCAGGGAAGCCCAAGAATTCTAGAGTTGATAGTCTGTCCCTTCTCCAGGGGAGCTTCCCGACCCAGGAATCAAACTGGGGTGGCCTTTATTACAGGCAGATTCTTTACCCGCTGAGCTATCAGGGAAGCCCAGCAGGCTCCTCTGTCCATGACCGTAGCCCTTTTTTGTATTGGTTCTGCACATTTCTGACTATTAACTTTGTGCATGGGTTTGTTCTTCTCTCAACTTCCTGCCAGCAACTACCTGTATAAGAATCAGCTGTGGAGAAGGAGATGGCAGCCCACTCCAGTGTTCTTGCCTGGAGAATCCCAGGGACGGAGGAGCCTGGTGGGCTGCCGTCTGTGGGGTCGCACAGAGTTGGACACGACTGAAGCGACTTAGCAGCAGCAGCAGCAGCATGATATTTGAATGCCCTTTGATTATCTCACTATACTTGGTACCCAAACTCCATCATCTTGGCCCCAACACATTTGACCATCAACTGAGACAAGAGCTTTGTCTTGTAGAGTGTCTGCTTGAACCAGCCAGAGCCTCTCTCTTAGGGGTGTTGTTTTTGAGATACAGTAATAGAATCAGCATAGGCTTCCCTGATGGCTCAGATGGTAAAAGAATCTGCTTGCAATGCAGAAGACCCAGGCTCGATCCTTGGGTCAGGAAGGTCCCCTAGAGGAGGGCATGGAAGCCCACTCCAGTATTCTTCCTGGGGAATTTCATGGACAGAGGAGCCTGGCAGGCTACAGTCCATGGGGTTGCAGAGTCAGACACGACTGAGTGACTACCCCAACACACAGCAATAGAATCAGCAGAGGCAGTGGAGTCAAGAGGCTGAAAAAGAGAACGTAGTGAGTAAAGCCAAAAGGCAGGTGATTTTACTTCATCCCTCTCTGGTCCTGATTGCTTCACAGAGGGAGCTACCTGAAACACCAATGACCTTGTTCTTTCCCTCTTAAAAACCTTCTAGCAGCCCTGCAGGGCCATGGGGTCAACTAAATAAAGAACAGGCTCCTCGATTTGAGAGTCTAGGCCATGATTTGGCCCCTGCCTGTGTCCCTGGCTTTTTTTCTCTCCATAGAGGTCCCATTTTAATATCGTCCTTAGAGCCACAGGAGGCTTCCACCATGGGTGGGCCACATCCCGTCAGTTGATCCAAAATGGCCTTTTACTCCAAAAGGCCGAGTAATAGAGAATTCCTTCTGCCTGGCTGCCTTCAAGATGGCTCCTCAGCTTTTTCCTGCCTTCACACTCTATATTGATTGTGGAACTAAGTGGGTTTTGATCTTTCTTTAAATCCTGACCAAGAAATCTTCAGTTGCTTTCATATTTCCAGGAATCGTTCATATTTCCAAAAACCCAGCATATATTTCAGTGAAAGAGTAAAATAGCTGGTTTTTCTGCCACTGAGGAGTAGCTTAATGTTCTTGGGGAATTTGTGACTAATTAATTTCATTTGAATAATCAGCACTTATAATTATGTTAAACAGCTACTGCTTAAGCATTTTGATTTGCTTCTTAAGTAATCTTACCAGAACCTGTACAAAATTTTCAGCTTTAATATTGATCACCTGTTCTTTTTTTTAAAAAAAAAATATTTATTTATATTTGCATTAGGTCCTTGCGCTGGGGCTTTCTCTAGTTTCAGCAAGTGGTCTCAGTAGTAAGCTCGCAGCTTAGTGCTCTGTGGCACGTGGAATCTTCCTGGACCAGGGATAAAGCCCGTGTCTCCTGCATTGGCAGGCAGATTCTTTTCCTCTGTACCACCAAAGAAGTCCCTTAACAACCTGTTACGTTCTTATTCAAATATGAGGGTTAGGACTACTAGAAATGTTATAAACATCAAAAGTTTTTAAATGAAAGTGTCCTGTTCAGTATGTTTCATTTGGATCATATATGGGCATGGTGTGAGGTGTAGACCTAATGTTATTTTTATCTAAATGGCTACATGGCACCATTCATTCAAAGTGTGTATGTGCCTCAAAAATTTGAGATATCAGTTTTATCATATTACTAATTTTCACGTGTCTTTAGGTCTGTTTCGGGGCTTTCTATTCTCATCCCCTGGTCATTGGTCAGTTTATATGCCAGTGCCGCACTGTGTTAATTATGCAGGCTGGTAGTGTGTCTTAATGTCTGATGGATCTAGTCCACCTGCGTAGGTTTTCTTTTTTAGTATCTTCCTGAATATTCTTGCATGTTTGTTTAGCCAAATGAACTTTAGTATCACTGTTTCCAGCTCTGTAAAATACAGACTTTTTGGTATTTTAATGGTACTACATTAAGTTTATCAGTGAGCTGCATCTTTATGATGCTGAGTCATCCTTTTAAGAATATGGGATGTTTTCCATTTGTCTAAGTCTACTTTTGTGCCTTTCCAGAATAATTTTTTTCTTGTTAGTTTTGCATATTTTTGGAGGTTTATGCCTACATATTTAATCTTCTTAGTTGCTCTGTAAGTTGGGGTTTCACTTCAGTTGTTTCTCTAGTTATTGTTTATGTGCAGGAAGGATGTTGACATCCATCGGTTAATTTTATATATGGCTGCTTTGCTGAATTTTTGTACTATTTGAGTCGGTTTTATCATTGACCATTTATTTTCTAGAACTTTCCAGTTACACTATTATATCAAGTAAAGATATAGCTTTTTTTTTTACCAAAGATATACATTTTTACCAAATCTTTTATCTCTAATTAATTTATCTTTTCAAATTGTGTCAGCTAATATTGCTAACATACTACCAAATCGAAGTAGAGGTAATAGATACTCTTGCCTTGCTCCTGGTTTGACTGGAAATTCAAACCAGGAAATCTAGGATTTCCACATTAAGTAAAACAATAGCGTTAGAACAAAATTTTTTAATCATGTTTACCAGATCAAATTTACCTTGTCAATTCCTATTTTCTTGAATGCCGTTAATAATAATTGGTATTGAATTTTTGTCAAAGACTTCATTCAGCATCAGTGGAGATAATTATCTATCAATATTGATTTCCTTATATTGAAATGACCTTAAATTAATAGAATAAATCTCAACTGCTCATGGTGTATTATTTTCTTAGTGTGGTATTGGATTGCACTTGATGATATTTTTTTCAGTCCTTTTGTATCCATATTCTTGAGTGACGCTTGATGGTCAGCAAGTATTTTTTTCTACTTTCTTTGGAGTCTTGTCAGATTTAGATATCAAAATACTCAGTTTGCTAAAGGAATTAGGA
This sequence comes from Capricornis sumatraensis, assembly GCF_032405125.1. NCBI lineage: Eukaryota > Metazoa > Chordata > Mammalia > Artiodactyla > Bovidae > Capricornis > Capricornis sumatraensis. The sequence goes on along the minus strand of NC_091080.1, from coordinate 40,811,730 downwards.
TATTTTCCTTGATTTTTGTATCCGTATTTTCAACTAGTTTTCTATTTACTGCTATAACAAATCGCCACAAATTTAGTGCTTTAAAACAACAAAAATTTGTTACCTATTTGTTGTAGAAGTCAGAAGTCCAGGGTGGACCCCACTAAGTTAAGACTGAGATATCAGCAGGCAGCATTCATTTCTGGGGGTTCTAAAGGAAGCTCCTCTTCCTTCCTGTACCAGCTGCTAGAGGCCACCTGGAATACTCGCTTTATGGTCCCCTTCCATCTGCAAAGCCAGCAGTGGTGTTTCTCTTACCACGTTTCTCTGAAATTGCCTCTCCTGACCCCTCCCCCACATTTAGAGATGCCAGTGATTACTTTGGGCCCCCTGGATAATCCAGGATAATCTCCCTATTTTAAGGTCAGCTCATTAGCAACCTTAATTCCTTCTTGCTGTGCAGCATAATATAGTCAAAAGTTCTAGAGACTCTGACAGTAGACATCTCTCTGGGGAAGGAAGGCATTATTCTGCCTGCCACAGTCTTCAGTGCTTCTAGAGCAATTTGTAGAACACTGCAACTGTCAGATCTTTGAAGGCTTGATAGAAGATGATGGTGAAAATATCTGGGCCTGGTGTTTTTGTGGGTGTGGCAATTCTTTAATAACTGTTGCTGTAACCTCTGTGGAAATTTGCTCTGTGTAAACTTTCTCCAACGGGCTCAATTTTGGTAATCTATATTTCTTTAGAATATTATCTGTATAATAAAGGATTTCAAATTTATTTGTATAGAGGCTGTTAACAATTTTTGATTATTTTTTCTGTTTTCTTCTTGTCATTTCTTATTTTATTTGTGTGTTCTCTCTTTTTCCTTGCTCAGGTTAGCTAGTGGTATGCTATTTTGTTAACTTCTTGCAGCTAAATCTACTGGTTTCCTGTTCTCCACTTCATTAATTTCTACTTTTGTCTCTACTCTTTCATTCCTAGTGCCTTTTCTTGGTTTGCTTTGTTCCCATTTTCCAGGTTTTTTTTCAGCTAGGTATAGAAGCCATTGATTTACATGCTTTCATTTTTCACTTATGAAAGCATTCCCTGCTATCAATTGTGCTCTCAGAACTGCTTTAAATATATCCCATATTTGGGGGATTTTGCAGTTTTCAGTGGTTTTTAAAACTTTTTAAAATTTCAGCTTGTGGTTTCTCTTTCATCCAAGAGGTATTTAATAGGAGGCTTTCAAAAATTTTCAATAGATGACCTTTTTGTTTTTAGTGTTGGTTAATGATTTTATTTTCATTTTATTGGTTAATAATCTCTACTTTCATTGCATTGTGATCAGAATGTTGTTTGTCTTATTTCTAATTCTTGGAACTTACTGATGTTTCTTTATGATGAGTTTTTATGAACAGTTTAAAGGCTCTTGAGGAAAAGATATATTTGCTTACATTATCAAAATACAAAGTTCAGTATATATCCATAAAACCTACCTAACTGATTCTGCTCTGCTCTGCTTGTTTGTCCACTTGACCTGTCTTGAACTAAGAGTGATAAATCTGCTTCATGAAGTTGGTTACTATGTTATTCTAAGTATAGATATTCATAAGTGTTTTATCTTTATTATAAATTTGGCTTTGGGCATTAAAAAGTACCACTCTTTGTTAATTTTAGGCTTGAATTCTTATTTGTGGACTATCAAGATTGCTACTCCAGCTTTCATGGTGTTTTCATTTTCCTAGAATACCTTCATCCATCCATTTTATATTTTATCTTGCTGAATCATTTTGTTTTATAGATCTCATGAATATAGCGTATAGTTGGGTCTTACCTTGTGAGCTGAATTGAGGATCTTTTTCTTATCATTGGTGAAATTAGCCCACCACCCTCATTGAGACAGCTGATATGCTTGGTCTCAATTCAATCATAATGTTTTACAGTTGTATCCGTTAGGTTCTATTTGCTGTGTTTATTTTCCGAAAGCTGTTTGATCCTTGTTCAATCATTTAAAAGAATAGAATTAAGGAACATTTCATTTTTATTTTAGTGGTTGCCTTTGTACTTTCATCAGGGTCTTATCATCTGTGGAGAAAGAGAGAGAGGAAAGTGGAAAGGTGGTTGTGAGAGTCCACTTTCTCCCATGCTTGTGTAGTAAAGACAACAACGGACAGTGGCCCCTTTAACATCTTGTACTTCTTCAGAGCTCTAAATCGAAAGAAGAGTCCAGGTGGATGTCAGAGCGATTCCTCTGACTTTGTTTGACGTTATCTGTGCAGATGGACCCAAGTATTAGTGTTCTGCAGGGGTCTTCAGCCCCCAACCCCACAAATGTTAGAGGAACAGGTCTCTATGCCCTGAAGTTCTTCAACTTTAACTGGGGTGAGTCCGCTCAATCTTTTTTTTTTTAATATTTATTTTTATTTATTTTATTTGGCTGCACTGGCTCTTAGTTGCTACATGCTGGATCTTCAGTTGCAACATATGGGATTTAGTTCCCTGACCAGGGATCGAACCTGGGCCCCCTGCATTGGGAGTATGGAGTGTTAGCAGCTGGACCACCAGGGAAGTCCCTGAGTCTGCTCAGTCTTTCGTGTATTTCTTCAACATGTCCTGGTACTTACTGTGAGTCTGGTGCTGTGCTAAGTGATAAGGCTCTCATGGAGCTGGTAACCTTGTTTGGGAAGATAGACAGGTCAGAGAATTGTTTCACTGCCAGGGTGAGAAGGGCTACAAGGGAGGAGTAGAGGTTTCTGGGAGAACTTAGCCTGGTTGAAGCCCTGGGGGCTTGTCTTAGCAAAAGTAAGAAGCCATATGCTGAGATCAGTAACACATCCCTCCCATTCCTGCAGTGACCCTGGTCTGCTCTTGGTGAGGCTGCTGCTTCACCACGGTATGGTAAGAAGGGTTAGAGCACTGCAGCAGACACCTATGCTAAGTCAGTCGTGTCCGACTCTGTGCCTCCCCATAGACGGCAGCCCACCAGGCTCCCCCGTCCCTGGGATTCTCCAGGCAAGAACACTGGAGTGGGTTGCCATTTCCTTCTCCAATGCATGAAAGTGAAAAGTGAAAGTGAAAGTGAAGTCGCTCAGTCATGTCTGACTCTTAGTGATCCCGTGGACTGCAGCCTACCAGGCTCCTCCGTCCATGGGAGTTTCCAGCCAAGAGTACAGGAGTGGGGTGCCACTGCCTTCTCCCTGTTTATCTAGCTAGTAAAGATCATGTTGAATTTCATTCCTCTTACAAGAATAGTCAGCTCTTCTGAATATAATGCAGAAACCCAGTAAGGACCTCGCTCCTGTAGTCATCCTAATCACTGACTTAAATAGACAAAAAAAAAAAATAGAGGTACTATCAAAGACTAACAGATGAAAAACAAAAAAGGTTGTCATACCTAAGTAGCAGCCTTCCTACTCTGCTGTTACAGAAAGGTGACATTTTTATAGTTCTCTTTTGACAAGCATCTAAAAACAGAATAGCATATATGTCATTTGTTTCTTTTATTTTATATACCCTTAATATTCTAGATCCTGGTTATTACATCAGAGGTGTTTCAGAGCATCTATTGTCTGTATGCAAATAATCCTAACCATCAACTATTTCCAGTTTAAAGAATTCTGGTTTGTATTTTCCCTTTCCAGCCTGTTCTCACCACATTGAAATTTCTAGATGGATTGTATTTGGTAAAAACTACGCGTATTTTCCTGGCGGCTCCGTTTATAAAATCCAGCTCAGGAGCTCACATTTTCGATGCATGGAAAAAGGAGGAGCAGGGACAGTGGAAGCAAAATAAACAGATGGTTGCCTTGACGATCTGTAAGAGGCTCTTTCATGATCGTATTTCATGGTTTTCTTTTGAAATACACAGTGAGATAGACATACAGTTTTTATCTCGTTGACTTCCTGCCAGAGGCCCCATGGCTGAGAAAACACCTCTGCCAAGAAGCCACCATCACTGAGTCCACTCTGGCGAGGTCCTTCCCACATCACTTGAGGAGATGGTCACGGGGCCCTCATCCCAAGGCTGGTGGCTGGTGCCATGGGTGTGGACGAGAGTGAGGCTCAGCAAGGAGGCACGGTATTTGGGGGAAGACAAATGTAAACAATGATGATTGCATGGGACAGAATGTCATGAAGTCACAGAGGAGAAAATTCACTCCAGCAGGAGGGTCAGGCAGAGGAGGTGAAGTGGTGGGACTGGGCAGGTGGGTTTGAGCACTGGGAGCCTTGGGTCTGACAGGTGGTTGGGGTGAGGGGTGGGTAAGGAGTTCCAAGGTCCAGGAAGACAGAGAAACAGGAATAATAAAGTTGAATATGTTAACAATGACTTAGCCTTTGGTCTCTACTATGTCAATTTAAAGTTATTTGTACGTAAGTTTCTGAATGTTCCTTGAAAAAAAATAAAGTACAGTAGAGGCTTTTGATCCAAGTTCTGAAAATGTGGGGCAACTTCATAAATGTGTTTGAAAAACAAATGAAATCTCGGGCTTCCCTGATACCTCAGTGGGTAAAGAATCCGCCTGCAGTGCAGAAGACACAGGACACATGGGTTCGATCCCTGCGTCAGGAAGATCACCTGGAGAAGGGCATGGCAACCCACTCCGGTATTCTTGCCTGCAAAAATCCCATGGACAGAGGAGCCTGACAAGCTATATAGTCCATGGGGTTGCAAAGAGTCAGACACGACTGAGCACACACATACCCATATCCCTTATCCAGATTATAACACAAACTTCTAATTGTGTAAGCCTTACAGAGAAAAGCCTAGTGGTAAAGACATGGCTTTGGAGTCAGATCTGCGTTCAAGACCCTGCTTCGTCATTTCGCAGCCTTAGGTACACTTGACTGGATGTACAGTCTCTGAGCGTCATTTTCTCATCTGCAAAATGAAGACAATAGTGGGGCTTGTTTCACATTGCCTTCACATTGCCCTGTTACATGAGCTGTTTGCATGCAAGCACGGTGCCTGGCATCTGCTAATGATCAGTTAATGTTCGTCATTAGTTATTGCTGTAAAACATCGAGTGTTTGTGAGGTTTTCTCTAAAGAGGTATCCCGGTAGACCTTTCTGTAACCTTTCTAAATGTTTGTTCCTTACTCCCGTGCAAAAATCCCAGGGATAAAAACCATCTCAAGCTTTTTTATATTTAAAAAAAATGATAGGATCTACAATTTTAATTTTATGTATTTATTTTTGGCTGTGCCGGGTCTTCGTTGCTGTCTGGGCTTTTTCTCTGCGGTGAGCGGGGCCCACTCTCTAGCTATGGCCCTCGGGCTTCTTACTGGGGTGGCTTCTCTTATTGTGGAGCACAGGCTCTGGGGTGTGTAGGCTCAGTAGCTGCGGCTCCCGGGGTCTAGAGCACAGATTCAGTAGTTGTGGTACAGGCTTAGTTGCTCTGAGGCATGCGGGATCTTCCCGGATCAGGGATCGAACCCGTGTCTCCAGCATTGGCAGATGGATTCTTTACCACTGAGCCACCAAGAAAGTCCTCAAACTTTTTTAAATATTAGTAATCAAAATGTCCCAGATTTCTGCAACATCAGCCTGCGAGGTCACAGCTTCCTGTTGTGCCACATTACGGTAGTCTAACCCCTCATTCTGTATGCCTTCAAGGAATTCAACCTCTTTTTCAGATATCCATGCACTAGGGGAACTCTAGAAAATTCTTATGTCAGCCTTTGGCTTGGCCATGCTGTATAGTCCAGTTTATCTCCTCCAAAGTGAGTTTCACTGAGCATTTTTTTGCATATAAAGGCCCCGAGAGAAGGAGTTGTCACTGTGTCATCCTGTCCTAGGACCCCATCCTAGGACCCCAACACCAGATTGTGACATGTAATTCCCATCCCCAGCTAGAAGGAACCAGGGCGCCTGAGGGGAGGGATGGCCGGTCCCAGGTCTGTAGCAGGAAATCGCTAAGATTTTTAGATGAGCCTAGGAGAAGGCAATGGCACCCCACTCCAGTACTTTTGCCTGGGAAATCCCATGGGTGGAGGAGCCTGGTAGGCTGCAGTCCATGGGGTCACTAAGAGTCGGACATGACTGAGCGACTTCCCCTTCTCTTTTCCCTTTCATGCACTGGAGAAGGAAATGGCAACCCACTCCAGTGTTCTTGCCTGGAGAATCCCAGGGACGGGGGAGCCTGGTGGGCTGCTGTCTGTGGGGTCGCACAGAGTCGGACACGACTGGAGCGACTTAGCAGCAGCAGCAGGATGCAGAACTGTGTCAGAAAGCGGAGAAGGGGGACAAATGAGTTGTGTCCAAAGGACACAGGGGCCAATAAGAAGGTGCTCCCATTGGTCAGAGATGAGCATCAACTGAGCATCTAAAAAGGATACTCGATTAAAACACATTGTGTATGTTAACATAAAAATAGGAGTTTATCATGATGCTTTAAAAAAGTGAGAGAAAGCAAATAACCTCATTGGGTACCATTAGGACCCCAAGTCTTCATTCAGAAAATTGGCACTTTTGTGAGCATTTATCCAGTCTTTCCTGGACAACCTGTATTGCTGGGAATTGAAATCACCCTGGTTGATGAAAAAAAAAATCTTCTCTTATAGAAAAATTCTACCTAATAAATACAAAAGGGTGGTTGAATCACAACATCATGTTGTAACGCCCAGTGAAATCACTGATTCCAGTAATAATCAGTAACAAATGGGACTATCAGATGAGCCAGTGGTGGGACACTGTGATGGAGGAGATGAAGCCATCACGTCTATACTGTAGCATCACCAAAGGTGGAACTCCCTGTGTGCTTCCCGATGGGATACAGGATGATGCCCACGAGGTCACGTCTGAGGTATTGTTGCCCGGAATCTCACTCAGTCTCACAAACTAAATTTTATTGACAGGGTTGTAGAAACAAAGAAAATGACATTGCAAGGAAGCACACTGGCAAGTCCAGCATGTGGGACAGTCTATGAGCCAAGCAACCCAGTTTCTGAACAAATCAATGGCAGGGTAGGGTGGGGGGAGAAAGGAAGGGGAGGGGAAGGCACGGCTGTCAGTACCAGAGGCGAAGAGATTTAACACCTAATACAACATGCAGACCTAGTTTGAGCCTGATTCAAGAAAACCAGCTGTAAAAGAACTTTGCTTCAGAAACCAGGAAAATGTTGTAGGAGACTCGGCATTGGATGACAAAGAAATATTGTCCATTTTGTTCGGGATTTTAACAGCATTGTGGTTTGTAAAAATGCTCAGAATTTTCAGCAATGCATACTAAAGTATGTAGGGCTTGGCTTTAAAGTTCCTTAACCAAAAAGAAAGAAAGGAAAGGGACAAGTGAAAATAAAGTTTTAAATTTTGATACATTTTGACTGAATCTGGGTGACAGATATATAAAAACATTTTAAAAAGGGATCGATAAACCAATGTGCCAAAATCTTGGTAACTGTTGAACCTGGAAATGGATAGAGGAAAGTTCTTTGTATTTATCCCTCTGTTTTTGAGTATGTTTACAAATTTTTTTAACTTCTAAAAAAAATAAACATGGTGTAACTCTAGGACACTGGTATGTTTCTCAAAAGCTGGGTTATTTGCTCTGAGACCTCATCACATGTGCCATTTGAGCAAAGCCAGTCCCCGGCCCCTTGGCATCCTCTGTGCGCCAAGAAGAGAAGCTGAATCCATCTTTCTTTGGGGCAGCCTCCCCTCTCTTCCTTGTCTCCTATGGGCACTGCTGGAGTAAGCACCCTCAGACCTCACACAAGAATAAGCCATCATTTTCTAGGACAGTGTGATCTAAATCCTCATCTAGATGGAAACCATTTCCTCGGGTGCAGAAAGACAATTCTGCCTGAAGAAAGCCTTCTGCACATGGCTGTGGAGAGACAGTCAGCTTCTCGGAACCTCCTTGTCCTGCTTCTCTGCCCACAATAGAGGCTTTGCTCTGTCTTCACTTGATCAGATACCAATTGTGCAAGGACTGGCTACACCTCGGGGAATGCAGGCCACCACTTTTCTTATTTTTAATTTTGGTAAAATGCACATGACAGTTACCATTTTAATCTTTTAAGCGTACGGTTTAGTGGCATTTGGTACCGTCACATTATGGTATATCCAATCTCTAGAACTCTTTCCATCTCGGAAAACTGATACTCTGTCCCCATTCCCCCCTCCTCCAGCCCCTGGCAACCACCATTCTACTTTTTATCTCTATGAATTTGACAACTCTGGCTACCTCGTATAAGTGGAATCATACAGCATCTGCCTTTTTTGACTGACTTCTTTCACTCTGTCCATGGGATTCTCCAGGCAAGAATACTGGAGTGGGTTGCCATGCCCTTCTCCAGGGGATCTTCCCGACCCAGGGATTGAACATGTGTCTCTTATGTCTGGAGAAGGCGATGGCACCCCACTCCAGTACTCTTGCCTGAAAAATCCCATGGACAGAGGACCCTGGCAGGCTGTGGTCCATGGGGTCGCGAAGAGTCGGACATGAATGAGCAACTTCCCTTTCACTTTTCACTTGCATGCATTGGAGAAGGAAATGAGAATCCCAGAGACGGGGGAGCCTGGTGGGCTGCCGTCTGTAGGGTCACACAGAGTCGGACACAACTGAAGTGACTTAGCAGCAGCTCTGATGTCTCCTGCATTTGCAGGCAGGTTCTTTACCACTAGCGCCACGTGGGAAGCCCAAGCCTGTGTGAGAGGGCAGCAGCTCTGTACCTCCTGACATCCCAGAGCCAGGCAGTGGTCACTGCCTTCTCCTGATACACTTTGTCTGAAAACAAAGGAATAGATGCTGGCAAGATGGTGAACAGTGGAAATTCCATCCCTCACTCCTATTCCATTCCCCAGGCACCAACTGCTGTTGGATGAATGGCATTTTTTCCAGTGGCTTTACTGTACTTCATTGTAGACATATATTGTACAAATGCATATGTGTGTGTAGTTTTGCTTTGTAGTTAATAAAAGTATTACCTCATGCAGCAGTGTGTCACAGTTCCATACGATGGCTAGGTGCTGGATATCCTCTGCATATACTCTTGTATATTTGTTGTTCAGTCACTTGGTTGTGTCTGACTCTTTGCAACCCCTTGAACTGCAGCATGCCAGGCCTCCTCTCTCTTTTACTATCTTCCAGAGTTTGGTCAAACTCATGTCCATTGAGTCAGTGAAGCTATCTAACCGTCTTATCCTCTGCTGCGGCCTTCTCCTTTGGCCTTCAGTCTTTCTTAGCATCAGGGTCTTTTCCAGTGAGTCAGCTCTTTTCATCAGGTGGTCAAAGTGTTAGAGCTTCAGCATCAGTCCTTCCAGTGAATATTCAGGGTTGCTTTCCTTTAAGATCGACTGGTCTGATCTCCTTGCTGACCAAGGGACTCTCAGGAGTCTACTCCAACTTATATATGTGAGTGTCATTGTTGAATAGAAGGCAGTCTGTTCGGTCAAAGTGTATATACATTTAAAATCTTAATATAAACAGCCAAAAGAATTACGTCAGTTTACTTGTTAGTGTTAAAGATTTGAACTTACTCTTTCAAGTTTAGGGCAAACATTCTCGTCTGTTATTTAATCACTGGATATCCTTGATCTCTCTACAAGCAAATCTGAATAGCCTGTGCTACTTAGTTAAAATCTCCTTGGAAAATCTCAAGTTAGTAAAATTGTCTAATTTTAACTCTTTTCTGCTTCCTGTCTTAAGCAGATTTGATGGGCAAAAATGTAATTGTATATTTCTGCAGATGGTAAATTTCAGGATTGGTCCTTTTAGGCATCAGGAAGTCTAAAGTTAATTTTATAAATATATGAATCTCTTACTTTAAGGATTACACAAACATATTTTTAAAATATCATGTCTCTTTTGAAATTTAAAAAAAATACTTCACTTCCATCCCCTTCCCTTTTTGATTTTCAGCTGCTTGAAAAATTGTGGATTGCCCTTGCGGATTGCCCAGAAAGAGCAAGTCCTCTAAGACTTTTATGCTGATATGCCCAGGAAATGTGTCTGCACCACACCCCAATTTTAATTACTTAAGCCACTTGAACAGTTTGTGACTGTCAGCCCAGACAAGTGATTTCACAATTATATTTCAAATATAAAGATTTCCTCCAATGAGGCAGAAACTGTTCTTGGCACACACATTTGAAAGGGAGCGATGGGGTGGTTCCTGGCCAGGCAACAATGCCCTGAGAGGAGGGTTGCGGGGAGGAAAGGCCATCTACATCGCGTTGAAAAATATTTTTAATTCTCAGGGAACACAGAAAGCCAGTATTGGAGCAGAGCCGCGTCTCTGCCAGCCCTCTGCGCCGTCCTCAGCCCGGAGCATCCCTGGACGCCCGGCTCTTTTGTGTTTGCTGCGTCCTCTCCAGGCGTGTCTGCGTCGTACGGGGGAAGGTGGGGGTGGCGTACCGGAGATCCCCTCCCAGAGGAGGGAGGCTTCGGTACCTGCTTGTTATGCGTCTATTGACTCGCCTCACGGGGAGGGCTCCAGTGGCAAAGTGACCCTCCCCTCCGCCTGTCCCCTCCCTCCCTGCTCCCGCCCTCAGCCTCCCCGCAGCAGGAACCTAACGCGGCCGCCCTGCGCTCCTCCTCCTGCTCTCCTTCCTCGGGCTCCCGGATTCCTGAAGTTATTAGGAGAAATAAGGGGACCACATGGAAGTTGTGACAGCTCCCAGCGGCGCTCCCCTCTCTCCTGAGCCATCACCTCGCCTTAGGGATTACCCGCTGACACGCTGAATGAAGGGGGTCCCCCTGCCAGCCAGCCTGCCGGGATGGGCCACTGCTGCTGCAAGCCTTATAACTGCCTTCAGTGCCTGGACAAGACGGTACTTTGCCTCCCACGCCCGCCCCTCCCCTCTCCTTCCAAAGAGCCAGCCGCCTCTGTCTCTGTCCGCCCCGCCATGGCATGTGTGTGTGCACTTGTCTTGTGAGTGGAACAGGATATACTGCCCTGGCTGGCAGTATACTTGCCCCTGCTGAGTCGGGAGCCGTGTTACTCTGCAGTGTCTTACATAATTGTCTTTCTGCAGCCTCCGATGTAACTGTTGCATTCTCCTGAAATGTTGAGGGCTCTGCTCCAACATCATGAAATCCAAACTGCCAAGAAATCCTTGGAATATTCTGACTGCTTTTTAACGTACCTGCGAGAGCTGAGACATTCCAGGTGCGGGGGGGAGGGGGAATTTAGATGAGCTAGACATGTTTCTCTTGGCCAACCGCTAACTTTGAAAGTTTGCCACGCTCTGTGACAAACAGCGTCCATCCTTGTAATTTCTGTGCTTAAGGTCAGAGATGCAAGCCTCCCCCCAACCATCCCCAGTCCAGTTCTGCTCTCTGTACGTGTCTGCATCACGTAGGGATGCAGAACACAGAGGTGAAGCCTTAAGGAGCCAGAAGGTCTGAGGGTGTGTTCCAGTTTTCACTGGAAGGGAAATTCACAGCCGGGGAACGGAGACCAGAGTGTGAGCAAGCACCGGGTGACAGTTCCAACACAAAGCCTTTCTTTGCTATTGACTGCGAGCTTGCAGAGGGATCAGGAGATGCTTTTAATTTCTCGACTAGAAATGTGCTGGCAAGAACTCTTGCCTCTGTGATATCTTTTATTATCACACATGTTTGGCTTTCTCAAAGATGCATGAAATGGAATTTAGCGACAGGATGAAATTACCTCCTTTCTTCTTATGGGCGTCAGTTATATAGGTTGAGGTCTAGTATATGACCAAGTGAAGAGAAATAAACGACTTAATATAAAACTCATTAGAAGGAGGTCACTTGGGAAAAATTGGTTACTAGTTCTGTGGGTGAACTCTGACCCAAAGTAGAGTTATACACCACCTAGGAAAATTAAACTGATACATTAAAAGTCACCCGTTCCTTCTTTTCCAGTAGAAATGACTATCTCAGTGGAATTGGTTTTTGCCACCATGACTGAGTTAAAACATTTATGTACACATTTATGTGCTTTAGACGAATAGAAATATTCTGCATTTATACTCAGTTTTCTGCATTTCAGTCCAACATTGAAGTGATTAGGCCCTTTTTTCAAGAGAAACGGTCACCAAGTGGTTTTGAAGAAAGCCTTGTAACAGTGATAATTATAGAAGGGAAGGATCTGCTACATGCACAGAAGTATTATAATGTTCATTTTTCTAAGCTCTGATATAAAAGTTTTAGAAATAAAAGCTGGTTACCTCATGAGAAGAGTTGACTCATTGGAAAAGACCCTGATGCTGGGAGGGATTGGGGGCAGGAGGAGAAGGGGACGACAGAGGATGAGATGGCTGGATGGCATCACTGACTCGATGCACATGAGTTTTGGTAAACTCCGGGAGTTGGTGATGGACAGGGAGGCCTGGCGTGCTGCGATTCATGGGGTCGCAAAGAGTTGGACACAACTGAAATGAACTGAACTGAACTGAAAAGCCTTTTTCAAGAAAATATATTTTAAAGTGAATCTGTCCTCCTTTTTTGTTTCACATCAAGTCCTTGAAAAATATTATCCCTGTGTCAGTCTTTAAATTGGAGATTTTAAGAAAGATGATTAAAGGCTGTTTCTTCTCTTTAGCAGTGTGATGTTTAAGTGACTTTCAAATGATTTAGCTTTGAAACGTCACACTTAAGGCAAGTTATTCTTTCCTAATGAAAACTTAAAAATTTGCACAGCATTTTCAACTTTCTCCTTAAGCTTACAGTGACATTTCTTGATATATCTTTGCTATATTTTAGAATGATATGCCCATTGCAGGTTTTATAGATGTCATGTCCATAGGTGCTTATCTCAGGGATTAGGGCTTTCCATTCTTAATTAAAAGTTTTGTTTTATTTAGTTACCCACCTTTCAGCATAACTTCATAAATGGTATGCCGGAATTGTTAGTTTATTCAGTGGTTACCTGTGGGCCCAGGCATGATACTTCTAGGACTGTTATGTCCAATCTCAAACTCTGGAAATTAGTTTATTCTTTAAATTCCACCATAAAATTCTTTAGTCTGTTCATCAGCTCTGACAATCCCAGGATCAGCATGAGAGAGACCTGATAAAATGGTCGTTGAGTTGTTTCTAATTACTTCAGCCCATCTTCTTGTTTAGTCTCTAAGTCATGTCTGACTCTTGTGACCCTGTGGACTGTAGCCTGCCAGACTCCTCTGTCCGTGGGATTTCCCAGGCAAGAATGATGGAGTGAGTTGCCATGTCCTTCTCCTGGGGGTCAATGTGACCCAAGGATCGAACCTGTGTTTCCTGCATTGGCAGGTGGATTCTTTGCCACTAAGTCACGAGGAAAGCCCTTAGTCCATCGTAATAAGCCTTAAAAAAATGAAAGGAACACCCCCCACCCACCCATACGCTGTATAAATACAAAATAGAAAACTTTATTTTGTGAAGCAAAAATGCCTTTGACAGTTTGTTCCTAGGGCAGGTAAAGATGTTCTGAAACATCTTTAAACAATTAAAGAGACTTTTAGGTAATCAGTTTCAGAGGTGGGCTAAGAAATAGTAGTCTTAAGATGATTCTTTAACATTAATTTATTGGGAGGAAGTATGGAATTTTGCCTAGAGTATAAAATGCATGAAAAGTTTGTTAAATGAACAAATGATTTTTAAAGGTTGATCATGCCTAAGTATTTTAAGTTTAAAAACACGAGTAAAAGCATCAACAGTATTTCTTGCTGGTTTGCTCTGTGCCCAGTTATTTTGGCGACTAGCAAAGAATTGTTAAAAGGCACAGCCTGCCCTATAGAGTTTACCAGTTATTTGGTTGTATTTCCACCTTTTCCAGAGAAAATGCGAGTGGGGCAGGCAGCAGTAACACATACAGGGCAATAAAACCAGTAGAGCAAGACTGAAGTATCGTTAAGTGCAAGTTATGTGGTCCTCACCATTCCTGTTTCTGGAATCCAGTGAAAGGAGAAATCAGTGCTGGAATCAAAAGCAAGCTTTCTTGGAAGAAGTGGATCACGACTTGCATGTTGAGAAATGCGGTAGAGTTTTGAGAAGGATGGTAACTCTAAGCAAAGGGAACTGGAGTAAAGATGTTTTAACCCACATGGGTGAAAGGTGAGAGTCAATATTGGTACACACAAGCTCATAGGGAGTTTGGGGAATGTTTACCGGGCTGAAACCCAGGCTGATTTTTAACTTGAGTTAAGAAGAGATAGGGATCCATGTTGGGATTTGAGCAGGAAGCCAGTCTGTAGACAGACTCATTCCACAGGTATCTGGAAGGGAAAGTTATGACCTGTGAAGCCCCCTGGGATGCCCAGATGGACCCCCAGGAGTCCGTCCACCAGTGTACTCAGTGTGGTCCAGGCTGAAGCCAGCAACTCTGCACATACAGTCACCTCCCAGAGCTGGTCCTTCTTAGAAACGTTGAGTTACTAAGGGAAACCAACTAGATGTACAGCTAGAATGCCAGCCCATTTTTTAAAGATAAGAACTATAACTGACAAGCAAATGAATGATTACACGCCTGGTTAAACAGGTGATTTCTTTTTAGAGTCAAAGTCTAGCTTCATAAGAGGTAGTTGATGAGGATGGAGTCTGAGCCAACAAGTCACGTTACTTAGGCATCCAGCGCCCTCAGGTCCCATTACCCCCAGCCTGAGATTACGCGGGAGGCTGTGTGATGTGTGACTGTCACTGGCCCTGGTGACCGCCTCTTCCAGGCTGCCATAGCTTAGCTTCTTCTACTACATATACCCCTGCCCCAGCCCACCCCTCTCTTGCTGCTTCAGATACAGTCCTGTCCCTGTAGGGCTTACTTTGCATATCTCAAAGCCTCATGTGGGACTTCCCTGGTGGCTCAGAGGTTAAAGCATCTGCCTCTAATGTGGGAGACCTGGGTTCGAATGGCAACCCACTCCAGTATTCTTGCCTGGAGAATCCCATGGACGGAGGAGCCTGGTGGGCTACAGTCCATGGGGTTGCAAAGACACGACTGAGCGGCTTAACTTTCACTTTTTGCATATCTCTACCCCAATGTTTTCTGTGTTGATTGTCATCTCAGAGGCTAATCTAACTTAGCTTTTCTCTAAATTCTTGGGAGGGGTGTGAATTAGGGGAAGGCACCTCACTGCTTCTCCCAGCTATGCTCAGGTGATCGGACAGTAATAAATTTGGGAAGGTCATTAAAAGAAGATAGAATCCAGAAAGGCCAAGAGACTTCTTCCATGAGTCATAAATGGATGAAAAAAATCATGGTTCTGGCTAGTTTTCCTTCCCTCTGCTTGCTCTGGAATCCAGACATTTCCAGCCTTACTCCTCTGAGTTCACGTGCTTCTCCTTGGGGCCCCTGAGTCTTTGTCCCTCCTAACTGCTCCTTGGTAATCCAGATGTGGGCTGACACCCCCCTGTTAGCTGCACCCTCTTAGGTAAGCTAGAAGTTTCCCAGCTACTGATGCCCCAGCATGCATGCGTGCTCAGTCATGTCCGACTCTTTCTGACCCCATGGATTGTAGCCTGCCAGGCTCCTCTGTCCATGGAATTTCCCAGGCAAGAATACTAGAGTGCAGTGCCATGTCCTCCTCCAGGGGAACTTCCTGACCCAGGGATCAAATTAGCATCTCCTGTGTCTCCTGCACTGAGCCACCTGGGAAGCCCAACACCCCAGCATGCACAAGGGCAAAGGCTGGAATGATGCATCTTGAAATTTCATCTGATTTCTTGTGAAACCAGATACGGCCTTGCTCATTTTCCACACAAGTAGACACTGACATGTATTTAAAAATATTAAACGTGAATGATGCTTTCCCTTCGGCTGGTCTGTATTAAATTTCATTTCCAAGTAGAAAAGCAGACATTAGATACAGTGGCCTGTGCTAATTATATGTGAAGGAAATAGTACTTATTGATTAAGTCAAAGCATGGCATCAGTGCTCCCTTAAAGCCATAATAACGGAAATGAATAAAAGGTCAGTCCACTTTCAAAGGAACTTTCCACAGTGCTATATTATGGATCTGGCCCATCTTCACAATATTAATATTGAAAATGAATGCTGTATTCACCAAAGGCAGTATGAAAGCAACACTGAAGACTTAGCGTTTTCTGCTGACGTCACCTGGTGGCTGGTTTGCTTTGAAATATAAAAGAAAATATTTCCCTATTAAGACAAAATTTTACCATGTGGAATTAAACCCTCATGGATGAGAAGCAATATTGTTTTTTGGAAGAATAAAAAAAAATTCCTTTAAGCTCTTTGTAATTACATGTGTAGGTATATCACTTTGGGTTTTGAAAATTCACAGTAAAAAGGATCTGGATGTTTCCTCAAATACCAGAATGCTATAGGTTTTTAAAATTAAACTCCTTGTTAAGGCTCTTTTGTATAGCCTGGGGAAAAGGGGCCCAGCTCAGGTGATCAAATTTTCCTGATCTACACTGATTTCAGAGCAGGCTAAAAAGATAAGGAAGTTTAGCTGGGCATCTTTAAACTTGAATATATATGTATACATATATATATACATATACATACATGCATGTATATGATGACATCACCGACTCAATGGACATGAGTTTGAGCAAAGTCCAGGAGAGAGTGAAGGACAGGGAAGCCTGTCCATGGAATGCGTGCCCATAACTGAGTGACTGAACAACATATATATTTTAAATGTACATACATATGTCCTTTAAAAAAATATTAGGTGGGGAAGAGGAAGCTGACAAAAACACTCAGAACTACAGTGAATTTTATGAAGTTTTCATCAGCAGGCTTATAGCTGGTCAAGCATTCTTTCCAGGAGAGTTGCCGACCAGAGGCAGATTTGGCAAGAAGGGCCCATCTGATGGGGTGACAGGGATTCCCAGAAATAGCCCAAGTGCAATTTTGTGTCACTGGCCCTCCTGACCTTTGCCTGGGGCACTCCCTTCCTAGCCCCCTGCTTACCCATCCTCTGGTCTCAGGAAGCCCCCAGGCTGGCCCTGCCTAGTTGAGTTTTATTGTGTTGTTTTGTAATTACTTGTTTGTTTACTGACTCTTCGGGAGACTCCTCAGCTTCTTGAAAGCAGAAATATCCTGCCTGGCTTGTCTGCCTGCCAGCGGTGTATATGTGTGCTCTGTCGTGTCCAGCTCTTTGTGACCCCATGGACTGTAGCCCGCCAGGCTCCTCTGTCCATGGAATTCTCCAGGCAAGAAGACTGGAGTGAGTTGCCGTTTCCTTCTCCAAGGGATCTTCCCGACGCAGGGATCGAACCTAAGTCTCCTGCATCTCCTGCATTGACAGGAGGGTTCTTTAACCCTGAGCCATCAGGAGAGCATGCTACATAATAGGCACTCAGTAAATATGTGTCACGGAGAAGGCAATGGCAACCCACTCCAGTGCTCTTGCCTGGAGAATCCCAGGGACAGAGGAGCCTGGTGGGCTGCCGTCTATGGGGTCGCACAGAATCGGACACGACTGAAGCAACTTAGCAGCAAATATGTGTCATGTTGGATACATTTCCTGCTTCTGGATCAGTTGGGGTGAAAACTCCTCAGATTCACTCAACCTTTTATATGTCGATGATCATTCAAAACACATATATTCAATTGTAATAAAAACCAGGCTGTTCTGTGGGTTCCTAATGGGGGGAGGGGCTTAGGTGGCTGATGCCCAAGGGAGGGTCACATGGCTGATGCTAACTAACAAGAATGGGCTTTTTCACTTCCTGTCATCCCCAGTTTCACACGGGTGGCACTAGCCGCCTAAACAGACAGCCCTGGTTGAGCAGGCATGTTAGGATAAAAGAGTGTGGCAGGCTTGCTTGGGGCTTGGCCGCACATTCAGTTGCTTGGAGTTCACAGAGTGATGAGCAGGTTGTATACTTTGCCAGGCTTCTGTAACCAGGACAGATCGAGGGCAGTGTTCCCCAAGAGTTTGCAGCGCCATGGCTAAGGAGGAACTGGGCTTCCCTGTAGCAGACTGGTAGGGCGAGAGGTGGCGGGGAGCCTGAGATGTTCATGGTGGGGAGCCTCTGGGATTCTGTCTGTGGGTGCAGCGGGCCATGCCGGGGGCACAAGAGGACTCAGAGTGCCAAGGAGACATGCCAAATCACAGAGGCAGCTAAAAAGACACATTCCTGCCATGGGGCCAAGACGAAGGTTCTGCAAGCGTCCCCTTTCCAGTTAAGCCCATCCTGGAGTAAACGGTCGTTTTAGAGGAACAGCCTTCTTGAACTTGGCGATTTCTGGACTGTATCATTAGGATAGCTTGGATGCCTAATACTGAGCTCTATTTTTAGCCTGTTGGAGTGAAAGCAGGGGCTCATGTGCTTGGCACCAGTGAGGAATTTTCCACTCAGTCCCCATGTAGGGAAGCACTAATCTAACGCTGGCCCATCGAGGAGACCTTGCTCATATTTCAGCCATCCGCTGTGTCATCACACCGGATCTGGCTTAGGGTAGAAGATGGGGGAAGGAGGATGGTGTATGAGAGTCTTTCCAAGGGAACCTTCTGGGCGGTCTCACTCCTGATAACTCAGCAGAACTTCAGTTCATGCTGAGCTCTGCTGAGCCACGAAGGGTGAGGGTGACTCTACGAGGCAGGGAGTGGAGAGTGGAAATTCCCTCTAGGTTCTCATCCTGCCTGAGGAGCAGTGTCCCCGGAGTCCAAGCTGTTGACTCATTCCATCACGTCATTCTGCTTTGGCTCGAAGAAAACCAAGAGGAACTTAATTGATGCAGAGAATTCATAAATTAGAAGAGTTGATGTCATTTCAAAAACAGGCACTTAGGGAAGAAGGGCTGCAGCTAGACTGCTCTGGCCGGCCCCCTGGAGCAGAGCTGCGCCAGCGTCTTCAGCAGGGACATGTGGGGAGGCAGTTGGAAAGGGTCAGAGAAAGCTGACCAGGAAAAGCTAAACAGCTACCCTATCAGGAGTTACAGCCCCATGTAGGCTGGAATGGAAACGAACTGAAGTGCAACCCGCAAATCCACACCAAGGAAGGCAGGGGTGGGTGGAATGTGAATGTAGCCAGGGAATGCTTTCGGTGAAGCAGAGTCATCGGGTCTGGCAGTGCCTGTCCTCCAGTTAGATGTAGAAGGCTTGCTGGTACCTTGTGGTTGGATCCAAGCTGAGGATCAGTGCGATTTGGGTGTCAACACTGGGTCTTTATAAGTGTGGGCTGGAGGGAGAATCTTCTTGTGTTAGTGTTTGATGAAGAGTGTAGACCTTGGCTTGAACCTCCCGCTTCCCCACTTCCTGGGTAGTTGTGCATGTTACTTGGCTGATTTCCTAACCATGGAGCCTCAATTTTGTCCTCCAGAGTGGAAAAGAAACCATGGAGCCGGTTGACCATGTTTGGAGGAGTAAGTGAGCAAAAGGCTTACCCTGTGCTATGCCTGGTGTCTAGGAAGTGTTTGGTCAGTTCAGTTCAGTCACATAGTCATGTCCGGCTGTGACCCCATGGACTTCAGCACACCAGGCTTCCCTGTCCATCACCAACTCCCAGAGCTTGCTCAAACTCACGTCCATCGAGTTAGTGATGCCATCTAACCATCTCATCCTCTGTCATCCCCTTCTCCTGCCTTTGATCTTTCTCAGCATCAGAGTCTTTTCCAAGGAGTCAGTTCTTCCAATCAGGTGGCCAGAGTATTGGAGTTTTAGCTTCAGCATCAGTCCTCCCAGTGAACATTCAGGACTGATTTTCTTTAGGATTGACTGGTTTGATCTCCAGTGTTTGATCAAGGTCAGTGTTAATGTTGATGTAGTAATCAGCATGGGCTTTCCAGGTGGCTCAGTGGTAAAGAATCTGCCTGCCAATGCAGACGATGCAGGAGATGCAGGTTCCATCCCTGCATT
This sequence comes from Capricornis sumatraensis, assembly GCF_032405125.1. Classification (NCBI taxonomy): domain Eukaryota; kingdom Metazoa; phylum Chordata; class Mammalia; order Artiodactyla; family Bovidae; genus Capricornis; species Capricornis sumatraensis. The sequence continues at coordinate 40,792,042 of NC_091080.1, read as the reverse complement.
GGGAAGATCCCCTGGAGAAGGAAATGGCAACCCACTCGAGTATTCTTGCCTAGGAGATCCCATGGACAGAGGAGCCTGGCGGGCTACAGTCCATGGGTTCCAAAGAGTCAGACCCGAATGAGCAGACACACAATCAGCACACCTTACCCGAGTTTAGTTATTTCCCTTGACTTTTTAGCTATAAGATCTGTTGCTTCTCTTTGGCAGCTGACACTTCCTTGATGAGCTGTTTGATGAGTTTGAGACCATTGGTTTGGTCATCTGTCTTTGCAGAAGGTTGGGCATGAGGGCAGGATGGATCCTCATTGATCAGCCTCATCCTTGCTTCCCAGAATGGAGAGGGTGCAAGTCTCTCATCTCACTGCCTTCCCTCCTGTTTGCCCTGCATCTCTTTTCCTTTCCCACCTCCTCTCTTTCTTCTCTTCCTTCTCTTTCGCTCCCTCATTTGCATTTCTCCTCAAGCAGATAGGTGGAGCAGGCCTGACCACACATGTCAGTGTCATTTTCATCCAAGTGACTCCAGTCTGAGGGTTTTACACCCACATCATCAGCACCGTCTCTACCTGAGGCCTGTTCTCCCTGGACCTTCAAGCCCCTCCTTTCCCATATCCCTGAGGCTTCCATGGCTGGAAAGTGGGGTGTGATGGCTGGTGATGCGGGATATCCACGTATGGGTACCATCCACCCAGGGCTTCATCCCAGGGCTGAGGCAGGAGCTAGGGAAACCTTGGCTTTGGATTAGCAGTCAGAGTTGGCTTATGGATTTTTTGTTAGGTTCTGGTTGTTCCGTTTGCAACCTCAACTAAGTCTTTGCAACTCTCAGCAGCTCAAGCGTGAATCGTGAGTGATGCTATTTCTGTTCTGATAAGGTTAGTATTTCAGTTCTCTGACTGTGCTTCAAATTGAGGATGTGAAGTGAAAGTTGCTCAGTTGTATCCAACTCTTTGTGACCCCATGGACTATACAGTCCATGGAATTCTTCTCCTGGCCAGAATACTGGAGTGGGTAGCTGTTCCCTTCTTCAGGGGATCTTCCCAAGCCAGGGATAGAACCCAGGTCTCCCACATTGCAGGCAGATTCTTTACCAGCTGAGCTACCAGGGATATAATTCAAAATGTCTCTTTCCCATGTGGCGCTAGTGATAGAGAACCTGCCTGCTGATGCAGGAGACATAGAAGATTCAGGTTTGATCCCTCAGTTGGGAAGTTCTCCTGGAGAAGGAAATGGCAACCCACTCCAGTATTCTTGCCTAGAAAATTCCATGGACAGAGGAGCCTGCAGGCTACAGTCCATGGGGTCACAGAGTTGGACATGACTGAAGCGATTTTGGAGATATTGGAGGAGCAGAAACAAGTTAGTTTTTTCAGTAGTTTGAGATTATTTTAGGGTAAATACTGAAGTTTAGCCTCTCTGGAATATCAGGCTCTCTTAATTTGTAGTAACAAGTCAGCTGGCTGTATTCTGCTGATGTTCGAACAAGGACCTGTCCCTGTGATCAGTCTGATTAGACATTTTCCCTGTGTTGTATTTTCTAGTCTTTGAACTTAGAGTAGAATCACAACAGAGCCAGGAAGGTGCTTTAAAAAAAAAGAGAGAGAAAAGAGATAAATGCAAATTCTGAACACATTCAGATATTCAATATGGAAAAGCACCTCTTATCTGTAGGATGTCATCCAGTTGCACATAAAATCAAAGGAAATGGCAGAGTTGTAACAACAAGTAACGCTTTGTATAGAGGGTATAAGTGCCAGGCATTGTTCTGACTGCTTCACCTGTGTTAATTTATTTAACCATCAGGATAACCCTGTGCAGTGGGCGTGGCACTGGAAGGATATGCGCTCTCAGAGGTGGTCTCCTGCCTTCAAATTCCGGGAGGGCAGGGATGCTGCAGGCTGGGGTGGGAGGTGGGAGCTTCATGACTGAGATGGGGTCCAGTGTCCCCCAAAGGGTATATCGTTGCTGCATTAGTTTCAAGAGAACTGTGACTTAATCACTGTTAATGCTCTTGACTAAAATAGCTCTCAGCTTATGATGTAAATAGTTTTATTTTGGCGTAAAATTCTGGTATTGCTTAACACATGCCCTTTGTATGACCTGAGACCCTGCCATGGGCCCAGAGTAGCTCACATGTCACCAGGGTCTAAATGCAGGAGACGCAGGGACACAGTCGTGACAACTGTCTTTTCTTGTTCAGCCCAGATTGTCTGGAGGTGCTGACATCAAAGTCAGAGGAGGTTATGAAAGAAAGAGTGTTCACGCAGCCTTGATGATATCTGTGCTAGATATTTGGTACCCATTTTAGCCAAAATTTCCTCTTGGGAAATGTTTGCCTTGGGTGTGCATTCTACAGAGTGAAAGAAACTTTCCTTGAAGGCCTGTATTTTTGGCATCTCTCACTGGAAGAGAATTTACAGAACACATCTTTCCTAGTTATCATTAATAATAAAATCATAACAAATGTAAGTCTTGATGCTGACTCATATCTTCAACTGCTTCTCTGTTTTATGTCCTAGTAGGAATTTGATTTGAAAACAAGTAAGCAGTCATTTAGTAAATGGCATTCTTTGCAGTAAATAATACTTCGAGTGGGAGTTTTCCTCTTCTTCTTCCAATGCACAGAGTGGAACAAAATACTTGGAGACTTCTAATTTTGGTGTTGATCTTACGACAAAGAGAAATGTTTCATATAGGTTTTCTGTTCAGTGTTCATGAGGTAGCTGGCCATGCATGTATGGACGAAAGGGTAAGTTTAAAGAGACTTGGTAAAATAAATGTCTGTCTGTCAGAGAGCTGTGGCATTGGCATTTTCATGGTCAAAAATCTCATTAATAGTGACAATCATTAAAAATGTAAAATAATATAGAACAGTAGATTAATGTGTAGACATGCAGAGAATTACTGTAGGTTGATATCCACAGAGCAGAATATAGAGAAAAGTGCAACTATAGGGAATTATTAATATTATATGACAAGCTTTGTGATTTGAATGTGGTACAAATGAGTGAGTCATACTTGGCTTTGTAAGTTTTGTATATGCTTATCTAATGAGAAAATTATCTCCTTAAGGACTCGACTTATAAATATTTGCTTAATGTGATTCATTAATTAAACACGTGAAAGTCCTTATCCAGCCGCAAACAAGGGGAATCTCGGTGTCCATTTTGTTTTTTCAGAGTGAAAGTGCCCTTGTGAAAGAGAAAGAGCTGTCAATCGAGCTTGCAAACATCAGGGATGAAGTTGGTAAGTGGGGCCTTGGCATGAGGAACGGGAAGAGGGTGTCTTTTTCCTGGTATGTGAACGTGTAACAAAAGCAGTTGTGTCTCGAGTAATAACCAAAGCAGACCTGCCTGGACAGATGGGAGCATCTCCCCCAGAGCAGTGGTGGGTTCTTGTAGTCTTGGGGGCGGGGCATTGATTTCTCTGCAGCATCTCTGTTGTCACAAAGGCAGCTTGCTAACAGTTCACAGTGGAACTAATCAGGCTTGACTCCGCTTCTCACAGATGGCAGCGCATCTCTGCATCTGCTGTGTGTGGGGTGACACGCACCCCCCGTGTGACCCCTCCCCCTGCCCGGGGGAAGGCACAGCTCCTAGAAGCAGCTCAGCTCTGGTGGGTAGCTGGAGCGCTCCCGGTAAGATGCTTCCTGCCGTTGTTCACCCCGCCGTGAAGCATTCTGTGCTCTGGGATGTGAATCTGGATGGCTGTAACAATGCTAGGGTTCATCTCGAAACTCCTCCTCTTTGGCCGATAGGATGGTGTCATTCTGGCTGAACCACAGGAGACCTTGCCAGTGACGGGATGACCCCTAGACCCTGGGGTATCTTCCGTCATAGACTTTCACTCTTGGCCGTAGGTCAGACCAAGGATCTGCCACGTTCCGATTACTTGATCCCATTCTGTTCTTGGGATCCTTTACTCCAGCAGAGGTGACATGAACATGACCTAGTCCCCTTGGCATGCTCTTCTCTTTACGAGGAGCGACTCTCCTCCGTCCATTGTGGTCCTGGGGGCGGCCCACCTGTGCAGGTGTGGCCTCCTCCGCCAGCAAGGCCCTTGAACAGGCCCACCCATCCTAGGTGGGTAGCACCTGTTTTGGGGTCAGCCGTGAGGCACCGAGTGTGGAGGCCAGACTTCCCTGGAGAACACGGGCTCCCAGGACGCATGGTGGATGGGGTCATCATTTTCAGTTTCGCCCACCCTTCCTTTTCAGAAGTGAAAGTGTTAGCTGCTTCAGTCGTGTCCGACTCTTCGCAACCCCATGGACTGTAGCCCACCAGGCTCCTCTGTCCATGGGATTCTCCAGGCAAGAATCCCGGAGTGGGTTGCCAATTCCTTCTCCAGGGTATCTTCCCCACCCAGGGATCAATCCCGGGTCTCCTGCATTGCAGGCAGATTCTTCACCATCTGAGCCGTTATTTTTACCTTAAAATTTGTGTTTTGTTCCTTCACCATGAGTTTACACTTGCTCTGCCTTCGAGACAGGGCAGCCGTGGCCTCTTCTCCCCTCCTAGGGGAGCAGTCCTGTGGGGAAGGCCTCACGTCATAGCCCCTCCACAGCCTCACCTGTGCGGCGCCCACACCTGGCACCCCTGCCGGAGGGATGGATGCACAGGACCGGAAGTGGCAGTGTTGGTGAAGGACTCCGGTGAAGCCCCAGTCCACACAAGCGTGTCTCTCTCATGCGATGGTCGGGCTCTCGGATGGTTCCTGAGCTATGGAGGAAATGACCGAGGTCCTGGCAGGGTGAGCTGGCTCCTGTCCGTGTCTGCGGGTTCCCCTTCATCACAAGGAGATTTGATTAAAGAAGAGAGTGATGACGGGGCAGTCTGCAAGGTGACTCGTAGCTCTGAGGTGTGTAATACCTTGAGTCTGAAGACGGAGGACAAACTCTTCCACTGTGGGGTGAGTGCCTCTCGAAAGAGATGCCTGCTCCCCTGAGCAGACGTTAGATCCAGGTGTCCGTCCCAACCCAGCGGGTGAAATGTACCAAACCCAGTGCTCTTACCCTCTGTGCTTTCCCGAAGCTTCTGAGTGCAGCAGGTACCCCTCAGGGACCACACTGGGGCTTTGTCTTCTTTGATTTCTGCATTAGTGCCAAGAGGAGCACCAGAATTCACCTGCCGAGTGAAAAAGCCATGGGGTGTGGGGAAAGGAAGGCCATTCAGCCCCGCATTCGGCTCCAGAGGGCGCTTTAGCTGTGAGTCCCTGAGCCGCTGTGGAGGCAGCATTTGTATAGGGGAAAGACAAGGGGGCGGGGGCACCAGCCACTAACTGTAAAGTCATGAATTCTGGTGTCTTGACCTGTGCGGTGTTCCTTTGAAGGGAAGAGGGCACCTGGCTGTGTTCACCGACCTGGAAGCTCTCTGAATCCCGTTGTTCAAGAGTTTTTATAACCCATCCTCCAGTGCCCCCTCTCTCTGGAGGTTGGTGAGGGGGCCTGGAAACTGCAGCCCTCTGATGGCCTGCTCTGTCCTGTGACCCGCCTGTCCTGAGGCTCTCTAGGTGCCTCAGGGAGTCATCTCCTTAGCATAAATTCAGTCACAGAAGGACTCATTGTAAATATGAGAGACTGTCCTGTCACCCAGGAATTCAGAAAGGTTTTAGGAACTCCAGGGGACAAAGACCAGTATATTATTCTACCTCACCTAGCCCAGGCACCTGGGCAAGGCACTGCCCAGACATAATCCCTCCTGCATTCAGCAGTTTCCTGAGCACCTTTCTGCAGCAGGCACAGTCATCTCATTGTGATGGAGGTCCAGGCCTTAATGATTATAGTCTGTCTAGTCACTGCGTTTGAGAGATCAGTAAATCCAGACTTGGTCAAAGATTTTATCTAAAGCTGGGATGCCTGCAAGAGGACTAAGAAGAAGAGCTTAGTTCTCTTTAATCTCAGTCCATCCATTCATTAAACAGTTATTTATTAGGTGCTTAGTGTGTGCCAGGCAGGCTATCCAGGTGGCTCAGTGGTAAAGAATCCACCTGCCAATGCAGGAGACTCAGGTTTGATCCCTGGATCGGGAGGTACCCCTGGGGAGGGAAATGGCAATCCACTCCCATATTCTTTCTTGAGAAATCCCATGGACAGAGGAGCCTGACAGGCTACAGTCCATGGGGTCACCAAGAGTCAGACTAAAGTGACTTAGCTCGCACTTGCGTTTTTCATCTGACCTGAAAACTTAAGAAACGTTGATGTGAAATGTAGTTTTAAAACCGAAAGCAATGATTAATAAAGCAGTCATTCTGGCAAAGCTTCTCAAGTGTTGTACAGGAAGCTAAATGGTTAAGGCTGCATTTGGATTCAAGTTGGTATATTGAAACAGAGCAAACAATACTGAATGTTTTCTGTAACATGAAATAAAAACATAAAGAATTCCAAGAGCTTTGATACAAAAGTATGATAGTAATCTAAGTTTGTGATAGTAAGCACTGAATTGTTATTTATTATGTTCTTAAGTTACTAAATAGAATGAAATTTTCAATTTGCTCATGTTTATAGCTAGTAGCTTACATATACACACCCCACTGTAAGTGTATTTGTGAGATGATTTTACCTCCTAGGGTTTATACAGAAAATGTGTTTTCTCATTTATGATCATAATCCCTTGTATTTACCAGGTGCTTAGTGCTTACTAAGCTCTGTCATGTGATATGTTTTATTTATTCATTCATTCAGATTGCTCTGTGAAGTAGGTGCTGGTGTCTCTTATAGGAAATTGAAGCTCAGAAAGATTAAATGACTTCCAAAAGAGCATACAGCTAGTGTGTACAGAGTCGAGTCTCAAACCCAAGTCTAGAATTCTTCTACTCAATGTATGTGATTTTACCACAGCATCTCCAGCACCACCATCACATTTGGTGATAATTTTTAATTTAATAGATTAAAAAAATCAGGTGAACAAAATAAAATAGCTTTTTCTTCCAGTTCTATATGTTGTTGTTTGGTCGCTAAGTTGCATCTGATTCTTTGCGACCCCTTGAACTACAGCACATCAGGCTTCCCTGTCCTTCACCAACTCCCAGAGCTTGCTCAGACTCATGTCCATTGTTGATGATGCCATCCAACCATCTCATCCTCTGTTGCCCCCTTTTCCTCCTGCCCTCAATCTTTCCCAGCATCAAGGTCTTTTCCAATTAGTCAGCTTTTCACATCAGGTGACTTCCACACAAAAGGATGAAAGATGCTAGCATGAATCTGTCCAGACATAGGTTAGAGTATAATTATGTTAATTCATCAGTAAGCTGTAGCTGATAGGATTGGGTTCAAGAACAAATAACAAACTCCTAAAGAATGGGAGCTTACTCGAGGTAGATGTTTATTTCTCCCTTATATAAAAGTTGGAGGAGTTCCAGGTGGCTCAGTGGTAAAGAACCCACCTGCCAATCCATTGAATCTGCATGCAGGAGATGCTGGTTCAATCCCGGCATCGGGAAGATCCCCTGGAGGAGGGCGTGGCAGCCCACTCCAGTACTCCGGAGAATCCCCATGGACAGAGGAGCGTGGTAGGCTGTGTCTATGGGGTCACAAAGAGTTGGACGCACCTGAGCATGCATGCGAGCGCCCAGGGGTAGGTGTGATTCTGTTCCACTAAGTCCACAGAGAGGGTGGACAGGCTTCCTACAGCTCAGCATTCTCCCATTCCCAAGACAGTGGTGCTTCTCCTAGTGGTCCAGGGTAGCTGTGGTTGGTACTAGGTGCCACCTGGTCATCACATCTCTAGTCCAGTTGGGATGGAAGAGGGAATGAACAAAGAAGCAGAGACAGTAGGTCAGCTCTCTCCATGGGAAAAAAGTTTCCAGGAATTTCTATCTCGTTACCCAGCTCTGCAGGGCAAACGTGGTCATAAGAAGGACTTGGAGTTGTGCTCGCCTTTGGTGACTTTGCCTAGCTATTTTATTGCTATGGAGGAAGGCGAGAATGTGCTGTGGGCCTCGCTTTCCTCCGTCAGTAAGATGGAACCCTAGTGCTTGTCACACTAGCTGAATGAGAGGAAAGGACGGAGGACGATGTTTGGCAGGAAATTGGGGCACAGTATATGCTAATTCCCTTAGGTTTCAGATTAGATTCTGTTGCCTTCCCTCCCTTCACAGCTTTAAAAAATCTAAGTTAAAATGCAAAACCCAAGGCGGTGCCTCAGAAAAAAATAACTAATCTTGGGACCACAAAAAGAATGCACATTTTCTTATGTATAAAAATATCTCTTCTAAGCACACCAATGACAAGACAATTTGCCAGATTGGATAAAAAAGCAAGATTCAGTTATGGGCTGCCTAAGAGAAATCCACTTCAAATGTAAAGGAGTGGATATTTAAAAGTAAAAGGAGAGATAAAAGATATACTATGCTAACACCAGGCTTCCCGGGTGGCGCTAGTGGTAAAGAACCTGCCGGGCAATGCAGGCGAGGTAAGAGATGTGACTTAGATCCCTGAGTCAGGAAGATCTGCTGGAGAAGGGAATGGCAGCCCACTCCCATATTCTTGCCTGGAGAATCCCATGGACAGAGGAGCCTGGCGGGCTACTGTCCATGGAGTTGCAAAAGAGTTGGACATGATTTATCGACTAAACAACAGTAACAGTGTTACTATTACAGAAAGTAAACTTCAGATCAATACTGTTACTATAGATGGAGATGCCATTACATAAGGATCAAGGAGTCAGTTCACCTAAAAACATAGCAGTGCTGAATACCTACGTGCCTAGAAATGGAGCTTCAAGTCAGATGAAGCAAAACACGGTGGAATTGAAAGAAATAGACCCACTGTTACTGTGGGAGACTTCAGCACTCCTCTCCCAGTCCTGAGAGAATGAGCAGGCAGAAAACCAGCTCCAGTTTAAAAGACCTGAGTAGCAGTTATCAACCAGTTGAGCTAGTTGACCTAATTGACATTCACAGAAGGTTCCGATAACAAACAGGATGTACATCCTTCTCAAATACATGTGGAATGTTGACCGACGCGGGCCATACGCTGAGCCATAGAACAGACCTCTGCTAAGTCATTTCAGTCGTGTCCGACTCTGTGCGACCCCATAGACAGCAGCCCACCAGGCTTCCCCGTCCTTGGGATTCTCCAGGCAAGAACACTGGAGTGGGTTGCCATTTCCTTCTCCAATGCACGAAAGTGAAAAGTCAAAGTGAAGTCACTCAGTCGTGTCTGACCCTCAGCGACCCCATGGACTGCAGCCTACCAGGCTTCTCCATCCATGGGGTTTTCCAGGCAAGAGTACTGGAGTGGGGTGCCATTGCCTTCTCCGTAGAACAGACCTCAGCAGATATTAAAAAATTGAAATCATACAGACCATTTTGGACTATAACAGAATTAGACTGTAAATCAGTAACACAAAAATAAACTGGAAAGCTGGAAATGCTTGGCTATTAAACAACATACAACTAGCACATGAGTCAAAGAGGAAACCACACAGTAAATTAGAAGCTTATGTTGGATTCAGTGACAACACAAACACAAAATCTGTCGAATGCACGATTGTCTCTGATCAGGGAAGCTGAATCTTCTCACTCAGTTTTCTCAGCAGCTTTGTCAGGGGGGTACCCACATACATATTAACGTTCACTATTTAACTATCACTGTTCTAGGTTCTATGGCAGAGAGCAGGCAGTGTTATTTAGAAGAAGGTTTGATCTAGTCTGATGTCAGAAATGTGAGTGTGATTACAGAGCTTCTGATAGACTGTTCTCTTTGCAAGATAATCACTCAGCATGATGAGGTCCAGAAGTTACCTGGCCTTCCTGTAAGTAAATGATGTTCTGAGCTGGGAAAAATTCAAATCAGTGATGTCAGCTGCCAGAATTAGATTTTTATCCCAGTAAATCTAATTTCCTAAAGTTATTTTAGTTTCTGTCTCAGACAGGTGCTTAACCATGCACAGTAATATCAAAACTACAAACTCCCTTAAATGTACCAAAGACTGGGTTTGGTTGCCATGGAAAGTACACCATCAGCTACAGTTCCACAGAACTACTTTCTTAAAGACAATGATTTATTCCAATTGGCAGCAGCACATTTTTTGATATTTATAAAATTATTTAAGGTTGCTAGTTGTATAGCACCATCTGATTATTTTATATGGAGATGTCTATTTTGTGATCCTCTAAAACATTTGCTTCTTTGTGAATGAAGATAATCCTTTCTGATATACGTTAATATTATAAAAATCTGTGGTTTTAGTTCTTAACCTGAATTGACTGAATAAAAGTCAAGATACTAAGGGCTGCCCATAAAATACCCAGAGGACAAATAGTTTCTTGAAACTTAGAGTCAGCTGCTTCTGCAGAATTTTGACTTCATAATAAATCTAACGTTTAGATCTGTGTATGATTTACAAAGCTCTTTCATGTATTATTTCATTTGATCCTGACAACAATCCTAGGGGACAGATAGGTAAGGTAGATAATACAACCACCGTTTTAGCAGTGACTAAATCATGGCTCTAGAGGATGAAAGCAAACCCCAAATCACGTAGCTATTAAGGATAATGGAGCTGGGTCTTTATCTTGTTCCACCATGACCAGAGCATGCTGCCTTTGTATTGTAAGATTTCAGTTGGTGTCTTGGGGAAGATAAGAAAAAGCAAGAAAAAGATGTGACATGCTCTATAGCTTTAACCTGAAAACTGCCAAAGAGCAGTTTTGCAAAAAAACATAATGCTTTAAATGAAAGACAATCACATACAAATTATGGAAATATAATCATCGCCTCTTTGTGAGTTTCTTAGTCACCTGCTGCTGCTAAGTCACTTCAGTCGTGTCCGACTCTGTGCGACCCCATAGACGGCAGCCCAGATCCCTTTTATTTTTCTTTGCATCTCGAGCCCCAGCCCAGAGCTTGTTAGCACAGTAAGTGTGAACTATGTCATTGTTTCATTTTATAAATTTGATTGAAATCCAGGAGATGCACCTGTGAGTGTGCCAGGAGTAAAGATGGGTGTGATGTGGTCTCTGAGCTCAGGGGACATCTGTGCACTGGAGGGATGGATGCATAAGCGGGTGACTAAAACCCAGTGTGCTGAGTAAGGTGCTGGAGGTCTGAAAGTTCAGAGGATGGTTTGTAACCCAGTTAGGGGTCTAGGAAAGGCTTCTGGGGGTAAAACCGTGAAGCTTAAAGGAAATCAAGGAGTCAGTGAAGAAGCGGTTCTTCTACACTTGATCAGTTACAGCAACAGGGTTAGTGAAGTCCTTGACTTAATCTCTCGTTTGGGAAATGAGAAAAATAGTAAAGATGTGTTTTCCTGGGGTGATCCCTTAACCAGAGGAAAAGGGCACATGAGCTTGTCTATGAAACTCTTTAAACTACTTGCAGACAAAGCAGAGAGCAGTGTTTGGACTATTAGACTGCGATGATTCTCCCTTCGGAGATTTTTTTGACTACTTAGTTTTTCTTAGTTTTTCCAATGCCATTATGAAATTATTCTCACTCACTCAAGTATCCTCAGATACCACCAAAGCCAGATTCAATCAGTTTACTGTATTTGGCATTAATTTGAACAAAGTAATCATGTAAGTTGGGCTTCCCTGGCAGCTCAGTGGTAAAGAATCTACCTGCCAAGGGAAGAGATGCAGGTTCAGTTCTTGGGTTGGAAAGATTCCCTGGAGAAGGAAATGGAACCCACTCCAGTATTCTTGCCTGGGAAATCCCATGGACAGAGGAGAATGATGAGCTATAGTCCACGGGTCACAAAAGAGTCGGACAGAACTTAGTGACTAAACAACCACAACAATACATAAGTTGCAGTATATGCGTCTGTTATATTCAGATCACTCTCTTTTTTTATCAGAATTGCAGTTTTTCAGCTGAACTTCGGGTCTTCAGGAGGTTAATTCTGGTGAAGAACAGGGAACTTGACCGATTCTGCACTGCAAGGAAACATGTACAGACGCAGCAGGTTTCAGTGATAATGAAACTGATCATGGTCTCTGGGCTCCTTAACATAGTTATTTTCTTTAAAAAAAAAAGAAAAGAAAGCAAAAGTTAATGCAGAATTTGATCAGAATTTAGCTAATCAGGAGTATGATTCCAGATGGAGAGACCAAGCCGGCTGCTGAGTGTGGACACTGTTAGTGCAACAAGAATGGCTTTGACTTTCAAGGAAATACCTTTTAACTAGGTTTACTAGAGCCTGATATAGAACACATAAATCCCAACTTACTAATTTCCAGTGAGAAATGATATTTCTTCTTAAAAGCAGATCTACTTAGCTGAAATTGTCATCAGAAGATGTCTTAGTGGACCAGACTCGATAGTATGCTATAAATAATAATGGTATCTCGCTGAGATAGCCTTGGGCAGCTATCTGCATGCCTTTCTTTCCTGGGACCTCAGTTCTTAGCCAGGGATCCCCACAGAGGGAGATGGAAGCCTGTTAGAGCCACCTGGGAGCTTATTTCAACTATGCATTCATTGCCCTGCTTCCAACCTTCGTAGAGTAACTACTCCTGGAGAAGACTTGAGAGCCCCTTGGACTGCGAGGAGATCAAACCAGTCATTCCTAAAGGAAATCAACCCTGAATATTCATTGGAAGGACTGATGCTGAAGCTCCAATACTTTGGCCACCTGATGTGAAGAACTAACTCATTGGAAAAGACCCTGATGCTGGGAAAGATTGAGGGCAAAAGAAGAGGGTGGCAGAGGATGAGATGGTTAGATAGCATCACTGATTCAGCAGACATGAACTTGGGCAAACTCTGGGAGATAGTGAGAGAATGGGAGGCCTGCTGTGCTGTAGTCCATGGGGTCAAAAAGAGTTGGACATGACTTCGCAACTAAACAACAGTAGTATTGGACTAGTTACAGTATACCTCACACAGCTAGTTATGGTAGACTGCACACAGCTGTAAGACACCAAGTATATGAGGCACCTGTTTCTAAGCAATAGATGTCACAGGCCTGTGAGCCTGTGGCTAAGACTCTGTGTTCCCAAATGCAGGCCCAGGTTCAGTCCCTGGTCAGGGAACTAGGTCCCACATGCCTCAACAAAGAGTTCGCCTGTGACATCTAAAAAAACCCCAGTTGCCACTATGAAGACCCAGTGCAGCCAGGTAAATAATGAAAACATAAATCTTAAAAAAAATGAGGACATCACTCTAAGCCCCCTGTTGGCCCTGACTCCCTGCCTGGGGTCACTGACCAGACCACAGCCCAGAGAGGTGGTCCGGCAGTGACCACTGACTGTCCTGCTGCGCTGCAGAAGCAGATACCAGTTCCAGGTGGTTAAGGCAGCTGGAAGTCATGGGACTGAGCACTGGAAAGCAGTCAGCTGGGCAGAGGAGGCCCCCGGAATTTGCATGGGGGGGCAGTTCCTGGGTGTTCGGAGATAAAGTGTGGGCATTGAATGCCTGGGGAGGCCTGGCAGAGGGCAGCCGCTGCAGGATGAGCTGAGTAGAGGCACCAGACACGGTGTGGTGCAGGGAGACGTTGAACTGCAGCTGAGCCAGGGTGGAGAGACCTCGCTGAGCACCTCAACTCAAGACCCAAGAAAGGCCAGGCTTTAGGAGTGAGGACCAGGACTGAGAATGAGGGTCTCTAGGAAAACTGAGTGGACCCACCCTAACAAAGGGTAAAATCTAAGTCTGGTGGAGTCAAGAGTAATTTAACTGCCTGTTCAAGTAATATACGCTCCTTTCAGTATGTGTGCATGCATGCCAAGTTGCTTGCCGTGTCAGACTCTGCAACCCCATGGACTGTAGCCCTCCAGGCTTCTCTGTCCATAGGATTCTCCAGGCAAGAGTACTGGAGTGGGTTGATATGCGTTCCTCCAGGGAATCTTCCTGCCCCAGGGATCGAACCCACGTCTCTTATGTCTCCTGCATTGGCAGGCAGGTTCTTTACCACTAGCACCACCTGGGAAGCCCTCCTCTAGATACCATCCATTTAAAAATTAGACCTACTAAAAGTGGAACCCATAATTAAGTGAAAAGTAGGCAACAGACATGGGTATTGAAATAACCCAGATGTTGGAACTGGCAGACAAGACATTTTTAAAAACTGTTACAAACATGTTCACCACTTCTAGAAAGCGAGGAACATAGATGGGGAAGCCCAAAAAAGAAATGAAAACTACAAAAGAACCAACTGGAAATGTTAGAGCCCAAAAAGTTAAATCTCTGAAATGAAAAATTCACTGGATGGGCTTTACAGTGGGTTGGAGACTGCAGGGGAAAAGGGTCAGTGGGTTGAAGACAATCAATAGACATTATCCAATCTGAGGAACAGAGAGAAAAAAGATTAAAAGAAAAATGAACAGAATGTCAGGGACCTGTGGCAATGTAACAGATGCATAATTGGATTGTCAGAAGAAGGAAGAGAGAGGAAAAATAAATTTTTAACGATGTGCAAAGATGTCTCAGATTTGATTGTTAAAGAACAAACTGCAGGCTCAAGAAGCAATGAACCCCAAACAGGATAAATACAAATCCACAAATCACACCTAAGACATCGCAGTCACACTGCTGAAGGCCAAAGATAAAGAGGAAACATGAAATGCAACCAGATAAAGACACACATCACTTACAGCGGACAAGGATGTGGGTGGCAGTCAACCTCATCAGAAACAGACAAAGACAGTGGAATGACATGTTTGAAGGGCTGAAATAATGTTTTAAAAACATCAGAATTTAATGTCCAAAGAAAACATTCTTTATGAATGATAGAAACGTAGAATTGCAGGAAAAGTTGAGATTATCAAAATGGTAAATCTGTGGATAAATACACAAGATGATTCATTTTGTTTTAAAAGTTCTCTGTTTTTAAGTGTTGAGCTTGATGTTCTTTGTCTGTGGCTACACTCATATCATTACTACCCAAAACAGGACATAGGACATTTACATCATCTGAAAATTTGCCCCAGGCCTCTTTCAGTCAGTTCCACCCTACCACGTGCTTATTTCTGTCCCCGTAGATTAGTTTTGCCTGGTCTTGGATTTCCTACAAATGGGAGCAGACAGTCTTTTATGTCTGGGTGCTTTTGCCCCGTATGAGAGATTCATCCACGTTACCGAGCTTGTCAGTGGTTTGTTCCTTTTTATTGACTCGTGTTCCTTTGGCGTGCATATGCCAATATTAATTATCCACTCTTGGGTTTTGTCCACATTTTGCTTTTATAAATAAGGCTGTTGTTAATATCCTTGCATAGGTGTAACTGTGGACAGATACGTGTTCATTTCTCTCAGTTCAGTCCCTTCACGAGAAATGACTGGGTCAGAGGATAGATGTGAGTTTCACTTTAGGAGAAGCTGCCAAACAGTTCTGGAAATGGCTCTTCCGTTTAACACCATCCCTCAAACATTTTGGAGCATTCCACTTCCTCCATGACCTTGCCAGCTTTCTGGAAATGGCTCTTCCGTTTAACACCATCCCTCAAACATTTTGGAGCATTCCACTTCCTCCATGACCTTGCCAGCTTTCGGTATTGTCAGTAACGTCATTGTTCTCGTTGTTATTATTATCATTGTTTGAGCTGTTCTAGTTTGTGAAGAGTATCTCACTGTGGTTTTAATTTGTGTTTCCCTGATCACTAAGGAAGTTGAGCACTCCTATGTGCTAATTGGCTCTGTGGATGTCTTCTGTCAGTTTTCTGTTGTCCATTTTTTATTGAGTGGTTTGTCTTTTTACTGAATGGCAGCCGCCCCCTTCACCTCAAGGCTGCCATAGTCCCACCTTCATTGTGTTCCTGGTCTGTCTGCTGGTTTCTAAGACTTGGGTATTGACTTAGGATAGCCTAAGTATACAGCCACGAATATCAAAAAGTTGAAAGCAAATATATTGCTAAGATATAAAGCATTTTAACAGTGTCATTTTAAAGATAAATTTGAATGTCTTTTCTGCATAAAAGTATTCTAGGTGTTTTATTTTGAGATCAGTATGCTATAATCCAAGAATACAAAGAGTTTGTAATCAGTTGGAAAAGAGGGTGTGGGCGAATGATTGGAGCATGAAATTAAGTTAGTGACTTTCTCCTTAAAATATTTGTCCCTGATGCTGTTCCAAGCCCCTTTTCCTTCTGACTCTCCGTGGTCTCCCTGGTGATCTCAATCTACCCCGATGGCTTCAACTGCCCCCTAAGCTGCACCCTCCCAGGTCCATGTCTCTAGCCCTGTTCTCTCCTGAGGTCACCTCTTGGTGAGCCACAGGCATTTCACCTCTTTGAGGCCAGTTCATATTATCTCTGCCTACCCCACCCTCTCTATGCATGTGCATGCTAAGTCACTTTTAGTCATGTCTGACTCTGTGCGACACTATGGACTGCAGCCCACCAGGCTCCCCTGTCCATGGGATTCTTCAGGCCAGAATAGTGGAGTGGGTTGCCATGCCCACCTCCAGGGGATTTTTCTGACCCAGGGATTGAACCCATAGCTCTTGCGTCTCCTGCATTGGCAGGCAGGTTCTTTACCACTAGCGCCCCCTGGGAATCTCTACCCTACACACTCTACTTCAAAGTAAAACTGAATCACCACTTCTGTTATAGTCCTAATTTATCTCAAGTACAGGCTAAGTTGCTGTAACAGAAAGACACCCAGATGCAATGGAATAAATAAGATAGGGGATATTTTTCTCTTGTGTCCTTGTCTGCCTAGAAGAGGCCCCAGGTTTCAGCCTGAAGGAGGGGGAAGAAGGCAGAGCAAGGGCGGGCAGCTCCCTCATAAGACTCCGATATAGAAGTTGCCACGTCACTTCTACACATCCCTTGACTTAAGGATAGTCACGTGACCCCACAGAGCTGCAAGGGAGACTGAAGGGTAATATGTCCAGCTGGGCAGTCATTTCTGTTAACACTTAAAGAGTATTTTGAATAAAGGAAGAGGAGATGGGGGACAAGTAGGCTCAACCACAATTTTAAGCTCCATTGTTGACACCAAAATTTGCAGAGGAAGTCAGCCTAGAAAGTGGAGGTGATTACCAACTCTGCCTCTCTGTCTCCTTCATTCTTGATGTCTAGCGAGTCCCCAGGTTTTACCTGCTTGGAAGTAGGTCCTACTTGTGTCCTTTTCGTCTCTCCTTTTAGGAGGAAAAGGGAGATTATGGAAATCTGCCTGGGCCTGGAATCGCATCAAGAGATGGATATCCACAGAGGGAAGTTGCACAGGATCTAGCCAGGGTAGTAGACAAATGTCTCCACTTGTCATAAAATACTCTTGGGCTATCATAAATTGCCTCAAACCTTAACTTCTTCTGTGTCTGTGCCTAAAATCAGTGGGTAGAGACAATTCGAGGTGGTCCACTTTGTTCCTTGGAGTTGATTTGGTATATTTGGAAGTAAGACAGCAAGAGGCTGGGAGGAGTTCATGGGGAAATGCACACCTCTTTAAAAATTAGATTCTATGGATTTCAAACATCAACCCTTCATTCCTGTGCAGGAAACCCCCGAACAACAAATCAAACATAATCATCAGTCTAGGGAAACCTCAGAGAAGATGCCCCGAGTCCCATGGGGAAAACAGAATACCCTGGCCATGCATTTGTCATCCCCATCAAAGGGATTAAACTGTATTACCCAGTAGCCCCTTGGTCTCTATTCGTCCCATGGGCAATTAAGGGGAATGCGGCCACCCAGACTATGGGACAGAGGGTAGCAGTCAGCACCATGCCATGAGTTGGGCCTCCCCTCTCTGGGAAGCTTAGGAAGGAGCAGTGTCCCAGGAGATCACTGGTTAGAGCTTTGTAGGGTGGATTCTACCCAGTGAAAGAGGAGTCTGGAATCTCAACTTTCAGAAAGTTATTAAAAGCTCCTTCTAAAAGGGATGTCCAACCTGGAAACTGTGTACACTGTCCAGTTTATGTAACAAATATCAATTGGAGGTAAAATTTAAGGGTCATCTTTTCAATGCCATTTTGCACAGGAGAAAAAAGTTAAAAGCAGTCAGTGCTCACTGCAACCACACGGACCCACCGTCTGGCCTGTCCATAGCCAGACTTCAGAGAGGCCCCATGGTGTGTTAGACGAGCTCTGCCAGCTCTGTAGCCCAAGTTAGCCCAGAGGAGAGGGAGGGGCAGGCGCCATGCAGGACCCCCGGAAAGCCGCTTCCCGTTTATGCACAGTAGTGTCATATTAGCACTCATGTAGTCAGCATTTGTTTCTCTCCTCGAAACTTCCCATCATAACCATTGTCTTAAATCCACGTCCTCTTTCCTCCTTTGCCCCCTCAAATCACTGTTGCATTTTTCTCCTCTTCGACCAAGAAGGTTACTTCTAAGCATTGCAATTACATTCATGCACAGGGTCGGTCATTATCCATTTGTTGAAAGGCTCATCCTTTATCTTCAGTTCAGTTCAGTTCAGTCTCTCAGTCGCTCAGTCGTGTCCGACTCTTTGCGACCCCATGAATCACAGCACTCCAGGCCTCCCTGTCCATCACCAACTCCCGGAGTTCACTCAGACGCACGTCCATCGAGTCAGTGATGCCATCCAGCCATCTCATCCTCTGTCATCCCCTTCTCCTCCTGCCCCCAATCCCTCCCGGCATCAAAGTCTTTTCCAATGAGTCAACTCTTCGCATGAGGTGGCCAAAGTACTGGAGTTTCAGCTTTAGCATCATTCCTTCCAAAGAACACCCAGGGTTGATCTCCTTCAGAATGGATTGGTTGGATCTCCTTGCAGTCCAAGGGACTCTCAAGAGTCTTCTCCAACACCACAGTTCAAAAGCATCAATTCTTCGGCGCTCAGCCCTCTTCACAGTCCAACTCTCACATCCATACATGACCACAGGATAAACCATAGCCTTGACTAGACGGACCTTAGTCGGCAAAGTAATGTCTCTGCTTTTGAATATACTATCTAGGTTGGGCATAACTTTTCTTCCAAGGAGTAAACGTCTTTTAATTTCATGGCTGCAATCACCATCTGCAGTGATTTTGTGAAGTGAAGTCGCTCAGTCGTGTCCGACTCTTTGCGATCCCATGGACTGTAGTCTACCAGGCTTCTCTGTCCATGGGATTTTCCAGGCAAGAGTACTGGAGTGGGTTGCCATTTCCTTCTCCAGGGGATCTTCCTGACCCAGGGATCGAACCCAGGTCTCCTACATTGCAGGCAGACGCTTTACCCTCTGAGCCACCAGGGAAGCCCCGATTTTGGAAGCAGTGATTTTGGAGCCCCCCAAAATAAAGTCTGACACTGTTTCTACTGTTTCCCCATCTATTTCCCATGAAGTGATGGGACCGGATGCCATGATCTTCGTTTTCTGAATGTTGAGCTTTAAACCAACTTTTTCACTCTCCGCTTTCACTTTCATCAAGAGGCTTTTTAGTTCCTCTTCACTTTCTGCCATAACGGTGGTGTCATCTGCGTATCTGAGGTTATTGATATTTCTCCCGACAATCTTGATTCCTTTATCTTACGACCACATAAAAATAGCTCTAAGTATTTATGACTTTGAAAAGCACCTTAACCTTGTTGGGATTTTTGTATCTGTTTCTCCTTCTCTTTCTTTGTTTTCTTTCTTCCAGAACATAAGGCAGAATAGCGGTGTTAGTATTCGAAAGAGCTCTGCTGAGATTCAGGGCACCTGGAGGGAATCCCGCCTTCGCAGCTCTTGCTGGGTCAGCCTAGACAAGTGACTTGACCCTTCTGAGCCTCCATTGCTCTTCTGTAAAATCAGAGCAAAACTGCCCACTTTCTCCAGCTTTAAAATTGGCTGTGAAGATTAAGCAAATTAATATTGTGTATTTTGTTGTTGTTTAGTAACTAAGTCATGTTCAATTTTTTTGTGACCCCATGAACTGTGGCCCGCCAGGTCCCTTTGTCCATGGGATTTCCCAGGCAAGAACACTGGAGGGTTGCCAGTCCTTCTCCAGGGGATCTTCCAAACCCAGGGATCAAACCCATGTCTACTGCATTGGCAGATGGATTCTTTGCCCCTGAGCCACCAGGGAATCCCCAATATTGTATGTTAAGAGAATTTCATTAATGAAGCACAGAGATGTTATCATTGATGATACTACTAATGTCTCCTCTTGCTGGGCAGCGAGTCATTTTGCAAAGCACATTTTCTCTGTAGATGAAGCTTCTCTCTTTAGGGCTCCATTTCAGAGGGAGATCATAATAAAAATAGTACAGCCTTCCCGGTCTTCTTTAAGAAAGGACAGTGGAAAGCTGTCCTTGATGACCCTCAGTCACCATTACAATATCAATAGAATTCTAGAAGGCAGGGACAGAAGGGGGCTTCACACTCAGGGTGCCTGTGTTAGCCGGCTCAGACTGCTGTCACAAAATAATACCCAGGCCCGGGGGCTTAAACACAGGCGTTTATTTTCTCTTGGTTCTGGAGGCTGAAGTCCAGGCCAGGGGCTGGCAGAGGTGGTTTCTGCTACAGCATCTGTCCTTGGCCTGTGGAAGGACGTCCCCTTGCTGTGTTCTTACCTGGCCTCTGAGACCTCCCCGGTGGCTCCTCCTCTTCCAAGAGAGACACCAATCATGCTGGACTAGGGCCCCACCCTCCTGGCCTCATTTGAACTTAATCAACTCTTCAAGTACCCCCACTGCCAAATACAGTTACACTCTGAGGTCCTGGGGAGTGTGGCTTCACACCGTGACTCTAGGGGTATACGCTTCAGCTGGTAGCAGTGCCCAACCTCCTCATTTCCAGGTGAGAATCTCAGATCCAGAGAGGTTGAGTTAGTTGCCAAAATCCCACCGCTGGGGTCTGCAGGACCTGGGAAGACCTGGACTCTTCTGCCCTCCCCCACCTGCCTTTATCTCCTGCCCCTTCCAGGTGTGACCTGACCACCTCCTGTCCTGGGCTGTCACTCCCCCACCCTGCCTCCCCACCCCTTCTAATCTGGAAATGCTGGCAGTCTGGACTCCATGCACGGGAAGGGTTATTCACTGTCACTGTGTGAAAGTCTAAGTAGTGTGGGGGTGGGACATGAGCGGGCACTTCAGGGCACGTGTTTGGGGATCTTGAGGCTCCTGTACGCAGTCATTCAGTTTGGGGGCCATGTTCCCATAGTGAGACGCACAGGTAAGTAAAGTATTAATGCACTTTTTATTTTGTGGTTGTGCCCTGAGCCTTGTGGGATCTTAGTTCCTTGACCTGGGATTGAACCTGGGCCCTTGGCAGTGGAAGCATACAGTCCTAACCACTGGACAGCCAGAGAAGACCCTTGTTAATGCACTTTAAAGAGCCACCTTGATAAGAACTCTTCTGTGTTTGTTCTGTAGCACTGGGAAAACGCACCTCAGCTTACTGCAGCCACATGTCTTATATCTTCCCACTAACCATTTACACACCCGTGGGGAGGAGAAAACACGTCTGTCAATCCAGCCCCACTTCACTGGGGAAGGTTTAATAATGAGGGTCTACCCTGAGGTCTCATGCTTTTAAGATTTCAACACTGTTATAGAATAGACCACAGCACATGCCCATGTGAAATGGAATATTACCGTTCATCACTAACGTGTCACAAAACTTGTCAAAATTCAGCAGTTTTGAATGTCATGTTTTTCATACTAATTGACAACATCCAGAAAAGCCTTTCCTAAGTACCATGGACCAGAGGCGAATCCGCCATCACATTTGTGATCCAGGGGCCCTTATATGTACATAAACCCAGCTGTTAGTTCCGTAGAGATTTATTTGGTGTCTAGTGTGTGCTTGTCTCCCCAGTGGGTCTCCTCCTCTGATGTTCTCCTCTTCTTAAAGGGCACCACCACCCAAATCACTCAGACCAATTGCCTGAGTCATCTTCGGGTCCGATCCCTGCCCTTCCCTCACCTCCCTCGTCCAAGCCAGGGGCAAGTGCAGGTGGCTTTGCCTCCCAGATGCATTGCATACCCACCCAGGACTGCAGCTTCAGCCCCAGGTTACGTCCACCTGGGCCCCAGACATGTCCTCCGCTCTGTTCTCCTTGCCTCTGCCAGCCTGTTTGCCATGCAGCCTCCAGGGCGCTCTTGTAATCAATGCTTCATGAGCTCTTGTTATCCCAGATTTAAGACTGTCAAGGGGTAGGAGGGCCCTTTCCAGTTACTGGAGTACAAGCCCCACTCCTCCCTGGGGACCAGGGGCCTCGTGAGATCCGACCCCGCCTCTCCCCACCTCCATCACAGACCCTCAGGCCCCTTGTCATCTTCCTGTCCCTTAAGTGAGCCCCGTGTTCCCAGCTTGGGACCTTTGCTCTTGCGGTTCTTCCTCCTGGAACCCCCTCCCTCCAGCTCTCTGGGCCCCTCCCCTTCCCCATCATTCACATCGGTCTGGATGGGGTTTGCTCAGGTGCCCCCTGCATCCGCCATCCCCTAACATTGCTCTCATTTTCCCTAACATTGCTGTCATTTTCCTTTCTCCAACTGCTGTTATCTCAGGTTTTCATGATGTGACATCTTGCTGTTTAAAACTTCTGCCCGTGTCTTTATTTGCCCTCCTGGCAGCGAGTCTGGTTCTCACGGCACGATTGGGCGTGGGATGTAGCAGCCGCTCAATAAATTCAGCTACTGTCTGTTGTTGGAGGAGCGTGGTAGGCTGACCACAGCCTCCCTATCTGACCACAAATACTCAAGTGTCTCTGACGCTGTCCCTGCCCGCTGGTGAGGGAGGCGGACAGGTAAAGAGACGTGTTGCGATTCACAGCAGTGAGGGCTTGAAGGCTGATTCACCAAAGCCTCACCTCTGAGACAGTGAAACCCTGGTGCAGTGGTCACTCCCACCCGGGTGCAGAGGGACCCGGGCTCCAACCCCTGCTCTGCAGGCCTTGCCCCTCCCGCAGGGGCCTTGGATCCCTGAGTTACCCCTGCTCAAACCTCCCGTCCTACTGGACTCCCACCTGGGGCTCAGGGCATGCCAGCTGCGTGGTACCCAGGAGGCGCTCCACTAATGCCAGTTTTTGGTCCAGGGCCCCGGGGATGCTGGGTGGACCTGCAGAGATGCCCAGAGACCCCCGAGTCCCCACCCTGGCTCTTTCACCCACATTTCTGCTCCTAGTCCCTGAACCTTTCCTCCATCTCAGCCCCTCCTTGTCTCCCTTCTTGACCAAGTGAAGTTGCTCAGTCATGTCCAACTCTTTGTGACCCCATGGACTATAGCCTACCAGGCTCCTCCATCCATGGGATTTTCCAGGCAAGAGTGCTGGAGTGGGTCTGCCCAACCTAGGGATCGAACCCGGGGTCTCCCGCATTGTAGGCAGGTGCTTTTACCATCTGAGCCACCGGGGAAGTCTCTTCTTAACATTTTCATCAAAAAGAAGGTCCTTTAAAAAAGAGGGCAGTAGAGGGCAGTGTGGCCCAGGATCCCAGGCAGCGTGTTTCGTGGACTGAGCCTGCCGCCTGCCGTGGGTCGCTGTGATCTGACAAGAGTGGACAGAGGCCTTTGCCACCAGAGGGCTTTTCCAGGCATTATAGTTCCCCCTGGTGGACACAGACTTGTCACAGGATCACTGCCATCAAAAAGGACCAAACACACATACACACACACACACAACCAACTAAAGTTTACAAAGATGCTATAATCTTTAAGCCCACATAATTCCACTCTTAAGAATTTATCCTAATGAAGAAAGCAAAAAAAAAAAAATGTGTGAGTGACACAAATCAAATGTCCAACACTAAGGACGTATAAATCACAGTGCATCCACATGAAAATACGTTGGCTCGGATGGTAAAGAATCTGCCTGCAGTGTCCGTGACCTGGGTTCAATCCCTGGGTTGGGAAGATCCCCTGGAGAAGGGACAGGCTACCCACTCCCGTATTCTTGCCTGGAGAATTCCATGGATGGAGGGGCCTGGCAGGCTACAGCCCATGGGATCTCAGAGTCGGACACGACTGAGTGACTAAGGACACACACATGAGAATATGGGGGGACCATAAAAATATTAAGCAGGAAAACGTGGAAACTCCCTAACAGGGGACACTGAAGTCACACTACCGCGACAGCTGTGAAGGGATTTTCAGTGGAAAGTTTTCATTTTCTTTGTGTCATGAGAGTACGGGTAATTTTTAAATTACATTTTTTTCCCTTGAAAGTTATTTTGTCTTTTCAATTACTCCCCATATCTCAAAGAAACAATTTAATCTTTTATCTGACTGTGGGATCCCCTATCAATAAGAAACAATACTGACTGTTAATTTACTAAGGCTGCTGTACAAAGTACTGCAGGCTGGAGGGCTTAAAAGACAGAAATTAATTTTCTTACAATCCTGGAGGCTGGAAATCGAGATCAAGATGCCAGCAGGGTAAGTTTCTTCCGAGGCCTCTCCTCTGGGTTTATAGATGGCTACCGTCCCCCCACCCCCCCGCAGGCGTCTGTCCTATAGACTTCAGTCATATTGGATTGGGGCTGACCCTATAAATGACCTCATTTTAACTTTATTTGCTGCAAAAATCCTGTCTCCAAGCATGATCACATTCGGAGGCACTAGGGATTAGAACTTCAACATATAAATTCTGAGGGACACAATTGGACCCGTTACAGTGACTATTATAATAATTCCACAGATTTATATACAGTCTGCACCTTTAGATGACTTATTTTATAATTGTCAAAGCTTAAGCATTATCTGTGATCTAAAAGGTAGCATAATATTATTCCTTATGCCTTATCAGGAGCTACAACCGGATTCTTTTCTTCAGGTTAAGTCGAGTGTTGTAATTACTGATCTCTGCTACCTCCTTCCAGTAACAAGTTGTAATTATTCAAGGGACATTTTGGGCAATTGTTTAAAGAAAATTGCTCTTACTCACTGAGTTTTTCCCAATTTTGATTTATGAACTGTGGTGTGTATGTATGTACTACCTACACGCACTCTATATATTCATACATGCATATGTTCAATTATTGAAAACTACCGCAGACTCTAATCCTGTTTTTGCTTTCCAAACTCATGCTTATGAATTAGAAATGTTATCAGTGCTCCTGGCCTGTCATAATCCAGTTCTTTTAGGAACTATTTTCTCAGCGTTTTAGGTTCTAGGGATTTATTATTGTGTGTGTTTGCCTCTCACATTATAAAGTACCAAATGTTTTCTCATGAATAGAAATAAAGAAAGGAAGAATGAACACAAGACTCCAGAGGTTGCCCATAAAAATTAGTCTACTTTAACCTCTGTGTACAAAACGCCCCAGTAGATACATTTTTGAGAATTTACCAGAGGCAAGAGGATGTTTATTTCTTTAGGGACTCTGTTATTGGAACTTGCTCCCTGGTGCCTCAGCTGCAGCTCTTATCCAATATCTTCTGCAGGCCTGGGGCTTATGACACAGGGTCATTGGAAGAATAGAATATCACTTCTTGTATATAATAGCTATTGGGAATTTGGGGGTTGGTGCTAGATGTGGAACGGTGATTACTTTGGCCACCTGATGCAAAGAACCAACTCATTGGAGAAGACCCTGATGCTGGGAAAGACTGAAGGCAAAAGGAAAAGGGGGCAACAGAGGATGAGATGGTTGGATGGCATCACTGACTCAACAGACATGAATTTGCACAGACTCTGGGAGATAGTAAAGGACAGAGGAGCCTGCCTTGCTACAGTCCATGGGGTCCAAAGAGTCAGACATGATTTAGCGACTGAACAACGATAACTGAGGCCGCACAGCTCATGATTTATTGAAGCAACAGTATAGTTCAGGAACAGCTCTAGGATGAGAATCAGTCAATCATTGCTGCTGCTGCTGCTGCTGCTGCTAAGTCGCTTCAGTCATGTCCAACTCTGTGCTACCCCATAGACGGCAGCCCACCAGGCTCCGCCATCCCTGGGATTCTCCAGGCAAGAACACTGGAGTCGGTTGCCATTTCCTTCTCCAATGCATGAAAGTGAAAAGTGAAAGTGATGTCACTGAGTCGTGTCCAACTCTCAGAGACCCCATGGACTGCAGCCCACCAGGCTCCTCCATTCATGGGGTTTTCCAGGCAAGAGTACTGGAGTAGGATGCCATCGCCTTCTCCCCAATCACTGCTGACCCCGCCCCCCCCAAATAGAATGCCAGGCCTTGAATCATCCTGCCGCAAACATAAACAAAATCACACATTCAATGGAACTTTCCTGTCCTTTCTGACTACAGGTGATCATAACCTTTTCAAACCCAGTCTTAATCATGGCAGTCATTTAAAAAATACTTTAACTCATAAAACATTCAAACAAATAATAGGATTTTCTTATATACATATTGTTGCAGGTGTTCATTGGGAAGTGAGTCCTGTCAATTAAGCACACAACCCCCAAAGGGGGAAGGACAGATGGAAGGTCAGACACACAGATACACACATATAACAAGTAGAATTCTGCTGTCTTGCTCATCCTGCATCTTGCCTTTTTTGTTTAACAATGTATTACAGGTCATTCCAGGAAAAGATTGACCTTGTTTTGTTTTGTTTTTTTTTAGTTACCTGTATCCCTTTGAATATGGGATTTGTCCTATGTGTATAGTGGACTTATCATCATTTATTTAACTAGTCCCCCACCCTGACTATTTCCCAAAGGCAAATCATGCTGAACTAATTATCCTTCATCAGATTTTTTTGGTTCTTTTGTGAAATTGTTGACTTAAAAGATATGTGCATTTAATTTTTTTTCTCCAGTGTAACTGATTTGTTGTTATTCATTTCTTGACCTTTTTTTTCTGTTTTATTCCATGTATGCAATCTATATCATCAACTTATTGTTCAGATTTACTAGAGTTGAAGATACCAATATTAGTATTAATATATGAAAAATACATTTTTCCCATATAAAACAGTACTTGTTAAAGAATAGCACATGGTGAGCATTTTTAATTATTTTCACTTGAGTGCAGTGTGCTGCATTTCTAGTTAAGAAACAGTAAGAATGGTTCTCAGATTCCCCTAGCTCCACATATATCCATTTGTGTGCATGTGTGTGTGTGTATAAAACAGTGTCGTGGTGAGGTTTTTATTTTGTCAACATACATCTTCATCATCGTTATACAGAGTTGCAGAATCCAAATATGAACTTTCCTTCTACAAACACGTCTAAATTTATCCTCTGATATATTTTCCCTGTCATGTTATTTTGCAGATTTTCTTTCCATTTTTGGTAAAAACTTTATTGAGATCTAATTCACATGCCATACAGCTCACCCGTTTGAAAACAATTCAGTGATTCTTAGTATATTCATGGAGTTATGCAGCTGTAACTATAATCTGTTTTAGGACTTTTTCATGACCCCATAAAGAAACCCCGAACTCTTCAGCTGTCACCCTTCCCAAGCTCCCATCCCTAGGATTTCAGTTTTGAAAAATACTTGAACCTGCAAAGCAGCTCCTCAGTTTGTACCCCCACCATTGCTCCATCAAAGGCCAGTTTTCTCCTGCCTTCCCTGTATTATCAGAATATTTCATCTCGATCAACCTTGTAGGTAAAAAAAATCTCTTGCTTTGATCTGCATGTATTGAATCATGAATGGTGCCGACCATCTGTTCTTGTGTTTGTAGACTGTTCTTCATCTCTGCACTGCCTTGTGGGCCTGTTGTAAATACAAACATTGTTGTCACTGCTTTATTTTGATCCCATTCACCACAGCAGGGTACACGGGGCAAAGACTATGAAGTTCAGTGCAGTTCAGTCGCTCAGTTGTGTCCAACTCTTTGCAACCCCATGAATCGCAGCACGCCAGGCCTCCCTGTCCATCACCAACTCCCGAAGTTCACTCAAACTCATGTCCATCGAGTCGGTGATGCCATCCAGCCATCTCATCCTCTGTCGTCCCCTTCTCCTCCTTCCCCCAATCCCTCCCAGCATCAGGGTCTTTTCCAATGAGTCAACTCTTCGCATGAGGTGGCCAGAATATTGGCGTTTCAGCTTCAGCATCAGACCTTCCAATGAGCACCCAGGACTGATCTCCTTTAGGATGCACTGGTTGGATCTTTAGTTCACCTGAATTACAGAAACAAGAGCACCCTCCAAAGAGACCCTGTGCACCCAGACACCTGCCCTGGAGTCCATTGCTCGAGGCTCACCAGTAGCTCCCGTGCGTCTCCTGTCCATCCCCCACCCTTTTCTGTCGGAGGGCCCTCCTCCTTCCCCCAGTGTAGATGAAATGATTGCTGTTTGGGTGGAGGTGGGGAGGAGAGATGGCCTGGGAGTCCTGAATTAGAAGATGCAAACTATTACATATAAAATGGGATAAACAGCAAGGTCCTATTGAACAGCACGGGGAACTATAGTCACTATCCTGTGATAAACCGTAATGGAAAAGAATTTTTTTTTAATGTATTATGTGTAAATAATTGCTCCTCTATTGGCCTCAGTTTGACTATGTCTCAATCCATCGAGCACTGTTTTTAATGCACGTTCCCTGGTCGTTGTTCTGTTAAAGCCCAGTCACTCAGGATAAACCTGTCTCTGCGTGTACATCTCTTCCCTAGTCTGTGGATCCTGGTTGTTTCTTTCACTAACTAGGGTCCCTGGTGAAATTCTGACAACTTGCCCAGGTTGGAGGGTCTTTGGGGAAAACTGGAGCTCTGTTCAGACCCCTGAGCATAAATGATTCCTCTCCGCTCCCTCCAAGCCTGAGCCACTGTGGCCTTCAGTTCCTGGTAGGTTCGGGCTGTTTCTATGAGACCCATAACCTCCCTCTTCCATGATCTCACTGTCAGGGACCAGAAAACCTCAGTCTCTGCCATTCCTGCTGCATTTATTAGCGAGCGAGTCTTGCTGCCTGTGGTGGAAAGCCCAGTGCACACTCAGCTGTCATCCCAACATGTATATTGTTGTTATTGTTTGGTTGTTCAGTTATGTCTGACTCTCCGTGACCCCATGGATTGTGGTCCACAGGGGAGAAAAAAGTCTGTACAATAATGTCCTTGTGCATATTAATACTTCCAGCTTTCCTCTGTTTGTGATTTTTTAAAATACAAAACTGGTTTTTAAAAGCCTCAAGAGTAATTATAGCAATTGCTTAAACTGTAGACCAACCAAAGACTTTTGAGAAGTATTTTTTTCATCAGCATTCTTTACAGATGCTGGCACCGGTGGCAGTAAAAAGCAGAGGGCTTTTCTGATCAGTCTGGTTATTGCTTTTAAATTCTCTACAGACAGTATATCCTTTTATCACCCACACCTGATGTGAGCAGCACTCACCACCTTGCTCAGTACACCAGCGGATCCTAAATTTCTCAGCTTGTGTATCAGAATCCATCAAACGGTGCAACCCAGGACACGGGGCCAACTGAAGCCCCAGACCAGGAGGGCCTTTGGGACAGCATTAGGCTGCTGGGCTGGGCCATATTCTTACACTCTGTGCACACAGAGCAAGACCCAGCCTGTCCACCGCTCATTTCACCAGGGAAATAATGTCCTTAAACATCTCCTGCCGTTGCGGCTCTTACTCCACACGCTGTGTGACCTTGAGCCGGTCACGGGAGCTCCCTGGGCTCAGGTTCACCCAACATCCAGGGTCTGTGTTGAGGCTCAGATGCTGTAGGTGGGAAAGCATCTTGCGTGTGTGCATGTGTGCTAAGCGAGACCCCATGGACTGTAGCCCGCCAGGCTCCTCTGTTCATGGGATTCTCCAGGCAAGAATACTGGAGTGGGTTGCCATGCCCTCCTCCAGGGGATCTTCCTGACCCAGGGATGGAACCTGCGTCTCCTGCAACTCCTACTTTGCAGGCAGAGTCTTTACCACTGAGCCACCAGGGAAGCCCAGGGAAGCATCTTACAAACCATGAAGCTCTGCAGAAGGAAGGGGATCTGGCCCTGGTCCTTCCGCCCACACCTTGATGTTGCAGCCCGGGGGTTGCAGACGCGAGGCTCTGGGCGCATCCTGGCGGGTTTGTGACCATGCGCTCTCTTGTCCCCCCCGAGCTTTCCACGCCGCCAAGTGTGAGAAGCTGCAGCGGGAGAAGGCCGAGTTGGAGCGGCGCTGTGAGGCGGAGGTGCGGAACCTGGGCTGGCAGCAGGAGGCCGAGCTGCGGGACCTGGAGCGGCGCCTGCAGCTGCAGTTCGAGACCGAGGTGGCCCGGCTCCAGGAGGAGCACGGCGCGCAGCTGCTGCGGATCGGGTGTCAGCACCAGGAGCAGGTGAGTCCGCCCGGCCCGCCCTGCCCTGGGGAGCCGCCACCTTAGCCCTTAGTCCTGCCACAGGTGAGCTCCCCGGTCCCCACCCTCCCGCCTCGGTTCTGTCCCCTGTCCCCTCCCCGTCCTCCCCTCTAGCCACTCTGGCCTCCTGTCTTGTCCTCCCAGGCACACTCCCACCTCTGGGTTTTTGTGCTGGGCTGTGCCCACTGCCTGGCAAGCTTCCCTGGTGGCCCAGGCAGATAAAGAGACTGCCTGCAAAGCAAGAAGACCTGGGTTGGATCTCTGGGTCAGGAAGATCCCCTGGAGGAGGAAATGGCAACCCACTCCAGTATCCTTACCTGGAGAATACCGTGGACAGAGGAGCCTGGCGGGCTATAGTCCTTGGGGTTGCAAAGAGTCGGACACGACTGAGCGGCTAAACCAACACACCAGTGCCTGGAATGCTCTCCCTCTAGACATCCCGTGGCTCCCTCTCTCCCTCCCTGATAGACTTTTCTCACTAGGCCTTTCCTCACCCAGAATTACAGCTCCTTCCCCCACCCCCGCCACACACACTCCTGTCCTCCTCCATGCTTTAGTTTTCCTGGACAGTTATTACTACCTAACGTGTGATAAACTTGACTTTGTACCCTGTTGATCTTCTGCATAGCCCATGAGGGCAGTGGAAATAACAGACACACATGTATCTAGCACGTGCTGTCGGCGGCGCTCTCCTCCTCCCGCTTTTCATGGACTAACTCATTTAACCCCTATAGTAACCCTACCAGGGAGGAACCATTATTACCCCCATTTTACAGGTGAGAAAACTGAGACCCAGAGGTTAAATACCTTGCCGGAATTCACGCTCATGGAAGAGCCAGGGTTGGACCCAGTCTGAACCCAGGGTCCGTGCCCTCAAGCCCTGAACTAGGGTTTTCTGCTGGATTTACTGCTGAATCTCTGGCTCGGCACTGCCTGCCCGCACAGGGTAGGCCTTCAGTGTGTATTTGCCTGATGAAAGAAGGATTCTGCTCATTAACCTTAGCCTGGCAGTCTTCCCAGAGAGGATCATTCATCCTAGAACAGCCAGGGAAGAATTCCCAGGGAGCCAGTCAGTGTGAAAGCGGGTGGGAGCCAGGCATGCCCGTCCCCATAGCCGGCTGCAGGGTCCATTACTGCATTGGCACCAGGGTGAGGTGAGCCCGCTCTGCCTCCATGAAACTCATCCGCGCCTTCCTTTTCTCTTCCTCCTAAGCCCCTAAGGCTCTGATGCCCTAGTGCCCACCTTCTAATTGGTGTATTGTTGCCCGGAGTCTGCTTCGCTATCCCTAAGATCAGCTGGCACTCATGCAGAGCACTCTCCGCATCTGAGGCTGATGCCAAGCGGCCCTTTACAGCCATGAACACTTGGGCTCTATCCCCAGTAGGTGTCCCGGACGGCGACGGTCCCCAGAGGCATGACAGTCACACAGGAGAACTAGTTGAGTAATAATAAGTACTGCCGTTGGAGAGAGCAGTCTCCGATTTGACAGCCCTTTCATCTAGTCAGCATCTCAGCATCTTCTGTTCAGCATCCTCCTCCTTTTAGAGGCTTGTGGAAACCAGACACACCTGCCTTTTTAAGGTGGTGTAGACTTAGAGGCCAGAAGCAGATAGGTTACAGGTAAGGTTACCTGCTAGGCTAAGATTAGAAATGGAACCTTCAGCATCTGCCCTTTCAGCTCGCTCTAAGTAGACATTCGCTCAGCTGCCGTTTGTAGTCTTTCCTGCTTCTTGACTCCCTGATACAGGTCAGTCCTGGGGCAAATATCAGCTGTCCTGTGTCCTATATCCTGGGGCAGTCAGGCCCAGTTTTACGTGGAGAATATATGTATATCCGTATTCACTGATTTGGGGTCCAAACTTTTGGTTGGTTGAGAAGATGTCAAGAGATGGGAGGAAGGGCAGGAGGGGGTCTCCCAGCAGGAGGAGGAGCCTCTGAACGAAGGCTCTCATGGGGGTGTCGTGTGTGGGAACCCACAGAGCCGGGGCCCCTGTTGAATGGAGCCCATCCACCAGCCGAGAGACCCCGGGCAGAAGCTTGCTAAGCTGGGCGTGTGCTGGGGGGTGGGGTCTCACCCGCCTCTAAGCTGAGACCATAGGCTTTAAAAGATTCCATTTTGTTATTGTTTAATTGCTAAGTTATGTCTGACTCTTTGCAACCCCATGGACTGTAGCCCGCCAGGCTCCTCTGTCCGTGGGATTTCCTAGGCAAGAATACTGGAGTGGGTATTCTCCCTTCTCCAGGGGATCTTCCCGGCCCAGGGATCAAACCCACGTCTCCTACATAGGCAGGCAGATTTTTTACTACTAAACCACCAGGGAACCTAAAGATTTCATACTGGGAGAGATTGGAGGCCCTGACTTTTCCACCTGAGGGTGAGTTACATGAGCTACTTAGGTATATTTTAAAAGAGCTCTGTCTTATGAGGGCTCTGAGTTCTGTCCTTCTGGATCCTTTATAATAGCTAAAGTGATTCATTCATTCATTTATTCATTCAACTATGTGAAGAATAGTTAGTGAATGCCCTCCATACACAAGGCCTCATATTACTGCAAAAGATGCCAAGCTTTATAAAATGTGGACCTGCTTGCTCCATAGCCTCTGATTACAGCTGCTATGTTCAGGAACTGAGAGTTCGCTTCCAGCTGGGAAAATGTGGGAAAGCTTTATGGTGGAGGTTTCATCTGTATGCTTTGCATTTGAGCAGATCTTTCCTCTAGAAACCCCTGGAGGAGGGCATGACCACCCACTCCAGTAATCCCATGGACAGAGGAGCCTGGTGGGGCTATAGTCCATGGGGTTGCAAAGAGTCAAACACGGCTGAGCGATTTTCACTCGCTTCCTCTAGAAACCCATTGGTTTGGGGACGAGGCCAGGGACGGATGGTTTAAATCTGTGAATTATTCAGACCCCCGAGTCTGCTTCTGTGGTGGGATGTTGGCTGTTATCCTGGCCTTCAGCTTCTCTGGCAGGGAGCACGCAGCAACCAGGAAGAAGGTGAAATGCGCACCATTTCCAGGTATAGGAGATGCCCGTGTGATTGGTCCAGGAGGGGACTTGGTGCCTGAGCACAGTGGGATCTGGAGGGAAGGTTTGTGGTTTTGGTGATCTGTGCAGACCCTCCAAATGCAGGTCTTCCTCTTGGGGTGGTCAAATTCGGCGATGCTAACCCACACATCCTGCCGCCTCTGTCCTTCCCGAGCCTTGAAACTCAAGTTCACCGACCCAGCCTCTCCCGGTGCCCCAGTGTCCCGACCGTGCTGGGAGGCTGCTTCTGTTCTGACCCAGGAGTTTTTTTTAAAAACTTATTTATTTTGCTTTTGTCTGCACTGGGTCTTTGTTGCTTTGTTCAGGCTTTCTCTAATTGCCGTGCACGGGGGCTAGTCTCTGCTGCAGCATGCAGCTGTCTCACCGAGGCGGCTTCCCTCGTGGCAGACCACGGGCTCCAGAGCGTGGGCTCAGCAGTTGTGGCTCACAGGCTTGGTTGCTCCACGGCACATGGGGTCATCCCGGATCAGGGATGGAACCCATGTCCCCTGTATTGGCAGGTGGATTCTTACCCCTGGACCACGAGGGGAGCCCTAGACACTGGATTTTCTGAGGCTTCTTTACTCCAGTCCTCCCTTGCTAAGGCAGGCTGACCTCTGATGTCACCACAGGACCCCTGCAGGAAAATCCAGCTGTCCATTCACCTCGGGAGGCAGAGGCCATGTCTGTGGCCACACGTGGGAATCCCTTGGGGGAGCTGCTGACGAAACACCCCTTCTGTCTGCACCTGGAATCAGAGTCGTCAAGTATGGGTCCCCGGGACCCAGAGCTGCAGGTGTCTGGTGTCAGGGGACGAACTGGGCCTCATTCTTTGCCCTGCAGCCTAGTTAGGGCACAAGCAGGGGCATGACTTGGCCTACTGGTTTTTTACGTGCCTTTAAAGATATAGTGTGACTCTTATTTTAAAAATCTGATTATAGAGGGTTTTCATCAAATTGGTGCTCATTCTGGAGCACATTAAAAGAAGCGAGATTGCCCAAGCTTCCCCATCTCAAAGCACACGAGGCAGAGTTTTCACTGTAAACACAGATGCTTTTCATTTTTGCTCCAAACGTACTCATCCATGGAGCCTGGTATTTAGTGATCTGACTTGTGACCTTTGACCCCTGCCTCCAAGACCTCCTGATCTGGCTCTGAAGTCCCAGGGCCCCTTGATGTTCTAGATTCTGCGTTTTCAGCAGAGATGCCTTTTCAGAGGCGCCTAAGTGTTCATCCTCTGGGTTTACGTTTGCTTTGTCTCACTTTCTGCCATTTCCTAAAGAAATGATCCTTTTAGACTCACTGGCGGGCACAGCATCCTCACACTTCATCAGATGTATAGAGGCCGCTTTGGCGGTCGTCTTGCATCCTGACTCTGACTCGTCCCACACAGCAGACACATAGTCACCATCAGCGGAAACCACACTTTCTAATCAGAGAATGAGGTCCCAAGGGACCCTCCATCTTCCAGTGTGAGAGCCCCACCCATCACAGCACGGGGCCTCCAGATGCTGGGACGTGGCCCAACAGGAAAGATGGGGGCCTCTGTGGACACCTGCCCACCCAGCAGGCGGCAAATGCACCACCCGACAGGGGATACAGTCAGCCAGGGAGCTCGGGCAGGGCTGGCCGTCAGCTCCGAGCTGGTAACAGGGATGCTGTAGCAGGAAGGCGGAGTCAGAAGGATGGCGAGTCGCCTTGGTATCTGGAAAGGAGCGTTGTTCAGAGTGCCCTGGAGAAAAAAGATAGGGGCGGCCCCCTCTGTCTCATCAGATACATGTTGTGGGTGGGGGGCAAATGGGAGTTTAATCTGGTTTTCTTTAATGAGGAGATGTAAAGCCATGCTTCTTCATTCTAAATGGAAGTCTTCTCTAAGTGAATTGGCAAAGCCACCCCTAATTGCATTTTCCAAGAGGCTGGATGGAGTAAGCCCACGGCTCTGTTTTTGACCGTCTAAGGGAAGAGGGTGGCTTCCCAGGCCTTTGCTTTGATGGGACTCAGCTAAACAGCAAGCAGCTGCGGAGACAGCCTGGCGCAGGGAGCAGCTTCTCTGTACGACTGGGACTACTTGCTGGGCACGGGGACAGATCTCTCTGTGGCAGCTCAGAACTCTGTGCTCTGGGAGGAGGGAGGAGGCTGATCCAGCAGTGGGTATTTATTTTGAGGGGGTGGGCAGAGAATTCCTCAGGATTTTAAAAGGAAAAAAAATGAAGCGTCACCCAGCGTAAGTTTGCTGTGGCATGTAATGATTCAGCACCTCTGTCTCTTTTTTGGTGTTCCCAGGTGACTCAGAAGTAAAGAATCTGCGTGCCAATGCAGAAGACACAGATTCAAGCCCTGGGTCAGGAAGATCCCCTGGAGGAGGAAATGGCAATCCACTGCAGTATTCTTACCTAGAAAATTCCATGGACAGAGGAGCCTCGCCGGGCTGCAGTCCATGGACTCACAACGAGTCAGACACGACTAAGCTACTAACACTTATCTGACTCTTTTCCAATGCCTGCCAACCTGGAGGTCTTCTCAGGCTGAGTGCTCAGACAGGCTGCTGCTCCATGTTCTGGAAAGAAGCCAGGAGCCACGGAGGAGAAGCTGTGGGGACTGAAACTGGGACCAGAAAGAGGATGGCCAAAGTGCAAGGCCCCTTCCTCATAGAGGAAACGGCCTTGAAAAACCATCCACAGGACTAGAAACCCAAATCACTCAAGGCTCCTCTGTCCATGAAATTCTCCAGGCAAGAATACTGAAGTGGGTTTTGCCATGCCTTTCTCCAGGGGATCTTCCCAACCCAGGAACTGAACCTGAGTCTCCTACATTGCAGGCAGATTCTTTACCATCTGAGCCACCAGGGAAGCCCCAGCTCTCGCTGGTTTCCTTCAGAACATTCTGGGCTCTCCTCTTGTTGCATATGGAGGAATTAGGGAATCAGTATTGCATTCCTAGAAGCCCCTCTGAGAGGCTGTAACAGATAGATCATGCCCTTACATCATCCTTAATATACTGGGTGTGGCATTTCATCACCACTGAATCAGAGACCTTCCTCCAACAAGCCAGAAGGGCATGCGTTTACCCACCACCCTCGCCAGTCGGGGCAGACCCACCACCAGGACACAAGGTATTCTTCTGGAACATAGGCCTGGCATCCATCTCTCTTTTCTGGAACCACCCACAGCAATTTGGGTCAGAACCCAATAAATCAGAATCATTCCAAGCACCAGTGAAAGATTTTTCTTTATACTGAGCTGAGTAAAACATCTCCAAACAATGTGTGGGCGCTTGTTTTTTATAGACAGCGCGCTATGGGCTTACGGGACATCACCAGTGAAGCATAAAGGAAAGCTAGTTCCTTCGTTTTTTTTTTTTTTAAGCCAGCAATTTATTTTTCCAAGAGACTGAAAGACTTTGGACAACAAGTCCATTAAAAACCTTCATATAAACAGGATTTGGACAATTAAATACTGTAGCAATCAGCCTTTCTGCTGAGTAGATTCATAGCTCTGAGCCTCAAGTAAAATAGTATTTAATCAGGAGTGACCAGTAAATAAAAGTGAGTCATCGCGTACCAAGTCCATGTTCACGTCATAATGCAGATTTCCTAACACTTGTCAGACTCACTGTTGGTTCTGCCAGTCTGTTTTAGTGGGTGAAGGTCTCAATTACCATAGGAGAGAGAAGTCGGGCAAACCTCTTCAAGCAAAGACAAGTCCAGAATGGGAATCAGTCCCATTTTAAAATACCATAGTCCTTTGCATTCCCTTTACAAGTGGGCTTCCTTTCTTGTGAAAAGCTCTTCCTCCTAACAAACCAAAGAGCAGCCTGTGAATGACACCCTGAGAAATGAAACCCTCTGAGAAGTAGCTGGACAGTGCTCTGAACTGCACCCCAAGAGCTTCAGAGTCTGGGCACATGTCCCTCCAATGCCAGGTTTTGACACATGAGTATGTCACAAAATGAATCTAGTGGTTTGTAACTAGCATTTTGAAAAATATAAAGTAACAAAGAATGAACATTTTAAAGCCAGGTGATTGCAAGTAGGAAGGTAAAGTGCCGATCCATGAAATTTTGTTTCACACATGCACCCATGTACACGTGTGTGTGTGTGTATAAAACAATGGAAAATGGTGCTTTTACAATGAGAACTTGGAAAAACATTGTTCTGGTTTGCTATCATAGGGAGAAGTCACCTTATGCAATGATTCCTGTAAGTCAAACACTTGAAGTTTAAATAATACCCCAACAACAAATGGAGAAGGAAATGGCACCCCACTCCAATATTCTTGCCTGGAAAATCCCATGGACAGAGGAGCCTGGCAGGCTATAGTCCGTGAGGTTGCAAGAGTCGGATACGACCGAGCGACTAAATCACCACCACCAACAAAAATAACAAAAACAGTAACGGTGGTAGTGTGTGGTGGGCGGGCGGTGGGGATGAGGGCAGGCGCGGAGGTCAGGAGGGGGAGAATAAAACACCCCGGGCTGGCTGCTTTCCCGGGATTAAGTTCCCGGAGAGGTACCTTCAGCCAGAGAAACAGCAGCTTCTCGGGGGCAGCTCCCACAGCCTGGGCAGGGGGGGGCCACTCCGCCATCGGAGGGGAGCACGTTCATGGCTGAGGAGCTGGGGTGGTGAGCACACATCTGCCCGCTTGCCTTGAGGCTGGTGAGCAGGCTGTTGGGCACTGGTTGCTGGTCTTGCAGGGGAGGCAGTGGCCGGGCATTTGAGAGCCTCGTCCGTGGAGTCAGGCAGCCTCAGGCTCTGCCACTGCTGACTCTGCCACTTGCTAGCCCTTGGGCAAAACGCTTCAGACCTCTCTAAGCCTCAGTTTCCTCATCTGGAAAATGGACATGAAGATATTGACTTTATTGCTGTGGGGGTTGAGTGGAGGATCAGGCAGCTGGGTACATCTTGGTTCCCTCCAGCTACCTTGCCTGCTGTAGGTCCCACCTGCCGCTGGGGGGCAGGACGGACCGTCTGGTGGGGGAGGACCCTCTTCCTTATTACCTGGTGGAAGGGGCAGGAATGGAGGCCCAGGGCAGTGAGGAGGTGGCTTAGGCGGCCCCCCACCTCCAGCCGGGAGCTGCTTCCTCTTACGTGAACAGCAGACCTGCCACAGTGACTTCCCTGTGGCATTCCCGCCCCCACCCACCCCCCCCACCCCTAGCTCCAGGGTTCCCACGTCACCACCAGACCTCGTCTCCTGCCTCAGTGCAAGGCTGGAGAGGGCGGCCACCACCTCAGCAGAGCATCCCTCCCTAGACGTCGGGCCACGGACCCTTCCCTTCATTCAACTCCACCTCTGTCCTCCAGGCAGCGGGGCGTCGCAGCCTCGGGCCCCAGCTCTCCGAGTAACCAGAGCTGTGATCTCCTGCAGGTGGAGGACATCACCGCCAGCCATGAGGCTGCGCTCCTAGAGATGGAGAACAGCCACACGCTCACCCTCGCGATCCTGCAGGATGACCACGAGCACAAGGTCCAAGGTAGCTGACCTTGGGTGGATGTGTGTGTGTGAGTGTGAGTGTGCACCCGCTTCTGCTGCAGACACGAGGGGCCTCCCTTCACCTCGCCCTCCTCTATCCTTTCTTCCTTCCTCTTCATCCTGGTATGTCCTTTGTGTTGCTTCTTGTGTGAAGAAAACACCAAAATCCAGGGCGTGGGTAACTTCTTTCCTCTGAAGCTGATCCTCTGAACTCTGAAGTCTAGACTCCCCAAGGAGCCGTGGTCCTACCCCAGGGTGTGGGGCAGCAGGTCTGGGGTACAGCCTCAACTTGTTAAAGCTCGAAGGTGATTCCAATGGGCGGCCAAGCTTGAGAACCACCGTTTTCAAGCAGGTGTAGAAATCCTGGGCCTTGTCTTGTGTGATGGCCTCTGATGAGGCCTGGCTGTCTACACGGGGCACTGAGACCACATTCACCATGGGCACAAGTGGACTCTCGGGATCTTACTTTTTTACGTTTTTTTTGTAACTTTGAATTGTCTTTGGGTACCTAGGATTTTACTGGGTTGGCCAGAAAGTTCCTTTGGGTATTTCTTTACAATGTCACAGAAAAACCCAAACCAGCTTTTTTGGCCAACCCAGTAAGTCAG
The DNA here is from genome assembly GCF_032405125.1 of Capricornis sumatraensis. Taxonomy (NCBI): domain Eukaryota; kingdom Metazoa; phylum Chordata; class Mammalia; order Artiodactyla; family Bovidae; genus Capricornis; species Capricornis sumatraensis. The sequence goes on along the minus strand of NC_091080.1, from coordinate 40,752,946 downwards.
TCATAACAACAGTAACAGTGTTTAGTAAGTAGAGCTGAGATTTTTGACTCTGTGAAAGAAGCTTTTTACACATTCACATCTGTATACATTACTATCTGAAGTTTTTTTTTTTTTCAATTTCCCCTCTCCTCACTTTTTTCTCTCCCCAGTCAGCTGGTTGCTAAATTAGATGGAAAATAATTAACGTAAGAATAGATTAATACATTTTTTTAATGTGTAATTTTTGTAGTTGCAAAGGCCTCTGTTAGCAATATAAAACCAAAATACAGTAATAAAAAGGCTGATACATTCAACTAAATAAAAGTTGTCATAAAAATATAAACAACTTCAAAAGGCAAACTACAAGTAGAAAATATTTTCTGCATCTATACAGCAAAAGACAAATTCTCTTAATATATCAGTTCAGTCGCTCAGTCATGTCCGACTCTGCAACCCCATGGACTGTAACACGCCAGGCCTCCCTGTCTGTCACCAGCTCCTGGAGTTTACTCAAACTCATGTCCATTGAGTCAGTGATCCCATCCAGCCATCTCATCCTCTGTCGTCCCCTTCTCCTCCCTCCTTCAATCTTTCCCAGCATCAAGGTCTTTTCAAATGAGTCAGTTCTTCACATCAGGTGGCCAAATGGGAGGGGGGTTCAGAATGGGGAACACATGTACACCCATGGCTGATTCATGTCAGTGTATGGGAAAAACCACTACAATATTGTAAAGTAATTAGCCTCCCATTAAAATAAATTAATTTTAAAAATTAAAGATGCTTGCTTCTTGGAAGAAAAGTTATGACCAACCTAAATAGCATATTAAAAAGCAGAGACATTACTTTACCAACAAAGGTCCATCTAGTCAAAGCTATGGTTTTTCCAGTGGTCATGTATGGATGTGAGAGTTGGACTATAAAGAAACCTGAGCACTGAAGAACTGATGCTTTTGAACTGTGGTGTTGGAGAAGACTCTTGAGAGTCCCTTGGACTGCAAGGAGATCCAACTAGTCCATCCTAAAAGAAATCAGTCCTGAATATTCATTGGAAGGACTGATGCTGAATATTAATACATTTTAAGAATCGGAGAATCAGAGTTTTAAAATCATTTTTTAAATGTTCTTTGTCAATAACAAGGCACACTGTGTAGCAGTCAGTGTTCATGTGGTCGCCCCCTCAAGCTCAAGCCCCACCACCTCTGGGAACTCTTGGTGTGTGGAGGAGTCCGAGCTGGGGGCAAGGAGAGGACAGGAGAGGAATTTCCTGAGAACAAATTTACTGTATTACCTGTGTCCCAAGAGCATGTCTCATGCTTAGAGTACCAGTTCCCATCCTTGGATGAACATTGGAACCACCTGTTTTGTTTTTTTTTAAATACTGATGTGTAGGTCCCATTACAGACGTTCCAATTCAGTTGCTCTGGGGATGAAGCCCAGACATCAGGGTTTTTTTTTAAGCTTCCAAGGTGATTCTAATATGTAGAGCATCGTGTTAAGTATGAGATGGAGTGCCATGACCTCGGAATAATGAAGTACATCATGGGTACATAGATAGTTGCCTGTCTCCAGCATAGATGCTGACTTTAATTTGGTGGTGAGGTACTGGTATCTCCTGAAAATGTCCTAAAGCTCATCACCGTGCTGTAGGAAAATGGTCTCAGAAGAGGGGACAGGAATGGAAATGTTACATTGAGCATTGCCTTTTGTTTGTGGATTTTCATGTAAACAGACCTGGTAGATTTTTCTGATTAATGAAGTCTCACCTAGACACCACATCCAGGGCCTTTGAATTATATATAAAGTGCAGACATTGCAGGCATATGTAAGGGTAACTAAAATATTCATTATTATGGGTGATGCTCTCAGTGGCTATTAACAGTAGTCATTTAGACAGAGGCAGGTAGACCAGAAGGCCACATGGTTTTATGGCAATGAACTAACCATAAATTTTTCTTTTTTTTCCTCCAAATGTAAACTTCAGCTCTAACAACTGGATTTCTTAGAGAGCTTCACCATCATTAAAAGATCTGGGTCAACGGGAACCACAGAATTTTTCCTAATTGCAGCTCATGCCAGCCAGGAAGATAATTATTGGTCTCCAGTCCTCTCCTGTGCTAAGCATATGATACAGGCTGATTAATGAGACCTTTCTTCCCTTCAGTTATAACAGGAAAACAAATTGCTTCTGTAGCTAGAATGAGACGGGCTTCATCCAGCTAATAAGACCATTCCCATCTGGAGAAAAATAGAATCCATTTGCTTAATAATTCTTACATGACATCTCTTCTGCCTAACTTGCAAATTATTACTGGAATGACACTTTTCACAGAATAAAATTGTTCCAAACACTCCAAGAGGATTCCATCCAGTGAGTCCTTCATTCTGCCTGAATGTCTCAACGTTGACTCTCTGCTCAAGCAAACCCTAGCAATCTGTGGTTTCCAGAGTGGGGTCCAGAGGCCAGCAAGGTGACCTTGCAAGCTCCGCACTGGTCCCATTCACCTGTCCATTCTCCAGCAAGCCCACACGCTGCTCTCCTCGGAAGGCTCCCTCCTTCAACCTGAAATTGCTGCTTTGTAATGGAAAGGAAAAATGATCCTGGGAGGGAAGAAAGTGGAGATTTAACGTTAATCACTCACTGGTTTCACCATCGGGGAGAGTTGGGAAATCAATGAGTGTTGTGAATGGAGAAGCTGAGTCGGCTAGGGTGGTGGTCGAGCTGCGTGTAAAGGGAGTGTGTGTGTAGGCGGCTCTGCTTGCTTCCCTCCTTCCTGTCTTTCCTCTTCCTCTCACTCTTTCTTCTTTTCCCCTCCTATCTTCTCTCCCTCTCTCCTAAACAACATCACATACAATTTCAAACTAATGGACGTATCTCTTTTGGCTTGTCTGCTATATACTGATGTCCGCTAGTTACTTCTGTCACCCCGTCTTCATCTGGCAAAAGAATCTTGTTTGATCCCTTTTCCAGAGAAAGATCAGCTTAACACTTTGATGTCTTCTCTGCAGAACTGATATCGACCCACGAGCTTGAAAAGAAAGAATTGGAAGAAAACTTTGAAAAGCTGCGGCTGTCATTACAGGTTAGCATTTCCTAACTCTGACTTGAAGGTAATGGCAGCAGACATTTCTTTCTGACAGTTCTTCCTGTCTGCAGGCATTTATGTGGCACCTGCTGTGTACTGGATCCTGCACTAAGCAGTGGAATATAGGGGATAAATAAGACCTAACTCCCTGCCCTTAAGGAGTTTTCTGTCTGCTCAGAGCTCATCCTTGCACAGAATGGATAATACCGTGGGTGCCGCGGACTGCTCCCCACCTGCGATGGTCAGAGCCATGTTTAGGGGAGGGGGAGGACTGGGGGCAGAGTATTCTAGGCAGGGGGAATGGGGTAAGAAGAGTCACGCAGGGTAGAAGACACAGCAGATGCTCTGGAATTGTTAAAGCAACTTCCATACCCTGGAGACAAAAGCTTCTTGCTTTGGGGCATCCCACTTCCAACCTACACAAAGCATGGGTCTCGGTTGCCAGGGGTGCTACCTGGCTTCCTTCTAGCCTCGAGGGGAGACTGACAGGCCTCTCAGATCACTTGCCTGCCTCTCCCTCCGGCCTGCCAGAGATTGCCCCCCCGCCCCCCCCCCAACCCCCTGGCCAACTTCTTCTGTGAAAAGCTGTTGACCGTCCCCACTCAGGCCTAGGGAAGGGCTGTCGGAGAAGCCAGGGGCAGGTTGTTGGCCCTGCCTCCGTTGGCAGCTGTGGGTGTCCCAGTCCTAGAAAGATTACCTTTGAAATATTAGGGACGCTCACATTTGGAGGTTTGGAAGGCAAAGACCATAACTCAAATAGAAAGGTGGGAATTTTGCTTTTTGGATGGCTCTTTGGCTCAGACGGTAAAGCGTCTGTCTACAGTGTGGGAGACCCGGGTTCGATCCCTGGGTTGGGAAGATCCCCTGGAGAAGGAAATGGCAATCCACTCCAGGACTATTGCCTGGACAGAGGAGCCTGATCGGCTACAGGCCATGGGGTCGCAGAGTTGGACACAACTGAGCGACTTCACTTCCTTTCTTTTCCCCAGGCAGTGTTTCTTGCACAGTGTCTGCCCTGCCAAGCAGAGAATCTAGGATTATGGAGTATCACACTATTGAGTGGACTTTGCAAAAAATTTTAAATGGGAAGCTGCTTGCTGCATGCCCACCCCCAACCCATGGATCCATCAGTGGGCCTGCATATGCCCCCCCATACCCCTCATGTGGCTTATCCTTGGCAGGTTAACCCCACACTGCCTTGTGTACCCTACATTCCACACTGTGCTAAGTCACTGCAGTTGTGTCTGACTCTTTGTGACCCCATGAACTGTAGCCTGCCAGACTCCTCTATCCACGGGACTCTCCAGGCAAGAATACTGGAGTGGGTTGCCTTGTCCTCCTCCAGGGGATCTTCCCCACCCAGGGATTGAACCCACGTCTCTTACATCTCCTGGAGTAGCAGGTGGGTTCTTTACCACTAGCGCCACCTGGGAGGCCACTCCACACCACCCAGATACATTACCCTAAGGAACACAGACCAGGAATGTAACAGCTGTACTGTAACGTATGAAAAGCCCACAATAGTCCAAAACCAAAAGAAACGAGAGTTTTGTTTCATCGGTGAGTCTTCACTTTGCCATTGACGTCGTGCAGTCATGAACCGCGCAGGTTTTAGTGGTGACTCACCAGCAGAATCCATCTGAACTGGAGACTTTCAGGTACAAGGTGGGTGCAGTTGCTTAAACCAATTTCCCTGGGCTACTGGCTACTAGAGAAACAGGTTTGGGATAAAAGATTTGAGTTTGGGGCTTAAATCCCACTGTATCTCCTCTTAATAGATTTTGAATCATGGGCAGTTACATAAACTGTAAACATTAGCTTACTCATCTGTAAAATGGGGATAATACCAGTTCCTTCCTCAAGATATGAGCAGCTTAAGGGAAATAAATGTGTGTCAATGAAGAAAACTAATCAATAGTCAATCTAAGAAAGAAATGGAGAATTTTATTCAAGCCAACCTGAGGATGAGAACCCAGGAGACAGTCTTCATGTGGAATACAATCATAAATACAGGCTGAATACTGTTCAGCCATGAAAAGGAGTAAATTTTGCCATTTGCAGCAACATGGATGGACGTGAAGGGTGTTATGCTAAAAGCAAAATAAGTCAGGCAGAGGAGGACAAATACTGGATGATATCACTTAGATGTGGAATCTAAAAAATACAACAAATTAGTGAATATCACCAAAAAAAAAAAAAAAAAGAAACAGTCTTAGGTATAAAGAACAAGTTAGTGGTTAGCAGTGGTGGGGAGGGGCCACAGGGAGGCAGGGAGACAGGATATAAGACAGTCTCAAGGATGTATTGTACAACATGGGGAGTATAGCCAACATTTTGTAATAATTGTAAAATGGAAAGTAATCTTTCAAAATTGTATCTAAAATTTTTTTTAATTTAAACAAAGACAAAAATCCCTGAGACTGTCCCACCTGTTATAGGTCAATGCACAGTTCAGTTCAGTCGCTCAGTCATGTCCGACTCTTTGCGACCCCATGAATCGCAGCACACCAGGCCTCCCTGTCCATCACCAACTCCCGGAGTTCACTCAGACTCATGGCCATCGAGTCCGTGATGCCATCCAGCCATCTCATCCTCGGTCATCCCCTTCTCCTCCTGCCCCCAATCTCTCCCGGCATCAAAGTCTTTTCCAATGAGTCAACTCTTTGCATGAGGTGGCCAGAGTACTGGAGTTTCAGCTTTACCATCATTCCTTCCAAGGAAATCCCAGGGCCGATCTCCTTCAGAATGGATTGGTTGGATCTCCTTGCAGTCCAAGGGACTCTCACGAGTCTTCTCCAACACCACACTTCAAAAGCATCAATTCTTCGGCGCTCAGCCTTCTTCACAGTCCAACTCTCACATCCATACATGACCACAGGAAAAACCATAGCCTTGACTAGACAGACCTTAGTCGGCAAAGTAATGTCTCTGCTTTTGAATATGCTATCTAGGTTGGTCATAACTTTTCTTCCAAGGAGTGAGCGTCTTTTAATTTCATGGCTGCAGTCACCATCTGCAGTGATTTTGGAGCCCCCCCAAAAATAAAGTCTGACACTGTTTCCCCATCTATTTCCCATGAAGTGATGGGACCGGATGCCATGATCTTTGTTTTCTGAATGTTGAGCTTTAAGCCAACTTTTTCACAGTCGTATAAAATTTTGAAATAAAAGGTCTAGCATCAAAGTAACACATTGTCAGTGTACATAGTCCAACAGGGTGAGTAGCAGATCATTACGACACCTTAAAGGATTGAGAAAGGAATCTTATTGCCTAAGGAATTATCTTGCTGGCACCTGGAAAATTTGCTTTTTTTTTTTCGGTCTGTGAGTAGGCATCCCTGTGTCTTCTAAGGGAATCTAATTAATGTATAAGGCAGGTATCCAGTGCACAGTGAAGAGGGATAGCGGCCCAGATGGGCAGAGAGGGTATTTTATGTTTAACATTTTTCCGGTCCTGCCTTAAAAATAAATACATTTCATCATGTGTAACGTGTATAGAGCACTAGGCAACAGCTACTGCTTTATGATAGTTCCAGGCATTGTCCTGTTTATCATCTTCAGTATGGTACCAGAGTAATGACATAGGAGGCAGAACCCTTCAGGACCTGTCGTCACTGTGTTTAGTGGTGTTGGTGGGGGGCGTAAGGGGTGTGCTCGGGGCTCAAGCAGAGCAAGGAGTCAGGGTCAGTTTGATAGCTTCTGGCTTACTTTACAAATACAGAGAGTTCTTCTTTGAGATGGATTAATTGTCCTTCTTGAAGTCTGGGCCGGGGGTTGCAGCTAGAGGCCAGACTAGACACCTCTCTGCTGATGGTCTGCCTCTATGAGGTTGGTGATTGAATTACTAAATGCCCCCTTCATTGCAGGCTTCTTGTTGGGGCAGAAGCGAGATGGCATTCCCATCTCAGAGTCAAGTCGCCTGCTTTGGGGATCCCCTCACCCCCCCACTTTCTGTGCGGCAGCAACACTCACCCATCAACTATCTTGTGGTCCGTTCTGGACAAGGCACCGAGGCGGGGAGACTGCGGGCACTGGGGGGCCTCTCCCCCACAGCATGTGATGCCCTTTTGGTCGGACCCAGTGGGGGGCCCCCTGACCTCACCGCCCTGTGAGGAGCAACCCGGGCAGGGGTCGCATCCCAGGGGCCGTGTCTGTGAGGATCGAGCTGGATGTCTCATGCGTTACCTGCAGGACCAAGTGGACACGCTGACCTTCCAGAGCCAGTCTTTGCGGGACCGAGCCCGGCGCTTTGAGGAGGCTCTGAGGAAAAACACGGAGGAGCAGCTGGAGGTACCGTGAGCTCTCAGCGTCCCAGCATCCTGCAAGCCTGGGGCTCCCCCAGCATCACCCCAAAGACAGAGCCTCTGTGCTGATCTGACTGCAGAGTGCCAGCGGTCAGGGCCTGCCAGGATTTAAACACACATCCATAGGCACCTGTCCTGACTCAGGACAGCTGTGGGTTCTCCATCTGAGTGTTATTCTTGCTGCATTTCACTGGGCTCCCCAGCCACTGTCCATGAGCCCCTGGGACAAGCTGGACCTGGAAATGCCTCTGCCTGTACCCTCACCCCCACCCCAACACCTCACTCCTTCCCAACCCCAACTCCACAGGGAAGTTGGAGGTTTCTTTTTCCGGAAACCCTGGCAAAATTCCTTCCCTCTATGTAGGGTTGCCAGGTGAAATCCATGACACCCAGTGAAATGTGAGATACAGATAAATGAGATTTTTAAATATGCCTCCTACAGTACAAAAAAGTTGTTTACATGACATTCAGACTTAATTGAACATCCTGTCATTTTATTTGTCACATCTGGCAGACTTAGACTCTAACAGTTCTTTTTCTACAATGCCTTTTTAAACTACTTTGCTCATTTCCTACACAGGGTGCGGAGGGGGCGGGGCTGTCCTTGGGCACAGGTAGGGACCTGTGTCAAGCTTCACCTGTGTGTTGAACCAAGCAGTCTGGGTGAATGTTAAAGGCCAGTGTTGAATTTAGTGTTTTGCCCACTAAGTTCCCTTGGAGGGCTGGGCTGGTAGTATCTGGCCACCCCAGTATCTGACATTTCAGGGACCGATGGCCTCCCCTCTTCTGCTCCCCACGGAGCTGGATTTTTAGTCTCACTCCCAGTGGCAACTCCTGGGCGTCTTTATCAGGGAGGACTGTGAGCATTCTCGCCCGCCTGCCCCCTCGCTCTTGTTAAGCTTGTTAACAGAGACTAGATTTCGCTGAGTTCATGATGCTGGTGAGTGCCTGGGAGACAGCTCCTTGCTCTCTGCCCCTGCAGATTGCCTTGGCTCCTTATCAGCACTTGGAAGAAGACATGAAGAGTCTGAAACAGGTGTTGGAGATGAAGAATCAACAGATACATCAGCAGGAAAAGAAGATTCTTGAGCTGGAAAAGCTGGTGAGTCGCCTGTAACTCGGGGAGGCCCCCATAACTGGCGTGATATTCCCGCTGCCCTTGTGGGTGAAAGGATTAACAGCGTTCGAGGGAGCATCTGGCCCTTACCTGTCCATTGCTTGCACCTGAGCAGAAAAGACCACAGATGAGGCTCCAGGCCTTGTTTTGGGAGCCAGGAGTTCAGGAATCTCAGACGTGGCCTCATTTGTACAAGTCTAGAGCCCATCTGAGGCCCTGTCAGCATCGCCATCCATCACTGTGATCTGCTGACTCCTCCCCTCCCAGGGGAGGACGTGCAGTGAGCCTGCATCTGGGGAGCATCGCTGATGGGTACCAGGTGCTGTGCAGACACTTTGTCTGTTCAATAATTCCGACAGCAATCCACTGAGTGGGAGTCCATTGTCAGGAGTCTCCTTTTACAGATACAGAGATAGACGCTTAGGATAAGGTCTTGTCTCACCCAGAGCCAATAAGTGGCCCAGCCCAGGCAGGAACCCTGAGCCAGAGCTCCAGGCCTTGGCTTCCACCGGGTTTTGGCTCCCAGAGAACTAGCAAAGGGCGTGCCTTTGGGGGAATAGAGTGCTCAGAGTTCACTGCCAGACCCTGAGGGTGCAAGGGTTGCAGCTGAGATAGTAGTCCAGTTAGCAGCAGGGAGGCCTGCCTCCAAAGAGATACTATGTTGATGGGAAGGTTGGCCCAAGGGACTCATATAGAGTCATTTTTTTTCTTATCATTATTTTTAAATTTTTGATACTATAAAAGGAAAATATGTGCACTATAGGTAATTATAAGATAAAAATAAGGAGATTAAAATGCCATATTTCTACCACTGTTAACACTTTCTGGAGGCTTTCCTCCATACAAGTGTACACACCCCAATAAACAGATTGTGCACACACACACACACAAGGGTTTTGCATCCTGCTTCTTTTCAGTTAGCACATCTTCAACTCACCATCTCAGTAACTGATCATCTCTAACTTTTAAAGTTCTCTGCATGTCTTAGAAATGTCCTGGCAGCTGGTTTATCAAAACCAGGAGCTGGTCCCTGACCACCTGTTGCATTCAGTCATCACGTCCGCTCTGCTGATCTAGCACCATCCTTCTCTGGGCTTCTCTAGCTGCACAGATGCTTGTCCGTTAGGATGGGAGCTGGAGAAGGCGATGGCACCCCACTCCAGTACTCTTGCCTGGAAAATCCCATAGATGGAGGAGCATGGTGGGCTGCAGTCCATGGGGTCGCGAAGAGTCGGACACGACTGAGTGACTTCACTTTCATTTTTCACTTTCATGCTTTGGAGAAGGAAATGGCAACCTACTCCAATGTTCTTGCCTGGAGAATCCCAGGAACGGGGGAGCCTGTTGGGTTGCCATCTATGGGGTCGCAGAGAGTCGGACACAACTGAAGCGACTTAGCAGTAGCAGTAGCAGTAGTATGGGAGCAGACAGGGCTGTGAGTGCCCATTATAGCATCCTGGGTGATGCTGGCATCCTGGGACCATCCAGCAGCTCAGCTTTCCAGCTAGGCCAAAGCTAAGGCCAGTGGGGACAGCTGAAGTGGACAGAGCCCTGCCCCTCTCAGCCCTGCAGCCCTCCTCCTCCAGGCTGGACTGTCTGCATCTTTATCTGGTCAACCAGCAGCCTCTGGGTTTATCAGGCTGTTTTTAGCCCTGCTGATATGCAGATGACATCACCCTTATGGCAGAAAGTGAAGAGGAACTAAAAAGCCTCTTGAAAGTGAAAGTGGAGAGTGAAAAAGTTGGCTTAAAGCTCAACATTCAGAAAACGAAGATCATGGCATCCGGTCCCATAAGTTCATGGGAAATAGATGGGTAAACAGTGTCAGACTTTATTTTTTTGGGCTCCAAAATCACTGCAGATGGTGACTGCAGCTGTGAAATTAAAAGACGCTCACTCCTTGGAAGAAAAGTTATGACCAACCTAGATAGCATATTCAAAAGCAGAGACATTACTTTGCCGATTAAGGTCCGTCTAGTCAAGGCTATGGTTTTTCCTGTGGTCGTGTATGGATGTGAGAGTTGGACTGTGAAGAAGGCAGAGCACCAAAGAATTGATGCTTTTGAAGTGTGGTGTTGGAGAAGACTCTTGAGAGTCCCTTGGACTGCAAGGAGATCCAACCAGTCCATTCTGAAGATCAGCCCTGGGATTTCTTTGGAAGGAATGATGGTAAAGCTGAAACTCCAGTACTTTGGCCACCTCGTGCAAAGAGTTGACTCATTGGAAAAGACTCTGATGCTGGGAGGCATTGGGGGCAGGATGAGAAGGGGATGACAGAGGATGAGATGGCTGGATGGCATCACAGACTCGATGGCCATGAGTCTGAGTGACCTCCAGGAGTTGGTGATGGACAGGGAGGCCTGGTGTGCTGCGATTCATGGGGTCGCAGAGTCGGACACGACTGAGCGACTGAACTGAACTAAACTGAGGCACTCTGTGGGCATGCAAGAGTTCTCATTCCAGAAACCGTTCCAAGCAGGGGTGGGGGTGGGGGGTGGAGAGTTGATTGAATCACTTCCTATTTCCTAGGAGGGCCTCCTTGGTGGTCAGATGGTAAAGAATCTCCCTGCAATACAGGACACCCACATTACATCCCCTGGATCAGGAAAGATCCCCTGGAGAATTAAATGGCAACCCACTCCAGTATTCTTCCCTGGGGAATTCCATGGATAGAGGAGCCTGGCAGGCTGTGGTTCATAGGTTCGCAAAGAGTTGGACACAACTGAAGCAACCTAGCACCACATGCATAGTGAATTACACATACACAATTTATGTGCGTGCCTATATTGGATTCCTGTGTAGAATACACTTCTCATAGTGAGTGTCTCCATGCCCCTGCCATTGTCAGAGATGAGCCATGAGCACCCGCCAGGTCCAGTTTGGCTGGTGGGTCCCCTGGTTCTCCCTATCGGGTCCTCCGCCCTGCACTGGCACCTCTGGCAGTACCTATATGTACAACACGACATTCTGAATTAATGGAGGGATGAAAATATCAATAATGTGGACACACTTTCCCTCCTGAGGCTCTCGGCAGCCAGGAATATGCAGCTCAAGCCAGCTCTGCACAAGAACAGAAAATAACATCCTCCTCCATGGTGGTTATTCCTTTGAGACTTAATGCCCGCTCTCTGTCTGTGGGTCCCCACGGCCTGAGACCTAGCTGAAGTCGAGCTCCATTCTAAGATGAACTGAGAAACTCTTTTTTGAAAAGACTGTGAAGAACTCCTGTGTAGGGTAGTTAAGGAAAACCACCACCCCTCCGTGCATCAGGCTGAGGTATCAGAGTGGAAGGACTGGGCTTTAGCCAGCTCTTCAGCAAGGCTCCCACGCCCACCTCATCTTTGTTCCCAGGAAATGCATGCATGCTAAGTTGCTTCAGTTGTGTTCAAGTCTTTGCAACCCCATGGACTGTGTAGCCCGCCAGGCTCCTCTGTCCATAGGTTTCTCCAAGCAAGAATACTGGAGTGGCTTGCCATTTCCTTCTCCAGATCTTCCGGACCCAGGGATCGAACCCGGGTCTCCTACATTGCAGGCAGGTTCTTTACCATTAGCACCACCTGGGAAGCCCCATAATTCATAATATATACTGATATATACACACAGACATATTATATACCTACATATATATAAGAAAGATATACGTATATATATATATAAAACAGTACTTTAACAGTGCACTCTGGTATTTTTTATTCTGTTTTCTTTTGTTTAAAAAGCAATGCTGGTCATGTCCCTCTAGCCTGGTTTTATAGCCAATGCATTGCAAATTGCAGTTTGAAAAACACTGTTTTAGATAATCCTCCAAAGCCCGGAAGCCAAGGGCACTGGTCTGTCGTCTCCCCCAGGGCCTGGCTGCGGAGCTCTTGACACTCCATCTTTTATAGGCAGAAAAGAACATCATCCTGGAAGAGAAGATCCAAGTTCTCCAGCAGCAGAACGAAGACCTCAAGGCCAGGATCGACCAGAACACCGTGGTCACAAGGTAGGTGGGCCTGGGTGATGGAGCCTCAGAAGCACGTGTCCCAGACAGAATGGCTTTGCTCCTGACCTTGGAGGGCTCTGCTTTTGTCCTTGCTCCTCCGAGCCCCAAGGCTTCCCCACGCAGGCTCTTGGCGCTCCCCACGTGGAAGAAAGCATAGAACACACTGCTCTGAGCACCGAGCCAAGGCCCTGGCTGCACGGAGCACCCTCCTTGGTGGAAAGGAGTTGGGTGGGGTAAAGTGTGTGGCCCAGCTGGCGGGGGCAGGGGCAGGAGTGGTGGGGATCGTGGAGGAGGTTTTGGAAGGGCTGCCCGCTGGGAGTTCCAGGCTAAAGAAAACAGCCATGTGAGCCAGCCGACCCTGAGCTCCAGCAGTGCCCAGCTGCTGCCCCGGCGCTCGGCCAATGGCAGAGGGGAGCTGCCCCGGCTGGAGGGCAGCAGGGAGGGACCGGACCATGCACCCACTTCCATCTCCGTGCTCCTAACCTGCTCCGAGGCTCCGACTTCCAGGAAGGGAGGGGCAGCAACCCGGCTGCAGTGACGACAGAGGCACAAAACACATCGGGTTCCTTTCTACTTGGCGTCCATCAGCCGCAAACACCCATGGAGCATCTGTTACGGGCCGGGCCCCAGGCTGGGTGCCGAGCACTGGAGAAGGGACCACTCTGGCCCCATCCTAGGGCTCCAGCTCCAGCAGGCGACCAGATGCACTGCCCAGAAGGTTGCAGTGCAAGCTGACTGCTGCCAGGGAGGCCCAGGGTGAGGGCAGGCTGCGGAGGCCGTCGGGACCACCGACTCCCCGGGGCTGTCCTTACGGCTCAGTGTCCCCCACACCACCTGCAGCTTTTGCTCTGTCCACTGGCCACCAGCGCCTCCCCTGACCCAGGGCAGAGGGACTGTGGGCGAAATCAGGTGTTGGCAGAGAGACTCTGGGAGAGGATTGTGTGGGTGGGACAGGTGGTGATTGTGTTTCAACCCCTGGGCTTGATCCCTGAGGTCCACAGGAACCCACCACACACCCCGTTCCCTGTGCGCCCCTGGGCCCGGCCGACCTCAGGCTCAGCGTCTTGCTCTGCCATTGCTACTCTAACTGTTGCTTGTCCCCTCCCCCACCCCACCCCACCCCCATGCAGACAGCTGTCGGAGGAGAATGCAAACCTCCAGGAATATGTGGAGAAAGAAACACAGGAGAAGAAGAGGCTGAGCCGGACCAATGAAGAGCTGCTATGGAAGCTCCAAACCGGGGACCCGACCAGCCCCATTAAACTGTCCCCCACATCCCCTGTGTACCGCAGCTCCTCCTCCGGGCCCTCCTCTCCCGCCAGAGTCAGCATGACGCCCAGATGACGCCACCACGCTGCGGGCCGAGCTGCGGCGCCGGGTCCACGAGGGTTCCCACCGGCGGGGAGTGGTGACCGCCGCGGGCTGGCCCGCCTGACCCCGCGCGCATGCCCAGTCGCTTCGTCGCGGCCTTCCATGCGCGCATGCCCAGCCGCTGCATAGCCGCACCCCAGGCCGAGCCCTCTTCTAACCCTCGTGTGTAGAACTGTCCCGGGACGGGCACTTAGGAACGTGTAAATGGTAGTGTCTCATGTGCAAACGTTTGGCCATAGTCAGAGCCAAAAGAAGGAAACGCCAGTTGTCCTTGAGCAATGAACTTTCACTGCAGAATTTCAGGTTAGTTAACAAACAGCTCAGTTTTGACTATCCATTGAATAATCCTTGTGTACTGCACCGGTATGTGTGTATATTTAGATACACGTATATACACATGCAGCGGTTCTGAATTGCATTTTTTATAACATGAAGTGCTGACGTATTTTGGTGACGGTCAGCAGTTTTCTAACTCGTGCCTAAGAATTATTGGGAAATGAAAATGCATTTCTATCTACCTTCCCAGGAATATTTCTACCCAAAATAGAAAAAGGAAAAAAAAAAAAAGATACAGAGAAGAAGCGCCTTTCGACCTACCACCACGTGGTACTCTGTTTAACACAAACACCAGCCATTCGTCGGGTAACTACCTTTGAAACAATCAGCTTCTTAGTCAACATGACATGAGGTCACTATTACTCCATCCACAGATTTTAATTATTGACATTCCTGTCCTGAGTGGATAAGGGGCAGCAGTGAGAAACCCTGAGGGGGATGAGCGGTTTTGCAGATGTTAACTCATGACCAGTGGATCAGCTATAGTCTTGTAAACACAAGTTTTGCTTTTTTCCTAAATGGCATCTTGGAATCCATCATTCAGCTATTGCATCCTCGGGAAAATATGGAAGCACATGACCTTAGAGAATGAGGGTGAGAATGGCCTTGGAGTTGGCCAAGACTCTTCACGCTCCATCCTCAAGAAGGAAAACTGCTGATAGAGTCTGTATTCTGACTAAGCGTAGAGAAGAGCGTCCTCTGGCATCCTGTTTGATGTGATGCTATAAGTGGTCAACCCACCAAAATACGACCCTCAGCCCTATTTCATTGCCCCCCTTTCAGTTAGGTTCTGTAATCCAACCTCATTCTTGTACATTGAGCAGCTCAGGGGTTCTAACAGGGGCTTCCAGGAAACCAGTTCTTTTGTCCTGTGGGGATCAGTTCCTGGTTGTGCTAGATCATTGCATGACCTCCCAGAAACCCAGGTGTCTTTTTCTGCTAGATGGTCAAGCTATACCACAGCTGAGAGAGGTCACCAACCATCTTTGGCCCAGGAGGTTCTTCCAAAGAGAGGAGCCCCAGGAAACAGCCAGCCGGTGGTCACAGGCTTCTGGACTGGCATTTGTCTCCTAAATGGATTAGAATGGGGGAGAGATTCCTGTAGTGCTGTGGACCATTAGAAGCATAACACGCAAAGTAGTTTCAGCCACTTATACAGTGATGATAATGATGTCTTTACTGTTTGTGACGAAGACCCTGTACTTTTCTCCCCAAGGCCCCTCAAAGTGATCCTGAGCACAAGACTGATTCTGAGCAAACCCGAGATAGGCAGACTTATGTAGATAGGCTTTGTGGGGCCAGAGTCACAGAGCAGGAAAGAAACGGCTCAAGAAAGGGGTCCCCTGGCCCAGAGCCCCTGCCTGCTCATGGCATATGTGGCTGGCATGAAGACAGACCTGGTCTGTGTTCCTTGCATGAGTCAAGCTTGGGCTTCCTGGCCTCCCATACATCTCATTTCTAGCAAACCTCCAGGTTTTTGCCCATCCTGGGGACATAGACAGGAGATACCCAGTGAAGAAACATTTATTTTTCCGTTTAGTGGGTCTGCATGATGCTGTGATGTTGAGTTGGGCATCCCGTTAGAGTAGATGATGCCACGTTGACTAAAATACACGAATATGTATTCTTTTAGTAGGCACCACCTGCAGACACAGTAGCTCAGCCCTCCGAACTAGGAACTGCTTCCATAATGGCACCTGCTAAATGCAGTCACACAGCAATACAGATGTCAGTGTTGCGTTAGAATGTGGTCTGGTGTGTTAGCCTGTTGCAGTCACGATTGTAGTGGTGTTAGAACCAAGTAACCCCCCACTAGGTGACTAGAGCGTGGCTCTAACCATCCCTGACCTTGGGTACCCGAGCTAATTCCCGCAATGCCCTGGCTTCCTTTCCTTGTCATGGACGCCCATCATATAAGGCTCCTATCCCCAAACTCTAGGGGCCGCAGCGCCCCACCCCCCACCGTCACCTCTCTCTTCCCCACTCCCAACACTGTTAGGACTTGGACCTCTGTCTCTCTGGTGTCCACCTCCCAGGCTGGAGCTGTTTCCATAGAGAAATGCTACAGCCTCCCCACCTGTTTCAAACAAACCCACCCAACCTCACCAACCTCTCCTTGGCGTGTGGGACGCTGTTGGTGCCCTGCCCGCCCCCAGCCCACCACACGCCCTGCGAGGTTCCGGCTGGGTGTCGGAGCAGCGGACAGGCCGTGGAGCCGGCATACTTGGTGACCATCTGAAGGGGGTCACTCGTTCCTTTTCTGGCCCCTGTGGTTTCTGTGTTGCATTATTTGTGTTTGAAGCATATTAAAATGAACTTGAGGGAACTTCTGTGATACGCACTTGATGTGACCATTTGCCTGGCCCCCCTCGGGCTTCAGGATGTCAGGAGGGGACAGGGAGGCCTGAAGGCCAGTTTCCCTCTGTGTGTGCGCCAGGGTCAGCTGGTCATCACTGAGTCTTGAGACCCCTCTGCCCCAGCTCAGCAGGGTCCCTGCGCCCAGCTTATAGCCTGGGACTTTCAGCAGTCTTCCCCCGAGCTTTGGGGGCTCGATGGCTCTGCTCCTTGTCTTGAGGTGGCCAGGTTGGACTGGAGACCGTCAGAAAAAGGACACAAGACATCAAGTACAAGCCCCTCACCATCAACTTCAAATTCAGATGCTGACCTGACTTTCTGCCCCAAGTGGGCTTGGCCGCTTTGTATCTGGGTGGTCACAGAGTTCTCTCAGAGTGGCCAGGGGGCCACTGGCTCCTAGCAGGGGGGCTGTGGTCACAGCACTTCCTTGTCACGCGCTCTCTCATGCCTGTGGGGTTCACAGGACCCCGAACAGCAATAAGCCAGGACACTCCTTTAACCTGAAAGCATTCGCCCCCTCCCACCCTCTTAAGATGGGCTTTCAGGCTGGACTGCAGCCAGTTGGTAGGGGCACCAGGGGCCATGGGGAGACTCCAGTCAGTCTGTTCCCCCAAGCTGCTGCTGACCAGGAGCCCTTTGGCAGGTGATAAAGGCCCCTGAGTTACTCTGGACCTGCCAACACCTTCCCAGGACCCCCCAGGTCACTCATGCCTCCAGATACTGGTGACGGCTGCCAATTAATGATTTACTCGTCAACACATCCCAACCTGTTGATGTCTTTTGGCGCCTCCTGCCACCACTTTAATCAGAACCACCCTGCATTATCCTTCCCCCCACCACGCATCAGTACGGCCACTTTGCAAAGGGACGCTGGCGCCTGGCCCAGGGCCCCGAGGAGGAACCAAAGGTGGAACGGCGTCCTGGCAACAGAGAATCGTATCCCCCACAGTTGCCAGGCAGCAGTCGAGAGACCTTTGAAGTCAACCACTCAGTCCCCGCTCTGTGGTCTCTGGGAGTCCACGGCGGCTCCCCCACTGCCTGTGAGGCGGGGAGGAGTAAGGAGGGTGAGGCTCGGGTAGAACCGGGGCGAATGCGTCTCCCCTGCTGCTGGAGGTGAAGGCTGTTATGCCATGGATGCATCTGAGAACAAACCCAGTAGTGGGGACAGGGAGGGGGCTCCTGGGTGGGGGGGGGTTGGTGGATGGGACAGCCTTCCTGTCAAGCAAGAGGCAGAGCCTTGCCCACAGTGGGGGAGAGGGTGGTGAATCTGGGTCAAATGCTCAAAAAACATTGCCAGAGGCTAGAGCTAATTCACTTGTTTGCTAAATACTTTTTCATTTTTTTCCCTTTGGAACCGGTCTCCTTCTCTGGAACTTCTCTATAAACAAAAGCAGGACACCTGGGGTGTCTTGACCTACCAGCTCAGTTTTTTGCCCCCTCAGCCTGAGGGATGAACAGGTGAAGTTGCCCCCCTTACCATGTCTGGGTTTCCCAGCGCACGCATCACGCGGGATATAGAGTTGTCTAAGTGGGCCCCTCCCCTCCCACGGGCTTAGCTGCTGCTGATCGGTTTAACTGCACCCAAATCTGTGCAGCACAGCTCATCAGCAGGCGCTCAAGAAGCAACCGCAGGGATTCAGGGAGTAAAAGTGTCAAAGTCCGACCCCGTACCTTCTCTCTATCCGCCACTGCCCCCCTCAACACCCCTACTGCCTCGCAGTCCCAGATGGATGTTAAGAAGTAGGCCAGAGACTGGCTGCATCAACAGACACGCTGCCTGCTTTATTCCCTAAGCCTTGCTCCCATCGCATTTATGGCTTGATGGACAAGCTTAGATGCCCCTTTGAGAGGGGTGCACAGGGGTACCCCCTGATGGAGGTCCCCGCCGTCCTGGCTGCCTGGTGGCTGAGCAGTCCTGAAGGAATCCACGCGATTCCTCCCCACCGCGGAGGCCGGGCTGTCGGGGGCAGCCTCTGACTCACCAGACGAGCTTCGAGCGTCACCAAACGGCGCGCTCCAGGTGACTGCCCAACCCCCGGCCTCCAGACGTGAGTGGCTTCAGAAACCCTTCGGGGTTTCCTGGGAGACGGTCGGGAGCCGGGTGGGGGCTCTCCAGGCGCCGGTCTCTAGGTGGCGGCGTGGCGCCGCGGCACCGGCCTCTCCGGGCTGAGGGGGCGCTCCACGCGTGGACCCGGCCAGGTCGCCCCCAGGTCCGGGCTCTTGGGGGCAGTCAGCCCGCCCAGATGTCAAGGGTTGGGGTTCAGCGGTGCCTGCAAGACGGCACAGGGCACAGATCGCCCTGGGGCGGGGGGAGGTGGTGGGGGTGCTGGCTTGGGGAGGCAAGTAGGGGCGCCCCGCCTGCGCGTGTTCCCGCCGTCCAGCCCAGGCGAGTGGCGCGCCGCGTGGCCCACGGGTGGTCCTCGCTTGTTTGATGGTGGGCGCGCGGAGGCGGGGCGGGGCGGGGCCTGTAGCAGCAGCCCCCTGCCCTCCTATTAGTGAGGAAACTTCACTACGCATCTTCCTGCCGGAATCACACCTCGCCTCGGGGTCTGAGAATTGGGGCCACTCGACTGACCTCACCTCTAGTGCAGAAAAACGCCTCCTTTCTCAAGTGGGGCCGAGGAAGCGGGTGATGGTGAGCGCTCGAGGGTTATAACAGCCACACACTCTGCCTTCCACCCCTGTCCTGCGAGCATGTCATACCTGACGACGGGTGTGTATGGGGGAGGTGGAGGGCAGTGCGAGGCCGAGGGGTTCTGGGCACAGGTGGGGGGGGCGGTTGCTGCACTTGATGTGACGTCGTTCTGCAGACAGCAGCCTCATCCCCCACCATCTGGTTGGCGGGGAGACCTGTGGGCCCCAAACCCGAGGCGACCTGGGAAGAGTGGGCAGTTGGGGAGATGATCCAGCCCCCCCCCTCCCCCCCCCCCCCCCCCCCCGCCCCAGCTGTGAGGCAACGCGACATCCGGCTGTGAGATTCAAGAAGCAAAGACCAGGCACTGGGACTCTTTGAGCCACACACCCCCCAACCCCTCACCACCCTTCCCACAGCTGCCGGAATCACCGGGCCATAGATGGGAGTTTATTAGGATTTGCTGAAGCATGACAGGATGTACCAACAAAGTTTGACTTTACAACATGAACTATTATGGCATCAATGTACCACCAAAACTGGGATACAGAGCATAGGTTCACATTTTTAAAAGGCAATGGACAACCTCTACTTTCGTCCTTAAAGTAAAAATGCGGGGTAGGGGTGGGGGGAGGTATGGGGGGACGGCAAGGGGACCAGCAGAGGCCAATCTGATTTGCAGTTAGCTGTCAGAATCTAAATCTAGTATTGCAATTATAAGAAACTATAAGAAAACTATTAGAAAAATAGAACATCAAACGAGCAAAAAAATATTACACAATTTACATAATAAAAAACGCAATCCTCTTAATAATGGCTCCATGTTCAGTAGAAGAAAAAGTACACTGGAGAACCCACACACCTTCAGGTTTGACAATAAACCAACCCTCGTGGAGATCGTCACCCCTGTGTGCTCCTTAGACTTACCACACTTAAAGGCACAACGTAAGCAGGAAACTTATCTTAAATAGATATTATAAACTTCTCCAATGGGAAAATAAGTCCCAAACTTAAAAAGTTTGTCATCAAGAAACACAACATCATATATACCTTGTTAATAATTTAACAAGGCCTGAATGCCTCTTCCCAGCCATGCTCCCTGACCCTGAGAAATCTCATTTGGACTTCAAGCCGAGGTCTCACGGTGGAGTGTTCAGCCAGCAGTTTGACATGTTACAGGGTGGTCCTGGGGGAGGAGGGGCTCCTGAGAACTGCGCCCCGAGACCCCTGGCTGGTCCACTCCCTCTTGAAAGAGCACTGCCACCCAGTGAAGCAATGGGCACAGAAAGGCTGGATCGTAGTGATGAACAGGAAGGTCAGTTGACTTCTTTTTCTTTTTTGCCTTAACCACCCATTAGGCATCATAACTGATGATGAGATATGGAGTGTTTGTAGCTTCTTGCACCACTGGATCAATAAAGCATTTTGTCACCCAAAAAAGTCCACAAGAGTCTGATAAACTGTACATCTCGCTCTCGCTAAGGAGCCTTACGTAACAATACTCTCATTACCAAGGCAGATATTAATATATTTTAAATTATACATAAAATTATATACAACACATATTTAGTTCCATCTGAAGTTGAATTCACACGCCTGCGTGGACATGCCACAGCCCCGCCTCTCCGTCCATCCTCGCACACTGGGGCGATGGGCCGGCATGAAGCCGCTCCCTCTGGTCTCCATAGGGGTGGTTCTCAGGGGTCAACAAAACAAGCGACTCTTAGTGTGTCAAAGTGGGGTGTCCACCCCTGGCACGGGGCCAGGCCTCTTCTCTGCAGCAGCGAGGCCCCCGACTACCTGTGGGCTCACCTGCAACAGGGCGGGCCCTTTACGAGCTGTGTCCACACATCCTGTGCTGACGGATCTGCTTCCAATGTCAGGCCAGTCGCCATCCTAGGCAGGACCCAGTCAGCTCACCGTGCCCACCTGGCCATGGGGGTGGCCGGGAGGAGACCTAGCCCAGCCTGGGTTCCCACTCCCACCCCCCTCATCCTATGCACGAGGCAGCAAACACAAGCACAAGGCTCCTGCTTGCAGCCCTCCTGGTGAGAACAAATGCGACCAAGGGGCAGGAGGGAGTGACAGGGGCCCCAGGGGGCTCAGGGTGTGTGGAGAAGCCCCCACAAGGCTGTAGTCAACCTGCAGTATCCAAACGCCACGGGACCAGGTGGTCGATCACTTGATGGAGACCAAAGGGCTCAATGCAACAAAACCCAAAGTGGGGAGATGCGAGTGATGCTGATACTGTATCAACTGAGCAGTAGTCTCCCGACCGTGGCTCTATCACACCTCCTCTGGGTTTCTAAAAACCCACCTGGCCCAAAATCAGGGAGGAGATGTAGGCAGCGGGGGATGGGGGCCGTGCAGGGTCCTGACTGCTCCCGAAAGGTCCCATCCCCACCCAGGGGCTCACATCTCCCCCACCCATGGGCCCAGCTGATTCTTCAGAGACACTGTGCCCCTCACTCTCCCACACAAGGCCCGGGGGACCCCGGGTTTTCACAAGGTCATGCACGTGCAGGCAGGGGCCCACAAGTGGTGGGAAGGGGCACTTCCTCCCCACAAGCGGGTCTTTCCAATGCAAGTGTTTGGGGCTGGTGCCCAGGGACCCGAGGACACATCCCCCCCATGGGGTGTCTCTGGAAAATAACAGCCAAGCCCTGAAACTTAGTCTGGGCGGGGCTGAGATGTGAGACTATTGGGCACTTCCAGTGGTTATTTTCTGCCTGTGTGTGTTTATTTATGTGTGTATGTTATGCCTCTGTGTGTAATGTCTGTATGTGTGTGTGTTGTCTCTGTGTGTGTGTGTGTATTTCTGTGTGTATATATGTATGTGTTATATCTGTATGTGTATATACATATATGTGTTGTCTCTGTGTATACGTGTGTGTGTCTGTGTGTGTACGTATGTTTGTGTATCTTGTCTGTGTGTGTGTGTGTGTGTGTGTCCATCTCAGGCACAGGAAGGCAGGCTGTGGTAACAACTTCTCCCATGGATGGGGATGGGACCTTTCGGGGGCAATCAGGCCCCTGCACACCCCACCGCACTGCACCCCCCGCCCCGCGCCCAGCCTACACCTCCTCCGGATTTTGGGCCAGGTGAGTTTTTACAAACCCAGAGCGGGTGTGATAGAGCCAGGGTCTGCAGACGCCGCTCAGTCTCCTGGCAGCACGGCCCCCGCACAGAAGGGGAAACCCCTGGCAACGGTATGAAAGCCTCTCTTCACAAAAGCACGGGTCACTGAACCCCGTCCAACGACCCAGGGATCCTTTCCTCGGACGGGGCTCTGGCTCAGCGTGGAGGGTGGGGGCTTCTGATACCAATGGGGGGCATTTCGGCATGGCCCCTTGGCTCCAGGAGAGGAGGGGGGCATCCGCCCGTGAGACGCTGAGACACACCTTCCCGGCAGGAGGACGAGGCGTGTAGCTGGCTCAAGTGTCAGCTGTGCAGAGTCTGCTGGGGGCAGTCAGGCTCAGAAATTTCAGTCAGAAATAAGAAGTGAGAGAAACTCTACCCGCCACCTTTCCTGCACACCCTCGTTCCCTCACACTCTCCGCCTCGGTGGAGAAACAGCAGACAATTGGAGCAGACAGGTGGCCAGCAGGCCCCAGGAAGAGAGCAGACAACCAAAACACCTCAACGAAATAAGTTAAGACTCATCAAAATATGGTACAGCACCAGCTACATAAACCTAAATACTTTTCTTTGGAAACCCGAGCTTCGGGCTCTCGCCCCCACTTTAGAATATTCGCAAGTGAGATCGTGAATAAAGCTCCCACGAGTGCCCAGAGGGGACGATGGAGCCTGCAAGAGGGGCTGGGCCCTCACCCACCTGGGCAGACCCTGCTTCACTCATTCTTGCATTTTTTTTTTTCCTCCAAGAACTTTCTGGGGCAGAGGGAGAAAAGCCAAGAGCCATCAGTTTATCAGGCTTCTTTCTACCAGATTTGTGTAAAAGGGCAGAGAGGGAAGATAATGGGAGCTAAGCTTCACAAGCAGCATTTACATTTCGTGTGGAGTCAGACATGCCAGCCCCCTCACCTCCCGCCAACACAGGCCCTTCCATCCCGACTCCACTCTTGGGAAGGAAGGCACGGCCCACCTCCAAGGAGTGTCCCTGGGGCCTTGGCAGGGAGCGCCATGTACATAGGTACATGCAGTCATCACGGAGGCAGGGGTCCGGGCCCAGGGTCACCAACCTGCGGCATCCAACAACACACACAGAGCACACGAGAGGGACGGCACAGGACCCCACACCGTCCCCTGTGGGCAGACCCCCACACCCTGAACGATTCAGGGAACGACTCGGCCGCTTTCCACATCACCATTACGCGCCGGCTGGATTGCGTGGCGACTCACAGCCAAGGGACAGGAGGACTCCACATGACGATGAGACACGTGAGGGGCCGGAGGCAGCTGGGGGTTAAGGGGGGGGCGTGCATCACTCAGGACGAGAGGACACTGGCCTGGGGAACCTTGAGACCCACGAGCAGCAGAGGGGGCAGGACCCCATGAGGAGCCGGGACCATGGGGAGCACTCAGCTAAGCTCCGCTCTTTTGAGGCAGGTCCTACAGAAATAGTGTCACGTTCCAGTTACTCAGGACTCGGCTGAAGCAGCAGCAGGGACCTGCTGGAGGGCTGGCGGCGGGGAGCCTGGTCTCCTGGCAGGAGTGTGCAGAGTGCGGGCCAAGTCCCCCGCCTGGAGGGAGGGGGCGGTCACAGTCCAGCGACCCTCCGGAGGCAGCTCAGACAGCCGAGCAGGAGGAGATGGTCTCAGTAAACTAAACCGCTGGGGTGGGGCATGGGCACAGCCAGAGGACAGACACCTGGCATCGGGACGGCTGTCTGGGGCTGGGCCAAGGCAAGGACAGGACCCAGCACAGCACCCCCGGGATGGAGGCCTGGGCTCCTGAGGTGACCACCGTTCTGCCCGAGGCCGCAGCAGCTGGGGTGCCGGACGGGTGAGGAGAAGGGCTGCCGTTCTTGTCCTGGAGGAGGCTCCGAGGCAGGTGGCGGCCAGTCCCAGCCCCGGTCACGTGGCCCCGCCGAGAGCTGCTGGGGGGTCGGGGACATGGGCCACACGTGGGCTGCTCTGGGCTCTGGGCACACTGGCTGGGTGGGGTGGTGGTGCGAGGTGCTGCGGGGGTCTCTCGGGGGCAGGACCATGTGTCACTTGCAATGATCCAAGTGACCGTCAGGAGTCCTTGTGGGGTCGGCGGCCAGGGTCGCCTCCTCACTGTGCCAGAGACCGTAGCCGAAGTAAATGAAGAAGCCTGCGGGCCAAGGGCAGAGACGGAGTGTGACTCCGGGAGGCGGCCCTGGGGTCAAGGCCTCATGAGAGGCCTCTGCAGGAGGCCTGCCCCCCAAGGAAGCCCACATGACTTCCGGCAGGGTCACCTCTACACCTGGCAAAAGCAGGCGCGTCTTTCTGGGCAGCCTCGCACCTGGCAAGCCACTGGGTGGGGACCCCTGCAGGGGCGCTGGTGCCTCTGCCTCATCCACTGCCCACCTGGCAGGGCGGCTGCCCTGCGGCCGCTGGAGGGGCCAGGACAGACCCCCCAGAAGTTGCGCTGGGTTTCCAAGGGCACTAAGGCTCCCTGCGTTCCTCATGCTGTCTGTTATAGCTTCTGTTTTTCCCATGAGTGGCTTAGACACTCAGGTCACGTGGGAATTCATGCACCCCACCAATTTAGTCATTCCGGTGAGTTTCAGGGGCCATAGGGGTCTGTGGTGGGACCCGGAGATCTGTGCCCCTAACTACCACCCCCAACCCTGGCGGGGGACCACCTGTGTGCCAGTGACAAGGGAGAGCAGTCCTGGAGCCCAGGAGCTTGTGGAGTGCGCTCAAAAGCAGGCGTCCCCCACCTCTGCAGGGAGGCAGGGAGCTACCCTCCCTACCCCTCAGTCACTGGGGCAGGGGGGTTTGGCCATAACTCAGCCTGAAGGTCACTGCTCTCATCAGGGGTATGGCCCGGTCAGGCCAGTCTCCCAGCGCTACTGGGTTCATTTCTGCTGCTTCGGCTGCTGGAGGCCCGCAGAGGGGCCATGGTTGGTACAAAGCAGGGCCAGGCCCCAAGGGGGACCTCTAGTTCTCCCACGGGCCCAGCCAGCCCCTGCAGCCCAGGGGGCCAAGGGTGGGGCTGTCTAGACGGTGCTGTCTGGGGTGAAGAAGGTGGTGCTCTGTCAACAGCACACTCACAGGCTGGTTCTTTGAACATTGAGCTCTTTCCCAAACAGATAGCTGGTTCAGGCAAAGGCTTTACAATTATCTACGAGGGAGGGAGGACCCAAACCTACCGGGTGTTCCTCACTGTCAGAGCGAAAACACTGACTACACGTGTTTTCACTGTGTTTTGAAATCGGAAACGGGGGTGCAGCTGGAGGATGCAAGCCAGCCAGCCGGTAGCAGAGAGGACAACGAGCTGCCGGGCACAGGCGGGGAGGGGGCGAGTGGGTGGGTGGGGGGCCTGAGAGATGCTGGGTCACCTCGAAACCCACGCCTCACGTACCCATCAGCATCCACACAGCAAACCGGACCCACGTGCCCTGGTCCAGCTGCATCATGAGATAGACGTTCACGAAGATGCTCAGGACAGGAAGGACCGGCAAGAAGGGCACCTGCGGGGACAGGCGGCACAGCGTCAGGTGTGACAGGCGGACAGCGTGAGACGGCAGAACCACCCGAGGGGCACGCCCTCCCAGGCCTGATCTGGATGGGCGGGGCTGAGTGGGGAGGGGCTGAGTGCCAGGCCCCACTCTGGCACCCCCCATCCCCTCAGCACCCCCAACACACCCCACAGGCGAACCCTCGCAGGTGGGAGTTTGTTCTGAGCAACACTAATTGCCACAGTGAACTTGCGCCTCACTTCTGAGCTTGCTGAATGATCTTATTATCTGTAGACTCTACGCCTGAAGAGGCCCTGGTCATCTCTGAGGCCTGGTAATGACACACAATCGACCAGGGCAGACGCTTACTTATGAAAAGCTTACAGGATGTGGGGCACTGCCCCACCCAAGGGCCAGGGGCCAGCCTTTCTCAGCAGCGCTGTCTGTGCCCAGCTCACATGCCCCTGAGTTTGGCCAGCAACCACCTCACTCTGCACACCCAGGCCTGCCGGAGCCCTGCAGAGCAGGGTGGCCTCCTGCAGGAGAGTCAAGATCATGTCCTCCCAGGGGTGGGTCCCTCCAGCTGTCAGGCTGAGCTGTTTACCTTGAATGAGAGCTTGGTCTTGCTCTCGGGCTGTCGCCAAATGATGGCTGTGACCACGGAGCAGAGGAAGGCAGAGCCCATGAGTAGAAAGACTGCCCACAACTCCCCCTTCACCAGGGCGTCCTTGCCAAGCACAGCTGCCATGCAGAAGGTGATGACCAGGAGCGCTAAGAGGGACAGACAGAGAAAACCGCACTTCCGTCATTCCCCAGGTTCCCACAGGCAGATCAGTTCTTCCCAAAACCCCGGGAGGGTTGGGCTCCATCTCTGCAAGCACCAATCCCAATTAGGGCAGAATAACTGACATCGTGGTCCCCCTGGGACCCCAAACACCACATAGGGAAGGGCAGGCTCTTACCTAGGAGGCTGGTTGAGATGTTCACGATCAGCCCAGAGAATTTGGAAGGCTCCGTATTTTTGGGTGAGAGTACGGTTTTCAAAGAAAGCCTCTCTGCTTCCGGTAAAAAGCCCGTCTGAGAATCGCTGCTGCTCACCAACTCATTCTGGTCGACTGGATCGAGCTCATCGCTAGTCCTGGCCATCTGGTATACCATGTTGGGCTGCTCGGGCTGATACCTGTGAGGCAGCATATTGTTTAGCCATCAGATTAGGCTTTAACTCAGCACAAGTACACACACTCTAACTCATGTTCTTAGTAAGGCTTCAAAGGGAAGCTGCCTGGGACACAAGGCATAAAATGGGAAGAAAATGGTCAGAATGATACATGCGTGTGTCCTAAGATGCTTCAGTTGTGTCCGACTCTTTGCAACTCTGTGGACTGCAGCCCACCAGGCTCCTCTGTCCATGGGATTCTCTAGGCAAGAATACTGGAGTCGGTTGCCATGCCCTCCTCCAGGGGAATCTTCCTGACTCAGGGATCGAACCCACGTCTCTTATGTCTCCTGCATTGGCAGGCAGGTTCTTTACCACTAACTCTCCGCAAATAGAAACAGAAGAGCCCTGGGCCTCACTCCTGCCTCAGGGCAACATCCTCTTCTTTTTATGTCTCCTTTTTGAGGCAACTTGACCTCCACCATGAAACAGCCCAGAGGAAGGTGCTGAGATCGTTTCTCTCACTCTGAAAAGTGTGAGATATGAGGCCACTCACAACAAAACTATAGTTGTAGGAAGCTAAAATACAGACAGAAACAGAAAGCAATCATATTAGGATCCTAATCCATGCAGAGAGCCAGAGAAACGTGTCTGCAGGCTGATGGATTTGAGAAATTCTATTTGCATGATTTAATTGGATCAATTTATTTAAAAACTCTAAGTGCCTTGGGATAAATAACTCTCTAAAGCTGGGTGAAGGACCAAGCCTATGGCGTGATTTCCAAGACACAAGCCACCTGCAAGTGAAGCATTCATTCTAAATGAGGCTACTTATCTTCCCAGCCAAAAGGAACAGCGCTCCAATCTCCTCCA
Source organism: Capricornis sumatraensis (assembly GCF_032405125.1). Taxonomy (NCBI): domain Eukaryota; kingdom Metazoa; phylum Chordata; class Mammalia; order Artiodactyla; family Bovidae; genus Capricornis; species Capricornis sumatraensis. Next base: position 40,725,148 of record NC_091080.1, on the reverse strand, counting down.
CCAGCTTCGAAACATGCAGTGCTTTATGCATTCTTCTGCATAGAATCTTAAGAGTGAGTATGAAGATACTTCACCATTTTTTTTTCACTGATTCACTTAATAAGAAGGCTGGGGGAGACTCGGAGAAGATTGTAGCACTGAGCTCTTGGGAAGAAATACGTGGTCGGAAACACTAGCTCTAGCTGATTCTCCAGAGCCACTACTGAGGCTCAGCCCAGGGACGGTAGCTGGAGAGCACGTTAGGGATGGAATCCGTGGCTTGGCAAGATTAAAGCCCTGCAAAGTAGGGGGTGCCTCTCGCCAGGAGACCACACTGGATGTCTATGCTACCTGGGGTCACCCCTGGGAGCAAGGAAGCAGAGCCCTGTCTCCCAGAGCAAAGGAAAATTGGAGCAGGGTGAGCATGGAGAGAGGGGCGCTGTGGCGGCCAGGAACCCCAGGACACTGAGCCCCGGCCCGGATCTGCTGTGTCATGGCCCTCCACGGGGCTGGCCCTGTCCGGACGAGACTCAAAGCAGAACCTGGAGAGTCTTCCTGCACATCACCCCCAGCCCTCCAGGCCCTGTAACGGCCCTCTCACCTCCATGGAAGCATCAGTGTCCCCAGTTCTCCCAGTGCCCACCAGGGCCAGGCCCTAGTCTCCGGTCCAAACTGAGATCATTACCCTCAGCCTTCAAAAATTCCGATCCAAAGATGCAGCCCCCAGCCATCAAGTTGATAACCTGTCTCTGTCTTCCAGACATCCAGCCAGAAAAATCAGAGCATGTGAGAGAGAGAGAGAGCGGTCGAGCTACCCCGGACTCCTTTCAAGGCTATTCTCTGTAACTAGACTTTCAAGCACCAGGTCCCACCCTCTCCCAAGCAGTTCCCAAAGGAATGATCCACAGCCTCAAGTTTACAGCGTATAAACCGTTAACACGAACTGGTAGCAGGAAGCTGGCAAAGGGCGTCTGCTCTTCTGTCCTGGAACCCAGAAAGCCACACCTACCGTAAGACCAACACGCAGGCAGCCACCAGAGAGTAAGCCAGGAGAGTGCCAATGGACATGAGGTCCACCAGGTCCTTCAGGTCGAAGAGGAAGGCCATCACCGCTGGGGAGGAGGAGACGAACATCAGGATGGGTGTGGGCCCGAACACCGTGGCAGCCAGAGCCACCACCCGCCCGCGACCCAGGGCACCTGGGAGGGCCTCCCCTTCCCCCTGCCAGCCCTTTCCATGAAGAAACATGGCAGCACTGCTTAAAAGGAAGGAAAGCTCCGGGTTAAACCACATACACAGCTCCCAACAGACAGTAACAATAAACAACATTTAAACAGAGAGAGCACTTTTATCAACATGACCCTGGTGACCCCCATGGCAACTCTGCCAGCCATCCCTGCACTACAGATGGAGAAAGCCAAGTCCAGACGTGTTGAGAGACTTACCTAAGTAAGGGCACACAGCTAGTAAGTGGGAAAGCCAGGCACTGAGCTAGGTTCTTACGGCTCTGGGGCAGTCTGTCTTCCTCTACACCATGCGGACTCACAGAGAGACACGCACATCCACCCATCCACCACCCACCCACCACCTACCCATCATCCACCCATCCACCATTCAATGGCACTCATGAGCACGCCAGTCACTGGGTGCAAGGTGTATGCCACTGAACTTTGGTCTTCCCAAGAATACCACCTGAGGCCTGCATCAGGAGGCAACAGTGATGAGGAGCTGCGTGAGGGCAAGTCCGGGAGGGCTGACAGGGGCTCCTAACCCAGAATATGGGCGTGGAAAGCGATGTTATTCCCAAACAATACCAGTCCCTTCACCACAACCCCACTTAACGCAAAGCAAAACATGCAGTCTTTTTTGAAAATCGTTCCTAGATTTTTATAAGTGTATGCACGTGTGTTTATGGGGATATATGTGTCAAGTTTCCCACTTAAAAAATAACTTGGCTGGATCTACTTTGGGATACTTTCAAATCACATGCAATCAACACAAGTTGAAATATAAACACAAAGCCATTACTTTTCCACAAATACTTCTCAAACCCACACAAACCATGGCAACTAAAACAAATTCAAATTGAGGTTAACTAACAGAATTAAAGAGCAGCGAGGGCCTACTGGATAATTAGAAAACCCACTGTGTGTGTATCAAATGCTTACGTCCTCACTCAGAGAAACCTGAGCCAAATTTCGTCCATGGGAGGTGATTCTTAGAAAACTAAAGACTTGTATATCACTCTGACCAAATAAAGAAAAAGAGCAAACCCTTGGTCTGGTGATACAAGAACTTTACAGTGGCTTTAAAGATTGTAGTTTCATCTCCCTTAATCAGCACAGGAAGGAAATTAAGGCCAGTCTTCAGTACGATCACATTACATGTAAATATTGGAGGAAAAAAAGAAAAAACACTCATTATTTCCAGTTCCTTAATCCCTTAAACACATGGGTCACATACTGACACATGGTGTCACTTAACCTGCCCACAGCGATCATGCTTGAGAATGCAGACTCATACAGCACACGTGTGAAATAAGAAAAACTGGCTTCCTTTCGTTAAACAACATTGACCCATAAAACTAAGCACATTTTGCTAAGGGTGTGAATGCTGTTAACAATTCACTCATTAAGAGGGTCAAACGCCTCCCCTGTGGCTATCTGACAAGTCCCTGTGATCCAGCTGTGGCTGGCACGTGTCCTCATTCACCACGGAGACCTCCTGCTCCACACATGGGCTGGAAGGGCCCAGCCAGCCTGGCCCCAAAACAAACCAGGAACCGAGAACCACTGCTGTCCTCCCTGGGCGTGCATCCTCACTTCCCCCTTCTGAGCCTCCGCCTCTCCTCTGTGCACCTGCCTCTGGGCTGTGAAAAGCAACTCAAAGAGGAAACAGAAAACCAAGGGTCTCTTTCAAGGCGCACACAGAGGCCCAAGGGTTCCCCAGCCCGCTGCTCCCTTCTGTCCTCTTGGTGAGGGACCTGATAGCAATCCGTCAGCTCCACCTCCTCTCTCCTGCCATTTGTTGTTCATAGGCTCAGGGCGGAGGGCTACCCCAGACACACCCTCAGTGTCCCCTGGGGAAGAGGTGGCATGTTTTATAAAACGCTGATCATAAGGGATTCTCGCTTCCTAGAGAATTCACGAGCTAAGACACACGGATGGTGAATTTCCAGCACCGACAAGATAGGGGATATACTGTGAAGGACTTTACCCTACCAAGGTCTACTCAGGGACACCTGGGGAAGGGGCAAGACACAGCTCTGAAGGGACAGTGTGCATGCCGAGCTCAGGCCAGTGAGACGGTAATCACTGGAAAATGCAACCTGTTTGAGAATTCCATTACATCCTCTGTGAAACTAGCATCTGCCTTTTGTCAAAAGGCACTCAGTTACCTAGCGACAAACCAGACTCCAAGGGTAAAAACCAAACGTTAAAAAGACCAGTCGCAACTTCTCTCAGACGGGCACAGGTCAAGACATTTCCTTAGGGAGTAATAACTCAACCGTTAAAATGCTGGATAGGAGATTCCAGTTCTTACCGGCAATGGCACCCGAGGTTAAGGTGGCGATTATCGGTGTTTTGGTCCTGTCATTGATTTTGGCCAAAAATTTAAACAGCAGCCCGTCTTCAGCCATGGCATAGATAACTCGAGGCATGGGAAACATGGAACCTAAAAGACTAGATGGGAGGAAAAGCGAACTGCATCCGTTAAGAGAGCTTGGGAGAATAAAGGCATCGCAACAGGTGTTCACACCCAGGAGAGGGAGCCGGCTCCAACCTGGGAGGCCCGTGGCTCAACACACAGAGCCTGGAGGAGCGCTTGCAGCAAGTCTGCACATGTGTGTGAGTGGGAAACGCCTAACGTAAACCAGCGTGGCATCTAGACACAGTTCTATGGAAGAGACGTTCTGCGTTTATTCCTGCGATTATCTCCAGCTGAATCAAAAAGAAAAACGTCACTGCCTTCATGAAGATCTCCCGGAAGTCCACAAAGGTTTCCTGTGTGTACAGGCTAGCAGGAAGCACGAGAGCAAAATGATTCTCATTAAAAGGCATTTGCGGCACTTGCTCCTTTTTAATGGTAGCCTCTGCTTTATGGCCAAAATAAGGGCCAGAGGCAGTGCTCACAGAGGTGGCCTGGTCTGGCCAGTGGCCACAGTCAGGGACAAGAGACCCAGCCCTTGCTGAGCCAACAATGATGAAATGTGGGCCTCAGGCTATTGAGATGAACGTCCATAATGCAAAGACAGCCCCAGGGATTGATGGAGAGCAGCCCAAGGGGAGAAGTCCCACGATCGGGGCTGGGTTGGGCTCTACTTCAAGGGGAGAGAGGAGTGGTCACGGCACACCCGCCTTCCCGAGCGTCTCTGCCCCTCACCTGGTAGACAGGGCGCAGAGGGAGCCAACGGCCACCGCATACTTGGCTCCCTCCCAGCCCACGTGCTTGAAGGCGTCTGGCAGGGGGCTGTCCTTGTCCAGGCAGAAGTAAGGCATCATGAGGGTGAGGGCGGCTGATACCCCGAAATAGGCGATGAAGCAGATGAGCAGGGATGCGACGATGCCCACAGGGATGGCCTTCTGTGGGTTCTTCACCTCCTCCCCTGCAAGCCGTGAGGAGTTCAGCCGGAGGGCTTGAGACCACCCTGCAGCTTATGGCCCTGCAGGGCCAGGGCCCTTCCAGGCTCCGGGGAACCCAGGGGAGAGGCCCTCAGACCAGACACAACACCCAAGGGCCCAGGGAAGGTGCTCTCAGCCTTTGCGCTGAGAGTCAGCGAGGAAAAGAGAACACACTGGAGGCTGGAGCCCAGCCCCCTCGAGCGCCTGGATGACGTCAGACTAGGTAGCCACACTCCCCCGGAGCGCGCGTGGGGTCTGCCGCCAGCTGCAGCCACGGTGCTATCACCCTGGGCCCACAGGGGACAGGCAGGCAAGTTCCTGTCAGGCAGGCCACTTGGGGAGCAATGAAAGGGGGATTGGCAGGAAGGTGCAAACCCACACTCGGGCACTCAGGAGCAAATGGGCAGCGGCGGGCATGCACACACCCGGGGGAGGGGAATCAGATGCCTGGCCAGGCGAGCCCAGGTGTCCCGAGGGCGGTGGACCTACCTGTGGTGGCGATGCAGTCAAAGCCCACGAAGGCGTAGAAGCAGGTGGCTGCCCCCGACAGGACACCAGAGAACCCGAAGGGCATGAACCCACCGACACCGGGTTTCCCTTCCTCTGTGTCACTGAAAGAGAGAGCCTCTGTCAGGGTCACAGGCCCCTGCTTCGTGGGCCTGAAGAGGAGCCACCCTGACGGCCACCCCGAGCAGCTAGGCCCAGTCCTGCAGCGTCCCCCGTCCGGCAGGACAGCAGCCCCGGGGCTGTGGGCAGACGTAACGCCAGGACCCCACTGGTGGCCAAGGGGCCGGGAAACAAACGCCTCTCTGGCCAGAGGCCAGTGCGGGTCATCACCGCAGAGACACAAGAGCACGAGGATGGCCAGTGACAGGAAATCCCATCAGCTGGCAGAAACAGTCTCTTCAAAACAGCATGAATGCCCTGTGTCATGCATCAAACTGGGACAACCCTGAGGGATGGCATGGGGAGGGAGGTGGGTCCAGGATGGATGGGAGACACATGTACACCCGTGGCTGATTCATGTCAATGTATGGCAAAAAAGACTACAGTATTGTAAAGTAATTAGCCTCCAAATAAAATAAATAAATAAATTTAAAAAAAAAACAAAAACAGTAAGAAGGCTAAATCTAGACAGACAAGCAGGAGACAGGAGGCGCCCTCTCCGCTCAATTCTTCACCGGCTCACAGTGACTGGTGAGGGGGCCCGTGAAGCTTCCTGAGTCGACTGGGTTACTCTAAAACATATTTCAAATTGGCCCTACTTCGCCCTGAATTAACGGGCACTGATAAATTTGGCACGAACAAGACCCAGGAATGCTGGGGAGTGACTTATTAAAAGCTCTCAATTCTCTGTAGTCACGTTTCGTCCCCAAAAGGCAGGCTCTTTTTGTTTGAACTGTTGACCACAGGGTGTTAGAGCTAGTTTCACGGGTTCGTTTCCTGCCTGCACTCCAGTTAGAGAACCAACTGCTGATAAGTGCCTGCCCACGGAGCAGGCCATTGGAGGACATGCCGGGCACCCGGGCCTTAATCAGAGGTCAACCCAACATGTGACCACTCGGCTTTCCGGCCTCTCTTGCAGCTGAACGTGGCCCCCTACTGGATTCTGGCCAGGGGGATGTGGGCAGGAGGAACACGTCTTCCGGATCTGAGCGCACGGGCCTCAGACTCTGGCCCCTGGTGGGAGAGCTGGGTCATGCCTGTGCCCACCCACAGCCCAGCTCTGACCACACTGTGTCCTTGGGGATAACGGGTCAGCGAGGCGGGCAATCAGGCCCCTGAAAGCCTGCACGTGTCCATGCTGGCCAGCCACCCCCAACTGATCATTCCTGGAGCTGAGATATCCTTGTAAAGCCACTGCATTTTAGGATGATCTCTTCAAAGCATCAGTTTAACCTTTAGCCACAATTAAAACAGAATTGTAAACAAAATTAGAGCTCCCCGTTCTCCATCCTGAGACCCTAACATGTATCAAAAAATCTGACAACAACAAAAAAAAGGTCAGAAAGATCCACTCCAATGTTTCGCTTTTGTTTCCCGAAACAAGGTGAGCTTGTTGGTAAGGGCGTGCCCAGAGGCCTGCAAAGGCACAGGGTGGAGAGCCAGCCGGTCACCTGCTTCCAGCCCTGGGCGTCCTGAGCCCAATACGGAAGGACACTGAGGCCATGGCATCTCAGGGCTGACGCGGCCCACGTGGAGTGAGAGTGAAAGAGGTAGTCATCATCACGCTGTGATAACCTCAGTTATTCTGAGAAACTACTCTGAAGAACACCTGAGATAAAAAGTTCCAACGACTTGTTTGTTCAAGGTGATCAGATAGGAAGGCATTTCAAAAGAAAGCAGTATCCGTGTGGAACCGCAGAGGAAAATCTTCCTTTCTGAAAAGGAAATTCAGAGTTCCATCATCAAAAAGGATACGGGGAAACAGGGACAACGGAGGGAGCCTGACCTCGGTCCTCACCGAGGCAGGGTTGGAATCAGCATCCAGAGATGCCGCTGTCTCCCCAGCATCTTCCTATGTCGTACAACCGACAGTCAAATACAAGGCAAGAAAACACAAATTTCAGACAAAGGAGACACCCTCAGCTATCTGACTGCAAAAAAAAAAAAAAACAATTCAGTAGTGACAAAACATCCTAGCTCAAATTACATTTTTTAACAGAGACTGTTCTGGACTGTGTTGTGGTAGCCAAGGTCCGCCCCAGCCGCACCACGCCCAGGTGCCCAGAGTCAGAGGGACACCCACTTGTTCAGGCAGAGGTGACCCGACGTGTTCTGGAAGTCCTCCTCCGTGAGCTGCCAGTTTTTAATTGATCCTTTCACAAACCCCGACACCATGATGAAGCCCAGCACCAGAACGTTGACACACGTGAATATTTTGTTGACCATGGCTGACTCTTTCACACCCAGAGTTAAAAGTCCTGCAAAAGGGCATAGACAGAAACGGCCTCAGTGCTGACCTCGGGCCAGCAAGTCCCTCTGGGACGGGGGGTGGGGACGAGAAGGTGACGTTAGAAGAATCTGAGCAGCGTTAAACCTCCGAAGAGGAACGAGGCTGCAGTGACTCTCATCCTAGAGGCAGGGATCAAAACAACCCAAGTCCGCGGGGTGTTGAACAAAGCCATCAGGGCTGGACTTCCAGCCACCTTGTGGAATTGAGACAACAACCAGGAGCACCCCAGGGACAGCAGGGCTGGGGACGTCTGAGCCAATGGCTCCCCTCAATAGCAAAGCCCTCCCTGGCATGAAGGGAGGCGCTCCCTGAATCTCCATCACTGAGAACCACCCATTGGGTAGGAGTTCATTTCCTCCAAGGAGACACTCTGTTCAGTGTCTTGAGAGAAAAAAAAGAGTTCTCCAGACATGGAATCATTCAGATGCTCTGTGGGGTGTTAGCAGTGTCCGCAGCAATGACCACCTGGGGGCCCTGCCACGGAGTCCCCTTCTTGGGACTCAGTACATGTAGAACGTCTGAGCCAAACCAGCTCTACCTCGAAAACTCGAGATAAAAAAAATACTGGGTGAAAAAGCACACGTGACGCTCCGCAAGCTGCAGGTCCGCCTTGGGGGATGCAGGACACACTTCTGTGGTGCACCCTCAGCCAGGGAAGGAAAGAGCCAAGGGAGGTGCCCAGTGGTGCACCCTCGGCCAGGGGAGCAAAGAGCCAGGGGAGGCGCCCAGTGGTGCACCCTCGGCCAGGGGAGCAAAGAGCCAGGGGAGGTGCCCAGTGGTGCACCCCCGGCCAGGGGAGCAAAGAGCCAGGGGAGGCGCCCAGTGGTGCACCCTTGGCCAGGGAAGGAAAGAGCCAGAGAAGGCGCCCAGTGGTGCACCCTCGGCCAGGGGAGCAAAGAGCCAGGGGAGGCGCCCAGTGGTGCACCCTCGGCCAGGGGAGCAAAGAGCCAGGGGAGGCGCCCAGTGGTGCACCCCCGGCCAGGGGAGCAAAGAGTCAGGGAAGGTGCCCAGTGGCACGGGGCCACCGATCTGACTGCGTGTCTCTTACGCATTCTAACGTAAAAGATGCTCTACGTCATAGACTGATTTCTGAAATACAGGCATTAGAAGGGCGTGGAGCAATTCAGGGAACACTTCACACTCCGCGGTGTTTGTTCTTCAGCCTCCCTCCCTCCTGTCCTTATGAAAATCTCACTCGTGAATACTTAATTTCTGATCCGTGTTCCTGCTAGCTGGACCAGACATACCGCTGAGACTGGCCCCGTGCAGAAAGATCTCAATTACGTGTGTAATTAGGTGTGTAAAACAAGGCACAGATGTTTTTAAAACCCATCCAAAATCTTCTAACCTCAAAAGAGAATTTATCTGCGTTTAAGCTTAATGTGTACCTTAACAAAACTCCCAACTGGGTGGCAGAGACTCAGGTCAACATCACTAAGAAGAAGATACCATCAGCTGTGTTCAAACCCTGTCTGCAATTTTAAAATTCTGTACCAGCAACTTTGTGGGGAAACTTCATGATATAAGGGGGTGTTTTGCCGGCTGGTTGGGTGCAAACCACCTGAGCCGTCTCCAACCCCAAGGTGCAGTGAGCATCGGGCCTGGTTCCTCCATGTCATCCTGGCTGACGAAGGCCAACTCTCCTTTCTAAATGGTCATCCGCTGAATCAGAAGAACTTGTATTCCTGGGTCACCTGTACACAAAGCCCGCAGCCCTAACAAAATCCTACTTCACAAACACTTAAAGCAAACACCTGAGAGTCTCTTTTAATTAAACAGCACATAACTCGACCTATTCAATAGGCCAACCCTATGTGAATCTCTGAGAAGCCATTTTGACAAAAAAAAAAAAAAAAAAAAACCAGATGTCTGCATCAATTAAAGAAGACAAGAAAACAGGGGGATGGGAGGAAGAGAAAAGGAGGGAGCCTGAGCCTCACTCCAGACTCCCAGGCCCCTCCTGATGCACCCGACGTGTGACGGTACCTGTGAGGATGAGAATGATGATCACAGCGAATATGTCCGGGTTCTCGGCCAGCACCCCGGGTGCGTGCAGGGCCATGTGCTTCCGCGAGAACTCCCCAATGGGCTTCCCAATCAGCTCATCAAATGTCGCGCTCCAGGCCCGAGCTACGCTCGAGGTACCTGCCGAGAAACACACCATCAGATGGAAGAGAAGGCAACAGTCAACACAGCGCCTGTTGTCGACACCTGCAGGACCCACAGGGGCTCACAGCCTGCGGGTGCTGGTGAGCAGGGGACCCCGCAGCAGCCACTGTACCCCAGGACATGCTGACTCAGAAGGGAGGGCCAGTCGGAGTCTGCAGAGAAGCCAGATGTAGGGCCTGGGAAGAGATGCATTCTCCATCACAACCAACAGAAATGTGTGTGAGGGTGAGAGTGTGTGTGTGTGTGTGTGTGTGTGTGTGTGTACTATGTGTTTTGAACCTACATGTAGCTGAATCATAGTAAAATTTAACAAAATAACACCATCCTGACCGCCTAGAGGCGCTCTGACAGTACTGAACTCTATTTTATTTCACTGTAACACAAAATCCTGGGGACAGACAATTCAGGGGACCTCACGACCCACCCCTGCAGGTCTTGGCTGCCATAGGCAGTGGGGGCCACGTTCCTCCCTGAAGACCCTCAACAGTGGAGCTGACAGGGCCTGCCTCCCAGAGGAGGCCGGGGGACCAAGGACAGCAGCTCAGGGCTGGCCCCCTCCCCTAGCAGCCAAGTGGCTGACTCACCAACCCCCACCCCCACCCCTGCCAGAGTCAGCCACCTCTGCCGCTCTGTGCCAGGCCTGGGGGGACCATGGGCCCCGAGGCTCTGATCGCACGGAACACCCACAGGTGTGGAGTCCAGCACCCCCCACCACCACCCAAACGGCCAAGAGCACCCGACTGTTCTCTCAATCCAAGTAACACGCGTCACTGCTTTTCCAGCAACGCTTCCCGGGAAATGCCGCTAAAGTTCCAGTCACCACAAAAGGCGTCTTCCTTTATTTGTAAAGGATGCCATGCTGGTGACCGTCACCTGCTGGTTTAGCAACGGCAGGAGCTTCATGCTCACCGTTCTGTTTCACTTGCACGCAAGCTCTCTGGAAACGTAAAGGGCCTTTTAAAGTAGCCACATTCCCACCAAGAGGCTGGGCTGTCAGATCGGGTAATTTCTGATTTCTTCTTTGTGCTTTTCTGCATTTCTTAAATTTTTCTGTATCAGTGATGCATTTACTTGAGCAATCAGGAAAAAGACTGAAAGAGACGAGGTCCTTTTCTCACTAGCGCCGAGCATCCTGATTCTGCGTCTCTTTGTGCTAACGGGACTAGCCTCTTGGGGGCTGGGCTTGTCCCCACTAGGTTCCCGCGTGCTTGGTCTTTAGGAGCCAGGGCAATGGCGCCCGCGGCAGGCCTCCACCTTGCACCAAAGGCAAAGGGAAAACGTGCACCAGTGAGGGGAGGCGGGAGGTGCCGAGCTTGCGGGGAGCCAGACCCCCTGGGTCTGGGGAGCCAGGCTGGGGCGGGAACACCAGGAGGGAGGCGGGCCGGCCCCGGCGCGGAGACCTACCGATGATGTAGGACAGGATGAGGTTCCAGCCGGTGATGAAGGCCCAGAGCTCGCCCACGGTGACGTAGCTGTAGAGGTAGGCCGAGCCCGTCTTGGGGACCCGCGCGCCAAACTCGCCGTAGCAGAGGCCGGCCAGCACGGAGGCCAGCGCGGCGATGAGGAAGGAGATGACGATGGCGGGGCCGGCGTCCTCCCGCGCCACGGCCCCGGCCAGCACGTACACGCCGGCCCCCAGCGTGCTGCCCACCCCCAGCGCCACCAGGTCGAACGTGTTCAGGCATCGAGACAGCCGGCTCTCCTCGCGGCTGCAGTCCACCACCTTCCGCCGCAGCATCTGCTGCCCGATGCCCATCAGCGAGGTGCACCCCATCCCACAGCTGCAGGTCTGTCGAGGGGAGGACAGAGGCGGGAGCTTCGTTAGCGCTCTGTTCTCACCCAGGGACCCCTTCACCGCAGCAGGTGGGCCATGCGGTCCTACACTGTCACTGGCAGCTAAGGCCTCACCTCTCACGATCCCACCACCCGCGGGCAGAACACCCACCCACGGCTTCCCGGCCTCAGGTTTGACCAGCGGGAGAAACACCCAGAGGCCAACCCACCCGCTGATGGGACTCTGCTCTCTTGAGCCCCCACACTGATTTCAGTTCCCAATTGAGAGCCTTCTCCAGGCAGAAATAGCAAGAGAAGCGCAATTAAGCCCGTTGTTCATGCTGAGAGTCATACAATTCACCAGGAAAAGTAAGCTGTTACTCTAAGGGTATGGGCTTCCTAGGTGGCTCAGACAGTAAATAATTCGCCTGCAATGCCTGGAGAATCCCTGGGACGGGGGAGCCTGGTGAGCTGCTGTCTATGGGGTCGCACAGAGTCGGACACGACTGAAGCGACTTAGCAGCAGCAGCAGCAGCCAGTGCAGAAGACGCAAGTTTGAGCCCTGGGTCAGGGAGATCCCCTGGAGAAGGAAACGGCAGCCCACTCCAGTATTCTTGCCTGGAGAATCCCAGGGACAGAAGAGCCTGGCAGGTTACAAGTTCATGGGGTTGCAGAGAGCTGGACACGACTGAGCAGCTAAACAACATTCCAAGTGTGCTGTGGTGGAAGGCAAACCAAACTAAATATGAATTTAACCATCAGAGCCCAGAGGCCTTCAATGGCAGTGACAACACTTTTCAGACCTTCCCAGGACCAAGCAGGAGCCAGGCTGTCTCCAGTTTAACAAAGAGCATGCCCAGAGCAGAAAACCATTGAACTGTTACGAGCTAGGGCCCCTTGTAACTGTCGCCACTCTGGGAAGCACTTTGCCTCTGCACCAAAATGCGGGCAGAGTGCTATGTGATACAGTCCAGATGGTACCCGCAGGGTCCAGTCATCGACCTTCACAGGGACCTTATCACTCCATGGAGCCCAGGATGCCACCCACCTCCTGAACCACATCCCTGGTCAGCATCCTCTGGGAGTCACTGGCCAATCACAGGAGAATTCGTCCCGAGGGGGCGGGGCCTGCCTGGAGCCCCAGGGAGGGGGAACCAGAGCCCCTATCCTTCCAAAGAGGACAGTGTGGGAAGCGGAAACCCTGACAGAACATCTCCCTGGCCAGGCGGCCAAGGTCGACATCAGTAAGTGACAGGTGATAATCGAGCGTATGATGTGATGAGAAGGGCCTTTACCTCGGAGAGCTTCCTCCCCAAGGCCGTAACCCCAGGCTAATCCCGAGAAAAGTATCAGACAAATCACAGAAGAGCAACTCTCTGCGAAGCACCTGCGTTTCGCTCGTGTGTGCGTGCACGTTCTTTCTTTCAGTTGTGCCCAGTCCTCGGGTGTCATCAAGAACAAGAGAAGTCCGTGAGCTGGTGCAAACAGGAGGAGCCTCGGGACACAGGACACTAGCCTAGAGGACGGGATGAGGCCCCGGGATGAGAGGAGGCCAGCGGGGAAAGCTCAGGAAGTCTGAACAAAGCACGGACTTCAGCTGTATCCATACCAGGCGGTTGGCCACAGCCGAAATATCACACTAGTGTTAAGATGCTAATCTCAGAGGAAGCTGGGCGTGGGCACGCAGGAACTACCCTCACAGCTCCTGCGAACCTAGAAGTGTGCAGAGATAAGCGATCATTATGACTCTGAGCCACGAGAAATCCACCTTGATGACCAACTGGTGTTGACTGATCTACCTCACTTTGCTGCAGTTAAGTGACCAGAAAGTGCAACCGTCTCAGGGGAGACGGGAGAGCCGGCAGAGTCCGTACCTAACCACCTGGAACCCTGGACTGCCTGCCCACACCCCTGTGGGCTGGTCCCCTGCCCAGCTGCAGGCCAGGCCCCCTGCGAGTCACAGAGGGACGGGTGGGGGTCCTCTCCATATTTTATCTGATGGGCCAAGATGAAGAGAAAAAAAACAGTCTCTCGAGACTCAAAAGTTTTCAGCTAGAATGGGGAATCAACTTCTCTGGTCGGAAAGCCTTCTTGTAAAGATGAGGAAAAATAACGCAGAGAGCCAAGAGTCAAATGGGGTCACGAGCTCGGAAGGTGCAGGGGGGCCAGCTCCATATCTGGGTCTGGCGTTGGTGGGGGGGTAGGAAATGATATCACCCTTGGTGAAGGGGGCGGAAGTGGGAGGAAATGAGGGAAGATGACCTTATTAGTGGAACAGCGTGGAGCAGGAAAGTCAGGGGTCTGATAAGAGCCGAGAGGGCAGGGAGAGAACAGGAGACAGGACAGACAGCGCCAGTGCCCGGGATGCTTGCGGCCACTCGCGGGCCCACTACTGGCCCTTGGTTGGGAGCCCCAAGCCCTGAGGGGTCCCAGCGAGGCGGCCGTTGGGGAGCAGGTGCTGAGGACGCACTGGGGGCCAGCACTGTCTAGGAAGCCCAGGGTGCAAGTCCTGCCTCCTTCTTTCTTCCTTCCAGGATTTCCCTGAATTCATTCAAGCCAGACTATGAACCACAACAAAGCCTACAATAAACCACTGCTTGGATAACAAGTTAAAAGGAAGATGCACCATTTCAGCACCACCCTCAGTGGAAGGGCTGTGCCAGGGATGGTGGGAAAGGTGGTGAATAATTTGGCAGCATCATCTCGGGGAAAACCCAGAAGGGAAGTGGAGCCTGAGAGCACCTGACGACCCGCCCTGCTTCTAACGTGACTGATAAATGGGACCGACATTTAGAGAGAGCGGGCACCCACTCCCACCCTCTCCTCAGTTCAGTTCAGTTCAGTTGCTCAGTCGTGTCCGACTCTTTGCAACTCCCTGGACTGCAGCATGCCAGGCCTCCCTGTCCATCACCAACTCCTAGAGCTTGCTCAAACGCAGGGCCATTGAGTCGGTCATGCTATCTAGCCATCTCATCCTCTGCCATCCCTTTCTCCTCCTGCCTTCAATCTTTCCCAGTATCAAGGTCTTTTCAAACGAGTCAGTTCTTTGAATCAGGTGGCCAAAGGATTGGAGTTTCACCTTCAGCATCAGTCCTTTCAATGAATATTCAGGACTGGTTTCCTTTAGGATGAACTGGTTGGATCTCCTTGCAGTCCAATGGACTCTCAAGAGTCTTCTCCAACACCACAGTTCAAAAGCATCAATTCTTCGGTGCTCAGCTTTCTTTATAGTCCAACTCTCACATCCATACATGACTACTGGAAAAACCATAGCTTTGACTAGATGGACCTTTGCTGGCATAGTAATGTCTTTGCTTTTTAATATGCTGTCTAGGTTGGTCATAGCTTTTCTCCCAAGGAACAAGCATCTTTTAATTTCATGGCTGCAGTCACCATCTGCAATGATTTTGGAGCCCAGAAAAATAAAGTCTCTCATTATTTCTGTTTCCCCGAGCACCATCTTCCTCTGAAAGACCACTCTATCCTGGGCTCTGGGAAGGGCTGGTCCACAGTCCACACACCTTTCTCACAGGGGCTGCTGTCTGGGGAAGCCAGAGCTGCCAGAGTGACTGTGCTGGGACACCTGGCAAAGGGCAGGCAGGGGGACACCTTCCGAGAGCCCACTGACCTCACTATAGGCTGAAATGAGCCCCCCTGGACACTGCAGCTGCAGTGAACATGGCACACGCCCCTGGTTATCCTTTCTCCATGAACCCACTTAACCAACCCTGGGGACCCAGCACCACCTTTAAAATAAAGGGGCCGGGGCACTGAGTTCTGTAAATTTGGACCTAGACACTGGACTGCAAACACACGTGAAAGGGACTTTCTGGCTGAGACTCCCTGGACATAGCTGACTTCTTGTAAGTGGGAAGATAGCAGCCATTGTTTCTCAGGAAGAGTCCTGGGCTGGAGAGAAGTGCTCGGGTGCAGTGAACAGGAGCAGAGCAAGGCTGGCTGTTTGCTCTTGGGCTGCCTCTCCTGCACGCCCTCTCTGTCTGGGGAAAGGGCAAACCCAGTCCCCTGGAAACCGCTGGGGCAGGAACGCAACCAGTCGCCGCCGAACCCCAGGGCTGACAGTGCGGACAGCACGAGTGCCGTGTCCAGTTCTACTTCCCAGGGTGGGAGAGACTGAGATGCTCACTAACCCAGCCCCGGGCTTACTTTAAAGTAACGTCCTTTCTTTCTCCTTGGCAGTAACGAAAAAATCTGGGTTCTCCAGGCAGCAGCATCTGTTGGTATTGTGCACACATTACCCCACAACTCACGTTCATGCCTGGACTCCTGAGCTGCTCATTCAGCCAACAGCTGAAAACAAATGAAACTTCTCCATGTAAAACCAATCTAAGCACGTAAGCCTCGCCAGTGTCAGGGTCGGACAGACTTCCTGCAGTCAGGATTTACGCAGAAAGTCCCCAGTATGCATTGAAAGCATTATCTGGAAATTACGTTATCCTGTCTCCCAGGGAGAAATTTTTGCAACAGTCAAGAGCTATACTTTCATTTCAGTTTTTGACAGGAATCCTGTAACAGCAAGAGCTTTGGCTCTCTCTCACTCCCAACTCACGCATTATGAAAGAATGTCCTCTTAGAAAGCAAAGGAAATCTGTCCCTTTCCCACAGAATTTCTAACTCCAAGTTTGATTCCAGTGATCACTATGTAACAGTCGGAGCAAGATGGCCCAACAGGTCCAGACTGCTGAGATAAAGACTTTAGGATGCGGTGTTGAAGGTGTCTGACAAAGGCAGGCAGGTGTGAACTGTATGATTTTTTTTTTTTCACTCAGACTTAATGACAGTCCCATTACCGAAACAGAAGAGCTTGATGGCTTCATGGAGGGAGGGGAAGAGGTCACAGACGGAGGCTGTGATAGACACTAAGTTCATAAATTCTTTGGAGAAAGTCTTAACGTTGACATTTTTTTCTTCATATGTCTTTTTTTTTTTTTAAGTGGTCATTACATTTGGGAGTGGTCCTAAGCAGGGGAGTCATATAGAGTAAACCCTGTCATTCCAGCAGGAGACAGACGTGCTGATGTCCACACAGGACGCTGAGCGGGGACAGGCAGTCCCCAAGTCCCCTTCAGCCAGGTGGGGCAGGGCTGCCCAGGAGTCCTGAAGGCTCTGGAACACCTGCAGCTTTAATGAGGAAGGGAGAAGAGGTGAAGCCACCTCAACCAGACGTGGTCCAAAACAAGAGTGTTCCAGGTCACGGGCCACAGTGGAGGAGGAAAGATGCATGCAAGGAACGCAATCTGCGTTGAAGGAAGTTGTTCTCCAAGCCAGATCCACTTCCCCCCGGTGGCAGGAGGCCCAGGTGCAAGAACTTTTAAGTTTAAAGAAAACCAGGATAGAGGGGACTGGTTGACACAGATGAAGACCCAACACGTGGGTGTGTGGAAGGAGGTTAAGGAAACGACAGAACTCAACTGGTGCACAGCAGGGCAGGGGGGAGGCGAGGGGAGGAGGGGACCCAGGGAAGTGAAGGTTTGTGGCGGCTGGGGGGCTAGCCACGCCCCCACGTCCTCGCTGGGCAGCGGGAGCCCGTCCACCGCCCGTGAGATGTGACCTCAGGACTCGGGCTCTCTTAAAGTCCCCCAGGGTCTACACCCATCTGACCCCAGGCAGCGATGGACAAGCTGAGGGCAGAATGGAACTCCTCCTGAATTCAGGGGTCTCACACCTGGGATGATGCCCTGGGCTGACACAGCCAGGCTTAGGGAAAAGCAGAAATGCAGTCCCAGCTGAAGAGGCAGAGAGTTGGGGCCAGTAACTTGGTGGAGGGCATGCAGCCAACAAAAGATGGGAGTCGAGGCTCAAACTCACGCCTCACCGCCTGCAGAGCCTGTGCTGTCCTCTGAGTCAGGATCCCTGGGGCCCCAGGGGTGCAGAGGGGCTGGGGGGAGAGGCTGGACAGCTAACTGGCAGTGGGCAGGAGGGTGGTGGTGGTCCAAGCCCCCATCTCAGAGCTAAGCGTCCACATGACCCACCGGCAGGGTTGCATCTAATCGCCTCTGCCCCCAGAACCTACGAGGCCCACGAGCAGAACATACGGGACCAGAACACGTACAGGGCCCATAGCTCACACTCAGTACGATCACTGACTTAATTTCAGGGAACTTAACAGGACACTGGCTGGACGTCTGTCCTTCATCTTAGGCAACATCTTCACCATTGACTTCAATGACTTATGAGGGTCTGTCCATCAAAGGAGATCTCATTTGCTGAATATTCAAAGGTTCAAGTCACCCAAGAGTCCGGTTCTATTTCTCTAAATGAATACACATGTAAGAAGATGCTATTTGGGTTAAAATTCAGCCCAAGCAACAAGGAGTTGCCTCTGAGGCCTTGAAAGTTTCCCAACAGTTCCTTCTGTCGTGGGAGGTGCTCCTCTGTGGGGACAGCTGGCGTCCCTGTCATCTCTGCCCAGGGCTCCTTGGGTTACACTAGTGCATGTCTCTGGGGCCTCAGTTTCCACATCTGAAAAACGGGGTGGCTCTCTGGTCCTGCCTTAACGGATAATGCACAAGGAGTATACTAAGACGGCTTCCCTGGTGGCTCGGTAAAGAATCTGCCTGCAATGCAGGAGATATGGGTTCTATTCCTGGGTCAGGAAGATCCCCTGGAGGAGGGCATGGCAACCCACTCCAGGATCCTGGCCTAGAGAATCCCATGGACAGAGGAGCCTGAAGGGATACAGTTCATGGGGTCGCAAAGAGTCAGACACGACTAAGTATACACAGGCAGGCATGCTAAGAAGCAAGTTATTCCCGGCAGAGTCAGCACTGGTTCTTTCTTCTAAGTCTCAGCACCTGCCCATCGCCTCTCCCTCACAGAAGCAAGGCAGACAAATTCTGGCAGTTTGAGGTCCCCATCACACGGTGGTCATGAACTGATGCCTGGCCTGACACTGTCAACGTTGCTGGCTTACCCACACCCAAGCCTGTCCACAGCGTTTGCCCAGACCCAAGAAAGACAGCAGACAAGAAGCCAGTGGACGACCAGTAAGTGCATCCTCACGAAAATCAGATAAAATCTAGGAACGCTTCCTCCTGTAGCCAGCAGGATGTGACTAAGAGTCTTTTTGTCTCCCGACAGTGTTTCCATCACCAGGGGAGCTGTGCTTTATCAAGATACACGCCCCAGTTCTGTGTGTAGAAACGCATTACAACAGAAACCTGTGTTTCGTGAGGGGCTCAGAGCTGCTCCAACACGTACCTTAGTGCTTCTCAGTTCTCTGGGATGGAAAGAAGCGAACATGTTCCACCTGGTTCACTAAAGCCGGTGACGGACAAACTCTGTGGGCAGGCCCGGGGGTGGGGAACGGGCCCCCTGCTCAGGGCAGGATCCATGAGCCAGAGTCCAGCAGGGGCCTGGTCCTGAGTAGGGTGTGGGTCCGGGGGTGCTGGTGAGGGTTCTTTGTAAAGTTGTGTGTCTGTGAACTGTGGACACTTCGTCTGGCTCTCCAGACGAATGGAAATGTCTTAAATAAAGATCCCCCAGGATCAGAATTCAGACTAACTGGCAGAACACTGTTTCTTTAGTTCTCCAGGCTCTAAGGAGTCCTGAAAAGCATATTAGAGATTTCAGAGGCTCCTCCAAAAGTCCTCTTTCACAAAGCGCCAGGGCAGCCGGCCCCTGGAACCAAGCAAGGCGGGGACTCCTGCCCAGCGGATCTGACCTCACTGCTCGGTCACAGACCATTATTTTCCCATTTACTCAGTTACTCACTCAGCAAATTCTCACAGACTCACCTATTTACCCATAAGCCTGGGGCCACTGGAATCCTCAAATACCTGTCACTTCCTCCCTTCCCCTAGTCTTCCCACTGCCACAGGCTACTCTGAAAACAGTTAGAATTTCTAGAAAATGCACTGACTCAAAAGTAAAGTAGCTGTGAGAAGTCAGGGACAGCTGCCCAAACCGACCCGGACAAGAGACTCTCGGGAGCTGGGGTCCTGAAAGCAACACAGCACACCAGCTCCTCGCCACACTCACACACGCGGGTGCACCTTGTCCTCGCCAGAGACCAGCAGAGGCACAGGCCTCCCTCCTCTCCCAGGAGGATGGGTGGGCCCCCAGCCATAGCCACCTCACTTTAAGCAGGGAGCCAGGATTTGGACTCACGTCCTCTGACTCCAGGAGCCCTGTTCCAGAGCAGGTGCCAGAGCGACACGACTTTGACCAAATGTACCCTCTTCCCGCTTGACAACACTCAACTGTGTCACCCTATCTGAAATCCCACAAATAAGGGAGTCACGTGGGTTAAGACAACCTCTTTCTGCATGCCACTACTCCTGGCAAGTCCAGTCAATGAGTTACTCACACGGTGGCATGGATCTGCGTCACCCGCCCACTTCCCGCAGCCACTGGCCAGGAGCCACTGGCTTTGAAGCAACAGGCACTTTCTCTGGGTCCGAGGACAAGGAGGTAACTGGGGCAGAAGGGCCCAGAGGGGCCTCAGGGGAGAGTTCTGGAAAGCACACAGAGGGCAGGGGCTTGGAGAATCATTCGGAGGAAGAGCTGCCAAAGAGACAGACCAAATATTGCTTTGGGAGAGTCCGTGTCTCTGAGCAAAGTGGGAGGACAGTGTCAAATGAGCCTGGCAGCAGCCCTTGAAAATAACAGGAACACACACAAGTGTGCATGTATACTCAGACTGGTAGAAAATTACAGGAACACACACGTGTGAGTGTATACTCAGACTGATAGAGAATAACAGGAACACACATGAGTGTGAGTGTATATTCAGACTAGTTGAAAATAACAGGAACACACATGAGTGTGAGTGCATATTCAGACTGGTTGAAAATAACAATACACACGAGTGTGAGTGTATACTCACACTGGTAGAGAATAACAGGAACACACACGAGTGTGGGTGTATATTCAGACTAGTTGAAAATAACAGGAACACACATGTGTGTGTATACTCAGACTGGTTGAAAATTAACAGGAACACACACGAGGATGTGTATACTCAGACTGGTCTGGAAGGAGAATCATGGCAGTGTCTCTGGACAGATTACTGGCATTTTTGCCAGCATTTTAACATTCTTTCAGTGACTGCTTACTGTTTCTGAACTGAGGGGAAGGAAATCTCTTTTAAAGAGTCCGCCTTGGAGGTACCTGGGTACGTGGAGTTTTATTACGTTTTCTCTCTGCATACGTGCCCACTGAGAAATTCCCAAAAGCAAGAGAGAGGGTTTCCTGTTAGGCTGACCCAGAAAACAACAAGGAAACTCCTCTTGAGACCTGCAACCCCAGGGCAGCCCCTTGATGCTAAGACACAGTTATGTACAAAGTCTCTTACGCATGATTAGATTGAACCATATGAAACTGTCGATATTCAGCCAATTTTTTTTTAAACTAGAGAAACAGCCAAGAGTAAAGGATTTGTACTAGGCAGTTGTGGACCATGTCCCTAGACATTTCTCTGGGCCTAAATGGTACCATTTGGGGACTTTGCCTGAAATTACAGAAGCCAATGTGAGTTCCAAAGAAGAGGTTAAAGGAAAGCGAAGAACAGAGTGGTTTGTAGGTTATTCAAAACCCGGGAGAGAGAAACCAACAGACACGTGTTTCTGTGCTATCCATGGTGCGGGACATATGTGAAATTTCAGGTTCACCCTCCCCCCTTTTCGGCAGGTCACACGCTCACCTGCCCGAGAGACAAAGCTCAGGCCCACCAGGCTGAACAGGTGAGGCTAGGCTGGGCTGCAGGGAGCAGGACGGGCCAGGAGAGCTGCGGCTGGGCATCTGAGGGATACGCATTTAAGATGTAAACCTTTTACATAAAGGAAGGGTTGAGGGCAGCAACCACATACCACTGCGAGGATTAATCAGGTCTTACTGGGCGGGACAGACCCGAGGGGAGAGGGTCCCAGGCCGCCACCCGCCTTCTTTATTTGGGGAGCAAGCAGGGTATTTTGATCCAGCTGACAAAGCGCCTGTGTGCAAGCAGATACTCTGTCCTTTCCCGTGTTCCTGCATCTGCTCCATCCCTGTCCTCTCCTCTTGGAGCCCCTGGTTACCATGGGGATTACCTGCGCGGGGCTTGCTGTGCGGGGATAAGCCCCAGCAGGAAATGCACGTTTCATGACAGGTTGTGCTGGTGTGGTGGCCAAGACTTCAGACACTCGCCCCCAAGAGAAAAGCACTTAAAGTCTGAAGGAAACACCATGGCCCCCTTCCTGGCTCCACACCCCACCTGTCTGCAGGCCGACCCCCAGGCACCTGTTTGTACACCTTCCCATCCTAGGGATTTCTGTTACATCACACACGTGGGGTACACATCCAGCGGGCAGTAACAGAATTGTCTCCCTCACAGAAAACATGCTGCCGTGGACCTGAAGTCACTCCGCAGCTTCGGGAGCAAGCGGCCAGGTGCACGAGGGCCTGTGGGCTCCGTAACGCAGGACCGACGATCAAGGGCCAGGAGAAAACGCACCGGAGGATCACGGTGAAGCCTGAGATGGACAGAGTGGCCCAGAGCGCGGACACGAGGCCAGGGCTGGCCTGCGGCACTGAGTATGAAGGATGGACGGTGGTTACACCGATGTCACAGGTAGAGCCCCCTGATGGAAGCTCCCGGGCAAAGACCTTGATACAGGCTGTCCCTCCAGAATGCCACTGGAACCTGACCCCGGGCAAAGACCTTGATACAGGCTGTCCCTCCGGAATGCCACTGGAACCTGACCCCGGGCCTCGCCATAAGCCAGGGCTCATTTTCTGGCCTGCAGTTGACTGGTTCCTGCTTAGTGACACGGGGAAGCTCACACACACGGGACTCACTCAGAGCATCCCCATGCCTGCAGGGAGGAGCTGGGGAGCCCTGCTCCCTCCCTCAGGGGGTCTCCACGTGGCAAAGGTCACAGCTACGCGCCCCCAGTCCCCTGGTGAAGGACTCAGCGAGGGCCGCTGATCCTATGTGTGTCTTCTCAATGCAGCTCCACACTCAAAATTAAGAATATGAAGGGCCCAGAGGACTGCAGGAATGCGTGTGTCAGGGTGAGTGGGCAACTGCAGTTCTTTTACACACACACACACACACACACACACACACACACACACACACACACACAAGCCCCTCTTGTGATGAATGAAACAGTGACAAAAGTGAAGCCTCCATACTCAATGACCACGTACTTATCAAAAAATGACCTGAGCAATAACTGTCCAGCACTCATACAGTAGGATCCTTTTTCCCCAAACTACGTCCTATGCCAGATGCAAATATAAGCAACAGGTGAAACTAGACCCACTCTCACTTTATTTATTAGGTTTTAATTTTTTGGCTGTACCATGAGGCATGGGGGATCTTAGTTACCTGGCCAGGGATTGAACCCAGGCCTCCTGCAGTGGAAGCTTATAACCACTGGACCACCGGGCAAGCCCCTGGACCCACTCTTATTTAAAGGGACAGGAGGGACACGGAGATCCCCTGGCCGGCCTTGGCCTTCCCTGCTCTCCATGCCTGTTCCTGTCCCACCTTGCCCCCACCCCCGGACTCTGGGGCTCCAGGGACCGGCCTGAAATACACTGACCGACAGCTGGTTACGGCACCCAGGAACAAGCTGTGGGAGAACTCCTGAGCAGAGTGAAAGGCTGAGGACTGAGAGGCAGGGGGCCCAGGATGCAGACTGGAACAGGCCCTTGAAGCTGAGACCGCAACGGCTCCGTGACCCACAGGCAGACGGGGAATAGATGCCTAGAGGCCGCGGCGTTGCGGCCGCCCACGGGGCCCAGGCCCTCTGAGGATGGCAGGCCACGTGGACAAATCCCCCAGGGCGGGGACACCCGCTCCCCACCACGCGCCCTGGACTGAAGGCCCTGCCGTCCCAGGACACCAAGCAGTCTGGACGAGCAGAAGTGCACACAGAAACTCAAGAGCCCACGAGAGTGAAAGACGAGCCTTTCCGGGTGAGACAGAAGAGCTGACAGAGGCAGGCCGGTGAGATGTTAAAAAGAAGACTTAGGGCTTAGCTGTCAGTTAACTTCAAAAGCCGACAGCCAACGAGAGGCCTAAATGAGTAACATCCCGGCACCAAGAGCAGGCCCTCCTGCTGGGCTGCACCTGGACTACGACGTAAGGACTGTCACCTCGTCACCGGGGGGGTCCCTGGTCCTGGAGCGACGGCGTCTCACGAGGGTCGAGAGGGGGCTGGCTCCTAGGAGGCAAGGGAAGAGACCACGTTAGACTCCATCTGGGGGCCCAGAACCTCCAAGCCCATGGCCAACGCAGGGAGGACAGCTTCTGTTCAGCTCAGCATCAGAGGGCAGACGAGGTCCCAACGCAGATGGAGCAGCATGGGTGGGGGGCGGTGCAGAGGGAAAATGGGGGGCACTGCTGAGGAGAACCCAGGAAACTGGACAAGACGGCCTCCAAACCAGGGGTCCCACCCCACCACCGCTGCAAAGGTGGGGTCATGTCTCAAGTAAGAACGGCAGCAGAGCGTCATCCAAACAGGCCACGCCCACACACCAAGGGCACAGAGCCGGCCCGTGCAGGCTCAGAGGCCCTGAGAGGGGCCAGCCGGGCAGTGAGTCCTCTTGGACGCTGGCACTTAGACTTCCAGGTCAGCAGGGTCAGAGAGCGTCAGCTGCATCCTCCAGGGGACTCGGGACTCCAAGCTGTGACCATCCGCTCTCCTGCCCTCGCTGGGACCGTGGCATGGCTCCAGTACCCCATTCGGTTGGCACTAAGTACCCGCCGGCCCCAGGGACTTCGGGGCAGCCCCACACTGCTCCGATGTGGGCGGGCCCCGTCACCATGCGCCTGCGGTCCCAGAAGGAACGGGTGCGGAGACGGCCAGTATTCACGGGGCGTCCAGGAAGAACCTCCTGGACGAGACGCATCAGGTCCTCTGTCTTCCCAGCCGCAGGGTTTCTACTCCTCACGTGCTCATGCCCTCACTCCCTCAGGAGCAGGAGAGGTTTGGTTATGATGTTTTGCGACCCCAGCGAGGATCAGCACTGAGCCAAACACACATGTGAAGTTGCTCACCAACAGCTCCAGTTTGTGACTTCAGTGCAGCCAAGTTTTCAGCAGCTGGAATCACCTATTCCACCCCAACCAACACCTTTCATCTGTTCACCCTACACTAAGATGCCATTCTTTGCCACTTCCTCTTTTGCAGATGTTCAGACCTACAGAAAAGCTAGCGTATTTAGGGACTTTTCATCTACATATACCAACACTGAGCATTTTGCCACATTTGCTCTATCGTCACGTACATGTACACTTTTCTCCCGAACCACTTGAGCGTGAGCTGCAGTAGCTACCGTGACACCTGACCTCTAAGTATTCTGATAGCCCACAAGGACGACACTCACCTACGTAACTCTTAACGCTGCTGTTACAGATAAGAAACCGAACATTCGCTCAGTAGCCTCCAAAACTCAGCCCATGATCAAATGTCCAAAACGGACAGTATACTGCCAGCTGCCTGTCATGTCCCAAGTACAGCAAAGGCAGTGAGAGAAGCGAAGGTGTGTGAGGCTCAGGTCACAGTACAGGGCGGGTGGACACACGGATCCTTCCCGGGGACTGACGCACCCACGAGTCTCTATCTCGGCCCCAGAGAAAGAGGCAACTCCACCTGGAGACCTCAGGAAAGGCTTCTGCCACAAGGGGATGCCATTCAGAAGACAGGTTTACCCGGCATACACTGAGAGCAGGGACGGAATATAAAGACAGAGAGGCTAGAACCATGCTGCCCAACCCCGATGTCCAAGTCCTACTTCTGGGAACATGTGACTATAGCAGGCTACATGACAAGGAGGCTGCAGACGAACAGAGGAACCAGCTGACCTTCGGTGAGATGTTCTCCGGCGGGTCTGATGTAATGCCCAGCGTCCCTGAAGGATGGGGGCGTCCCGGTCAGAGGGGTGGGATGTGAGAGGCTCTAGGGGAACTGCCAGTCTCAACTGTCCAGGGCCAGGAGCCAAGGCAGGCAGGCAGCCTCAAGAAGCCGACAAAGGCAAGGCACTGGATTCTCCCTAGAGCTCTAAGAAGGTACACACCCTCCCAACACCTGGCCTGGAGCCCAGTGACACCTATTTTGGATTTCTGACCCACAGAACTGAAAATAGTAAGTTTGTGTTGTTTAAAGATTTTCTTTCTTTCTTTCTTTTTTTTTTTTTTTTAATGTAGAGGCTTGAAACAAGGCTGGAATCCATCCAAGTGCTGGGGGCTGGGAACAAGTCATGGAGTCTGGCCGCCCAGAGCCATCATCAGATCTGTATTTTAGGAGGAAAATCCTGGAATGAAAGGAACAGAATTGAGAAAGAAAACAAGTAATGGTGTTCGGGGACAATGATAAGATTTGAATTATCAAAAAAAAACCTAGAATTGTGGAAAAGTTGGATCTGTCACCAAGGTCTCAGTTGATGGTTTCCCAAGACTTAGGAGTTTTCTGAGGACACTGGTGGTGATACTAACAAATGTGTTTTTAGATAAACTAATACATGTGATGAGCTTCCCTGGTGGCTCAGACAGTAAAGAATCCATCTGCAATGCAGGAGACCCAGGTTCCATCCCTGGAGACCCAGGGTCGGGAAGATCCCCTGGAGAAGGGAATGGCAACCACTCCAGTATTCTGGCCTGGAGGATCCCATGGACAGAGGAGCCTGGCTATAGTCCATGGGGTTGAAAAGAGTCAGACACACACTGATCCATACCACCCACATACGTAGAAGCTCCGTGGAGTTCTCCACAATCTTTAGGACCATAGTGGGTTCTGAGATCAAACAGTTTGAGAACCACTGCTTTAGGGTTGCCCTAAGGCGTGGACACAGCCAGGCTGACACCTGCCCCCCAGGAAAGCCGCTCTCCAGCTTCCTCAGGCAGGGTGAAGCAGCCTGACTGAGGGCCTCCCCGCCCGTGTCTCCCTGTCAGAGCAGCAAAGCAGGTAAGGGATGTTCAACTTAAGTGCTAGAGAAAGGCTACCATACATTAAACCAGGCTGCGCCCACCAGGATTATTGGGACTGGCATGAACAGCAAGTAAACTCATTAGCACTGCTTTTCTCTACTCCAAGAATGTTCCAACCGATTTATTCTACTTCGGATTTAAAGTTTCACTTGTTAAAAGCAGGGTAGTGAGAATGCTACAACCACCTCAAAACTAAAGCATTTTATTTCACTTATTTCATCATAAATACAGCAGGCCGCATTCTAACACCACCCTGGACAGGCTCCCAAGGGCACAAGTGTGATCACGACACCACGTATCTGTGCAACAGGGGACACCTGCACACTGATGGGAAATGTGTTTATGCAAAATCACCTGGAAACATCAGTGAACACATTTCCACTGGATAATTTATCAATGAAGAGGAATCAGGCCTTCCCATTAGGTACACTGGTAGGAACTACTAAGCAGGTTTTTTTGCTTTATCTTATTAAAGATGATACACAACGTTTTTTGTTGGTATTATTCAGTTACTAAGTCGTGCCTGACTCTTTGCGACCCTGTGGACTGCAGCATGTCAGGCTTCCCTGTCCAGCTGAAGTACCTGCTTGGCCTGTGAATGAGTCTGTGTTTTGTTCTCCAAGCCACAGGTGTCTTGAGTGTCAGACACAGTTGTGGAAACCAGGGACGCAGCAGTGAACTCAAGAGACCAAAATTCCTGCCTCTGAGAGTTTATGTACCTCTTATGATTGGAACATCTTTGAAACACATGGATGGATGAAATATCAACAGGAAGAACATGTTTCTGATTCATTAAAGCAATTCCATGAAATTATTAGAAATAAGATGAGCCCCAAATACACAAGCCAGCACTCCATGCCACCAGGTCAGATCCGAGGGTCATGGTAAGGAATGAAGCTACAGGAACACAGTTCAAGGCCTCAGGGGGGCTTCTGACAAGTCTTCTGACTCCAGCCAAGTACCACAGCCAGGAGCCCACGGAACAGACAAGCAACACCCAAGGGGACGCGCAGGGGACAGGATCCTGGAAGCGGAGCATCTTTCGCTTGAAAAAGCAGACGTTAATTAAATTTTTCCTTTGGCGTGAAAAGTTTTGAAATTCCAGCATGAGATTCCTGTTTGTTAAAGGGAGCATGGGCAAAGAGGCTGGCGAGCACTGAGAAGGAGTTAATATCCTTCCTGGTCCAGGAGAGAGGGGATGATGGGCTCAAAGCCCAAGTGCTGGACAGAGGCCTCAGGGTCTCCAGAACCGGGGCGGGGTGCCCTCCAGGCACCACCCAGGATCCAAAACTGTCCTCTGAGACCCTCGCAGTTTGTCCTGCCTTCCTTTAGGACCCTGTGGGACGGGCACTGTGGGGGATGCGTCCAGAACTGACATCACGGCAGCTGCGCTTGCCAGAGCCTCGTGCTGGTGACTCCACAGGGCCTTCCCGACCATAGGAACCTGGGAGCCATCCCCTCTGTCCTGAGCCTTCCAGCCTTGAGGCTCTGCATTTGGGATTTACCCAGAAATGAGCAGACTGTAGTAACTGAGAATACACTCGAGAGGGCAGAGCTGGCCAGGACCGGGAACCCAAGTGCTCTCTACACACCGTGGCCCCTGCCCTCCCCCGACCCACGCCGCCTGCCACCTGCATCTCCACCATGGCAGGACCATACGCACTCACTCATAGGTTCTCAGTGAGAAAGGACAGGCTTCCACCTGAGGACGGCGGGTGGGGGCGCATGAGGACAGGGCGTCTGACTGCTGTTACTAGTGGTTTCCCAGAGAAACTCAGGGAGCAGACTCCAGTGTCCAGTCTCCCCCAAGTTCTGGTGTCCACCCTGACGCCACCTTTATTTGGGGCCGATACCACTTCCTGCCCACCCCCGAAGGCAGCGACAACACTTATGCATAAAAGCCGTTTGAAGGACCTTACAACATATACAGATGCCTGTGGTTCTACAATGCCTACGGGGGAAAAACATCACAAACTCTGAAGGAAATGCAGTCAAGGAAGCAGCAAGATGTCCATCCAACTCCCAACCCTGCGATAATTAAAATCACTGCAGCCTTTTCTGGAGCAAGGAAAGCCCCAAATCTGATGATTCACCCTCCCTCTGAGATGAGAGATTCTTCACAACAAGATGACGAGTCTTCCTCGACTGCATGCTGTCGAGGAGGGGAAACCCGCCTCACAGTGTGGAGCTGTGGGCGAGTGCTCCGCAGATGTGTTTATTTTTAATGAATTGGTTTTTAAAAATCTTTCAAAGTAATGTTTTAAAATTTAAAAACCTACAAACAATTCTGGGGATAAGCACGTATTCACAAAGAAACCAAAACCATGTCCTCAAACCAAGACAGAATTACTAAGAGGCAGGCAGATTGAGGGAAAAAAGTAAAAGATGAAAAAAATGAACTGATGACTAAGCTCCACTCCTTACAGCGGTTCTAAGACTGAACCTGGTCTTGAAGACGCGTGGGAGCGTGCTCACTGAGAGTCACATGAGATGCTCAGAAGTCAGCGGGGATGGGCTGCTGGGAGGCACCCCCACCCCCAAGAGAGAAAGGAACCAGGCAGCATCTCCCACTGATGCTTCACAGGTGCAGTGTGAGGCTCAGAGCAGGCAAGAAGCTCAAGCTATTCTCAGGCTCCACTGCCGCCACTCTTGTGATGAAGAGGTCATTGCATCAGAGTCCGAGTGGGAAGGAGGACCCCAGACTCTGAGATTCTGGATGAGCACAGAGGAGGCGGGGACAGCAGCTTCAGCCCCAGAAACGCTCCACCTGCCAGCCTGCAGCCAGCCTCAATTTGTTAACACCTGAGAATCCAAGTAACAGAATCTTAGACTCTACGACTTGGACAGGACCAAATGGCCGCCTGATGCAGAGGTCCTCGTGGACTGTAAAAGGAAAAAGTGAGCAGGGCAGGAAACGGGTGGCGGGGAGAGAGAGGAAGAGGGGCACAGAAAGCATGCAGGCTTTCCATTCAGTCACTTCCCTCCAACACTGCAGACACGCTCAGCAACCAGCCTCTGAACTCCACCGCTGGCCCAGCAAAGATGGGCATGCATCTGGGGGTCAGGTGTCTCCCCAACGAGGACAGCAGCATCGTGACGGCTGACGTTTTCGTGAAGTGCCTACCTTCTCCCACTCGAACACAATTCCACTTCCAGAAAAGCAGCTTCATAAAGTAGGGGGAAACGTGGAGTTGTGGCTCAAACCTCTGCTCAGCTGACTAAACCTGCTCTGATGCTTCTGAAACTCTACGTGAGACTTATCATAGGTCGCCCGGGGTGACAGGCCATAATGTAATTACAGTAAAATCAGACACAGGGACCCCACTGAGCAAACCATCAGAGGCAATGGAAAGAAGAGAAATGGTCTCTGAAGACAATCTGCCTGGGTTTTGACCCCCAAGTACCTGACTGACCTCTTGCAGGTTACTCTGAATGCCTACTTCCCCACTTCTGCAATGAGGAAACCACTGCCGAGCTCACAGAATTGCTTAAAAATAATTAGAAATTGAGATTATTATCCCTATAGCTACATCAAGCACTTCTTAAAAATCAGTGAATCGTTAGGGAGACTTTCTCTGAATAAGGGACATAAGAAGAAATACTTCCTCTTTGCTTCCTAGTTTTTCCAACTGCACAGGCTCCTGGCTGGCACTCTGGAACTTCTAGCCCAAACAGCTACGTGAGCAACACCAACAGACACACGCAGCCGGGGGAGCCGCTATTTAAAGACATCCTCCCATTTAAGTGAACAGCCATTTGACTGTGAATATCAGCCCTTACTGATATTCAGTCAGGCTTCTCCAGTGGCTCAGTTGGTAAAGAATCTGCCTGCAATGCAGGAGACCCAGGTTTGATCCCTGGGTTGGGAAGATCCCCTGAAGAAGGAAATAACAACCCACTCCAGTATTCTTGCCTGGAGAATCCGATAGACAGAGAAGCCAGGCAGGCTACAGTCTGTGGGATCGCAGAGAGTCAGACACGACTGAGCGATTAACTTTCACTTTCTCATCAGCCCTTACAAGGCGTGTCACTATTTTCAAAGAATCAGCTCATGAATGAGCTGTCAGGTCGACAATGACGCCTGTTCTGAATCTGGACATTTGTGGCTTCTGTCTGCCAGTGACTTACCCCAAAGAGTTTAATAAAGCAGCATCTTTGCCAGTGAGGAAGTGACATGCTGCTGGAAAGGTGAAAGGGCTGCTCAGGAAGAATATGAACACAATATGCAAACTGCAGGGCTTTCTCCAAAACAAGTGGCCTAGAGGAGGCCTAGGGAACCTCAGGATGGAGTTGTCGGGGTGGGCCAGGGGGAGCCGGGCCAGGCATCCGGGCCAGGAATGGGCATGAGGAACATGGAGTCCCAGGCGAGCGGGCGGAGGGAGCCAAGGTTGGGGCGCCCACAGTCCAGGCCACCCCGCAAGATCTCCTCTGACTTGATGATGGGTCCCCCGTAAACACACACTTTGGCCCCACATGGATACACTCTCCTGAGACTCAGAAAATACAACCCCCCAAGCCTCTATGCTCAGGATTCCCTGAGGTGCCCTGCCAGGGCCCAGGGAGACCTGGGCATGACCAGGAAAACATGCCCGAGTACAGGGAGCATGGTGTCCCCCCACCACACTGGGTGGGCCCCCCAGGAGGAGACAGCAGCCCCCGCTCCCGGTTCCTGGGTAGCCTCAGCAAGGTGCCCCTTCCTGCCCTCTTAACCAACATCTCCTGTCTTTGAGATCCTATGGTCTGGGGCCAAGAGCCCTTCACCTGTTCTCACTCTCAGAGGGCAGCGGGCAGGCTCACGACTAACCCATCGCTTTGCCAGATCAAAGCCGAAGCCACTTCCCCTCCTGGGGCCCAAGAGATGGTGCCTATTGTGTCATCAGAGCCTAGGAGGGGAACGTGGTGATGATGGCACAAGGTGAATGGTCTGAATGCCACTGAAATGTGTACTTCAAAATGTACAACAGAAAATACGTACGATTCAAAAACTGGAGCGATTCCTCAAAAAATCAGAGTCGTCGGCATAGGACCCAACCGCTCCTAGATATCTAACCAAGATAAACAAAAGCCTATAAAAACACTTTTATACACAAATTTGCAGACAGATGTTCATAGCTGCACTTTTCACAATGGCTGAAAAGTGGCTAAACCACCCCAAAGCCCATCAGCTCATAAGTGGATAAACAAAACGTAGTGTATCCATTTGTTGTCCTTCAGTCACTACGTTGTGTCCAACTCTTTGCAACCCCATGGACTACAACACGCCAGGCTCCCCTGTCCTTCACTATCTCAAGGAGTTTGCTCAAATTCAGGTCCACTGAATCAGGGATGCTATCCACACGAGGGAACATTATGCAGCCATAAAAAGGAATGAACGTGGATGAGGAACGACAACATGGATGAACCTTGAAAACATTATGCTAAGTGAAAGAAGCCAGTCACAAAAGGCCACAGGCTGTGTCAGCTCAGGTACATGAAAAAACCCGGAATAAAGACAGGGAGATGAGGGCTTGCCTGAGTGGGTGATGAAAATGTTCGGAAATTGTGGGAATGGTTGCCCAATTGTGGATACAGTAAAGCCACTGAATTTGTACTTCAAATGGACGAACTTTATGCTGTTAAATTACATTCAGTAAAGCTGTTAAAAGACAAGAGGCACCCAATTCACAAGAAAAGCCAGGTATGGCTTTTCTATCAAAGGTGGCCAAGCAGACCCGCACCTTCTATACACGTTCAGCTGCACAAGCAGCACTGTGTCCCCCATATTTTAATTCTGCTTCAAGTCAAAACTCTGCCACTTCCCCCCAAAATCAGTAATTATAGCTCTGGTTGTAGTTGGTAGGACAACCTCTACTCTATCTACACAAGCCACTTACACATAACAGTCATCTTGCTCCGAGAGTTTCACAGACGTGGACTTGGCTCCTGTTCCATGAGCCCTCCCTACACTGCACTCCCTCGTCCTTCATTCTGTGACAACTGAACACAAGCTCTAGTTTCAATCCAGAGCTTAAGATTTCATGGTGACAGGGCACAGGATAATACGACCGAGGATGCCTGCCGCAAAGGCTGGTCTAAGCGATGCACACGGTTTAAGATTCCAGCTCACACAGGGCCCGGGCTTCCCTGGTGGTTCAGACAGTAAAGAATCTGCCTGCAATGCAGGAGACGGCGGGTTAGATCCCTGTGTCGGGAAGACACCCGCGGAGAAGGGAATGGCAGCCCACTCCAGTATTCTTGCCTGGGAAAATCCCATGGACAGAGGAGCCTGGCGGGCTACAGTCCTTGGGGTCGCAACAGTCGGACATGACTGAGTGACTAACACCTTTCACACAGGGTCCAGGGGAAAGGGGACCCCTCTCCCTCCGTGTGTGACTGTGGTCCAGGACCTCAGAGAAACCACCAACTTAATAGAGAATTGGCAGAAAGGAGACGATCATCAGGCAGCAAAGAAATCTAACCAGGTCTCTAAGCACCAGCAGAGTATTTTCTAAGACGGTCAAGGTGCACCGCCAGGGCAAACAAACCACCCGAGAGGCGGGGACGACACACCCAGCTTGAGAAGCTGCAAGGAAGAACACACAGGAGGCCAACTGGGGGCCACTTCCCGAGCTGAACGTTCAGCGTGCTGGCGAGGCAGGGTCACAGCCCTGTCTGCCAACTCTGCAACACCAGACGCCCACCTTACTCTCGAAAATGCCCACAGGGGCTGGTGATTCCTTACAACAACACAGTGCAGGATAAAGATGTCTAAGAGATCTTCAATTGAATTTAATAAAACCTGAGCAGCTGGTATGTCACAGACATGGCCCAGTTACATGACGTGAATTAGGCTGACACAAAGAAGAGGTGGGGATGGGGCGGGGGGTGGAGGCGGGGGCAGAAGGTTCCCTGAGGCGACACAGCAGCCTCCCCCCGCCAGCCGCCGCAGCCTCACTCACACTCCGCACCGCCTGGACAGGCCCACAGGGTGCACACCCCCCTGGCGGCTCCAGCCTGCGTGTGAACCCCTGGGCAGGTGTGGTCGCCACGTCTTCACCACACGGGAGATCCCGTGAGCTCAGACAAGCACCAGTCCCCCATTCCCCGAGGGAAAGACTCTTCTGTGTTGGTTTCACCCCCTGAAAACCGGGCAGAGTGTCTTCAGTTCACTCGCTCAGTCGCATCTGACTCTGCGACCCCATGGACTGCAGCACGCCAGGCCTCCCTGTCCATCACCGACTCCTGGAGCTCACTCAGACTCATGTCCATTGAGTCGGTGATGCCAACCAGCCATCACATCCTCTGTCGTCTCCTTCTCCTCCTGCCTTTAAGTCTTCCAGTCTCACCCCTCTGATACAGCGCCCTGCCCACCCACCCCGCCTTGCTCCCCGTTGTGAAGCCCAGAGACCAGAGGTGAGAGAGGTTAAAGTCTCAGACAAAACTGGGTTCAGAACACGGCGGGCGAGTGACTTGGTCTCTGTGGGCTCCCTTTTTCCACACTGCAGGCTGAGGCCAGTCCTGGTCCTGGTCACCTCCCAGCCGGGGCAGGGTGGGGAGGAAAGGGTTAACACCACGGTGCCCGGAGCGCAGCTGGCACACCAGCGCCGTCATGAGCACCTTCTTCATCCATGTGGGATCTCACCAGCAGCCCCCGTGCAAGGTGCACCGGAGGGTAAGCAGGTCCTCCAAACGATACCTGTTCTAGTCTCTGACGGGGTTCCGTAACTGACTAAGCGCTGTGCAAACATGCGGTTTAAAAAACAAAATTAACCTTATTGTTTGACGTGTTTCCCTCTGTACCTGTTTAGATAGTTGCAGGTTTAAGGGCTACTGCCTCAAAATAGGTAAACTGACTTAAAACTATTAAGAATATATATACAACGACATGAACTGTGTGAAGAAATGGATATACACATTATAACCAGTATTGAGTTTAGAACCACTGACTTTTATTTCTGGATCTGTAAACATCTCGGGTTCCACAGGGCTGACGGCCGCAGGGTCTGCGGCACGTGGGTCCGGGGCTGGCCGTGGCAGTGGCCCTCCTGGTCCCTGCTGTCCTTTAGGGGCCGGGACCCGCTCGGGCGCCCCCTTCACAGGTGATGGGTCAGATGGCTCACCTGTGAAGGGGGCTGTGGGGCTGAGACCACTCCACCCAGGGGCCTCTTCGCCTATCTGGCCCTTGGGCCCAATCTGGCCATTTTAGGAAACAAGATGCTCTGTTTCACGGGCTCTCGGCAGGGCGGCCACATCCACTGTGAACCCTGGCAGAAAGCGATGCCCCAGTCATGAGGCCGCTTTCCTCCTGCCAGGAGGTCTGCACGCTCACAAAGCCCTGTGGTTTGTTTTGCCAAACTGCACATACATTGAATGGAAATGTTTGTTTTCTGTGTCCCGCTTTACGTCTCTGCAGACAAGTGATTAAAGAGTAATTTCAAGGGCATTTTTTCCGCTCATCCCCTCTAACCTGGTGACATCAGGCTGTTCCACTTCCTGCCTTTTAACTTATGTTTCTGTCGGCGTATCATCCACTCTTCTTTGTTGACCTTTCTGTGCACAGCATTGCTTCAAAACCCTTCTTCAAAGGAGAAGTCAGCGTGAAATGTCACCAGGAAGAGTGCCAGATGGCCAGTGGCCAGGGGCACCAGCTCCAGAGCTGAGCTGACCTGTGACTCGGGCACCAAAGGCAGGAGGCTGGACCCCTGGACCTACCACCGGCCACACCCACCCCCAGAGAAGCCCGGTCCACCAGCCCAGACCCCCCGGGACCCTCCATCCAAGAGCTGCTCACAGAGCATCCACTGCATGCACGCACGCACGCACGCACGCACGCCCTGTTAGGAAATGCAGGCGACAGAGAAAGCTCTGGGCTCCCTGTTCTGGAGGTTCGTTTCACAGAGAGAAAGGATCTGTTTAAAAAAATGTACAGAGGGAACACACGGGAGGATTTCCAAAAGGTGGAGGTGGGAGGGGGCTGGAAGAAACCAGTAAGGTTACTGCACAGAAGACAAGACGGCTGAGACAGGGCAGTGCGGGAGGAAGGACACAGAGGATGCGCTAAACCACTGATACTGGAGGCAAGAAACGGAAATGCGGCCAAGGCAACTGACGT
Source organism: Capricornis sumatraensis (assembly GCF_032405125.1). NCBI lineage: Eukaryota > Metazoa > Chordata > Mammalia > Artiodactyla > Bovidae > Capricornis > Capricornis sumatraensis. The sequence goes on along the minus strand of NC_091080.1, from coordinate 40,689,623 downwards.
CTCAAGCCCGGGAGACCCAGGACTATAAAGAGGCAACGTCGGGAGTACATTTCAGGTGCAAAAACCTGAGTTCCTGCATTCCAGGCGAGGGCGAGACCCACACAGGATGCTGTGACCTGCCGTTCTGGCTCCCCAGTCCCCTCCGCTCTGGTTTGTAAAATACAAGTGATCGGAGGCACGTGATAACCATGTGGTCGCCACATGGGGGCCCTGAGCAGCCGACTCCCCTGACGTGGAGAAAGGGGTGTGACTCCGTGTGCCCCCTGGGGCCCCAGCCTCCCCCCTCCAAACAAGGCCGGGCCACAGGCGGGATGCCACTCACACCAGCCTGTCACGTGAGCAAGGACGAGTAATGGCTCCGTGTAGGTGTGCCCCAAGTGTATCATGACTTTGTTCCACATACCACCCGTAAATTCTTTTTCAGTATTAAAAAAGTGAATACTAAATTGATTGTCTACAACTCAAGTTTCTCTGCATGTCCAAATTTAACTGAGCATCTGACCAGTCTTCTTATTTGCTCAGCCTGGTGTCCACGGCCCAAGCCTGAGCACCTCACTCCCACCCAGACTCTCCTTGCCCCTGACCCTCAGCTCTGACCCACAGACGGCCTCTCTGCAAAGGCCTTGCCCCACCCCCAAACATACTGTGTGTGGAGGACGCCCCCATCACAGACCCAGAAAAGGACAGAATCTGCAAGAAAAGGAAAAACCGCCAAGTATATGAATACATCGGGGAAACGGGTGGGGGCTCCTGACAGCACACGAGTGGGTCTAATTAGGAAAGACTGGCTAAAAGCGGGCAGTTTCAGGAGGGACGAAGATCGCTGCTAAGAGCCTGGCATCGTCTCTAGTCGGCTTAATCACAGAAACGGGTCCTCGGCCGGCGGCCTGCATCTTCGCAGCATCTGCAGGGAACCAACCCCCCGGAACGTGGCCCACGAGGGTCAGCACTTGGGTGACTCGGCCAAGAGCCCATGGCAGCCGACCAACATCTGCTGAGGGAGCAAATGAGCAAATCTGGACTTCTCGAAGAACTTGTTTAATGAAATTTGAAATCTCATTTAATCATCGAAAAATCCAAGTCTAGGGTAAATCTTCCACTCTCTGGCACACCTCACCAGGGCAGCTGATATTCTTTGCTCTTTAACCAGTTTGTCAGCTGAGAATTATTTGTACTGCAAGTTACAAGCGTCTGTGCTGGGTCTAAACCAAACAAACGAAGCCAAAACACCTGGTTGCCCACCCGACGGAGCACCTGTTAGGATTCACACGCAGAGCCGAGGAGCAAGGCCACCCCCTACCAGACAAGAGAGAACCTTGGTCCCAAAACGTTTTTTTTCCTACGGTCCTTTGTGTGACCATTGTAGCTGGTCTTTAGTTATGGGAGCGCTTAATCAAACAAACATCTGAGAACACCACAATTTTCTTATTTATACATAAAAGTATTATTCAACCCTGTTCCGATTTCCCTTGCTCTGGCTTGGAAAGTGTCCCAAGGACGCCCTAGCCAAACAAGAAACTTCAAAAAAAAAGAGGACGACATATATTTTTAAAAGAGAGTACTGCACACTGTTTCCCAGATAAATCCCTGGTGTATTTTGGGTATTTTATAAAGAAACTTTGGCTCTGCAACTATGAACTTCCCATTCTGCTAACAGACCAATAACTTAGGGTTTACAGACACATTCGAACCTGGACAGTGGACGCTGCCTGGAGCCCTGGGATACGATTCACCTGGTGTCCGGCAAAACTGCTCTTGCTTCTGCTGCTAAATGTTCAAGTATTTCATGATGAGGTTTAAAAAAAAAAATGGCTAAAAGCGAGTTTAATGTATAAATCGAGCCAAAGGTTTTTCATACCAATGTCTAAAGAGTTAAAATTCAAAGGGGGTCTGTGCTGTTAGTACAGTAACGTGTCTTTTCAGACTCAGCCCAAAAGAACCGATCTCTGTCCTCATGTGGGGGACTCCGGCCATCCCCCTGCTGCCCTGCAACCTCCATTCTGAGCTGGAGATACACGTTTATCATTAATTTTCAGCAAACCTCATCAAGGCTCTGTGCTGCCTAGAGTTGCCGTGAGTAAGAGCAAACATTTGCAGGAAAAGCCGAGGCAAGGAAGACAAGACTCTCTTCGACTGGGGGAAAGGCCCACACAACCATCTCAGTCCATCTCAGGGATTGGTCATGCACCATGTCACTGCTTCCTGGGGCCCCCAGTCCCCGCTTAAGGCTAACAACACCGATCTCAGATCAGACCTACAGGACCTCCCGGGGCTACAGGATGCAGGCTTGGAAGCCATCTGGTGAGGGTCACCAGCTCCCCCGTGCCTCCAAGGACCCGTCAGATGCAGGCACATGGTCTACCCAGATGACAAACATGCCGGGTCTGTGACATCAGGGAGTGAACAGAGAAAGGAAGAGTGCAGCCAGTGGGAACCGGCACACACTGACCGGGAGCTGACAGTGCAGCCCCCGGCTGACACCTCCAGTCGGCCGCTCCCCCCACCCAGGCCCCAGACAGTCGGACAGGCAGTGTCCATCTGAAGGACGAAGGTGCTGGGCTGGAACCCCTCTGGGAACACAATTCCTGCTCCCCCCGCCTCCACCCTGGCGGCTCTGGTGGGAGCCGCCCTCGCCCCGGCTGGTCGCTTCCACTGCTGAATCTCTTTATCGATCGTGTACGTGCATGGGAGTCGCTCAGTCCTGTCCGAATCTGTGACCCCATGGACTGTAGCCTGTCAGCTCCTCTGTCCAAGGGATTCTCCAGGCAAGAACATTGGAGTGGGTTGCCATTCTTCTGGACCTAGGGGTCGAACCCAGGTCTCCTGCATGACAGTCAGATTCCTTACCCTCTGAGCCACCAGGGAAGCCCAATTTAAATGCCAATATGAACCTTCACGAATTATCAACAGAGCCACACAAGGTCAACTCCAGAATTCAACTGTAGTTCCATACCTAACACGGTCTGCTCTCCCGAGGCCTGACGCGGCTAAGGTGCAGTGACTCTGACAGTCAGACGGGGCCCCGCGCCTCTCCTCTGGGCCGCCCCCTCTGCAGTTGACTCTGCTCTGGTGGTGACCTGGCGACGGTCCAGCCCGTCTGGGTCAGGTCAGAGAAGTGAGAACGGGGCACTGACTGTAGAGGAGTGGCCGGGGGTGGAGGACGCCCTGGAGAGAGTCAAGGAAGCTTCCAGACTGTGGTTCCAAGCGGGCTCCTCATTCAGACCAGAGGGCGGTGCCCAGCTCGCCTCAGGGGGACCCCAGAGTGTGAACAAGATGACTCGGGTGGGCACCATGGACACCAAGTGTGTCCTGCTCCCCCGAAGCCCACGCAGTCTGGACTCGGAGTTCCAAGAACAGAAAGAAGGGTATCTCAGTCACACGGGGCGGCTCTGGCCAGAGTCCTATCCCTGCGGAAGCTCACAAAGCACGCTTTGTATGGGGGCCTGTCCCATGACAGCGTTCTCAGAGATTCGCGATAACCCCGGCCCCACAGGCCAGGACAATCACATCCTTCTCACGTCCACTTTTCCTCTTCCGCCCCCGCTCCTTCTGGGCCTGTGGGTGACCAGCCGCGGAAAGCACTGTGCTTTCTTCCTTTACGCTGAGACCCCTGCAAGTCCTGACGAGGGCCCAGCCCACCGCCGGGGCGGGCCGGGAACCCAGGGCTCGCCTTGCCCGCCGGGTCACCTCTCTCTCTGCTGGCACTGCCAGACGGGGCGCTCCCAAATCATCCCCTCCCAGCCCTCTAACATGCTCTCCTCCGCCCCAGACAGAAGCCAAGCCTTCTTAGCAGTTTGCAGACCAGCAGTTTCCCCTCTCCTGTAACACAACCCTTGTCGGATTCTGCCCAGAGAGCAGACATTCGAGACACCTGAACCACGGCTGCACAATCGAAGCCTTTTTGCAGATCTGACCATCTGCCATCCTCTATCTTCCGCTGACGCTGACGCCACCTTGACCCCACAGCTGAGTGTGTACGGCCTGATGCAAGGGCGTGTTATTTTCACATGCACGCATCTGCATGCCTAAACAGGAGCACTCGGCCATCTCCCATCCTGTCCACCAAGGCAAAAACTAAAGGACCTTGGGCAGAAAGCCCGCCCTTCAAGGGGCTCCTGGGTGTTGAGACCCAGGAAAGGCAGCCGGGCGTCCTGAGGTCTGTCTCCAGGCTGGTCCGCCCCAGAGGCAGCAAAGACTGAGGAGCAGGGGTGGACAGAAGGCGGCCTGGAGGCAGAGAGAAACCCATGTGTGGGACATGCCTCTTGCCTGCTACTACTTCCTGTGGCACCGTGAGGGCTCACCCACGCTAGGAAAGCAGTGATGCTTCTGTATCCAAGTCTGGCGGTCCACGTGGATGCCGGTCACCAGGTGGGGGGTTTTTTCTTGTTGTTTTTAAATAACAGCCACTCTGCTCCTTCTAGCCGTACAAATCACCCCACTCCATGTTTCTGGGCTCACACAGGCCAAGTGGCACTTCTCAATCCACACCTTCGCCAGCGTCCTAACTCGAGAGCTTCTGTTTTCTGCTGCATCGGAATATTGCTGTGCCTGCTTTTACACTGTGGACACTACACTGCTGCACGCAGCTCTTTAGTCTTTACGTCACGGAGCGTCACCCATTTCCTGCTGAGGGCTGGAACCCCCAAGGTGAGTATCCTGATCCAATCTCTTTCAAACCCAGAAGCAGAGATCGTGGCCCTGAGGTCAGGGGTCAGGAGTCAGGGTCAGGACTTGCTCAGGGTCACTCCCTCTGTGGCCTGGCCAGCGGCAAGGAGGTCTCTGCACTTGCAGGCCCCTCTAACTGCTGGGGAGGCCTTCCCCGGGGCATTTGGAGAGAAGAGTGTGGTGAGTCCCCAGGCGGGACCCCAGGGCCAGGCAGCAGGGTCAGAGGGTTCCAGCCCCAGCCCCTGCGGCCCTCATGACGCCACACCCGAACCCCAAGACATCCACGACACTCCTCTTCCTGCCACAAGTCAGCCCTCGGCCCCTGGAGACAACCCGCAAGTGGGTGGGGGGTGGTCCGTCCTCCTGCACAGGCAGTCTTCACTCTTCACACCTTAACACGTCTTAACCTCCTTGCTGGCTGCTTTCCTGAGCTGTCGAGACCAGGCCCCCTCAGCAGACAGACATCCCCTCTGCCAAGGTAATGAGTGCCAAAAAGCAGAGGGATTATTCAGGGCCCAGCCAGAGGTCTCACCCATGTGACACACTGCTCATCCTAACAGCTGGTGAGACACATTAATAATGCCCGTGTCTCCAGAGGCAGAAGAGTGGAAGAAAGCTGTTTTTAAGACACGTTGCATGAGGTGCCAGGAATGGAATCTGATTTTGCCTGAGAAACAACACCGTGGTGGGATGGTATTAAAGAAGCTACTAATGGCCATGGGATCAAGGGCAGGGGTCAGTCCCCCACCTCGACCCCCGCCAGACCCTGCCACGGACACTGCAGTCCACAGCCCTCCAAGAACATCCGGTCCTGGCTCATGGTTTTTTATAGAAGTGATCGCAAGTTCCAAATTTTAAAGAAAAAACATCAATGATGTTTCTATGTACGATTTAGCCTTCAAATGAACACATGGATTAATGAGCCAGATAATAAAGCAAAAATAAAACCCGACTACAACTGAATATAACAATACTCCACTTCCACCGATGTGCCCCTTGCTATCTCCCCGGGAGGTGGGGGGAACATTTAGACTGAAGAATTCCAGTGGGGCATCTCCACGGCACGTGCAGTGAGGAAACAGGCCGCCTTCAAAGCTTGCTGAGAAAAAGCTGATCTGCTTGGTGGCCAAGCTTGCCTTCCATCCCCCAACACAAATCCATGCACCCGGCAAGATGCTCCCACCTGGACGGCCGTCAAAGACAGCCAAGCTGCCCCTAACCATTCAAAGGCCAGTGGCCAAGGCCACACCCCTGGGGCCTCAGGGCTGCCGGGGGAGGCTGGACCCACACCTGAGCACCCGTCCGTTCCAGAAACTTCCTCTGAGGCCGACGGAAGGGAACTGCAGGGGCTTCATACCTGCACACCCACCCAGGCCCACGCCCCACCTCACCAGGTGGCGTCCTGGGCTGAGGTCTCAGGAGCAGGGGGCCCTGACACCGTGCCTCCCGGCCCGCCCCAGCTCCAGCAACACCGGACCTGTAACAAAAGGTCCTGACACCCCCTCTTCCATTAAGAACCTCCCGACTAGGAGAGAACAAGGGGCAGCCTCTCAGCCCCACCGCAGCCTCCAGGGATACCCTATGTACCAGTCCATGCCTCCTCCATCGCCACCCCTGGCATGGGCTCTTCTCTGGACAGAAACCTCCAGAGCCTGAAGACTAACCCTCTGCACACCAACCTGACCTAGAGCTCACAGGCATGTGTTCTAAACTCATTTTACCTCCTGAATCCTCAGCACAGCCTGCAACGTGGGGGCTATTACTGTCCCCACTCTCCACATGGAGAAACTGAGGCAGGGAGCTGCCGGCGGGCCCGCACATGGAGTTCTTGCGGCTCTTTCTAGGCCGTCCTGTCCCCTCCCAGGGCCTCTCCTCGGCTGGAGCTCCACCCCTGCAGCCTGACTCACCACTTCCTCTCTGCTGTTGGCGGCAAACAGATAACCAGGCCGGTCAGAGATGAATGGGCCCTGGCCCCTCCCATCACAAGGGCGCCCAAATAAACGGTCCAGGAACAGCAAGTGCTTGGGTTCCTGAAAGGACATCTTTTGAGTGTCTGCTCCACACCACGCTCCACTCCGGGTGCCAAGCCTGGCCTCAGGGCACTGTGGTCCAAGCGCCGCTGAGGTCTCCTTGACAAGGTCCAGATGCCGGGAGTTTGACAGAGGCCGGTGACCCGAGAGGACGGGGAGCTGCTAGGAACTCTGCCCCTGGCCTTCAGACACAGACCTGCGGCCCTGGGAGATCCCCGGGTCTGTGTGCAGGCATCTGAGACACTGGAGGGCTGACTTCAGGATGCGAAAGGCCCTGGGATCTCATGCAAACTTACACACTTCATGCACCTGTATTTCTTTTCTCCATCCTGATGTCACCCCTGCGGCCACATCTGCCCAGTCTGCACCAACACGTTTCAGTTACGGGTAGAAGGCGAACTGTAGCAAAGAAGAGGCCACGTGGCACAAGGCAACGTGGGTCTCCTGTTCTGTGCACCATCTGCCCAGGCATGGTGAGGCCTGCCCCCTCAGTTTAAATTTCTATTATTACTCTGCAGGTCCAGGCACTAAGAGAGTCTGCATGGAGCGGGATGAAGCCCACGGGCCACATGCATGTTACAGTGAGCCGTGGAGCCCTGCTGGCTGGAGGCAGTCTCGGGGGGAGGGCAGTTCTAGGAGAATTCCCTGCACTCACTCGCTGGAACTGTGGACGGTGCTGCTTCCTCCTGCAGAGCCTCAGAGCTCTCCCTCCATCCCGGGTGCCAGCGCCTCGCCCGGGCAAGACAGTGTTTCTGGCCTGTGCACAGCCACACATCTTGCTGGAAAGGGAGGCCCTGCCAGGCACTGAGCACTGAGGGCACTGAGCCAGCAGCCCCCAGGAGGCTCCAAAATCTCCCGCCACCCAGAGGCTCTCCAGGCAATTCTGGGAGCTGTAGGCAGGTTCATGGTGGCTGAGCTCTCGCCAGAACTCATCAGACCACAGACCCAAGAGTCTTTCAGGGATGAGGACTGAATCCTAGTGCAAATTGGATCCGATAATTTTCCAAAATTCTGCGTGCATCAAACTCTGACACTCACGAGACGCTCTTCCCGGTTCAATACACATTACTCGAAGATTTGGGTAATGTTCTTGCCTAAAATCTCCTAAGACTGCCCTCGAGGGAGAAAGAACTGTCTTCCAACAAAAGTTTTTTATACAAAGACCAAACTTGATGCTAAAAATTTGAAGTGATAGATTTATGGGGGGACACATTGTATGCACGCTTGCTAAGTTGCTTCCGTCGTGTCTGACAACCAAATGGACTGTAGCCCACCAGTCTCCTCTGTCCATGGAATTCTCCAGGCGTGAACACTGGAGTGGGTTGCCGTTTCCTCCTCCAGGGGATCTTCCCAACCCAGGGATCGAACCCGCATCTCTTACCTCACCTACATTGGCAGGTAGGTTCTTTACCACTAGCGACACCTGGGAAGCCCCTGGGAGATATGTTATGCGATTACAATTACAGATTATCTCCTATTTCACATAATATTAACATACATAACAACATAAAATCAAGTTCCTGAGGATTCTTCTCACACAGTAACAACAGTGGTGATGATATTTGTAACGTATAAATGATAAGACTGTAAATTAAGCACTCTCAATTCTTAAATTTAGTGAGAAGCAAAGTAAGTAAAGTAAGTTACAAGAAACAAGAACAGATATTTGCACACTGTTTCAATAAACTAGGTAATTTATCCTGTTCCAGTTCTCTTGTTACTGTGCTTTTGTTCCATACAATCAATTCCCTTGATTTACAGTTGTTTGAAGAACTGTAACAATAAATTATATATACAGATTTTAAAATTACAGAATACTAATTTTTTAGCAAAAAAATTCAAACACTTCTCAAACAAGAGAACAAAATCCATTCAACCTTTTCAAGAAGAACAATTTAATGGTATGATTGCTATTGCTAATATTATTTTCAACGCCCTGCTCAATTTTAATCCTTCAAACCTCAGAGTCCAAAACTTAACGCCTCCAAGAGGAGTGTCTTTTCTTACTCTTCTCCCCACAAATCCTCAACTCTGAAAGAGAAGGCTCACCTTTCAGATGGGCTCTTCCTCAAATCACACTGAATAAAAGCCAAAGTGCTGAAATTCACAAATGTTTGGGCCATCCCTGGAAAAAAAAAAATCACACAGCCCAGCCAGGCCACCTTCAAAACGCCAGCGTGTGGGGTCAGCTTAGGACAGAGCAATCCAGGTCTGCATCAGCAGCAAACCACCCCGGGAATGCACACAGATCCTGCTTTGTGCCCCTGTCTGCTTTCTGGGAGTCATCACACAGAATAACGTCCACTTTAGTCAGAAAACCTCAGTCACCACAAAAAGAAACCTTTTTACCCTCCACTGTCTTTGTCCAAACCAGTGTGGACAGAGAATTCCTCCCAGGCCCCAGTCCAGACCCTGTAAAACTCCCAACACCAAGGAAGAGAGGAAGGTGGGCAGGCAAGGTGGCACTCCCAGGCCCAGCTCTCTCTGCAAACTTCGAGTCTCCTCCAGGGCTGTCTGTAAGGCCACAGAGAACAGTAAGAATTCTCAGATCACATGCAGGTCCAAGAACACGTGCTGTGCCGGGGAAGGTTCATTTTCATCTCCATATAAACATGCGTGTCCCTGGGTGCGCACCTGAGCCATGACAGCTTATCTCCTCTTAGAGACTGACGCCAAAGAACAGGCAGCCGCCACCCTCAGAAGCACCTGGCTGCGGGCCCCAGCAGCCCTTCCGCAGCCCGAAGGATGCCTTCCCCAAGGGGCCTCCAGAGCCCTGTGTGGACCAGGCTCTGAAACCCAAGTGCTGGCATCCTTTTGAAGGCGGAACGAAACACCCTCACCGGGGCAGGCACCAGCGGCTGTTACACGCAATCTCTGAGATCAGGGTTATTCCTCCAAGCTGACTTCTGGAATGAGACGCTGTGTTATTAAAGGATTCCTAAGTCAGAAACACGGCGGCAGACAGCCTACTAGTGTAGCTTGGTAGCACTGATGCTCGAAGATGAGACGCTTCTGGCAAGTCAAGCAAAGTTCCCAACAACAGGACAGGTCAGGCCGGTGCAAAGAGCCTCAGACACAGAGCACGTGAGAGGCTGTCATCTTGCCCCATCTGTGAAGAAGCCTAGTGGCCAGGAAAACCCGTTCTTGCAACAAGACCTGATTATTCCCAAAACAGAAACGTCACAGGACGGTTTGCACCAAAGCACAAAAGGTGGTACGTGTCTGTACCAAAAAAAGCCCCAAATAAACCCCAAATCAAGATGCCAGGGCAGAGTTAATTAAAAAAAAGTTAAAATTAAATTTAGAATAATTTATTGTTCTTTCCACTCGCCAAAGTGTTACTACATAGCTCAAAGGCACCCCTCTTTTTTTTCTATCTTAGCATAGTTTATTTTTTTAACTTTTTATTTTATATTGGGGTATAGCTGATTAACAATGCTGTGATAGCTCCAGGTCGACAGCCATACTCATACACGTACTCATCCTTTCTGAAACTCTGCTCCTATCCAGGCTGCCAGGTAACACTGACCAGAGTTTCCTGTGCTGTACACTAGGTCCTTGTTGGTTATCCATTTAAAGGCATCCCCCTCCCCCACCTTCGCCCTGCTTTAAACTATATTGCTGTTTCACTAATTACAAAAATAATTCTTTCAACAAACATTTGCTAAGCACTTGTTCAGGGGCTACATGCCCAGCAGTGAACAAAACAAAACCTGATTTTAAGTGTTTTCTTTCTGTACAAATACAGGCATCTCATTGAGATAACACTGAATATGAAAAACTGAATCCAAGTTTTTCACTTTTAACAGTAAAGTTTTTCCCATAAGATCAGATGTTCCCTGAAAACACCACTTTTATTGACTACATAATATTCCATGTGGACAGTGTCATAATTTACCCAAAGATATATTCAAACGCTCACTGACCTCACAATAAAAACACAAACAAGAGACGCAGCTAAACACAGATTTAGGACCTTAATGGGGGAAAAGGAGGATATACAACCTTACCAATCACAGACGGAGGGCAAGTACACGGTCACGGCTTCCCCGTGGGCCACGTTAAGGCCTAACTCGTGAAATCTCCCTTTTTTATAAGCCCTACTCCCTCTTTGATCCAAGAGAACATTGTCTGCACAGAACAATACGTTTTCATTTCAATTTCCCTTCTTTTCAGGAAAGGAAATGTTTGCACTTCAAAGGGTTCCTTTGAAGAGCAGCCTCCGGCCCTGGCCCGTCCAGGTTAGGAGTTCCGTGGCCCCAGCGGGGCGTGCAGAGTCTGGGCGGCTGCCCACCGCAGCCCCTCTCCAGGCCAGCTCCTTCAAGGAGAGGGTCTGGTGCGGGAGAAGAAAAAACAAACATTGGAAAAATACTCAAGGCTTTTGATCGTGGCCTTCAGAGGCCCTTTCTCACACAGTGTGGATTTCACAGCCCGGGGAAACTGAGGCACAAACCCCGGGGAGCCAGGTCCTATGAAACCAGCCCCACCCCGTGAGGAGGTCTTCTAAGCCGGCAAAGAGTGGAGCCCTGGGGGCGTTGCTGGTGATGATCAAGGGGACATCTGCCATAACTGAAACGCACGGGCGAGATCCACACCTCATCCAGCAGTTTGGAACCTTCCCCGGGAACCTCAGCAAAGACTAGAATGCACAATTTAGCGTGTTCCCTTTTCTCTCTCCCCTAGCCTCTCCTGCAGGCCGGTGCCCCTACCCCCTGCTGAGTCTGGGGAGCCAGGGCTGCAGAGCAGACAAGAGAGGGCCTGCAACATTTCTTTTCAAGTCGTGAACAAGTTCTGGGTATTTAATAATGATCTCCACCCTTCCCCACCCCGAGGGGGTTACCTGGCTGTTCAGGTGCTCAACCGGCCAGGGGGTGGGCAGGGGCATGAAAGCTTCAGCTCCAGACAGGGCACCCGCTGCCCTGGGGCCCCAGGTCTCTGCTCAGGGCTCCCACCCTGCGTGTTCGGGGTGCAGGTCTGAGGGATCAGGTCACCCTGAGCTGAAGACTTCCGACCATCCACCTTCCCACGAGCCCACTAACCTGCCGGGATCTTGGCCTCTGTGCTGGAACCACAGTGGTGTTCATCTCCTCCTTCTTTTACTTTTCTGTAGCTTCCCAATTTTCACAATAGTGCATTCTAACTTTTAGAAACATTTTTTCCTTCAAGAGGCTTATAAGGCAAAATTAGACCACAGTTCCATTGAAAGAGCCTCTCCTGAAAAAGGGAAGAGAAAGAAACAAACTACCTATGCGCACACGTAAAGGAAATTATGTGAACAAGGGAAAGTTGAGTGGACTGGATGACAGTGTTGTAACGTTAAATTTCCTGGTTTTGATGTCATACTGTGCTCACGTAAGAGAACGAGAATAACCTTATTAGGAAACACACTGAAGCTTGCAGGGGGGAAATCAAATGACATGATGTCTTCGACTTATTCTCAGAGGGTTCAGGAAAAAATACATGTATGTGTGTGTATAGATTAACCAACTGACAGACAAACAGAAAAAAGGAACAAAATATAAGCAACGGGTGATTTGAAAAACCTGAGGAACTCCTGTAACTCCTGCAACCTTTTTCTTTAAGTCACAAGTATTATTCATGAAAAGTTGAAAAGTAAAGTAAGAGAGGAGAGAGGCAGGCAGGGGTGGGGAAGAGCCTCCCCACCCCACCTGGCAGCACCCCAGGCCTCACAGCAAGGCCAAGGCCCCGGCCACTGGGGCCCAGTCTCTCCAGGAAAGACGCGCCCTGCTGCTACCCTGGCTCAGACAGCCCCCGTCCCCAGCGTTCTGAGGGTGTCAAAGAAGCATCTCGCAAGGAAGAAGACCCCGCCCCACCTCCCACACTACGGAAGTAAAGATCTGGGCCCAAGGACCACTGCCACCGGCCTTGAGAAGGGCAGGGACGCAGAGAACCGGGAGGGAAACCACGCTTCCCTGCAAATCAGAGCCCCTGCAGAGGGCCCCCCGCCCCAGCAGAGCTGGAGGGGGACCAGAGAGGACTGATGCAGACCCGAGAAGCAGGGCTCCCCAGGGCCTGGCTGGAAGCCCCATGTCCAGCCAGCTCTAGTGATGCCAACGCCGGACTGCTGCTGACCCAGAAAGAATGCGGCCCAGCCTGGGTCACACACGCGCCAGCGCCAGGTCTGACCACTGGCCAGCACAGCTGTCCCGGGACTCCAGAGCTCCAGCTACGCCAGGAGCCCCAGCTCAGAGAAAAGAGGGCTGCACTCCCAAGACATGCGGGCAGATAGAGAAATAACGCGGGCCACCGTGCAGCAGTGGGACAGCCGGCTCCCACACCTCCAGGACTTACTCGGAACCCAGAGAGCCCAGGGGCCTCACATCTCCAGGTCTGTGTGCTTATCTTAGGGCCCAGCTCGGCCGGCGCACACATGAGCTCCAGACCACAGTCCCCAGACATGGGGTGACGCCCACGGCCCTGGGCACATGCGGTGTCAGGACCCCGGGGCCAAGTCCCAGGGGCAAATCCACGCTCTGCCGCTTACAACCACCCCTGTGCCTGTCAATAACTTGCATCCCTTCTCCGGGCCCCGTCCCCATCAGCCAAACAGCAGGACCGGGCAGCTGTGAGGATTAAATAAAAAAACACAGAAAGCGCGGAGCCGACGGTGAGTGCTCACAAGGGCTTGTAGTCTGAGTCTTACCCAGCCCAAGGGCCTCTCCCTTCCTTCCTACTTGGTCTAAGAGACTTTGGTTAATGGTACTCGGTGGGCAGATAAAAAGATTCAGAGAAAGAGAGCGTTTCCAAGCCAACCTGAAAAGGTCAGCGCAAGCATCTTCACGGGTGGGAAGAAGATGGTGACAACCGTGTGATGAAACACCAGTCAGACCGCGGTCCCTCCTTTCCCCTCGCCAGCATCCCCCGTGATGGCCCGCCACCCCACCCCAGCCTACCCCACCTCACTCCTCTCAAGGATCTACATCACCCCTCCAGGAAGGAGGAAAAATGGTGGGAAACAGACGTGGCCCAAGTTTTTAAGCCCAAAGCCCTCAGGGTAACTGGGACAAAATGTCTGGGATGGATGAAGGTGAACACCTTCCAAACAGACACACACGCACACCCTTTCTCACTCACACACACATATAGGCACGTGCACACAGACACAGACAGGCAAACAGTGAGAACGGGGCCGGGAGTTCTGCCTCCCAGAGGCATGGAAAAAAAGTGGAAGTGTTAGTTGTGTCTGACTCTTTGTGACCCCATGGACCATAGCCCGCCAGTCTCCTCTGTCCAGGGTGTTCTCCAGTCAAGAATACTGGCGTGGGTTGCCATTTTCTTCTCCAGAGGATCTTCCCCACCCAGGGGTTGAACCCGCGTCTCCTGCATTGCAGGCAGATTCTTTACCATCTGAACCACCAGGGAAGCCACCTCGAGGCATGAGGAGGGTTCAAACCCAAGGTTGTGGATCTGAGATATGCAGAACTGGCCTCCCTGACACCAGGCCCTACACCACCCCCTGCAGTGTGGACACAGCTCCAAGGAGAAGGGACTACACATTAACATCTCGGGAAAGTGGGGGAGCAAAACAAAGCTGTTGCAGTTTTCTTCCATGCTGAAATCAAAGAACTGTGCTTTCTCTCCAATATAATAGCGAATATTTACATGAAGCACTTGGTGGGTGTCAGAGTTATGTGAGGTGCATAACCTGGATTATGGCCTCATTTAAATCCCCTCAACCCTACACAGTGGGTACTAGAAGTCAATTACTCTGCAGGCAATACAGAAAAGAATTTAAATGTGGCTCTGAGAAACATCTTAGAAAAAGGCATTTTAGAGATAAGTGGAGCCCACTCTGGGGAGGGGGGCCGTGAGGAGAGCGGGGGTCGGGGGCCGCCCGGGGTTGGCACCGTGAGTGGGTCTCGAGGCAGAGCCCACTGTGTGCCCGGCATGTGCGCAGCAGCCTCTACGCCTACGTAAGTAGGAAAGCACTTGGTTCTACACAGCAATCTTATCTGCATAGATATTTGGAAGAAAGCTCTAGGGCAGGAAGACAGACTGTTAAGGACACAACTGCATCCAGAGGGGAAAGGTGATTCTGGGAAAAGGGAGACAGCGGGGAAATCCACACTGTCCTGCTTGACGCAGGACCTTGTTTCTCCCGCCTCTGTTTAAACCCACCTCTCGGGAGCCCGTGAAGCCTTTCTGGAGCTTGACTTCTGGTTGCGCTTATCAGAAGAGGAGGCTGGCAGAGGAAAGAACTTATTTCATGAAAGACACTAAATGTGTTGACTTAGTACCTTTCTTGGGCTTCCCTGGTGGCTCAGATGGTAAAGAATCTGCCTGTCAATGAAAGAGATACGAGTTCGATCCCTGGGTCGGGAAGATCGCCTGGAGGAGGGAATGGTAACCCACTCCAATATTCTTGCCTGGAGAATCCCAAGGACAGAGGAGCCTGGAGGGCGATAGTTCATGGGGTCAACCCCAGTCCACAGGGAACAGTCGGACACAACTGAGCAACTGACACTATAGTACCTTCATTCTTTCACAGAACACTATCACTTCTGTTTATTCACTGTATCATTACAAGGCTGAGAGGGAGGCTTCACACGTTTGCAGGGGCCGGACCGTCCACAGGACCTTCCAGAGGCTACACACAGAGGCAACGGAGCTGGCTGCAGCTCCAACGGGGGCCCCGTTCTTGGCAATGGACCACCGGCCCCAGCTCCGGGAAGCAGCATCCTCGCTCCAGGGCAGTGATCTGAGGCTGCACTGAAGCTGTAAAGCCTCCAAACTCCACACTGACATGGCCTCTTCCCCGAATCTACCACTGGGTGGTGCCCCGTCCTCCCTTGCTAGTGATAACAACCAGAGGAAAAGCCAAGTGACAGACCTGTGTGTGGCGTGATGGGGGACCTCAGGTCAGAATCTATTCCAACGTGTGGCCTGCGTCCCCTGGACAAGCGAATCGTGACCCCTTTGCAGGGAAATGAGAGCAGCCCACCCAGCCCTTTCACCACGTGCTGCCCGTTCTAGCAGCTTAACAGAACGCACTGAACCCCCATGGTAGGCTGTGACTCGCTTTGCACAAGTGTCGGGGTGGCTGGTGTCAAAGCTGCTTTGGAATTTGGGGGGGAATACAGGAATACGGAGAATATCACCACAGGGCTGATCACCTGCCGCCAAAGAGGCTACTCTTCTCCCGCTGGAAGTGACCTAAAACCTTGGGGTGGATACAACTTCAGCCTGAAGCCCAGGACCAGCGGCCTCAAGCTTAAGAAATCCCTGGAAGGCAGGCGTCCTGAAGACCAGGAATGAAAAAGCAGGCCCACCCCATGGCCGCAGTCCCGGTGCGGGGCCGACCGACTAACCACAGCCCGGAAGCCCTCTGGAGGGCACAGGGGAGCACAAGGAGGCCGGGCACCACACGTGGCTGGAACAGGGCAGGTGGGGCTCAGTCCTGCTCGTGAGCATGCAAGGGTCTGAGAAAAGCCAGCTGTGCCTTTTACAAAGCCCTTCTCAACGTGCTCTTCCTGACCTCACCAGGACAGTGGCTCCACTCTCCTGGGACCCACCTCTCTCGCCTCACCTGGATTCTTCCTTTAAATCCACGGACGGGGCGAAGACACCAGCCTACAGATGGCGCAGAGCTCAACCAGTCACGTTTCTACCAGTTCCACCCTGTCCAAGCTGCCACCATCCAGCCTGCACCGAAGTGACACACAGTCACTCTTGCTTGCACAGAAATAAGCTCAACTTGCGTTTCTTTCCCAGACCTGACTACCAGCCTCTGCGCTGGCCTCCCCGCCTCTGTGCCCGCCCCTTCCCAACTCTTCTCCATGCCGGATCTGAAGGGACCCTTGCCCTCTGGGACAGCTGCCCACCACTCTCCGCCTCCCTGAGTAAAAAAGTCAAGTCCTCCCATCCCAGGGGCCTGCCCTCAGCTGGAGCAGACAGGGGCGGGCCCGTCTACAGATGCACTCCAGGTGGAAGGATGGCCATCTCAGAAGATGCCTATGGCCCAGATAACTCCAAAGTTACTCCCTCGTTCGTGTCTGACTCTTTGCGACTCCATGGACTGCAGCCTGCCCGGCCACTCTGTCCATGGTATTTCCTAGGCAAGAATCCTGGAGCGGGTTGCCACTGCCTTCTCCAGGGGATCTTCCCAACCCAGGGATCAAACCTGTGTCTCCTTATTGGCCAGCAGATTCTTTACCGTCTGAGCCACCGGGGAAGTCCAGACAACTGCAGGGTCAGAGGAAAATGTTTCTTCCCCAAACAAGGACACACTTATTCTGGCTTTAAATTCCTCCCTGGGATTAACAGACCAATACCTCCAAACACATGGTTAATAATGAAAGGGATTAATTTAATTAGACACAAGGCAGGGCCCTCCAACATAATTACATATTTTTACTGGCCTGAGTAGACAAGAAACTACAGACTAGAACAGTCAGTAGACATGTGTTTAATTCCATCAAAGAATGAAAGCTTTACCAGATATAATTAACATGTGTCTTAAAAAGCAAGCTCCCCAAGGTCAGCAATCTCATGTTTCAAGCCCTGTTTTCCTTTAAAGCAAATAATTATATGCATAAGAGCATCCATGTGGCTCAATCCAGATTTAAACAACTGGGAGTACATTTCTGATCTCTATTCACTCTCGTCCTGTTCACCTGAAAACTCCTCTGGCACGCTTTAAATTTTATCTCCAATAATTAAACATGATCTTAATATGCTAAAACCTTTCAAAACTCTTTGAATCCATTGTTTACTTTGTCCCCCTAAGTTTCTATTCTGACTGTGGGACTTAAGGCCTTTCGTTTTAATGACAGAGGGGTGTGTTCAGCGTAAAAATAATAATTTCCACTGAGATCAACTAAAAATGTCAGGGGGGATAAATGTATCATGGTTTCCTATTATCGGAACCAGACACAAGTGGCAAGAAACTGTTAAGCTAAATCCCACATAAACTGCAATTCAAATTAAGCACAATGAGGAAGCTCTGCCAGAGGCCAAAACACAGTTCTCCCGGGTCACATGTTTAAGAGCTCATTTAGGGAAATATACCTGGGATGGAAACGCTGGCCCCCTCCTCTGTCCAGGAGCCTCAGGGTGGGTGCTGGGCAGTGTGGTTTTCTTCCAGGGGCACTTGCCTGGCTGTCCTAATCACACAGGTCAAGCACCTCTCCCCTCCGGTTCTCAGAGCCACGGAAAAGGGGGAAGACGGAGCGAACAGGGCACGCGGCGGTAGTACTACTACAGCGCGCGGCTGCTGGGTACACACAAGGCTCAGGATGACCGCCGACCGCCTGGCCTGGGAAGTTTTCTACTATGTAGAAAGGAACACACCGAGAATAGGTCGTCTCGGTGAAGCCGGAACTTCCTCCCACCAGAAAAAAAAAAAAAAAAACCATACGGGAGCGGTGATCACCGGCCGGAGAGGCCAGTTCGGGTCACAAGGAAGCTTACCCGGTGCGGGGGTGGGGGTGGGGTGGGAACTTCCCCTAAGTAACCCCCCGTGGGGGACCCGGTAAGAGGTGGAGGCAGGCCAGGGAACTTCCAGGGGTTCCAGGGAGGAATAGAGGTAGACGCCGCGGCCAGCGCGCGGGGCGCAGAACCGTCACCAACAGGCCACCTGCCGCAGGACCACCCCGCGTCCCCCCCGGGGCTGGCTCCGGACGCGCGGCCGATGACACGTTGCGGACCTCGTGGCGGGGTGGGGTGCTCCGTTGTGCGCCATGTAAGGGAAGGTCTCCCGGATGCCCTCCGAGTCCTGTGCGCGCCCACCCACCCGCTCCGGCCCCGTGACCACCGGTGCGTCCCGGCGCCCAGTGCCAGGCAGGGCACGCGTGGCACCCACCCGGAGGCGCCAGGGCGCCCACGCTTACTCACGGGGTGTTGCATCATGCACCACGCCGCGCCTTCAGGGAAGCAAAATGGACTCCGTATCTGAGACAGCCGCATGGGCACCGGCCGCGCGCACAGCCCGCCCGCCTGCCAGCCCGGCCCGCGCGCCCACCGAGAATGCCAGCGACCCCCCCATCCCCGCGCGCGCGGACCCCGCGCTGCCCTGCTGCGGCCCCACGCAGCGCCGGGATCACTCCCCCCCACCCCACCCCACCCTACGAAGGTGACCCGGACTCGGCAGGCCAGGCACTCACCGAACTGGCAGGGCGGCAGGATGCGGGCAGGACCGTCGCTGGACAGACGCCCTAGCCAGGGCTGGACTGATGGACGCTCGGTCGGACAGAGGCGCAGCTGGACTGGACGGACTCTCGGCCGAGGATCGGCGGGACTGCCGGATGATCTGGCAGAGGCGCGGCGCGTGGGATCGGAGGCTGGGGTAACCGACAGCTGGTGGTCCAGCGCTCCGCTAGCAGTGGACCCGCCGCTCACACCTGCCCGCGCGGAGTGAATGAAGTGTGGAGGGCGGGAGGCATCCGGCGCGCGGGTTTCATCAGCCGCGCCCCGCGCCCGCCCTCCCCGGCGCCCGCCGCCCGGGCCAGCGGCCCGCGTCATCGCCGGGCACCAATGGCAGTGCCGCGCGGCCGTGGCTCGGGGGGGCAGACCGCGGTGGGGGCGGTGCGCGGGGCGGGGCTCGGCTGCTTCGCGCGCGGGGCAGGCCTGGGATTCCCCCGCGGTGGGCGGCGCTTGCGGACGCGGCGGCGGACGCCCGCCCCCCCCCCCACAGCCCCGCCCCCACCCCGGCGTGGACCAAGCTGGTGCGACACCCAGCCCCGCCCGACTGTCCACCCCCGCCGGACTGTCCACCCCCGATCACAGGCACCAGCTAGCGGACAGACACCAAGCTCGCGGCCAGTTTGCCTCCTCTTAAATGAAAATACTTGGGAGACACGTGAAGGTGTTTTGGTTTTAAGTATTATTGTAAATCTTTTCTTTGTCATCGGAATATTTATGACTATTGCCTATTTTTAATAAATAACACATCCTCGCCCCTTGTCAGGAAGGACCAGAAAGCCCGAGTCCGCCTGTGCCCCGGCGGCGGGACTAGCTCCTGCCCTTGCAGGCATATCACCGCGGTTATTTCCGCACCTGCTGTCCCCCGGAGGGAGGTAGCAGAGACCGAATCACCCCCGCGCTCACTTCGCAGGCTTCCTCTTTGCTCCAAAAACCCAAGCAAGAACCACGATCTCTAGAACTCCAGTAACCTTTGACATGAAAGAGGTAAGTAGGTCATAAATTAATCCTCCCGGCCTCCTAACTTTGTAGGAAAGAAGGAAAAACCATAGCGTGGTGTCCACGACCTTTAAATCCTTTCCACACTTCCTACCCGCCTGCCCCCCGCCCCCTACAAATGTCCTTGGTCAGTAATGGGGGCTCATTGTCAGCAATATTGTCACAGAGTGATATACACTATTACTAGCCATTTATAAAGCATGTAACTGAAGGGTGCCAGCTTCAGAAATGTTTTCATGAATGCATAAAAATAGGTTAGTATTTGCAAGGCACTTTGAACAGGGCTGGAGAATTCCATGGACAGAGGAGCCTGGCAGGCTACAGTCCATGGGGTCACAAAGAGTCGGACAGACCTGAGGGACTAACACTTTCACTTTCCCATTTGGAACATTGCTGGAATCATAGTGACTGACTGCATAGGCGTTGCTTTAAAACAGTACATTTCAATTGGAACTGTCTGTTGGTGACGTGATGCTCTCAAGTTTCATTAAGGAGGTCTCCTGTGCAGAGGTTCTTCCTGAATCCCACAGTCTCCTTAACGCTGACACAGCCAGACAGAAAGAAGCCTGGTGTGAGTCAAGGACCACCCACTTTGCCTTTGCCCTTGATCCAAATTTGAATCTGAATTCTTCCATTTCCCTTGTGGCTCATCTGGTAAAGAATCTGCCTGTAATGCGGGAGACCTGGGTTTGATCCCTGGGTTGGGAAGATCCCTTGGAGGAGGAAATGGCTACCCACTCCAGTATTCTGGCCTGGAGAATTCCATAGACTGTATGGTCCATGGGGTTGCAAAGAATCGGACACGACTGAGCGACTTTCACTTCTACCACTACATTCCCGTAAGGTTTTCTGCAAGCTATCTCACCTCTGTTTGGAGCTTATAAACCTGTGTTCTTAGCAGACTATCCCTTAGTGCCTGAAATATGATTGTGGGATTTTTTTTTTTTTAAGTAAAACAGAATTTGATGGATTGTAGAGATGCTCTGCTTGTGTAGCCCAGACATGGAACATAGAGTTAGTATTTGTAAATTCTGAGATCAAGTGTTCCAGGCCCTGGTGGATGTATGGGTCATCGTAATCCAGGAGATTGTTAGCAATGTGCCCAGTTCAGCAGTCCCACCCAGCAGGCTTCGCCTTCAAAAAAGCGATAGGAGACCCTCTGTGACAAGGCCCTCTAGCTAGCAGCTCCCTGGTAGGAAAGACCGAATGTGAACCAGCAGAAAACTAATTATGCTCGGAGACCACGTAGTCTCAAGACTGCAGGACCAAAGGGAGGCACACACAGCCAGGCCCTGGCGCTGACATCGCTGAACTCCTCACTGCAGAAGACTCATGCCTCTGTTGGGGTTATTTAGCAATCTGTTGCTATTTCAGTGTTTCCCCACGATTGTTCTCCTCTCTCTTGGCCCTTGTGCCCAGTGTGGAAGGTGGGAAAGCTGTCGAGGTTCTCCGAAGCCTCCTTGTCTCTAACAGTGCAGTGTCGAAGCTGTGCTGCCAACACAAGGAGCACTGGCCCTAGATGGGGACGAACACCAAGGTCCAACGGCAGAAGGCCAGTTTCCCCACTGTGAGCAGAGAGGCCAGTAGGCACAACAGCTCTCTGGCATCAGCTGGACGTGGCCAGGAGCCTGGGCTGCATCCTCTGTGAAAGGAGGGGTCAACAACTCAAGCAACCCCTGACTGCGTCTTCTTTTCCTCTGTGCTTCTACTATCCCTTCCTCCACCTTCTCATGGGAAGATATGAAATCGAAGAAGGTGTCACCAGCCCTGGAGCCAGGTTTCTGATTCTCTTCCATTTCCCCTCAACCAGGAAAGGCCCCCACCTGTGAATCCTGGGGTTCTGTGTGGCACCCGGAGACTGCTCCCCAGACAGATCATTGTCATTTGTGAAACTGTTAGTTGTTCAGTCGTGTCCGACTCTTTGCAACCCCATGGACTGTAGCCCACCAGGCTCCTCTGTCCATGGGATTTTCCTGGCAAGAATACTGGAGTCGGTAGCCATTCCCTTCTCCAAGGTGTATTCCTAACTCAGGGATCAAACCCATCATTCATGGGGCTTAGCTTATTCCTGCAGGGATTTGATTTGACAAAAACCATCCCGTTCTTTGGATTTCTAAAAGGGTGTGCCACTTGGTATCGCGATACACCATTTTCAGTCAAACCTAGACAATGGTGACTGCACTCTGAAAGCTCTCATCACAGATAACGCTTTCCTGCTATATTAGGATAAAAAAGGAATGAGGTCTCAGCTCACCCTAACACCCTGGATGTTTCATCAGGGGCTTTCCTGGTAGCTCAGATGGTGAAGAATCCACCTGCCAATGCAGGAGACCTGGGTTTGATCTGTGGGTTGGGATGATACCCTGGAGAAGGAAATGGCTATACTATACTCCAGTATTCTTGTCTGGAGAATCCCATGGACAGAGGAGCCTGGTGGGCTACAGTCCATGGGGTTGCAAAGAGTGGGACACAACTGCGCGACTAACAGTTTCATGAATGACAGTGATCTGTCTGTGGGTTACAGGCCACGGGGTTGCAAAGAATCAAACACGACTGAGCAACTAACACTAACATTCCAGATGTTTCTAACTTGGTCAAGCAAAAGTACAACCTTTATGCAAAGACATTTCAGGTTCTAAACATTCTGTCCATATCCTTCGACATCCCTTCCTACCTTGAGCTTCTGTGACCTCACGGTCTTAAGATTAGGTCTCCGAGTTTTGCCTTTTGTGCTGAACTTCCCTGCTCAGAGCATGGGCCGTCACGGCAATAGTGCAGTGGCCTAGAACACAGACAGTAGAGACAGAGCATCTGTGGGACTGGCACCAGGTAACTGAGGCTCTCTGGGCCTCAGTTTTCTCATCTGAAAAATGGGATCTCTAAGGAGCTGCTGAAAGAGTTGAGATAATGTGAAGTGCCTAGCTCATAATAATATGACTCTATAAAGGCTATTGATTACTGTTAGTGTACACATCAATGATTTTCACCTAACGCATGCTCCACTGATACAAGCAAATACCAGAGGGATGACTTTATCAGCACTTGTTTTATTCTTTGACTCCTAAGAGCAGTCACTAAGGAGGGGTTAGGGGAGCCACAGGAGCAGTGGTATTTACAGATAGCTTTTCACGGTGCACCAACAGCACTCCCTCCCTAAGTTGGCACATGGGTAGGAACAAGCCTGCAAGCCCATCTGCAAGAGCTTTGCTAGAATCTAGAGCATGGGCAACTCAGCAGAAGGACATTACTACGAGCAGGCTCTCTCACATGCCCCACTGTTGATGTTTTGTGCCAAATAATGCTGTGTTTCAGGGGGTCACCCTGTGCACGGAAGGGATGTCTGCAGAGTCCTTGGTTTCTACCTAATGGATGCCAGTTGCACCCTTCCACAAGCAAAAATGTCCCTCGATGTTGCAAACAGCCCCTAGAAGGCAGAAATTGCCCTCCCTCCTTTGAGAGCTGCTGGCCTAGAGGGACGTCTGATCGTCTTGCACTGGGTGCTGGACTAATAGAGATGGTGCCATCCTGACAGGCAGAGTTCAACCTCAGCTGGTTGGCGCCAGTTCACCCAGACCACTGTTTACCCCTTCTAATGGATTGGTGCCTACAGCATCATGCTTGTTAAATATGCTTGTTATAATTCCTGCATGGTGGTGAGCCCTAGCTGGGGGTTTCTTTAAAGAAGTAAATATTCAAGCAGGTCTTAGTTGTTCATGCAGCAAAGACAAAGTTCATTCCAAGACCACCATGGCAGTATTTGCCTGGTGGTCTAGCAGTTAAGACTCCCCCGCGCTGCCACTGCAGGGCGCATGGTTGGCTCCCTAGTCAGGGAACTAAGATCTCACATGCCAAAAAAAAAGGGGGGGGAACATTATGGTGGCTAAAAGTAGTCAAGTGGAAATTATTCTACCTCAAAGGCATCCAATTATTCCCCGATATGGACTTCTCCCCCACCGCTACCTTCTCCCCCATCTTTCCCAATCATCGTACAGAATGACATTGTAGACAGCTTGTCATGAAGGATGGTCACAAGCTATTCATCTACTTTTGGACTTTTGCAGAGCAACTTTTACAAGGTGATTCTCCTCCAGGTGTCTCTGTAAATAGAAATATACCACTTTTGATGATGTACCTTAGGCTCCAGGGAAAGGTACACACCCCACATTTCCCTAGAGGATGGCTTCAGATTTTGGGTCCCAGAGTACTGGCACTGGGGATGGCCACCTGTTATTAAAAGACAGGCATCCAGAAGTGTTGCCCCCTAATATCTGATCTGTGTCCATAGAAGTCCCCCAACATGGGATGAGGGGGAGGGGATCAGTCAAGTAACTGAGGTACCTATGGATTCAGGACTAAGGGAACATGAGGGATAAGTCAGGTTGTGTTACTGCCTGAAATGAGCCCAGTTGCCAAGTAGAATCACACAGCCACCATAAGCAACCATCCGGACCGTGTGTTCTTCCAGTGTTACTACCATCCGGCTCCAGCGACACCTCCGGGCACACCTTCCTGCCCCAGGTAGGGAGAAAAGCCTGGCATCCAACTGTGCTGGTTTTGCCACACGGTTCGAGGACACCAAGCCACAGGCCAGCACTGCCTGTGTTCCCACTGCCCAGAGAAACTGTTCTCATTTACCCTTCTTTTGATCAGTCTCCTCTCCCATGGACTGAAGGATGCCATATGAGAAAACTGGCTGCAAAAAGAAAAGCCCTTCCCCTTCCAGGCCGGCCTTGACTGGGACATGTGGACTCTCCCCTTTGGTTGGTTGCTTCCCAGAAGTTTCCACACCAAATTGCTTCATGCAGCCCAACCCCACACCCTCCCACTAGGTCAAGCTTGATAACTCAGCACAGTAGTGATATCAAGCTGGGACCTCTGCTCTGCTTGTTTTGAGAAGAATATTCTTTCTCTTATTAAGTTTCCTATGTAAGTGTCACCAGACAGAGCTAGTCATTAGTTACCCTGAAGAGCTTATTACTTAACCATTGATCACTCATCAGGCTGACTGAGTAGTTTTCTAAGTGATTGTCACAAGAAACAAAGAAATATAAATTTCTCCGTTTCTTTCTCTGGGGTTGGGGTAGGGGGGTGCGGGGTGGAGGTTCTCTGTTCTCATATAGAACTCTCAAGGTTTTTTTTTTAGCTGTGTATTTTTTAATATAAATTTATTTATTTTAATTGGAGGCTAATTACATTACAATATTGTATTGGTTTTGCCATACATAGACATGAATCCACCATGGGTGTACATGTGTTCCCCATCCCGAACCCCCCTCCCACTTCCCTCCCTATCCCATCCCTCTGGGTCATCCCAGTGCATCAGCCCCGAGCATCCTATATCATGCATTGAACCTGGACTGGTGATTCATTTCACATATGATAATATACATGTTTCAGTGCCATTCTCCCAAATCATCCCACCCTTGCCCTCTCCTGCAGAGTCCAAAAAACTGTTCTATACATCTGTGTCTCTTTTGCTGTCTCGCATACAGGGTTATCGTTACCATCTTTCTAGATTCCATATATATGCGTTAGTATACTGTATTGGTGTTTTTCTTTCTGGCTTACTTCTCTCTGTATAATAGGCTCCAGTTTCATCCACCTCATTAGAACTGATTCAAATGTATTCTTTTTAATAGCTGAGTAATACTCCATTGTGTATATGCACCACAGCTTTCTTATCCATTTGTTTGCTGATGGTCATCTAGGTTGCTTCCATGTCCTGGCTACTATAAAAAGTGCTGCGATGAACATTAGGGTACACGTGTCTCTTTCAATTCTGGTTTCCTCGGTGTGTATGCCCAGCAGTGGCATTGCTGGGTCGTATGGCAGTTCTATTTCCAGTTTTTTAAGGAATCTCCATACTCTTCTCCATAGTGGCTATACTAGTCTGCATTCCCGCCAACAGTGTAAGAGGGTTCCCTTTTCTCCACACCCTCTCCAGCATTTATTGCTTGTAGACTTTTGGATCACAGCCATTCTGACTGGTGTGAAATGGTACCTCATTGTGGTTTTGATTTGCATTTCTCTGATAATGAGTGATGTTGAGCATCTTTTCATGTGTTTATTAGCCATCTGTATGTCTTCTTTGGAGAAATGTCTGTTTAGTTCTTTGGCCCACCTTTTGATTGGGTCGTTAATTTTTTTGGAATTGAGCTGCAGGAGTTGTTGTGTATTTTTGAGATTAATTCTCTGTCAGTTGCTTCCTTTGCTATTATTTTCTCCCTTTCTGAAGGCTATCTTTTCACCTTGCTTATAGTTTCCTTTGTTGTGCAGAAGCTTTTAATTTTAATTAGGTCCCATTTGTTTATTTTTGCTTTTATTTCCAATATTCTGGGAGGTGGGTCATAGAGGATCCTGCTGTGATTTATGTCAGAGAGTGTTTTGCCTATGTTCTCCTCTAGGAGTTTTATAGTTTCTGGTCTTACATTTAGATCTTTAATCCATTTTGAGTTTATTTTTGTGTATAGTGTTAGAAAGTGTTCTAGTTTCATTCTTTTACAAGTTGTTGATCAGTTTTCCCAGCACCACTTGTTAAAGAGATTGTCTTTTCTCCATCGTATATTCTTGCCTCCTTTGTCAAAGATAAAGTGTCCCTAGATGTGTGGATTTATCTCTGGGCTTTCTATTTTGTTCCATTGATCTATATTTCTGTCTTTGTGCCAGTACCATACAGTCTTGATGACTGTGGCTTTGTAGTAGAGCCTGAAGTCAGGCAGGTTGATTCCTCCAGTTCCATTCTTCTTTCTCAAGATTGCTTTTGCTATTTGAGATTTTTTGTATCTCCATACAAATTGTGAAATTATTTGTTCTAGCTCTGTGAAAAAAACCGTTGGTAGCTTGATAGGGATTGCATTGAATCTATAGATTGCTTTGGGTAGTATGCTCATTTTCACTATATTGATTCTTCCAATCTTTGAACACGGTATATTTCTCCATCTATTATCAAGTTTTTAAGTACTGTGTGAGGAGAAGGTGGAGAGAGTAGCATGGAAATATATACATTATCATACGTAAAATAAATAGCCAGTGGGAATTTGCTGTATGACCGAGGGAGCTCAAAGCCATGCTCTGTGACAACCTAGAGGGGTGGGATGGGGTGGGAGGAAAGTTCAAGAGGAAGGGAACATGTGTATACCTGTGGCTGATTCATGTTGATGTATGGCAGAAACCAACACAATAGTATAAAGCAATTATCCTTCAATTAAAACTAAATAAAAATTATTTTAAAAGCCCTATATGCAAAATGTTGACATAGCAGTCAATTTAACTGTTGACTTCCTAATTAACTATGGGTAGAATTTTTTAAAGTGAAGAAAAAATACCTTGATTGACACTATGACAACTTAAGTATGTTTACAATGGTGCCTGACCTTCCATCTCCCCATTCATGGGATGTACTGCCATTCAAAAGGAACAATTAGATGCAAATAGATGTTGGCAGATACCCGACCAGCACCTCCACTCATTCTTATACTCATTCACCCCTAACGAACGAAAGAGCACGCAAATGCTTGCGGCAAACAGGTTCCCATCCTCTCACCTGGCAAGCATCCTCTTGTTCCGCCTCTGACTCATGTCATCACTGAGCCCCTCATCTGCACATCTTTCCTCGTCCAGCCCCACTCATTCCCAGCATTGACTGCCACCTACCCATCACAGGTGATTCCTCAGGAGCCTTCTTCTCCAAGATGGGTACCTCTCCTCACAGTGAGCCAACCTTTCCAGCCTGGCATTAGTATTCCACCCACATAAAGGAAGGAAGCAGGCCATGGGAGACCTTGTGTACCAGTTATGACTCGGTTGCTTTTCTGGTGCCCGAAATTATGCACAGAGCACCCAGGTCTAAAGCAAACACTTCTCAGATGAAATCAACAGCGACTGAGCATACCAGAAGATGTGCGTTCTAACTGTACTATGGTTCGACCATTTTGTTTTGCTGTCGCACAGTCTGTAACGATATGGAGATCATTCATTTTGCATTCTTTCCTGTGCCGCACGCATCTGGTAATAAGGATAAACAAACCGGCTCTCCTGCCCACAGGTCAGTGTCTGGGAAAAGGCAGGCTGCTGATGACTCATGACTGGAATCTGTGTGTCCACTCACCTCTGCCAGCATTGCTGGACCTTCAGCACCCACGCTGGGAACTTTCCCTGTGCTTTCCGCTCCAAAGACAGCAGAAGAATATATATATGTGAAAGTGAAAGTCGCTCAGTCATATCCGACTCTTTGCGACCCCATGGACTTACAGAGTCCATGGAATTCTCCAGGCCAGAATACTGGAGTGGGAAGTCGTTCCCTTCTCCAGGGGATCTTCCTAACCCAGGGATTGAACCCAGGTCTCCTGCATTGCAGGCAGATTCCTTACCAGCTGAACCACAAGGGAAGCCCAAGAATGCTGGAGTGGGTAGCCTATCCCTTTTCCAGTGGATCTTTCCGACCCAGGAATCAAACCAGGGTCTCCTGCATTGCAGCCGGATTCTTTACCAACTGAGCTATCAGGGAAGCCAAAATATACATATATATATATACACACAAATTCCCTGATCTCTGCCAGGTAATTCAACAAGAGTCCATTAGGATGTTAATAGAGGATAATTGAGCATATGTGCTTTTCGAACTTGGGCTCTCTGAAGAAATAGTTTAAACCCCATCAGGCCCACCTTTTATTAATACTTGCACACCTTGTATATCCTTTAAAAGCACCATTTTGCTTAACTGTCAAAGAAATCCCACAAGGTGAGGATTTTAATTTCCTTTCCTGCAGAAGAGGAAACTGGACCTTCAGAATGTTAAATGACTTTCCCAAAGGACTTCAGTCTAAAACCAGGTCCTTTCACCACACTGTAGGGCCAAAAGATAAACTCAGTTCTGCCCTAAATTATACACTTAGCTTGAAAAGCTGTCTGAAGAAATAATGGCAGAGATTTTCCAAACTTGATGAAAAAAGACCAACTTGTAAATCCAAGAAGCCCAGCAAACCAGAAGCAGGACAAATACAAAGAAAAACAACCATAGTCAAACTGCAGAAATCCAAAGGGAAATTCTTTCAAGCAACCAGAGTCGGGGAGGGGGGAAAATGACACGTCACAGAAAACATGGATTCTCAGCAGAAACAAAGGAGGCTAAAACAGTGGCTGATATTTATAAAAACAAACAAAAACCAAAAACCAAAATTTGAATGCAGAATTCTGTATGCAGCAAAAATAATGTGAAGTGTGAAATAAAGACATTTTCCGCTAAAGAACTGTGAGAACTCGAGGCCAGCAGACTTGCAGTCGCATTTCTTAATGCTAAATATGCTTTTCAGGCTAAAGGACATTGTAATGCACTGAGCCCTGGATCTGCAGGAAGTAAAGGGAAATGCCAGGTCTGAGAACCTGCTCCAGGTAACCTGTTTCTGACCTTTGGAGGCAGTCATTTGAGTGGTAAATGAGAGAGTTTGGGGAAAATAGTGAAAACTAAAATATTTTAAAGCAATGAAGAAATGTATGTCATAAGGAATTGTTTTCTCATTTTTATACTGCCTAGGATTTTTCCCTGGGTGGTTGTTCATTTTTCTAATTTTATGATTTTTGTTGTACAAACTTTGCATTTTTACGTAGTTATCTTTCCTTCTGTTGTTCCTTTAATTGCTCTTGTCCTTAGAAAGCTTTTTCTGACCAGAGATTAGTGAGTCACTCAGATAATGTGTGATCTTACTGTTTCTTTTTTATTCAATTGTTTACTTTATCCCAAATTTCTTCTAATGCTCTGAAGTGAAAATACAGATCAGGTCACCCCCCCAACACCATTTGTTGAATAATCCACTCCTTTGCTGTTGACTTTACTGGTTACCCACTCCAGTATTCTTTCCTCTTCTTCCATGGACAGAGGAGCCTGGCAGGCTACAGTCCATGGGGGTAGCAAAGAGTCAGACACAACTGAGCGACTAACACTTTCTTGCCATTGATTTATAAGTCATTTGTTATATACTAAGCGTATGTTTTTAGGTTCTACTTCCAAGCTGTTCACGCTCTCCTGTGGATTTATTATTAATTATGTATTACCCTGTTTTCCTTTGGACAGTTTTATGACGTAGCTCAGTGCAAAGCAGTTACACGCTTCCCTCTTCCCATTTCTCCTTTTCAAATTCTTACTCTTCATATTCGTTTGTTCTTAGAATCAGGCTTCCCTGGTGGCTCAGATAGTAAGCAATCTGCCTGCAATGTGGGAGACTCAAGTTTGATCCCTCGATCAGGAGGACCCCCTGGAGAAGGGTGTGGCTCCCCTCTCCAGTATTCTTCCTGTCACACACATAACCCTGGAACGTTGAGTGGAATTTCTTTGAAATGACAAGCTAATTTAAGAATAACGTGCACCTTTGCTGTGGTCCATTTTACAAACAGGAATGTAAAATATCTCTCACCTTAAGGTTCAGGCAAGGAAATAAAGCTGAGAGCCTTCTAAAATTACTAAACTTAGTAGGAGACACCCTCTCCTGTATTCACCTGAGATCCAAAAGAAATAAAAACTAACAGCCAGAAGGAAACATGGGGAAAGCTACCTGGCTTGAACTTGCAGTTTATGAGAGAGAGAAAAAGCCCCACTAGAAAGTTCATAATCTCAATTTGGTTCCTGCAGAAATTTTGTTAGAGGTACACACTACTTGTGAGACTAAACAACCTCAAGTCAGAATTAAATTAATTCCAGATTAGCAGTGCCCTCCAGGTGCTGGCAAAAGCAAGCACAAATTAACTAAAACCTCAAAGAATTCTCACAGGCAAGTGTCTAAGAGAAATAAACAACTCATAATAACAAATAGAATAATCAAACACCAGAGAAAGTCACCATTAGTGAAATAAATAGTAAAAAAACAGTCACTCAGTCGTGTCCAGCTCTTTGCGACCCCATGGGCTGTAGCCTACCAGGTTCCTCTGTCCATGGGATTTTCCAGGCAAGAATACTGGAGTGGGTTGCCATTTCCTTCTCCAGGAGATCTTCCTGACCCAGGAATTGAACCCAGGTCTCCCGCATTGTAGGCAGACGCTTTACCATCTGAGCCACTAGGGAAGTTCTAAGAGAAATAAACAACTCATAATAATAAATAGAATAATCAAACACCAGAAAAAGTCACCATTAGTGAAGTAAATAGTAAAAGAAACAATTGAAGCAAATGTTGCAAAACTTCAGATAGAAAAATACCACAGCCAGGATAACAAATAACCATACTTAGCATTATGAAGGCAATGGCAACCCACTCCAGTACTCTTGCCTGGAAAATCCCATGGATGGAGAGCCTGGTAGGCTGCAGTCCATGGGGTCGCTAGGAGTCGGACACAACTGAGCGACTTCACTTTCACTTTTCACTATCATGTATTGGAGAAGGACATGGCAACCCACTCCAGTATTCTTGCCTGGAGAATCCCAAGGACAGAGGAGCCTAGTGGGCTGCCGTCTATGGGGTCGCACAGAGTTGGACACGACTGAAGCGACTTAGCAGCAGCATCAGCAGCATTATGGAATAAAAAGAAGTTTGAAAAAAAAATGGAATGGAACTCTGAAAATGAAAAATATAATCACTGAAACTAAAACTCAGCTGGTGGCACCCATTAGGATGACTGTTGTTGAAAACGATTAGTAAATAACAAATATTGGTGAGACTATGGAGAAACTGGAATTTTTGTATCCTGTTGATAGGAATGTGGAATTGTACAGCTGCTATAGAAAACATGTGGGCTCAGCTGCTTAGTCATGTCCTACTCTTTGCGACCCCATGGACTGTAGCCTGCCAGAACAATAATTTTTCTAAAAAGTAAAATTCAGTTCAGTTCAGTTTAGTCGCCCAGTCGTGTCCGACTCTTTGCGACCCCATGAATCACAGCACGCCAGGCCTCCCTGTCCATCACCAACTCCCAGAGTTCACTCAGACTCACATCCATCGAGTCAGTGATGCCATCCAGCCATCTTATCCTCTGTCGTCCCCTTCTCCTCCTGCCCCCAATCCCTCCCAGCATCAGAGTCTTTTCCAATGAGTCAACTCTCACAATTTTAACGTAAATAGTTAATTCTTTAAAATCTTAAGTGAAGCATCTGCTAACGATGGACTGAGTTATTTGGATCTGACAGTCTTCTGACAATAAGGAAAACAAAAGAAAAAAGTACCTGTTTGAATGCAAGCAGGAGACGCAAAGTCACTAGGTCATGATTTAGGGGGAAAAGGGAAGCCCAGGGAGGTAAGGTAAACCAGGTTTGCTATATTCAGGGAATCAAGAATAATATAGGGACGTCCCTGGTGGTTCAGTGGTTAAGAATCTGCCTTCCTATGCAGGGGACATGGGTTTGCTCCCTGGTCAGTGGACTAAGATCCCACATGCCTTGTCTGAAGAGTCGGTGTGTTCTGGAGCCCACATGCCACAGGAAAGGCGCTGGCAGTAGCATTTCTCAAGATATTTGACAGGTTTGCTTACTTCTCGTTACAGGAGATTTGGGTTTCCAGAGTTCCTCTTCTATAACACGACCCACCAGGCATTTTAAGTGTCACCTGGCGTTATTTGCATCACTCTGTGAGTACTGGGACTCAAGACTGGAGGCAGATACACTTAGGCCCACACGATTATGCTGTCCTGTGAGTAGTAAAGTCCTTCATCTCTGATCCAGGGGTGCGTTTTCTGCCAACTTCTCCAGGCTAACGTGT
The DNA here is from genome assembly GCF_032405125.1 of Capricornis sumatraensis. Taxonomy (NCBI): domain Eukaryota; kingdom Metazoa; phylum Chordata; class Mammalia; order Artiodactyla; family Bovidae; genus Capricornis; species Capricornis sumatraensis. Next base: position 40,657,093 of record NC_091080.1, on the reverse strand, counting down.
TAGTGTTCAAGCAAGATAAAAATCTCTGACCTTTCGCTGTCGTTCTTGACATCATCAAGTCTTCAGTTCTTTCCCAAAGTAACCTGTAGAGTTTTGCGGTTCCAATCCAAAATAGCAACAGGACTCTGTGTAATTTGACAAGCTGATTTCTGCAATAAATATGGAAATGTCGAAAGTCAAGAACAGCCAAGACATTCTCTAAGGAGAAAAACGCAAAAGTACATGATCTACCAGATATCAAGACTAGTTTAAAAATATCATAACCAAGACACTGTGGTATTGGCACAAGCATAGACAAAACAAAACAATGGAAAAGAACAGGATGTCCAGCCACGGTCCTCGGTATATGTGGACACTGACAAGGATGTTGCAGTGGAGCAGCAAAGTTTGATCTCTTTCACAGTCGGCGCTGTGATAATAGACCATCCACATGACCACAATATGGGGGGAACTGTACCTTCTGAAAACATCAGTCCCAGGCAGAGAGTGGATCTAACTATGAAAGGAAAAATAATGATGATAATGTAGGCTAATATGTTTATGACCTCACATAGATTAAAAACTTCTTAACCGGGATGTAAAAGATCTCACCACGAAATAAATGACTGATGATTGATCAATTTTCAGTAACAACTTCATTGAGCTATAACACATGTGCCATGAAAGTCATCATTTTGAAGTGCACCAATCAGTGATTTTTAGCATATTCCCAGGGCTGTGTAGTCATCACTACTGCCTGGTTCTGCATTTTCATCACCCCCCCCAAAGAAATCCATACCTATTTTCAATCACTCCTTTCTCCCCTCCCAGCTGCCCCTGGCAGTGACCAAACTACTTTCTGTCCCTATGGATTTGCCGGCTCTGCACATTTCATATAAATAGTCATACAGTATGTGGCCTTTTGTGTCTGGATTTTTCACTGAAAGTGTTATGTTCCCAGGGGTCATTTATGCTGTAGCACATACCAGTACTTCATGCATTTTTATTGCTGTGTAATAATCTATTGAATGGATATACTCGCTTTTCTTTTTGGTTTCCTAAGCTGAAGGGCACGTGGGTTGTTTGCTTGTTTTGACTTTTCACTTTCATGCATTGGAGAAGGAAATGGCAACCCACTCCAGTGTTCTTGCCTGGAGAATCCCAGGGATGGGGGAGCCTGGTGGGCTTCTGTCTGTGGGGTCACACAGAGTTGGACATGACTGAAGTGACTTAGAAGCAGCAGCAGCAAATGTTCTAACATACACTTCCTGCTTGTGCAGACACTCAAGGTCAGCCAGAATTGAGAGCTTAGGGCCTTCTCAGTTGTTTCCTAGGCTCAGACACAGCTCTAGGCACGCACACAGCCCTGTGCATGTTTGTGGTCATCTAGAGTTCCAGGAACATATAGAAACTTTTGAGAGCACCCTATGGCTGACATTACTTTGCCAACAAAGGTCCATCTAGTCTAGACTATGGTTTTTCCAGTGTTCATGTATGGATGTGAGAGTTGGACTGTGAAGAAAGCTGAGTGCTGAAGAATTGATGCTTTTGAAGTGTGGTGTTGGAGAAGACTCTTGAGAGTCCCTTGAACTGCAGGGAGATCCAACCAGTCCATCCTAAAGCAGATCGGTCCTGGGTGTTCATTGAAAGGACTGATGCTAAAGCTGAAACTCCAATACTTTGGCCACCTCATGAGAAGAGTTGACTCACTGGAAAAGACCCTGATGCTGGGAGGGATTGGGGGCAGGAAGAGAAGGGGATGACAGAGGATAAGATGGCTGGATGGCATCACCGACTCAATGGACATGAGTTTGGGTAAACTCTGGGAGTTGATAATAGACAGGGAGGCCTGGTGTGCTGCGATTTATGGGGTCGCAAAGAGTCAGACACAACTGAGCGTCTGAACTGAACTGAACTGATGGCTGTCATGTATCCAATTTTCCCTTTTAAGTTTTTTTTTTTTTCCATAGCCTTTTGTTAGCCTCAACTTGTAATGCTTCCTTGTGTGAGTATTAAGTTGCTTCAGTTGTGTCTGACTCTTTGCAACCCTATGGACTGTAGCCCTCCAGGCTCCTCTGTCCATGGGATTCTCCAGGCAAGAATACTGGAGTGGGATGCCATGCCCTCCTCCAGGGGATCTTCCTGACCCAGGGATCGAACCCACGTCTCTTAAGTCTCCTGCATTGGCAAGTGGGTTCTTTACTGCTAGCGCTACCTGGGCAGCCCAATGCTTCCTTAAGCAACTGCAGTGTTAAACAATTATTGTTGACTGTTCTGACAAATACCCTGTCGTTAGGGCTGTTCTTATAGAGGGAGCCCTAAGTGACATCAAAGAAAAAGAAGCCGTGTAAATGGAACTTCTCAGCAGGCTGTCTGACAGGTCAAATAGTGACAGTTCTTGGGGGATGGCCCTGCTGAGAGTTGCGTACTCATTCTGCCCCCTCTAGTGGCTGCTAGGCTGCCAGTTCTCCAACCTGTTCTATTTGTTTTTTCAAGGTGACTGAAGGGAGAACATCTACTCTGCAGAGCTTGGCAGTATCTCTTGATTGGTGAATATTCCTAGACTAAAATTAGGAGTTCTATCAAAGACACTACTAAGAAAAGGAAAATGGAAGCCAGAGAGTGGAAGATGGGAATTGTAACACATATGACTGACAAAGAATTGTCACAGGTCTGTAAGGTTAACCCTGGAGAAGGCAATGGCACCCTACTCCAGTACCCTTGCCTGGAAAATCCCATGGACGGAGGAGCCTGGTAGGCTACAGTCCATGGAGTCACAAAGAGTCGGACACGACTGAGCGACTTCACTTTCTTTTTTCACTTTGTAAGATTAAAGAGCAGGTTAGACACCACTGAATTAAAAGAGACATCGTGAACAGAAGGAATTATTTGGAACACCATCTAAAAGGGCAGAGATGCAAAATAAAAGACCTGTATCAAACGATAAAGAAGTAAGTGTAATAAGTTCTAGCATATATAAAGAGACAATATGTAAGGACATAAGACTAAGACTGTTTCAGGAAATACAGCTAAGATTTAAATGCTAAAATATCAGCATCCAAGTGGACTTCAATTAAGGGGAAAAGTCCACAACTAGAAGCAACACAGAGAAGCTATAGGACATGAAAAATGAAAGGTCTTAAACGTCCCTGGTGGTACAGTGAATAGGAGTCCACCTGCCAATGCAAGGGACACTGGTTCAATCTTTGGTCCAAGAAGATTCCACATGCCAAGGAGCAGCTAAGCCTGTGCACCATAGCCACTGAGCTCACTCACCTAGAGCCTGTACTCTGCAAGCAGGGAAACCACCGTTTTGAAAACCCTGCTCCCTGTGACTAGAGAGTAGCCTGCTTGCAGCAATGAAGACCCAGCACAGCCCAAAATTAATTCATTCATTAAGGAAGACAAAAGATCTTAAAGGCATCCAAGAAAAAAAGCTAGATTACTTACAAAGAAATGGCAGTGAGAGTAAAATCTTATTTTTCAGTGTCCGTGGTATTAGAGTCAGTGACTTCACTGTGCTCAGAGATACTGAAGAGTTACCCACAGTTGTCTATACTGCCTTTAAAAGCAAAGGTTAAATAAAAACATTTTCTGACTTAAAAACTAGGAGTGTTTTTCTCTAAGAGACACTCATTAAAAGGACATATTACAAATATATGGAGAAAAACCTCTGGTGGAATGTCCGAGGGACAAGAAGAAATTGCGAGTAAAGGTATCAGCAAATATAAATACAGATGGTATAAAATAAAGTAGTGTCTAATTTAGGAGTGTGGGTAATAGAGTACAACTAAATTGAGCGACTTCACTTTCACTTTTCACTGTCATGCATTGGAGAAGGGAATGGCAACCCACTCCAGTGTTCTTGCCTGGAGAATCCCAGGGACGGGGGAGCCTGGTGGGCTGCCGTCTCGGGGGTCGCACAGAGTCGGACACAACTGACGCGACTTAGCAGCAGCAGCAAAATACTGAACAACTGGATGCGTGGTGCTTCGCAGTTAAGAGAACAGATACTAAGTGCAGATTTCTTCGGTTCAAATCCCAACCGTGGTACTAATTATCTGGTGCGTCTTACCCTGTTTTGTGTGTGCTGTCGCTCAGTCGTATCCAAGTCTCTGCGACCCCATGGACTGTAGCCCACCAGGCTCCTCTCCAGGCAAGAACACTGGAGTGGGTTGCCATTTCCTCCTCCAGAGGATCTTCCCAACCAGGGAGCAAACCTGAGTTTCTGGCAGTCTGCTGAATTGGCAGGCAGATTCTTTACCACGGCGCCACCTGGGAAGCCTAATTAGGTGAGTTCATTAATATCTCTGTATGTCTATCTACTTCTTTTAATGTGAGGATAGTAATAGTGTTTTCTCCTGGGGTTATTGATGATGCTTAAATTAGTTAACATATGGGGAACTTAGAACCACGCTTGATACGTAGCAAGTATTTTGTAAGTGCGAGCTGTGATTTTCAATAAAGCGTTCTCAAGTCCTTGTGTTGCCAGATAAAATACAGAATCATGGTGAGAGATTTTATCAAACTTCTTTCTACAGCAGTGATTAAGAAAATAAAAGTACTGTTAGCAAGCTTGTTTTGATTGACTCGTAAAACTTGTACCTCACTAATTTAAACTACATAGACTTTTCAAAAATCTACTTCTTAATCTGCACAATAATTCTGAAAAGTAAAAACCAAGCAGGTGTGGCAGATACAGTTAGTTGCCTTCCCAGTGTTCCATCTGCCTTTCCTGTATACAAAACACTGGTTTCCTGTGGAGTATGAATGTGTCCAGCTAAGACCCTGACTCTCTCCGGTGACTTTATGGTTATGTGGCCTTAGAATCTAGTTTAGATCTTTGAGATTTAAGTGAAAGTCATTGGGTTGGGTTTCTGGAAAAGCCATGTTATGCTTTATGCCTTTAAGGCTAATATGTATGTGTGGTCAGTCATGTCTGACTCTGCAACCCCATGGACTGTAGCCGGGCTCCTCTGTCCATGGGATTTTCCAGGCAGGAAAGCTGGAGTGGGTTGCTATTTTCTCCTCCAAGGGATCTTCCCAACCCAGGGATCAAACCCTAGCCTCTTGCGTCCCCTGCCTTGGCAGGTGGCTTCTTTACCACTGAGCTACTTGGGAGGCCTTAAAGCTAATGTGCCTCGAACCTATGTATTTCCCTCCTTTGACTCTGTGTGTGTGCTACTCATGCCTTCAAAGCTTCTGTATTGTTTACATTTTTCAAGCAACTTTTTAAATAACAATAATATAGCAAGATATAGAACTGTTTGCTATTTTCCCATTATAGTTGCAGAACTCTACAGAAATAGCTATTAATATATGTTTGTTTATGTGTTATAAATGCCTGATAAAAATACACACTCAGCTGTTAACAGTGAGTGATGGGGAGACAGTGGGAGAGTAGATGAGGCACTTTTTACGTTGTATTTGCTTCCGTTCTGTTTGATGTTTTTACAGGTTTGTATTCTGCTTTTGAAATCTAAAAAAAAAAAAAAAAGCGTCAATAAATAAAACATATGCCAGTAAAGGGAAGGGGAAAGAAAGCCATTGCTTTCCAGCTTGGAAGGAAGAAAAGGAGGTCGTTCCAAGACTGGGGAAGAGCAAGGAGACAGGACTGACTCAGGAAAGGGGGGGTACGTGGATCAGTGATGCTGTGATGTCTGGGAGAGGCAGAGGGGGACGCACCCACGTGATGGTGTACACCTCCCCGCGGTGAAGGAGAGACTCAGGGCCAGGGAGTGGGGAGAAATAGAGATATTGACTTTGGCTGAATGTGCAGAGGGAGAGAGGAGTAGGAGTCCAGCCAGAAGGGCATGAAATAAAGCAAGTACCAAATAAACACTGGAGGGAATGGCCATGTTCTCATTTTTAGATGTGCGCTCCTCAGCTTTATCAGTGACTGTATTTCTGTGAAAACCAGAGTTATTTTCTTGGTTAGAAACATGTTCTTTAAACTATGGCCGTAGGCCATCTGTGCCTCTGCCTAGACAATGCATAGTGAATGCCTCTTCAAAATAGTTGGCTTTCTATTACACTGTATCTCTATAGCAGGACTTGGTAATTAACTTTGCCATAGGAGAGAGGGAATTGTATTAGGGAAGAGAAAAAAGTTTATATGATAAATTCAAGTGGGATAATAATACGATTTTAAGGAAGGCTAACCTGAGCAAATGCACAGGAAGCATGCTATTTGTATAAAATAGCCTGAAAAAACCATGCACAATCTCATCTTTGTGGATGCTATGCATAAAGAAATCTTAAAAGAGCAGGCCAAAGTTAAACCAGCTGAACTGGGGTGATTTTGTGTTTTCTGAGAGAAACATAATATACGAGAGACTTATGAACAGCTAAGATCTTTCTGAAGGAGACACAGATGGTGGCTCTTGTGGTTTTTGCTTCTTTTTCCCTTTGAGTGAGAATAAAATTATCATATTTTTGCTCTTCAAGATTCCTCAGAATAAAGCATTAATATACTCAGGAAATTAAAAATGAAGATACTCAGAAGTTTCACTTCTAGGAATTTATCCTTTAGACAGACTCACACATGTGCACAAAGATGGCTATTATAACGTTGTTCGTATTAGCAAAAACTCTGCCTCTCTGGGAAACAGAACTTTGCAGTTGATTAAAGCCCAGAAATTTTACAACTCTCTAAAATGGATAATGGGGGATGATTTATTTTTCTATTTAATAGAAGAGACCCTTCAATGTTATCATTTTCACCCTGTAGGACATTAGCCAGTTTTCTATCAAAGTTGGCAATGCTATTTCAGAATTTGTTTTTATCTATTGACTTTATGATTTTCAACTTGCATAGTCCCCTTTTTTAATGTATTTTAAAATTATTTATTTATTTACTGGCTCTGCGGGGTCTTCATTGCTGCATGGCCTTTTGTCTAGTTGTGGCAAGCAGGGACTACTCTCAAGTTGCGGTGCCTCCCCTTGTTGCAGAGCACAGGCTCCGGGATGCATGGGCTTTTCTCTAGTTGTGGCGAGCAGGGACTACTCTCGAGTTCCAGTGCCTCCCCTTGTTGCAGAGCGCAGGCTCCAGGATGCATGGGCTTCAGTAGCTGTGGGCACGCAGACTCAGTAATTGTGGTTCCCGGGCTCCAGAGCACAGGCTCAGCAGTTGCGGTGAACAGACTTAGTTGCTCCAAGTTGCTCCAGGATCTTCCTGTATCAGGTATCTAACCAGTGTCTCCTGCATTGGCAGGCGGACTCTAACATTGAGCCACCAGGGAAGCCCGCATAGTCCCTCTTGAGCCCACTTTGTCATCCTGGTGGTTTTTTCATTAATGAATTAAATAAAAACTTCAGTATATGTGGAGAAATCTTCTCTGATGGTTGTTTTTCTGGTGTAATTGGCCAGCATATTCTGAAAGAAGATGACCCTGGGGCCACGCCTCCCCCTCCCACCTCACAGGTGAAGGGCTTTGGAAATCTTGCAACGCAAGGCTGTGAAACTCACTAACCTACATACAGCTTTTGGAAAGTAGGTAAGTTCTGGTCGCTGGACTTTTTCCACAGCCATTTGCCTCAGGGGTGGGGGTCATTGTGTATTCAACACTTGTCGTCTGTCCAACTGGAAACAGGCCTAACCAGATTCTCAGAAAAAAGTGGTTAACCCAAGGTCTTCAAATATGGAAAGTTAAAAAATAAAACTGCAACGAGAAGCCTGCAAAATGCCATTAAATAGACCTGGACGTTAGTGCCCAGCAAACACCAAGTATTTGAGACGCAGCCCTGTAGCCACTGAATGTAATCAATGGTCTTGATCACGATGAGATCGTACTGCCAGAAATTTTAGGGTCATAGCAGGTCATCTTTCCTTTTATTTACTTGTTTATTTGGCTGTGCTGGGTTTCAACTGTGGCACGTGGGATCTTTAGTTGCAGTATGGGAACTCTTAGTGTGGCATGTGGGATCTAGTTCCCTGACCTGCATTGGGGTCTTAGCAACAGAACCACCAGGGAAGTCCATCTTTCCTTTTAAAGGTGAATTTTTGGGAAGAATTTTGCGTCAAATGGGTAGCCTGGATCTGAGAACTGTCCTACCAAAGGGTCATCACAGTTCACTCTGAGACTTTGACCCATACTCCACCTCCCAAGGCTGCAGGAATTCCTAACATCCAGTCTGGCTTCCAAATGCTGAACTTCCATGATGGACTTGATCTTGTTTGTGAACCGAGGGCTGCAAATTGATACTATAGAATTTTATTCAGCAGAGTGGCAGTAGTTAAGGCAAGCAGTCCTGGCAAAGGTTCAGATAAAGAAACATCTTCCTGTGTGGCAGGTAGGTGTGTGAATTGCTATGGCTTGTTTTGGCAAGCAGGCAAGCAGTCTGGCAATAAGTTGAATAACTCATCTATCCCTCCAGGGCTCCAAAGAGGACAGGCAGAAAGCAATTTTCTCTCCCCTTCATGGCCTTCCAGATCTCTTTTAATGTTTCTTTCTTGTCCCCACCTGAAATCCCCAGAAGCTAATGTAACCTTTTCTGTCACTTTTAAATTATTTATTTAGTTTTTTACTAAATCCAAAAAGGTTTATTTCTTACTCATTTTAAAAGTCTATTGCAAATGGAAAGGCTGCGTCTTCTCTTCATAGTGACTCAAATGACAGAGCAACCACCATCTCATATGTTGTTTTCTTATTTAGTTGCTTAGTCATGTTTTGCAACCCCATGGACCCAAAGCCCCCCAGGCTCCTCTGTCCATGGGTTTTCCCAGGAAAGAATACTGGAGTGGGTTGCCATGTCCTCCTCCAGGGGATCTTCTCCACCCAGAGATCAAACATAGATCTCCCGCATTGCAGGTGGATTCTTGACCACTGTGCCTCCTGGGAAGCCTATGTGGTGTGTGTGTGGGTATATATATATAATGTTCTTTTCCATTATGGTTTATTTCAGGATATTGAATGTCCCTGTGCTGTACAGTAGAACCACGTTGTTCACCCATCCTGTGTATGATAGTTTGCATCTGCTAATCCCAAACTTCCTATCCATCTCTCCTCCGTCGCCACCCTTTGGCAAACCCGAGTCTGTTCTCTGTGTCTGTGAGTCTGTTTCTGTTTCACAGATAAGCTCATCTGTGCCACAGTTTAGATTTAGCGTGGAAGCGACATCATATGGTTTTTGTCGTTCTCTCACTTCACTCAATATGATCATCTCCAGGTCCATCCATGTTGCTGAAAATGGCATCATTTCATTTTTTGTGGCTGAGTAACATTACTGTGTATGTATAGTGTATATAGTGTGTATACGTATATATCTCACATCTTTATTTATCTGTCAGTGGACATTAGTTGCTCTTATGTCTTGGCTATTGTAAATAGTGCTGCTGTGAACATAGGAGTGCATGTATCTTTTTGAATTAGTGTCTTCGCTCAAGCCCAGGAGTGGGCTTGCTGGATCATATGGCAACATATTTCAGGTCAGGGGCCACGAAACCTGGGATGTGGCACCCCAGAAACCAGCCAGAGGCCTGTAAGCTTGCAAAGGTCAGAAGGTATCACTCTTGGAGTCTAGAAACAATCTGGACCACTTAAAGAATCCACCTGCCCACACAGGAGACTTGGGTTCGATCCCTGGTCCGGGAAGATCCCCTAGAGGAGGAAATGGCAACCCACTCCAGTATTCTCACCTGGGAAGTCTCATGGACAGGGGAGCCTGGTGGGCTACAGTCCATGGGGTCGCAAAGAGTTGGACACGATTTAGCAACTAAACAACAGCAAAGATGCAGTAGGAATAAAGAGGGTACATCCACTTTCCCTCATCAAGAGCCCTATCATGTTAAACAAAGGAGTAATACCTCCCACTCCTGAATTACCTTCCAGAGAACAGCCTTGGGAGAATTTACCAAAGCATGGGCTGTGAGCTACAGGTTCAGGGGTCAATCGACCCTTTCCCTTTGGAGCAATGGCAAACGTGGCACATTGCGTGGCAGCTGCTTCTGGAGTGCCCTCTCTCAGCCAGAAAGGACAGGCAGCTTCAGTCTGATAGAATAACACATTTGTGCTTTGCTTGCAGAACTGAGCCTCCTCAACACTCGTCCAGTTCAAGATCAAGGTGAAACTGACTCTGGGTTTAACCTCACTCCACAGAAATGGCTAAAAATGCCCCTTCCTATTTGTTAGCTGTCTTCATCTTTTAACTTTAAACCAGAAAAGTTTATGACAGAAGATTATGCAAGGAAAGTATTTTAGACAAGCCATGGCAAACGAAAACCAAGTCATTACAAGAATTAATCACTGGCCAAAAAACAGTCTGATGTTAACTGCATTACGAGTTTAAAGCCGCTATTAAACCAAGGGCATTGGATTCTTCTAGCTCGTTTTCACATTCCTGGCTTATCTCCAGCTGGCTTGAAATGCTAACACAATAGCTGAGAAATTCACGGCAAATCCAAACACAGCCCAGATCTGCAGGACTTTGGGGTCTTTGGGATTCTCTGAAACAGTTGTCTCAAGTATCAGTCCTCAATTCTCAGTAAAAATGTCCTTAGAAGATGGTTTCACTCTAAAGAAGATACAGGAAAAGATACAGGATGTCAAGATGAGGTCTATGAAGCAGACGTTTTCTCTGGACTTTGCTGCATGTCCTATTGAGAGCCCCACCCACCCACTGCACTGGTTAATTAGCGTTTTCTTAATTAGCATCTTTCCATCTTTTTTATGAGACACAAAGTACTCTGAGTAAAGCGTGGCACATCAGGGACCAGGAATGTGGAATTCTAGGTCTGACTTCATCTCTGACTCAGAGGATCTTGGGCAAGTCCTAGCTTCTCTGCCCTCATTTTTTTCTGTCTCTAAAATAATTACGGCTCATCTGTATTATCTGATTTGTTAGGACAAATTTCATGACCACATCGGCATGAAATCTGGATGAAGCTGGGATTGAGAAACGAATCAGACACTCTTGATCGAGATGGTGAAAGCAGAGGCTGGAACCAGGACAAATAACTAACTCCCACCCAGGCTTGAGGGTGGCACGGCGTGTGGGGGGAATCAGGGAGAGTGTTATTTTGAAATCATAGCTGTTGCTTGAAATCCATAGTATATTTGGTTAAATTTAACTCAGTAAATTTCACAACATATTATGATCTATATGGGTATATATTGTGTACTATGATTTTGGATGGGTAAGATAGCTAACACATTTTAGTTCTTAAGGGATTTTTTGGGGGGTCTTTTTAATTGTCCAAATCAGACAAACACCCTGAATGACGTTAAAGAGAGGGAGGTGAGCCAGATGGGTCTAATTTTGATATTTTGAGCAGTGAGCCATTTCTAGTCCTTATCCTTCCCAGAGATGGATGGACAGAGCCAGACCCAGGGAGCACCTCTCTTTAATTACACAGACGTAAGAAGGACCGTTCCAGTCTAGGTACACCAGCCCTTCACACTTAAACCTTTTCATGTTGACAAGTGGAGCTGATGCTGCCAACTGGCAGAACACTGGGTTCTTTCTCAGATAATGCACGTGTCTTAGTCTCAGGACAGTTTTTAAACTGAGGGGAACTGCAGGCCTATCACCAAACACTCACATACAGGTATTAACAAATGGACATGCTGAGCACTACTTAAATTACATTTCTTTCAGGAAAACAAGCAGCAACAACAAAAACATAAAACAATCATCGATCAAAAAGAAAAAAAGATTTTGGAACAATCGGAAACAGAATCTGCACCATTGGGAAAAGGTTAAATCTGTGATTCTTATTTATAGGCAGTCTTTGTAAGCATTCTTTATAGTTTATCTACATGAAATCAACTTGGGCTTCATCAATTCTGCTGGAAAAAAAAGAAGATGAAGTATTCCTGGAACCACCAGCAAGCACTCTGGAGAGGATAGATCATTTAATTACATCATTAATTTCCAAGACATACAGATCACATTTGAGCCTGTAGAACATAACCTATTAGAGGAAGCCCAATTGCAAGTGCTCATAAGAGAGCACACAGAAGACCTCATTCACCAGCCACCTCTCTTCCCTTTGATTTCTAGCTTCCAGAAAGCAGCAGTGTCGCCCAGCTGCAGAGTCGCAGGACCACCTCCCGGTGCAGTTAGAGTAGAGGCGAACAGGGAGGGTCGTGGGTCCAGCTTTTGCTCTGTGGACAGTGTTTGATGTCTTAAGCCAGGTGATGAGGACATGTGTGTGTGTGTGTGTGTGTGTGTGTGTGTGTGTGTGTGTGTGTGTTAGTCGCTCAGTCATGCCTGACTCTGTGCAACCCCATGGACTGTACGCCTCCAGGCTTCTCTGTCCAAGGGATTCTCCAGGCAAGAATCCTGGAGTGGATTGCCATTCCCTTCTCCAGAGGATCTTCCCAAACTAGGGGTGGAACCCAGGTCTCCTGACTGGCAGGTGAATTCTTCACCGCTGAAGCCCTGATGAGGGCATGGGCCTCTTATTACTCTTTATTCTTATTCTTAGCATATCTTAAACATCGAGATAGTATATTATTTTTAAGGAAAACAGACCTGACTCTGCAGGCTTTGCAAAGTGATTCAGTCATCTTAAGCTGTTTAGGTCTGTGTACTCTTTCTGGCTCTGGCAAGAATCATTTCATACAATTAAAATTTTCTCCACTCATCAAACATTAAAATCATAAAGATATACATAAAGCAAACAGCCAAGACAACGCACTAGTCCTCTGGCCTCCTCTACTAATTGCACTCCCCTCCCAAAGATGAGCACTCTGTCTGTTTCAGCATGCCCTTTCAGACGCTCTCTATATCCACACGTACGTGTATTCACGTGCTGCGCTTCCAAATGTAGTGTCAGCTTTGACCTAAGCATCCTTCCTGGGCTTTGATCACTTAAGGTCAACAAGAAGAAAGAACTGCTGTCCCAGGTCAGAAGAGATAGGAATGCTGGAGAGGAAGAATTGAATCAAGAGAGGACGGCTGTGATCTCAGAGAAGAGAGCCATGGCCTGGCAATCCTGCCCTAGGCTGTGTGCACAGACTTGCCCAGAATAGTCAGAGTGAGGGAACCAAGGGGCAGCGGTCCCCAGCTGGGGGCCTGGGGCCCTTTTATGGCCCATGATACCCGGAGCGCCGTCATGTCCCTTAGCTTAAGGGCGGGCAGCTTAACAGTGGAGTCTGAATGACCTAGGCACAAAGAGGACAAAGCCGAGCAAAGACGCTGGTTTTAGGAGCAAAGCTCTCAAGAGGCTGCGTGTGCAGACAGCTCATGCCTGAGATGAGGCGGTTTCTGCAGGGGCCTTGGCTTGGGTGACTCACTAATGAGGGTCAGTGTGGATGACACAGGAGGGATGAAGCCGTGGGCTTATAGCCCACCCTAAAGACGGGGCCCCCTTCACCCCATGGGCAGCAGTGGGAGGTGTGTCAGATTTCAGGGAGCCTGCCACTCTATCTGCTCTGGGGATAAAACACCTCCTCCTCGGACTCCTCAGGAGTGGGACTCTCGAAGCAAGACCAGGAAGCCGTGACAGCCGGCCTGTCAACCCGCCCAGCTTGCCAACAGGGGCCTCTGCTCCCCAGATGGTGACCACCTCCTGTTTCTGGGTGCTTCCAGGGTCATCTTTGCAAGCCTGTTGATTTTCTCGCACTTCTTAACGTATCTAAACCGGAAGCCCTTGGTGGAGATTTTTTTTTCTCATATAACCTTTTTTTTTAAGTCTTTATTGAATTTGTTGCAATATTGCTTCTGCTGTTTTATGTTCTGTTTTTTTTGGCCAGGAGGCATGTGGGATCTTAGCTACCTAAGCAGGGATCAAACCCGCACCCCCTGGATTGAAAGGTGAACTCTTATACCACTGGACCAGCAGAGAAGTCCCTCATATAGCCTTTTTAAACTGGGTGTAATAATCTACATGCCATAAAATTTGCCCTTTTCAAGTGTACAATCTGGTGGCCTCGGGCAGACTGCCTCCTCCAGTGCCTCCTCTGGGTGCCTCCAGCTAGGCTCTGCAGAAGCTGTTTCGGGGAGCAGCTTCGTCCTGTGAGTGCCCCTTGCCCTCCAGCAGGGATGAACTGGAGGAAAGAAGGTCTGCCTCCCCCTGTGCCTGCCTCCTCCTGCCATGGACCTGCCTTGACCAGGGCCGTACAGGTCCACCGGCTTCCCGTTTGCTGTGAGCGTGGGCTCGGATGTCAGGGCAGAGAGAGCAGTCACTTAGGCAGACTCTATCGATTTTTGCCATCTTCTCATTTCCTCTGACTGTCCCCTTTCCCCTGGAGGAACAGTTAGGAAATAGCTAACAATCCTTGCAGCCAAATAAAGTTTCTGATTTAACTGCATTCCTAAAACAGTGGAAAAGAAATCAAGAGCTGGGCCTCAAAAGGATCCCGTAGAAGCAAATTACATTCCTGTTTGATGGTGAAGCGGCCAGCAGTCCATGCCTGCGGGATCTGACGTTCCTTAAGAAGCATATTACTTGACAGTAGGAAAATAGGCTGGCCTACACACGTATCTTTCTCCTTGAGACCAATTAGAAAGCTCTGGAAACCTGGTTGAGGAAGGAATATCTGGTATTTAGTTCTCTGCACAAAATGATAACCCAACGGCCCGAGGTGACTGTGGGTGCATGTATTTTCTGAGACTGCAATAAACTGAACTCCAAATTTACCAAACATCATGAAGTAAAGCATAGTTATTAGCATTCCAAAACCGTTCAGCATTTTTATCCTGGTGATACTTTGTTTTATAGGATGAGACTGACAATAAACAGGTCAGAGACTGTAGACACTTCCATGCTAAAAATTCTTAGATTTGTATGTGAATGCCTCAAAATGTAGAGGAAGACATACCTTCAGAAACTGAAGACTTTCAGGGTCATGTGATTGCCCAAGGACATGTGCCAAAATGTTTTTTAAACTGATGTTGTTGGGTGCCTTCCCTGGTGGTCCAGTGGCTGAGACTCTGAGCTCCCAATGCAGGGGGCCCAGGCTCAATCCCTGGTCAGGGAACTAGATCTCACATATCGCAACTAAAAGTTCACATCCCACAACTAAAGATCCTGCATTCTGCAACTAAGACCAAATAAATAAATAATTTTTAAAAATTGATGTTATTGGAAATTTCCCCCATAAAAGGTAATGAAAGTGATAGCTGGTAGAGTTCTAATAAAGCTGAGAGCTTAAGAAAGATGCTAAATTAGCCTTACTAGCCTTAGCTGCTTATCTACTCTGGAAAGGTGAAATAACATGACCAGCCTCATGAACCAAGGCAATAGTGTGAATCCACATCCCCTGGGAGCTTGTTAAAAATACAGAGGCCCAAACATCAGCAATGGCAACAACAGGAATACAGAGGCTCAGGTCCCAGGCATCAAGCTTAATCAGAAGATCTGTGTGTGTTTGTGTGTGTGTGTGTGTGTGTGTGTGTGTGAGTGAGTGTGTGTGTGCTCAGTCATGTCTGACTCTTTGCAACCCTATGGACTGTAGCCCACCAGGCTCCTCTGTCCATGGGATTCTGCAGGCAAGGATGCTGGAGTGGGGTGCCATTTCCTCCTACGGGGGATCTTCCTGACCCAGGGATTGAACCCACATCTTATCTTCATGGGATCTAAAATCTAAACAAACTCTCTTGAACATTCTGAAGCACACTAATATTTGAGAAACAATATAATGGAAACCTTTTGAATTTTGAAATCAAGTAGACAATTGAGATTCAGAGGCCATCATCCCGTGACCTTGAGCTAACTTCTGTCTCTGAAACTTAGTTCTCTCCAGTTTCACTTACACCCTGGGCTGTTGAGAGGACTAAGTTAATGGGCTGTTTGTCTCAGTACTGGCCATTTGGGTGAGTGCTAAGACACTTCAGTTGTGTCCAACTCTCTGCAAGCCCATGAACTGTAGCCTGCGAGGCTCCTCTGTCCATGAGATTCTCCAGGCAAGAATACTGGAGTGGGTTGCCATGCCCTCCTCCAGGGATCTTCCCAACCCAGGGATGGAATCCACATCTCTTAGTCTCCTTCATTGGCAGGTGGGTTCTTTACCACTAGTGTCACTTGGGAAGCCTAGTGGATGATTAATTAATGTTACTTCCCCTATGAGATTGCTGGGACTGCCATAGTGAAATACTATGGACAGGGCGGCCTAAACATCAGACATTTATTTTCTTACAGTTCTGCAGCCTTTAAGTCCAAGGTCAAGGTGTCAGCAGGGCTGGTTCTCCTGAGGCCTCTCCCCTTGGCTTGCAGCTGGCTGTCTTCTTGCCAGGTCCTCACATGGCCACTTCTCTGCATGAGTGGCCCCATATTTCTTTCTCTTCTGATCAGGTCATTGGTCTTTTTGAATTAGGGCCCCACCATGATGACTTGCCAAAGAATTGATACTTTTGAACTGTGGTGTTAGAGAAGACTTTTGAGAGTCCCTTGGACTGCAAGGAGATCCAACCAGTCCATCCTAAAGGAAATCAGTCCTGGGTGTTCTTTGGAAGGACTGATGCTAAAGCTGAAACTCCAATACTTTGGCCGCCTCATGCAAAGAGTTGACTCATTGGAAAAGACTGTGATGCTGGGAGGGATTGAGGGCAGGAGGAGAAGGGGACGACAGAGGATGAGATAGCTGGATGGCATCACCGACTCGATGGACATGAGTTTGGGTGAACTCCGGGAGTTGGTGATGGACAGGGAGGCCTGGTGTGCTACAATTCATGGGGTCGCAAAGAGTCGGACACGACAGAGCGACTGAACTGAATTGATGATGACTTCACTTAGCTTTAATTCTCTCCTTAATAGCCCTTCCCTCTGAACACAGCCACACTAGGGGTTAGAGCTTCGATACGGGAGTTTTGGTGGAGACACGACTCAGTCGTAGCACTCCCCTTCCCTTCATCATTTCCCTGTGCTCCTGCCCTTCCCTTTCCCATCCCCAGCAGCAGTAGTTCACATCTGAATCATCTGTGACTCAAAAGGACTGGTTTACAATACCAGTAAGTCACCCGCATACAAATCTTCAATGTTTCAACTTGCAAAGATGCAAATGTGCCTGCCAGCCCCTGTACGCCAGCTACTGTACTACTGTACTCCAAGGTACTGTAAGATTAAAAATGTTTTCTTTAGTTTGGTGTTTGGTTTTTTTACGTACCCATTATTTGTGTGAAAAGTATCATAAACCTATTATAGAACAGTACTTATACAGCTGATAGTGTTAGTTGAGTACTTTGGCTCATTGGACTTACAAACTGGACTTCCAAACACACTTTCAGAAAGGGAGCTTGTTCGCACGTATGGGACTTAATGTACTCATTTGATGAAAGCACTGGTTGAAGGTGAGGTGAGGATAGGGTGCCGGTATTTTGCTGGAGATACCGGCTTCTTGGGAACCCTGTCCCCAGAACCCTGGTCCAAGACGATAGCAGAGACTCACTACTATTCTTAGCTAAAGGACCCAATGACTCTCACTAGCTCAGTTTCTTTTTTTTTTTTCTTTTTAATGACCTAGGTTGAGAAGGCACGGAATCCCTTGTGTCTAAATTCTGAGTCCTCTCATTTCCAAACTGTGAAGGGCTTTCTTTTCCTTCTAAAGATAGATCACAGCACAGAAAAAGAAAAGTCTCTTCAGATTTCACACATAGAAAGTTTAACTCAGTGATGTATTATTTCCCTTCAGAGCGGTGATTTGCACCTATATTTAGAGTCCATAATACTCAGTTTCAGATGTGTAAGGCTTCGTTCTACGCTGCCTCGCCCTTTGCTGTTGCTCACACGTCTCCTTCGTGGCTGCACACAGAGCTCTGCAGAGGCCAGCCGCGTTGTGACAGAACCTGTGGTGTGAACTTGATTCCTTCTGATGTTATACAGGAGCACCTGGCCACCTCCGATCCATCTCCGATGTAACAGGCAACGCATTGAGGTGAGTCAACCTGTGAATCACTCAAAACCACGCTCGAAACCTGCAGGCCCTGCACTGTTCCCTTATTCATATTAGAATTAAAATTTCTGACCTAGACTATGAATTTTACCTCTTTCCCAATTACGTTCCTTGGCTCTCCATTGGTTTTTTTTTTTCTTTATTTCCATGAAACTGAAGCAGCCTTCTCAAAGTATATGCATTTATTGTATATCTTCCTCTACCCGATTCAATGTGTGCCACTGAGTCCACTGAATTGTGAATGACAAATTGAATGGAGGAGCCTGGAAGTAGGTATGTATTTATAAGAAAGTCCTGAATATTTTTCTTTGTAACTTGGGCAGAGAGGAAGGCTCCATTCGGGGGCACTTCTGGTGTATTAGTTTTTAATATATATATAATTTATTTATTGGCTGTGCTGGGTCTTCATTGCTCACAGGTTTTCCTCTATTTGCAGCAAGCAGGGACTACTTTCTAGTTGCGGTGCACGGGCTCCTCTTTGTCAGCTTCTCTTTGCGGAGAACAGGCTCTCGGGTGCACGGGCTTCAGTAGCTGCGGTTCCCAGGCCCTAGAGTTCAGGCTCAGTAGTTGAAGCACGCGGGCTCAGTTGCTCTGAGACATGTGGAATCTTCCCAGACGAGGGATGGAATCCAAGTCTCCTGCCTGGGAAGCCCCTCCTGTGCATTATCGTGTGTTACAGTCAGGACCATCCTGACCACCCCAGTAGGCCGAGGCAGCCCCAAAACTCTCACTCTTTACCCTTCTTACTTCTTGTTTGCCCTGCACTTGGGAAAGGTGCCCTATGGTTCAGTTCTAAAATGTCAAAGCCCAGAGAGATCTTAGCCTCTCTCTCTTCCTCATTCTAATTAACCAAAGTTAAGCCACATAGTTGTCCGGGCAAAGTGAGTTTTCCTGGGCCTGGGCTCAGCCACGTGACTTGCCTTGGCCAGTTGTATGTTGACAGAGGCAATACAAGGAGAAACCTTAAAAAGTGCTGGTGCTGTGCGGCCAGTTCTCTTGCACTTCTACCACTGCTGGGAGAAGATGTGTCTGTCCAGCAGCGGGAACCAGGACAAGGAAAAGACATGCTTCATCTTAGCTAGGCGTCCTCTGCCAAGCCTAGAGCAGCACTCCCCAGCTGCTCCTGGGAAGGAATCAGTTTTTTAAACATGTTATTTTACTGTTCCTGCAGTTACCTGCCATGCTTCACACCTTCAGAGCACTCAGTGAAGTCACCTGCACTCACTGGGACTGGGCTGCTGTGGGTATATGTTCTGCACATGTGGTCCACGGACCCCATGCTCCCATCACCCTTGCCCTCCCTCCGTGGTATGTGGCTGCTGCCTGTTTACTCAGTGAGGTGATGGTGGGCGAAGGGGAGCATTCTTGGGTCACCTGAGGTCTTGACTTCAGTCTTAGGCAGACCCTGAGCGTCTGAATTTAGAGGAGGGCTTGCTCAGTTGGTCCTGTGCCTTCCCCCAAGGACACACAGCTCTGCACTGAGTGTGGAGGTGGCCCTGGTAGGAGAGAACTCCCCACCCTCCTCCAGCGGCAGTCAGTTTTCACCTCTGTCCCTCTCTCCAGGATCAGTTACTTTTCCTCTGGGACTGAGCGTTCTCCACCCCACCCCTGGCATCGCCCAGCTCTGGCCATGATGCCTCCTGCAGCAGCCCAGGATCTTTGCCTGGGTCCCCGGGGCATGAGAGCTGGATCCTGTGCCCGTGTGTCATGGAAGGGAGCGCCCCCGGGTCCCTGCCCTGCTCCACCCTGTCTGCGAATCTCTGACAGAGCCTGGAGAAAAGAATTTCAGAGTGGGTTTGAATATCCCGTGTTTAGGCTCCCAGGGATTCACAGCCCTCATGGAGGTCTACACTTGGCCCTTAAAAAATCCACGATGTTTGAGTTGTTTCCTTCTCCCTGGCGTTAATGACGGCCACCTCTTCTTTCTGAGCTCCCACATGGGTGAAACAGTCCTCACATTCCATTTTCCTTGGAGGGCTTGTCACCACCGAATTTGGTTCACTTCATTGCCTGCAACCTTAACTCTGAGATGGGCTGAAACACCGTTATGATTTTACTGATTACCAAGATTGTCATCGTTAGGGTGGAAGCAAGGTTCTTTGCGGCTCTCCACATCCCAAGCCCAGTTAGAGTCCTCATGCCTTAGCTACTGGTCTGAAAACTTCTCTTTATGGTTATTTCCTTGGGCTTCCCTGGTGGCTCTGTCAGTAAAGAATCTACCTGCCAATGCAGGAGACTTGGGTCGGGAAGATCCCCTGGAAATGGAAATGGCAACTCACTCTAGTATTCTTGCCTGGAGAATCTCATGGGCAGAGGAGCCTGGTGAGCTACAGTCCCTGGAGTCGAAAAGAGTCAGACACGACTGAGCAATTAAACCACCACCACCGTTATTTTCTTAACATTATCTTGATGTCATTTCAGTTTCTTCTTTCACCCCCAGAAATATTTAAAATATTTAATGTGTGTATGTGGATGCCTGTGTGTGTATGTGTTTCATTTAAGAAAACTAGGTAGTTTTGTGTTTTTCGCAGTATTTCAAATTTGATAGCATAGTGATTAGATAGTGTACTTGTACATGTTCTTTATATATTAATTAATGCTTTTTGTGGTTGAATTTTGAAAATGTTCCATTTAAGTACCTTGTAAAATATGAAGACTTCATTTTTTTTAGAACAGTTTTAGGTTCAGAACAAAATTGATGGGGAGGTGCAGAGATTTCCCATCTACCCACTGCCCTCACACAGCCAGAGCATACAGGTACTTAAAAAAAAAGTTTAGAATCTGTTTTATGTTATAGAGCTTGCATCAAATCATTTTAAAAATAAATTGTTCAGGTCTTCTCTATCCAAAATTGTTTTGTATCTGCCTAATCCTTAAGTTAAATTAAAAGACGCTTACTCCTTGGAAGGAAAGTTATGACCAACCTAGATAGCATATTCAAAAGCAGAGACATTACTTTGTCAACAAAGGTCCGTCTAGTCAAGGCTATGGTTTTTCCAGTGGTCATGTATGGATGTGAGAGTTGGACTGTGAAGAAAGCTAAGCATCGAAGAATTGATGCTTTTGAACTGTGGTGTTGGAGAAGACTCTTGAGAGTCCCTTGGACTGCAAGGAGATCCCACCAGTCCATTCTAAAGGAGATCAGTCCTGGGTGTTCTTTGGAAGGACTGATGCTAAAGCTGAAACTCCAATACTTTGGCCACCTCATGCGAAGAGTTGACTCATTGGAAAAGACTGTGATGCTGGGAGGGATTGGGGGCAGAAGGAGAAGGGGACGACAAAGGATGAGATGGCTGGATGGCATCACCGACTCGATGGACATGAGTTTGGGTGAACTCCAGGAGTTGGTGATAGACAGGGAGGCCTGGCGTGCTGCGATTCATGGGGTCTCAAAGAGTCGGACACAACTGAGCAACTGAACTGAACTGAATCCCTATGTAGGGGTATATTAAAATTTTCTCAATATTATTCTTTTTTCTAAAATTTTAGACATAACTAACAGTTTGGAGTTTCTGTATTTTGGTGTTATTCATCTGGCATAATTGTTCATGATGGCAATTTTCTTTGTCTTTTGTCTTCTCCTTCATTGGGAAAAAGTCACTCACTTTGTCCTGTTAAGAATTCCTCTTGGAAGTCTTCATTCGGTATTAAATAACTAGGTATTTGGTATTAATAACCAAGTGTCAGTAATAACCAATAGCTGCTCTGTTTGTGCTTATATTTGCAAAACAGATTTTGTTCATTTTTTTTTTCACCTTTTCTGGTCACTTAGTGTGATGATTGACATTTGGGAGGCTGAATTTTATTATTTGCAAGTTATAACTTCTTGTGTTCCTGGAACTTTGGCTCTGATGTCATTGGCACGTTCTGTCTTGAAGGCTTGGCTGTGCTCTTTCCAGGCTTCCTCACCTGTTCCTCCAGGTGCACCCTCTCCAGCCATGACCGCTTCAAGTTGCCATACCTCCACCTGCACGTGGCACCATTGCTCCCTGCTTATTCCAGCTGCATCCCTGGAGCCTATAACAGCGCCAGGTGCACAGGAGTTCTCAATAAGTATTTCTTGAGTTAATAATGATAGGTGTACAATTAGTTAGGTTCATCGGGAAGAAATAGAAAACTCAAATGTCAGTGGCTTAAAGAGTTTCTCTCCCTCTCTTATTTAAATTCCCTAGGCCTTTAGGCATGTAACCCAGAGCACCTGGTAAGACTTTTGTTCTAAGAAATGTTCAGGGACACAGATTCCTTCCGGATCATCATGTTGCATCCCCAGGGCATGTTTTCCGTCCGCAGGTCAAAGATGGCCCACATCTCAGGCCACAGGATGGGGGAAGGGTCAAAGAAGAGTGTCCACAGAATCTCTTAGAGAAGGTTCCTGGGGCCTGCCAAAGATACAAGCGCTTCTCCTTGTGTGGTCTTAGCCAGAATTTCATCTCAGGGCCATGCTGCCTACAAGGGAAGCTGGGATGTGCTGTCATAATCTGGATAACTTGGTGCCCAGCTAAAAATGCCATCACTGTGGAAGAAGAGGAAGCCATGAGCTGGGGCATCTTTAGCAATTGCAGAACAGTAATCATGCACTGGAGAAGGAAATGGCACCCCCCTCCAGTGTTCTTGCCTGGAGAATCCCAGGGGCAGAGGAGCCTGGTGGGCTACCGTCTGTGGGGTCGCACAGAGTCGGACACGACTGAAGCGATTTAGCAGCAGCAGCAGCAATGATCTGAAAAGACATAGTGTTTGTGGAAACAAGAGGACTGATGGAGCATAGGGTAGTAGGAACAAAGTAGTGTGGTGGGTCAGCTACAAAGCCCAGGAGGGGCTAGCCTGACAAGGGTCCTAGACTGTAGTGCCAAGACTTCAGATATTTATCCTGAAGACTGTTTTTCAGGGAGGGTTCCGAAAGGAAGCAGACAACTTGAAAGGGGTGAAGTGAGTTCAGTGAGAGTGAAAAGTGAGTGAGTGAAATTCACTCAGTCCTGTCTGTCTCTTTGCAACCCCATGCACTGTTCTCTGTCCGTGGGATTCTCCAGATAAGAATTCTGAAGTGGGTTGCCATGCCCTCCTCCAGGGGATCTTCCCGACTCAGGGATCAAAGCTGGGTCTCCTGCATTGCAGGCAGATTCTTTACCTTCTGAGCCACCAGGGAAGCTGAGTTCAGTGGAGGGACTATTTAAAGGTGGATAATGCAGGGTCAGAAGCAGCAGGCGCCACATCCCCACCAGGACTGCAGAGGCAGGTGGGTAACGTTGCTGGAACCCAACAACCTCACAACTCCTGTTGTAGGAGGTGGGCATCAGGTAAGAGCTGTGCCTTTGCAGAGGAGCACCGGCTCTGCAGCGTGTGGCCTGGACGCAGAACTGCTGATGCATCTGCAGTGCAAAACGAGCATGAGGACACCTTGTTCAAAAACTCTGAAGATGGCAACGGCAGAGCATTAAACTGAAGGTATTGTCTTCCTTGAGCACAGGGGGCCTGTACCTTTTGTCCAGGTTATACACCCATGAAGTTGGCCTTGCCTGGCAGAGAGGAAGCTGGAGGAAAAGCACCCTAAACTTCTTTCTACTCCAGCCCTCTTTCTTTTTCCCTTGCCTCCCATTGCCCACACCCAAGGAGAAGTCAAAGCCAAGGGGCCTGGTTGAGGCCATCCATGAACGTGAGGCTGCCCATGAAGGTGAGGCCCAGCCAGGTAGGAGAGTGAACAGTGGGACTGCAGGACCAGGTACAGAATACCAGCTCCCCATGCAGAGCCATTAGAGATTTTAAAGCAGAGTGACGTGTCCAGTTTATTTTTAGGAAGAAAACTTTTTGACAGCCGTGTGGAGAATGGATTAGAGAGCCCGAAGGCAGAAAGACCAATTAGGAGGCTACCATGATGGCTTCCTAGTTGCGCTCCTTATTTAAAAAAAATAAAAATCCACTGTAGAAATATATTTCTTATTTAGATTGCTAACCAAGTAACACACACACATATAAAATTTGATGTTCATGCAACAATACTTAACCTTATTACAAGCAAAGTATTTTGATTTCATTTAGAAATATTGGTTCCATATTATGGAAATAATTTTGACCATATGTGTAAATCAAACCATCATGCAGTACACCTTAAACTTACATAGTGATGTGTGTCAACTCTTTTTCAATAAAACTGGTGGGTGGGGGAGTGGGAATGCTGGTTCCAAACCATTTAGGTGATTCGATGAGTCACTGATGAGTCACAACATTAGTCTAAGAATGTGGTAGACAGAACAGTGCCCCACAAAGATGCCCATGTCCTTTGAGTTTGATTGAGGACCCCGAGATGAGAGGTTACCTTGCCTTGCCCGGGGCCCCCAAGGTATCAGCACGTGGGTGCTCCGTCGCTAAGTCATGTCTGACTCTTTGCATCCCTATGGGCTGCAGCCCACCAGGCTCCTCTGTCCATGGGGTTCTCTGGACAAGAATACTGGAGTGGGTTGCTGTTTCCTCCTCCAAGGGATCTTCCCAACCCAGGGATCGAACCCGCATCTCCCGCATTGGCAGCCAGATTCTTTACCACTGAGCCATGTGGGAAGCTCGGGGTCTTTAAAAGGGGAAAAGGGAGGAGGAAGAGAGGTGATGAAAGAGACAAAGTCTGAGTGGGGCAGCTGGCCATCGCTGGCTTGGAGGAGGGAAGAAGGGGGCCATGAGCCAAAGAACACGTACCTCCAGAAGGTAAATAAGGTTGAGGAGACGCACTCTCCCTGAAGGCTCCATAAGGAATGCAGTCCTGTTAACACCTTGATCTTCGCCAGTGAGACTCACAAGACTTTGACCTCCCGAACTGTGAGGTGATGAATGCGTGTTGCTTTAAGCTGTTGAGGTTTGTGGTGATTCATTTCAGCAACAGCAAGACCCTAACATGAGGAGGGAGGTGAAGAGGGTCAGAGTGAAGGCAGTCGGTGTGGGGAGGGAGGAGAGACGTGGGGTCAGCTTCTCTCTCAGGGCCGAGGACCACAGCCCCGAGACAAGTCACAACTTTCCTTCGTCCCATGTGTTGTAATCCTGGGAAAGTTAAAATGAATATCGAGACTTACAGGGGGATGAAAGCCTGTTGAAAAACTCTTGTTTTAGTGAGACGTGACTGTGAATTCAGGGTGGATAAACAGAATGTGCTGTAAACCTGTGAGCGGACCTTGAAGAAGACAGATGGGGCCACCCAGACGGTTTCTTCCTGTAGTCCCAGCAGCCCGAGGAAATTAACCTGCTGAGCATAGCTCTCACGGATGAGTCTGGAGTGTATCTAGAACTTGCAAAGTGAAGCAAACTATTGATTTCTGTAGAAATGAAAGAAGAAACTGTTCCAGAACAGAAGAAGTCACACTGTGGAGCTAGGAGATGAGCAGTTTGTAAGATGGACAGACAAGCACATGAGTTAGTCCAGGATTGGTTGTATCAGTCATGGAACACTTGATGGGCAAACCAGCCACAGGACCTGGTAATGGTCAATCAGCTCATACTTTTAAGTATAACGATCAATCTCCACTCATAAGTTACTTGTTCTGAAAACACAAATCATTGGAAGATCAAATCTCACACTAGCTAGGGCACGTAATTTAAAATAAGTCATTTACAACAGCAAGAGAAAATGTAAGGCAAATTGTCTGAGAAAAAATCTAAGGAGGCACAAGATCTTTATATAGAAAATTATAAAACTATAGAGATACATGTGTGTGAGCACTCAGTCATGTCCAATTCTTTGATGCCCCATGGACTGTAGCCCACCAGGCTCCTCTGTCCGTGGGATTTCCCAGGCAAGGATATTGAACTGGGTTTCCATTTTCTTCTCCATAGAGACACATCACAAGATCTAATAAGTGAAATCTGTTCCATGTCTGGCCGGGGTGACTCTCTTAAAGATGCTGATTTTCTCCCAAATTTCTCTGCAAGTTCAATGCAATAAGGAGCATTGCCTCCTGAGTGTGTGCATGCACATGCATGTGTGTAACTTAGAAAGATACCTGTAAAGTGCGTGTGCAAGGGCAGATGGCCAGGAAGCACCAGGACTAGAAAGCGAAACAGATTCATTTAACTAAACTAAAAATTTAAAAACTCAAATGCAGTAGAAGTTGCCATAAATCATATGATAAAGTCAAACAGAGCTTGAGGAAGGAATTTGTAAATACAGGTAACTCATGAAGATTGACAGCAAAAGGAGAAGGGGGCGGCAGAAGATGAGTTGGTTGGATAGCATCAGTGACTCAATGGACAGGAATCTGAGCAAACTCCGAGAGATAGTAAAGAACAGGGGAGCCTGGCATGCTATAGTCCACGGGGTCGCAAGGAGTCGGACGCAGCTTAGCCACTGAACAACAACAATAAAGCATCAGTCAGTCAGTCAGTTCAGTCCCTCAGATTTGTCTGACTAAGACCCAATGGACTGCAGCAAGCCAGGCTTCCTTGTCCATCACCAACTCCTAGAGCTTGCTCAAAATCATGTCTGTCAAGTCGGTGATGCCATCCAACCATCTCATCCTCTGTTGTCCCCTTCTCCTGGCTTCAATCATTCCCAGCATAAAGGTCTTTTCAAATGAGTCAGTTCTTCCCATCAGGTGGCCAAATGATTGGAGTTTCAGCTTCAGCATCAGTCTTTCCAATGAATATTCAGGACTGATTTCCTTTAGGATCAACTGGTTGGATCTCCTTGCAGTCCAAGGGACTTTCAAGAATCTTCTCCAACACTATGGTTCGAAAGCATCAATTCTTTGGCACTTAACTTTCTTTATAGTCCAACTCTCACATCCATACATGACTACTGGAAAAACCATAGCTTTGACTAGACAGACCTTTGTTGGCAAAGTAATGTCTCTGCTTTTGAATATGCTATCTAGGCTGCTCATAACTTTTCTTTCAAGGAGCAAGTGTCTTTTAATTTCATGATCTCAGTCACCATCTGCAGTGATTTTGGAGCCCCCCAAAATAAAGTCTGTCACTGTTTGCATTGTTTCCCCATCTATTTGCCATGAAGTGATGGGGCTGGATGCCATGATCTTAGTTTTCTGAATGTTGAGTTTGAAGTCAACTTTTTCACTCTCCTCTTTCACATTCATCAAGAGGCTCTTTAGTTCCTCTTTGCTTTCTGCCATAAGGATGGTGTAATCTGCGTATCTGAGGTTATTGATATTTCTCCTGGCAACCTTGATTCCAACTTGTGCTTCATCCAGCCCAGCATTTTTCATGATGTACTCTGCATATAAATTAAATAAGCAGGGTGACATACAGCCTTGACATACTCCTTTCCTGACTTGGAACCAGTCTGTTATTCCATGTCCAGTTCTAACTGTTGCTTACTGACTTGCATACAGATTTCTCAAGAAGCAGGTCAGGGGGTCTGGTATTCCCATCTCTTGAAGAATTTTCCACAGTTGGTTGTGATCCATATAGTCAAAGTCTTTGGCATAGTCAATAAAATAGAAGTAGATGTTTTTCTGGAACTCTCTTGCTTTTTCTACAATCCAACAGATGTTGGCAATTTGATCCCTGGTTCCTCTGCCTTTTCTAAATCCAGCTTTAATATCTGGAAGTTCACAGTTCATGTACTGTTGCAGCCTGGCTTGGAGAATTTTGAGCATTACTTTGCTAGCGTGTGAGATGAATGCAATTGTGTGGGTTTGAGCATTCTTTGGCATTGCCTTTCTTTGGGATTGGAATGAAAACTGACCTTTTCCAGTCCTGTGGCCACTGCTGAGTTTTCCAAATTTGCTGGCATATTGAATGCAGCACTTTCACAGCATCATCTTTCAGGATTTGAAATAGCTCCACTGGAATTCCATCACCTCCACTAGCTTTGTTCATAGTGATGTTTCCTAAAGCCCACTTGACTTCTCATTCCAGGCTGTCTGGCTCTAGATGAGTGATCACACCTTGTGGTTATCTGAGTCATGAAGATCTCTTTTGTATAGTTCTTCTGTGTATTCTTGCCACCTCTTCCTAACATCTTTTGCTTCTGTTAGGTCCATACCATTTCTGAACCCCATCTTTGCATGAAATGTTCCCTTGGTTTCTCTAATTTTCTTGGAGAGATCTCTAGTCTTTCTCATTCTATTGTTTACCTCTATTTCTTTGCATTGATCACTGAGGAAGGCTTTTTTAAATCTCTCCTTGCTATTCTTTGGAACTCTGCATTCAAATAGGTATATCTTTCCTTTTCTCCTTTGCCTTTCACGTCTCTTCTTTTCACAGCTATTTGTAAGTCCTCCTCAGACAACCATTTTGCCTTTTTAAATTTCTTTTTCTTTGGGATGGTCTTGATCCCTGCCTCCCATACAATGTCACAAACCTCCGTCCATAGTTCTTCAGGCACTTTATCAGATCTAATCCCTTGAATCTATTTGTCACTTCTACTGTATAAGCATAAGGGATTTGATTTAGGTCATACCTGAATGGTCTACTGGTTTTCTATACTTTCTTCAATTTAAGTCTGAATTTTGCAATAAGGAATTCATGGTCTGAGCCACAGTCAGCTCCCAATCTTGTTTTAGCTGACTGTAGAGCTTCTCCATCTTTGGCTGCAAAGAATATAATCAATCTGATTTTGGTGTTGGCCATCTGGTGATGTCCATGTGTAGAGTCTTCTCTTGTGTTGTTGGAAGAGGGTGCATTATGACCAGTGCATTTTCTTGGCAAAACTCTATTAGCCTTTGCCCTGCTTTATTCTGTACTCCAAGGCCAAATTTGCCTGTTACTCCAGGTGTTTCTTGACTTCCTACTTTTGCCTTCCTATTCTCCATAATGAAAAGAACATCTTTTTTGGATGTTAGTTCTAGAAGGTCCTGTAGGTCTTCATAGAACCATTCAACTTCAGCTTCTTCAGCAATACTGGTCAGGGCATAGACTTGGATTATTGTGATATTGAATAGAAACAAAGAGAGATCAATCTGTTGTTTTTGAGGTTGCATCCAAGTACTGCATTTTGGACTTTTTTGTTGACTATGATGGCTACTCCATTTCTTTTAAGGGATTCTTGCCCACAGTAGTAGGTATAATGGTCATCTGAGTTAAATTCACCCATTCCAGTCCATTTTAGTTCCCTGATTCCTAGAATGCCAATGTTCACTCTTGCCATCTCCTGTTTGACCACTTCCAATTTGCCTTGATTCATGGACCTAACATTCCAGGTTCCTATGCAATATTGCTCTTTACAGCATCAGACTTGACTTCCATCACGTCACATCCACAACTGGGTGTTGTTTTTGCTTTGTCTCTGTCTCTTCATTCTTTTGGAGTTATTTCTGCACTGATCTCCAGTAGCATATTGGGGAGTATGTGGACTCCCATACTGGGGAGCATTTAAAGCATCAGTACCCAGAATATTTTAATAATTGCATATCAATATGAATCAGCCCACCCGCTAAGTAAGCAGGCAATGGCAATTCACAAAAGAGGAAATCTGAGCAGCCAATAAGTATACAATGACATGTCCTACTTCACTAGTCATTGAAGAAATAAAAACAAAAATGAGATACCTCCTCACTCGCATAAAACAGCAAAACCTTTTCTACGTGACAATGTCAAGTGTTGGAGAGCTTGTGGAGAAGCAGAAACTGTCATACTTTACAGATAGGAGTGCAAACAAGTCTAAACATTTTTGAGAACAATCTGATGCTGTCTAATGAAAAGGAAGATTCCTAGCGATGCTCCCTAGAGAAACCCAAACATGTGCACAAGAAGACCCACAGTACCCTCTCATTTAGGCATTGTTTAACCTGGCAACAAAATACCCATCATTGTGAGACTAGACACAAAAATACTGGTATATTCCCCCCCAAAGAAGAGCTATATCAGAGACTTACCTGGTGGTTCAGTGGTTGGCATTTTGCCTTCCAATGCAATGGGTGAGGGTTCAATCTCTAGTCTAGGAGCTAGGATACCACAAGTCTCATGGCCAAGAAACAAAGGTATTAAAAAAAAAAAAAAAAACACAAAGGCAATGTTGTAGCAAGTTCAATGGGGACTTTAAAGATGGTCCACATAAAATAAATCTTAAAAATGATCTTTAAAAGTACTATGTCATAGCTGAAAATGAGTTCACTAGAGCCTTGTGTATTACCATAGATAAATCTCAGAACAATAGCACTGATCCAGAAAATCAAGTTGTAGCAAAATGCATACAGTAACATGGCATGCAAAACAATGTTTATGCACACAAAATCCATATAAACATCTGTATAAAAGTCATAAAAACTTTTATGACACTAGAATATTAAGCAGCAAACTCAGAAGAGAAGGTCTGGGGAAGAGCAAGGGGAGTGCAGTTGGGGAGAAGGGGGCAGACACAGCAGGCTGTAGCTGTGACGTTTGATTCATACTCTACGCTCATTGTTTTATTTTATATGTTGGACCTTTCTCTATGGTCTACTTTTGTCTAGTTTGTCTCACTTTTTCAATTCCATAATCAGTGCTCCCATTGCATTCAGTTTATATTTTCCAATTTCTCCATCTCTCTCTTTTTTTTATTTTTTGATATTCTTTCTCAAGCTTTTATCAAGTGTGGTAGAAAAGCTTTTATATGCATACATATAAATAGTATGCATAATATATATATCTTAGAAAACTTATGCCTATGCCTAACTAAAAATATTATGACATTTTGAGTCCCCTTGTTTGACTTAGTATGGATAGAATGCTAGATTTCTAATTTTTTAAAACAAAATAGATATCCAAAAAGCAACCCAGGTTTACTGTATAGCACAGGGACCTATAGTCAGTATCTTGTAATAACCTATAGTGGAAATAATCTGAAAAATAATATATGTGTATGTGTATGTGTATGTGTATAACTGAATCACCCTGCTATACTTCAATAAAATATATATATTGAGAAAAAAATCAAACCTTTCACCCTGACAATAAAGCCCCACAGTCTTGCCCCCCATCCCCAAGCCTGTCTCTGCCAACCTTTTCAATCTCTCCATCCATCACTCCCATGTACCACTGGGCTCTTGATATACCATATACACAATGACACCATTGTGTCATTTCCTGAGTATATTTCTTTTCACAGTGCCATGACTTTACCGTTACCTCCATGTGGACCCCACGTGGGAAGTCAGTCATCCTTCCACTTTCATTTTGTGTATCATCTTTGTGATCTCCAAAGGATGCTTCTCGAACTCACACACCCAGGAGTCATCCTTAGGTCTTCTTAGAACTCAGGTTCTGATTCTGCAGGTCTGGGTGGGGCCTCCATGAGGATCACATGGAGAACTCCACACTTTTCCTCCAAAATCAAGATTCCTATGGCCTCCCCTATATTCCCTTACAGTATTCATTGCATTGTTCTGGGTCTGCTTTCTTTTTAAAAATATATATATATATCCATCTTTTCCATGAAACTCCTAAGGCTAGTTATCTCCTAGGGTAGTTTTCCTGCCCTGGACTTCACTGAACTGTCAGCACCCAGCCTTCATTCTCTGACAACCTGAAACATTCCAACATTGAAAGCATAATTGCCTTTTGCACCTCAGGTAAAACCTTGTTAAATCTGTTCAAACATATATGTTTAAATTATATTTCATATCTCAGGCCAGTAGCAACAGGTAGGTAGGACAGTAAATGCAATATTGTATGCAGATCAGGTCTGAATAAGTTCCTAATTACCGTGCTCAGCGCAAAAGGGGAGCTGGAAACCCTGGAAGATGTTCCAACCCTTAGGGCAGAGAAAGCCATGGAGATGGGGGGAATTACTTACTTAGTCACAGGGCATGGATCTTGCTCTAGGCGTTAAGGTGGCTTATGGGAGCTTTGCAGAATCTGTTCGAAGAAAATAGGCCTTCTGAGAGTAGGAAGAGTAGGAAGATTAGAAGGGCAAATGAAGGGCTGCCTGATGAGTAACTCTTAATGGCCTGCCCACGCCTCGCCCACCACGCTGCCAGTCCCGTCCGTGGGCAGGGAGCCCGCCTGGCTGTGCTCGCGGCAGGAGCAGGCAGCTGAGTGGAGGGTGGTGGAGCCTGGCACCAGCTGGCACTTGCCTGCCCGAGTCCAGTGCTGGGTCTGGGTCTCAGTGGCTACGACCCCCCCTTGAGCAATTTTCTTCATCTTTCAGGGTCCACGGGTGCCGGATTCAACAAATACAAATATTTCGTGGGGTATATGTAGACTCAAAAAGTATTCCTTATTTATCTGAGATTCACATATCGTGGGGCAACCGTATATCATCGGGTCACTGTCTCTGGGCCTCTCTTTCTTCATTTCTAAAATGGGGGTGATAAGCTGATAAACATAATAAAGGTTGTGGGGAGAAATGACTTAATACAGGGAACGTGCTTAGAACAGAACCTGGCTCCAGAGCACACACTCACCAAGGTGACTTTATTATTCCACCTTCACGTCACTACCTTCAGCATCATTTGTCTGAACCATAGACACACAAGTTCTATCTGGTCACCCTGACCCTAGTTCCTTTTCCCTCCTTCCTTCCGTGTGATGGCCAAGGAGATTGCTTGCAAACAGAACTCTGAGCATGCTTTTTTTTTCTTTCTTTTTTTTTTTTCCTGGCCATACAACATGCAGGATCTTAGTTCCCCCACCAGGGATTGAACCCTGGGCCCCCTGCAATAGAAGGGCAGACTCTTAACCACCAGGCAGTCAGGGAAGCCCCCTGAGCATGTGTTTTCAGTTCTGCTACACGTCTTCTCGTAGCTCCCCAATCCACCTTCCTCTGACTGGGTGACCTTAGTGGAGGAAAATCAGAATGGAGCTGCTTTGCTCCACAGTGAGGGCGCTGAGGAGGTGTGGCTTCTGCACGTCTCAGCCTGGATGGAATCTGAACTTTTGACCACTTCTCCTAAGGACGATAGCCAGAACATCCACCAGAAACTCAAGATTCTTGTCAGACCCTTGCCCCACTCACGACAGCCTATCCACTCACAGGACCTCTACCCTAAAGCAACCCGCAGCAGCTTGTCCCTTATGAACAAGTACTCATTTCCTGTGCCAAAGAACAGCCTCATGGCTTTTGCCCCTCTCTTTCAGTTTTGTCCCCAATCTGTGTCTCCCGAATTGCAGTTCTTAAAACCCCTCTGATAAAGCTCTTTGTTCTACAAAGACTCAAGATAGCTTCGTGTCCAGCGCCTACAAGACTTGCACCCCCTCACCTTTTCAGCCTCTGTTGCCACCATCCCTGCCCTCTGGGCCCCATGCCTGGCTCTTCTTTCCTCCCTCTGTACCCTTCCTGGGCTACCCCATCTATCTGCAATCCCCGACTCCCTGCGGCCCCTGAGGTACAGCCTCGCATCCTCTGGAGCTCTGTGTTAGAGCACCTTCTCTGCAATTTCTCTAAGCCCCCACTGTGAGACCTCATCCACCTCCACATTTGGGTTCTCATACCTTTATCTGCTCCTGTCATACTATATTATAATGATTTGCCATTCTTACATTAAATTTTCTCTAACAGGATAACATCTGTGTGTACATTAATCTGAATCCACAGCCTAAAGCTTTTAGTTAGTATTTGAAGTATCTTAATCAGGAACTCACATCAAGGCTGGTTATCAAATATTAAAAAATAAATAAACAAACATAACCCTGGCAGGAATTTCCAGCCCAGAGGAGACTGCAGCAACTTCAAACACCTTTCTCACCGTCTTCACCAGAGGCTGTGCTCTCTGGCTAAGGGATGTGGAAACAGCTTTTCATTTCTGGAGTGGGCGGTGTTGAGGGAATATGGTGGACTTGTATGGGAACCACTGTCCTGTCAAGAGTAGAAGAGAGGGAAACCCAAGGTCTCAATCCCACTTCACTCGGTCCTTCCACTTCCTGGAGGTTTCTGCCATCTGATTTGCTTAAGCTGATTTATTGTTGGCATACAGTTTCATTTGCCACTAGTGAAACTTTCATGCAAAGTGTTTATTGGAGAGCCTGAAAGAACAGAGAGCAAGGACTTACCCAAAATTTTGGGACAGCTGGATAGACTGATTGGAGTTCTACCTGCTTGCTAACAGAAGTTGGTTCATGTTTGAGAATGTGTCCTAAGACTTGCTCTCTTTGCTACACACACCTGGTAGGGATGGGGGCGGCCAGCGGGGCTGGGGGGAGGCAGGATGTACCTCTACCTTTCCATGTGTCCCAAATCATTGAGGCCACCGTCATCCAGCAAAAAGGACCAGACACAAGCTACACCAAATTGCTTCAGTTTGCATCACCTTCAGAGACTGATATTCAACACCTTTTTGACTCTGGCCCCTCCCCCTGCAGCTAGTACCACTGTGGGTGTTTATACTGAAGGAGCAGGAAAAAGCCAAGACCCTTTATTGGTGCGCCAGCTTTAAAGCATTGAGGACAGACCCAGACATCTGGTTAGCAAATAGGGTCAGGATGAAACTACGTGGGGCTTCCCTGGTGGCTCAGCAGTAAAGCACATACATGCCAATGCAGGAGACCTGGGTTCAATCCCTGGGTCTGGAAGATCCCCCTGGAGAAGGAAATGGCAACCCACTCCAGTATTCTTGCCTGGAGAATACAATGGACAGAGGAGCCTGGAGGGCTACAGTCCATGGGGTCGAAAAAGAGTCAGGAAAGACTGAAGGACTAAACCACATCAACAGTGAAAACATGTAGGAAAAGAAAGACTACACAGCAAGTTACCTTAGGATATCTTTTTCCTGAAATTGTTTTTGTAAGAAACAGCTTTCCCTTTTGAAAATTCATACCATCCCATTAGCAGTAAAGGCATTGAAGAATCTTTTTTTTTTTTTTTTAAGAATCTTTAAAAAAAAAAAAATCCCTCTCACGCACTTTGCCTGTTGGTATTTTTCCTCAAAACCCATAACCTTAGTCTAAACATGAGAAATATCAGACAAATCCAAATTAAGGCACGTTCTACAACACACGTGGACAGCACTCTTCAGAACTTTCAAGGTCATGATAAACAAGGAAAGCCTGAAAAACTGTCAAAGACTGGCGAGACTATGGGGACATGATGACTAACTGCCATGTGGGATCCTGGATGTGCTCTTGGAACAGAAGAAGGACATTAGTGGAAAAGCTGATGAAATTCAAATATGACTGGAGCTTCGTTGGCAGTACTGCACCAATGTTAACGCCCTCAGTTCAGTTCAGTAACTCAGTCATGTCTGACTGAGACCCCGTGGACTGCAGCAAGCCAGGCTTCCTTGTCCATCACCAACTCCTGGAGCTTGCTCAAACTCATGTCCATCGAGTCAGTGACGCCATCCAACCATTTCATCCTCTGCTGTCCCCTTCACCTCCTGCCTTCAATCTTTCCCAGCAGAGTCTTTTCCAACAAGTCAGTTCTTTGCATCAGGCGGCCAAAGTATTCAAAGCTTCAGCTTCAGCATCAGTCCTTCCAATGAATATTCAGGACTGTTTACTTTAGGATTGACTGGTTTGATCTCCTTGCCATCCAAGGGACTCTCAAGTGTCTTCTCCAACACCACTGTTTAAAAGCATCAATTCTTCAATGCTCAGCCTTCTTTATGGTCCAACTCTCACATCCATATACAATTACTGGAAAAATCATAACTTTGACTATACGGACATTTGTCAGCAAAGCAATGTCTCTGCTTTTTAATATGCTAAGTTAGCTTTTTTCCCAAGGAGCAAACATCTTGTAATTTCATGGCTGCAGTCACCATCTGCAGTTAACGCCCTAGTTTTGACTAACATACTACGATAATGAAAGCTGCTGATATTAGTGGAAACAACATGGAGGAAATACAGGATTTCTGTATCTTATAATTCTATAAAAAGTTTTTCAACTTCTCCCTAAACCTAGAATTATTCCAAAATAAAAGCTCATTTAAAAGGGAAATGTGTTTTGAAAATAAAGGTAAATATTTGACTGACTGGATTTCTTTTAGAAAGACCTTTAGGAAGGTTAACCAGATAATCTTCACAGTCAGCTTAAAAAACAGGTGAGGGAGTGAACAGTTCTGCTTGATCCCATAAAGAGAGGAAGCCACAGGTCTGCTCCAGGGCAGTGACCGGGACTCCTGGCAGACAGACAGACGGACGCTCCCTGTCGCAGAGGCAGGACCAGAGCTCTGCCATAGCTCGCCTTTCTCACCCCTGATGGACTTCGCCCACCCCGTCAGCAGACAGTAGTCACGCCTCCCTCCCCTGGAAGTCAAGGCTTGTCGCTGGACTGTGGGCTCTTCTTCTGAGAAGCCTTCGGTGACTCATTTCCTGGGACCCCAGAGTCTCCATGCCTGGTCTCCTGCTCTTGGACATCTCAAGGTCAATCCTCCATCTTGCCCATCCCTGCACATTGCTAGGGTAACAGTAGCAGTCTTTGCTAAAACCAGGTGTGAGCTCCCTGTGCTTCCAAACCTTCACCTCCGTCCTGGCCCTCGATGCCATTTCCACCCTTCAGCTCCCTAGACAGCAGCCGCCATTGGTAACCGCTGTGCCCCGAGGTCCTCTCCCATCCTCTCTCCCCCCGACACCTCGTCCTCTGTGCTCGGGGAACTTCACAGTGTGTACACCCAACAGCTGTGGCCACCGCGGAGAAGACAGACAAGAAACTGGTAAACACACAAGTAAGACAACTCAAAATACAGGTTGGCATCGTGAAGGAAATCAACCAGCCTGCCTGACTTGCAGATAAAGTGTCGGGGCATTTATGTGGCGGCCTCACCTGAGGCATGAAAGGGAGCAGGCCTTGTGAAGGTCCCTGGAGAGTGCAACTGGCATAGCAAATTCAAAGGCCTTGGGGTGGGAATTCTTGGAGCATTCGAGGGAAAGAAAGAGAAGCGGAGTGACTGGGGTGGGTTGGGGGGGGTGACTGAGGGATGTGGAGGGGGAAGGAAGGGGTAGGGAATGAAAGGGGGTGAGCAGTGGTGTGTGAGGGTGAGGAGGGGTGAGTGGGTGAGTGGGGATGGGTGGGTGGAGAGCGGGGCGGTGGGGGAATAGAGTGGGGTGATTGAGGGTGAGTGAGGGTGAGGAGGGGTGAGTGGGTGAGTGGGGATGGGTGGGTGGAGAGCGGGGATGGGTGGGTGGAGAGTGGGGCGGTGGGGGAATGAGCGGGCTGGTTGAGGTGAGTGGAGGGTGAGGGGGGTGGTTGAGGTGAGTGGAGGGTAAGGGGGGATGGGTGTGGAGTGAGTGGAAGGTGAGGGGGGTGGTTGAAGTGAGTGGAAGGTGAGGGGGGTGGTTGAGGTGAGTGGAGGGTGGAGGGGTGGGGGTGCAGTGAGTGGAGAGTGAGCGGGGATGGTTGAGGTGAGTGGAGGGTGAGGGGGGTGGTTGAGGTGAGTGGAGGGTGGGGGGGGTGGTTGAGGTGAGTGGAGGGTGAGGGGGGTGGTTGAGGTGAGTGGAGGGTGAGGGGGCTGGTTGAGGTGAGTGGAGGGTGAGGGGGGTGGTTGAGGTGAGTGGAAGGTGAGGGGGGTGGTTGAGGTGAGTAGAAGGTGAGGGGGGTGGTTGAGGTGAGTGGAAGGTGAGGGGGGTGGTTGAAGTGAGTGGAAGGTGAGGGGGGTGGTTGAGGTGAGTGGAGGGTGGGGGGGTGGGGGTGGAGTGAGTGGAGAGTGAGCGGGGATGGTTGAGGTGAGTGGAAGGTGAGTGGAAGGTGAGGGGGGTGGTTGAGGTGAGTGGAGGGTAAGGGGGGATGGGTGTGGAGTGAATGGAGAGTGAGCGGGGGATGGTTGAGGTGAGTGGAAGGTGAGGGGGGTGGTTGAGGTGAGTGGAAGGTGAGGGGGGTGGTTGAGGTGAGTGGAAGGTGAGGGGGGTGGTTGAGGTGAGTGGAGGGTGAGGGGGCTGGTTGAGGTGAGTGGAAGGTGAGGGGGGTGGTTGAGGTGAGTGGAGGGTGAGGGGGGTGGTTGAGGTGAGTGGAGGGTGAGGGGGTGGTTGAGGTGAGTGGAGGGTGGGGGGGGTGGTTGAGGTGAGTGGAGGGTGGGGGGGGTGGTTGAGGTGAGTGGAAGGTGAGGGGGGTGGTTGAGGTGAGTGGAGGGTGGGGGGGGTGGTTGAGGTGAGTGGAGGGTGAGGGGGGTGGTTGAGGTGAGTGGAAGGTGAGGGGGGTGGTTGAGGTGAGTGGAAGGTGAGGGGGGTGGTTGAGGTGAGTGGAAGGTGAGGGGGTGGTTGAGGTGAGTGGAAGGTGAGGGGGGTGGTTGAGGTGAGTGGAAGGTGAGGGGGGTGGTTGAGGTGAGTGGAAGGTGAGGGGGGTGGTTGAGGTGAGTGGAAGGTGAGGGGGGTGGTTGAGGTGAGTGGAAGGTGAGGGGGGTGGTTGAGGTGAGTGGAAGGTGAGGGGGTGGTTGAGGTGAGTGGAAGGTGAGGGGGGTGGTTGAGGTGAGTGGAAGGTGAGGGGGGTGGTTGAGGTGAGTGGAAGGTGAGGGGGGTGGTTGAGGTGAGTGGAAGGTGAGGGGGGTGGTTGAGGTGAGTGGAAGGTGAGGGGGGTGGTTGAGGTGAGTGGAAGGTGAGGGGGGTGGTTGAGGTGAGTGGAGGGTGGGGGGGGTGGTTAAGGTGAGTGGAGGGTAAGGGGGGATGGGTGTGGAGTGAGTGGAAGGTGAGGGGGGTGGTTGAAGTGAGTGGAAGGTGAGGGGGGTGGTTGAGGTGAGTGGAGGGTGGAGGGGTGGGGGTGCAGTGAGTGGAGAGTGAGCGGGGATGGTTGAGGTGAGTGGAGGGTGAGGGGGGTGGTTGAGGTGAGTGGAAGGTGAGGGGGGGGTTGAGGTGAGTGGAGGGTGAGGGGGGTGGTTGAGGTGAGTGGAAGGTGAGGGGGGTGGTTGAGGTGAGTGGAAGGTGAGGGGGTGGTTGAGGTGAGTGGAAGGTGAGGGGGGTGGTTGAGGTGAGTGGAAGGTGAGGGGGGTGGTTGAGGTGAGTGGAAGGTGAGGGGGGTGGTTGAGGTGAGTGGAAGGTGAGGGGGGTGGTTGAGGTGAGTGGAAGGTGAGGGGGTGGTTGAGGTGAGTGGAAGGTGAGGGGGGTGGTTGAGGTGAGTGGAAGGTGAGGGGGGTGGTTGAGGTGAGTGGAAGGTGAGGGGGGTGGTTGAGGTGAGTGGAAGGTGAGGGGGGTGGTTGAGGTGAGTGGAAGGTGAGGGGGGTGGTTGAGGTGAGTGGAAGGTGAGGGGGGTGGTTGAGGTGAGTGGAAGGTGAGGGGGGTGGTTGAGGTGAGTGGAAGGTGAGGGGGTGGTTGAGGTGAGTGGAAGGTGAGGGGGGTGGTTGAGGTGAGTGGAAGGTGAGGGGGGTGGTTGAGGTGAGTGGAAGGTGAGGGGGGTGGTTGAGGTGAGTGGAAGGTGAGGGGGGTGGTTGAGGTGAGTGGAAGGTGAGGGGGGTGGTTGAGGTGAGTGGAAGGTGAGGGGGGTGGTTGAGGTGAGTGGAGGGTGGGGGGGGTGGTTAAGGTGAGTGGAGGGTAAGGGGGGATGGGTGTGGAGTGAGTGGAAGGTGAGGGGGGTGGTTGAGGTGAGTGGAGGGTGGGGGGGGGGTTGAGGTGAGTGGAGGGTGAGGGGGGTGGTTGAGGTGAGTGGAAGGTGAGGGGGGGTTGAGGTGAGTGGAAGGTGAGGGGGGTGGTTGAGGTGAGTGGAGGG
The DNA here is from genome assembly GCF_032405125.1 of Capricornis sumatraensis. Taxonomy (NCBI): domain Eukaryota; kingdom Metazoa; phylum Chordata; class Mammalia; order Artiodactyla; family Bovidae; genus Capricornis; species Capricornis sumatraensis. Next base: position 40,617,802 of record NC_091080.1, on the reverse strand, counting down.
TGGAGGGGTGGGGGTGCAGTGAGTGGAGAGTGAGCGGGGATGGTTGAGGTGAGTGGAGGGTGAGGGGGGTGGTTGAGGTGAGTGGAAGGTGAGGGGGGGGTTGAGGTGAGTGGAGGGTGAGGGGGGTGGTTGAGGTGAGTGGAGGGTGAGGCGGGCGGGTGGGCCAGGTCCACTCATGCAGGATGGGGGGAGGTGAGGAGATGCAGGTTTCATCCTACCTGCTGCTTGTGTGCGGAGCCAGGACAGCACAAAGGCCGTGAGTGCCAGGCCCTGCCTGGTGAGGGGCGTTTGTTTTTTTCCCCCAACCTCAGGAGTGGAGCTCTATGGGCCAGGCCTCCGTCCCACGCCCCCACACGTCGCCCTGTTGGGAAGACAGCAGCTCCTGCTCCAGGACGTGGGGAGGGGCCGCAGGGGCGGCACACAGAGCTGCCCTGACAGGCAGGACCACACTTAGGAGACAAGGCAGAGGCCTCTGAAACAGCTTCCTTCCTCCTGGCTCCTTAGAGCCAGGAAACCGGCCTGACATTTTACATCAATCAGACCATCCGGAGAAAGTCTCAGTGTCTCAGAGTGACTTGAAAAAACAAATGTCTGTAACAAATGACAAATAGGTTAGAAAGTGGAAGAATTCATGGGGGAAAGGGAGGGGTTTACAATTCTGTTTCCAGCCCATTAGCCCTGAGGTTTGAGAGGTCAGATAAAGGGGTGTGATCAGTGAATTTCCTTCCTCTTTGTGATGGTAACCGTAACAACAAGCATGTTTTGAACACACCGTGCAAGCCAGGCACACAGTATGTTATCAGGCCATTTACCTGGAAATTTACAATCTTCATAACCACCCATTTTTCAGATGAAGGTTGGGAAGTTGAAGAATCTGCCCACGATCATGTCACCAGAAGATGTAAGATTCAAACACTGATTAGGGACCCTAGGGTCTTAACCCCTACCCCTGGGAGGCCGGGCACCTCCAGTGTCTGCTCCAGGCCTGCTGGGCACTGGTAGCGCTGCTCCCTGGGCCTGGCAGCTGCCCTGAGGCTGGGCCTGTTCAAGCAGGAGCCGCCACCCTTTGGGGAGCTGGCTACCACTGCCAGGGCTGAAGGCCAAACTGCAAGGAGCCCAAGGACTGGCAGAGTCAGGATGATCGCTGCTTATACTCCCCTGAGGGTAAAGGGGAAGAAACTGTGGTTTTGATGAACGCATTTACCCTGGCCTCTGGTTGACTCCACACCCTACCTCATCTAGAAGCTTCTTCCTAGGTGATAATTGAGATGTAAGTCTTTATTTAATTTGTTACAACATTGAATCTGTTTTTTTGGTTTTGGTTTTCTGGCTGCAAGGAACGTAGGATCATAGCTCCCTGACCAGGAATCAAACCCAGGACTCTGGGTGCATCCGCGTGGTAGGTTGAACTGAGGCCCCCAAAGATACACCCAAGGCCCAGCTCCCAGAACCGTGAACACAGACTCACCTGGAAAAAGTGTCTCTGCAGATGTATTTAAGAGGTGAAATCGCTCTAGGTTTCAGTTGGGTCCTAAGTCCTAAGACAAATGTCCTTACAGGAGCAGAGGGAGGTCTGGGACACAGACACATAGAAGAGAAGCCATGAGACAAAGCTGAGGCTGGAGAGACGAGGACGGGTGATGAGGAAGCTGGGAGAGGGAACAAGGGTGCTCTTCCTCTGGGGCCTCCAGGGGGCCTGTGGCCAGGCTAGCACCAGGAGTTTGGACTTTTGGCCCTGGGAACCATGGAGGGTGATTCTCTGATGCTTTAAGCTGCCAGTTTGTGGTGATTAGTTAAGGTGTCCCTGAAAGCTAACAGGGTTCTGCCACTCTCTTCCTTAGGCCTAATAAACTAGTTACACTGCACCCCCTTCGCCCCCCGCCCCAGGCAATGGCATGCAGTGCTGAGTCATTCAGTCGTGTCTGACTCTGCAACCCCATGGACTATAGCCCACCAGGCTCCTCTGCCCAAGGGATTCTCCAGGCAAGAATACTGGAGTGGGTTGCCATGCCCTCCACCAGGAAATCTTTCTGGCCCAGGGACCAAACCCACATCTCTTATGTCCCCTGCACTAGCCGGCAGGTTCCTTACCACTAGCACCACTTGGGAAGCCCCATCCCCCAAGCAAAGGGTTCCCAGATTCCAGGGAGAAAAGGAATGGATACGGGCAGGCCATCTCTGCCCAGTTCACTGGTCTTCGCAGGCAGAGCCCCAGGGCAGGACGTGGATGCCAGCCATGGTCCAGCTTCAGAAAGGGCCCTCTTCCAGCACTGGGGGCCCCCTTCTCCCAGACGGACTCTGGGCAGCTCCCAGGGGTCCAGCCAGACCCTCCCTCCCTGCTGGGGGGCGCAGGTCAGTCTGTCTTTGATGATTGCATCTCTTCTCCCTGCTTTAGCCTCCAGGGGCAGGTGCTCCCTGCCCCTCTCTGGACAGGGCCTGGTGGGGCGGCCCAGCGCATCTCCCTCCGGGCCACTTTCCCCCTTGAGTCTCCTGAGTGCTGAGTGACTCCAACTTCTCTGGCCCCATGTTTGCCAACAACTCCCACAGACAGCTAATCCTATCCTTTCCTTTCGGATTCTTCTAGTTTCACTCAAAGTGCGGTTTCCAAACCCTCGAGGGGCTGGGGGGTGCCTCACGGTTGGGGCTCCATGGGGACATCCCCAGCTGGTGCTACGTGAGCTGGTGCTACGTGACCTGGTGCCACGGCAACATGCCAAAGTGATGTCCATCAGCTGGCGTTTGACACGGGCAAGTTCATCCTGACCACGATTTGTGTGTGTGTGTGTGTGAGACTGAGTATATGAGTGTTGTGAAAGTGTGAGAGTATGTGTGTGTGTGTGTGTGTCTGTGAGAGTGTGAGAGTGTGTGAGTGTGTGTGTGTTTGACACAGGCAGGTTCATCCTGACGGCTCTTTTTCTTCTCTGTGTCCATGTGTGAAAGAGAGTGTGAGTGTGTGTGTTAGTGTCTCTGAGAGTGTGTGCATGTGTCTGAGAGTGTGTGTGTGAAAATGAGTGTATGAGTGTTGCGAAAGTGTGAGCATATGTGTTATTGTCTGTGAGAGTGTGTATGTGTGTGTGTGTGTGTGTGTGAGACAGTATGTGAGTGTTGTGAAAGTGTGAGTGTGTTAGTGTCTGTAAGTGTGTGTGTCTGTGAGAATGTGTGTGAGAGACTGAGTATATGAGTGTTGTGAAAGTATGACAGTGTGTGTTAGTGTCTGTGAGTATGGCTGTGAGAGTGTGTTGTGAGACTATGTGAGTGTTGTGTGTGAGTGTGTGTGTTAGTGTCTGTGAGAGTGTGTATGTGTGTATGTCTGTGAGAGTGTGTGTGTAAGTCTGAGTATGTGAGTGTTGTGAAAGTGTGACAGTGTGTGTGTTAGTGTCTGTGAGTGTGTGTGAGACAGAGTGTGTGTGAATGTCTGTGAGAGTGTGTGTGTGAGACTGAGTATGTGAGTGTTGTGAAAGTGTGAGAGTTTGTGTGTTAGTGTCTGTGAGTGTGTGTCTGTGAGAGTATGCTGTGAGACTGAGTATATGAGTGTTGTGTGTGTGTGTGAGTGACTGTGTGTGAATGTCTGTGAGAGTGTGTGTGAGAGAGAGTATGTGAGTGTTGTGAAAGTGTGACAGTGTGTGTGTTAGTGTCTGTGAGTGTGTGAGAGAGACAGTGAGTGTGTGTGTGAATATCTGTGAGAGTGTGTGAGACAGAGTATGTGAGTGTTGTGAAAGTGTGACAGTGTGTGTGTTAGTGTCTGTGAGTGTGTGTGTCTGTGAGAGTATGCTGTGAGGCTGAGTCTGTGAGTGTTGAGTGTGCGTGAGTGACTGTGTGTGTGTGGAGGTAGGAGGCAGTCGCTAGCCACCTAAGATTCTGACGTTCTCACAATGAATAAAGGAAGACTCTGAAGTTCTTACTCTTTTTCCCGTCAGCACGAAAACCCTGAGAGTCTGTGGAGCTTGTCCCAGAAGAATTTAAGACCAGAAATAAGGAGTTCACGGGTGCTTTCAACAGTTCTCTCTTACAGAGAACTCCAAACCCAAAAGAAAGAAGAAAGAACCCTCCCTAATCAACCCAGTGTCTGCAGCGACCGCCTTTGGCAGAACGCACTGCTTGCTGTCAGGGACTCGCTCCTGTGGTTTGTTTTTAACAACATCTGTCCTTGAGCCACCTTCCGAGGGGCGAGGCTGCTGCCTGGCCACCTGCAGCAGGGCCCCGAGGCCAGTGTGAGCTTCACCGCCTGCCCAGGAGGCGAGTTGTCAGGCAGCCCCCCTTGCAGCTCAGAGCACCCATCCTGCGGGCCCTCTCATCCGCTCCTGAGCCCTCTTCTGGGCAGATTTCCTTGACTGCAATGTGTGTGTGTGTGTGTGTGTGTGTGCGCGCGCACGAGCTCAGTTGTGTCTGACTCTTTGCAACCCCATGGACAGTAGCCCACCAGGCTCCTCTGACCATAGGATTCTCCAGGCAAGAATACTGGAGTGGGTTGCCATGCCCTCCTCCAGGGGATCTTCCCAACCCAGGGATCAAACCCGAGTCTCCTGTGTCTCCTGCACTGGCAGGTGGGTTCTTTGCTGCTGAGCCCTGGACCATGTGCATGCTCACAAATGAGCTGGGATGGGAAGTCTGCTGCTGAGTGCATCAGGAAGACGGCAGGGGCAAGAAAGCAGAGGGCAGGTTGGAGGGAAGGGAGGAGGAGAAGGAATTCTGGGTGAGGCCTGGACACAGAGAACGGTTTTGGGGTCCCCACAGGCAGTAAGGGAACACCATGTCCTCAGGAAAGTGGGGAAAGGAGATAGGAGAGGGAAGGAGGGCTAGAATGTCTTCAAGGCTGAAGTTTGGCCAGGAGAGCCCAGGCCTCCTCCTCCCTCCCTCTGACACACGTGCCAGAACCACATGTGTCTCCTGCATGGACAGGTGGATTCTTTACTGCCGTCGCCACCTGGGAAGCTCCCTCTGCAATCAAGATGGACAATAAAACCAAGGACTTGCAGTGAAGAAACAAATCGTCCCAGAGACAGGCCCACGCAGAAGTGGGAAGCAACGTGATGAGGGCTCCGCGGCACGGCTGTCCGGCTCTGTCTCTGGCTCCTGGATCCCCTTGGAGCCCCATCCTTCCAGACCCTCAAGACGTCAGAGGGGCACTTACCTGAAGATGTGGTGGCCTCACGTGCCAGCCCTCGTGGGAGAGCTTTGCGCCCTTTTCCGTGCTGTTCTCTCTTCGCTCTGTCTGCCCCGTGTGTGTGGTTTGGGAAGGGGTGGAGGGTGGGCGAGTAGGGACTGGTCTCCCAGAAAAGGTCCACAACTAGGCCGCCCTCGGCTCCATCCAGCGGAAAGACCAGCCCAGGCACAGACCCCAGCCAGTGGTATACAGGGACTGACATCCAACTCTGGTTCCCAAGATGGATGATGGCAGAGGGCAGAGTGACGCCCTAGGAACATGCATATCTGGATACGGCCTGAGAATCACATGGTCCGGTTATGATCTCATCCTCCTGGCCTCCTTCATTCATTCATTCCATTCGGGACATACTGACTGTGCGCCTTCCCTGTGCTGAGCCTTGTGCAGAGCTGCCCAACAAACCTGTCACGGACCCACCCTGGACCCAGGGGTTTAATTTCCTTTTCAAAGGCTGAGGAAGTGCCCAGGCAGGGGATGCCTCTGTCTCCTCCCTGTCCCCAGCGCATGGACACTGGGGTTCAGTGTCTGCCTCCCAGCTCCTGTTTGAATGCAGCATCTCTGCCTCTCTTCTGCAGGGAACCCGAGTTCTATCACCCCTGCACCAAACAGGCTTTCTGGTCCTGGCCCCTGGCCTTGCTCTTAAGGCTTAGAGCGCCCTCTGTTGGTGACCCACGTGCAGTGCTCTGGCCTTGAGCTGGGTCTAGTAGCACTTTCTGCTCCTGTGAACCCCATGTGTGCAGTTCACCTATCCAGCCGTCAGTCCGTCCACCCTAACAGCCACTGCTGAGCGCCAGGCCCTGTCCGAGGGGCAGAGGATAGGAAAATGTAAAGGAAAACTTTTAGGCTTCTCGTAGGTTTCAAGTTCAACTCTCTTCCCATGAATGAGGATCCTGGCGCTGGTGGACGGATGGTGCATTGGTGGTCCTGTAATCTCTTTTGGTTTTTCCAGTAGTCACGTATGGATGTGAGAGTTGGACTATAATGAAAGCTGAGCACTGAAGAATTGATGCTTTTGAACTGTGGTGTTGGAGAACTCTCGACAGGCCCTTGGGCTGCAAGGAGATCCAACCAGTCCATCCTAAAGGAGATCGGTCCTGGGTGTTCATCGGAAGGACTGATGCTAAAGCTGAAACTCCAATACTTTGGCCACCTGATGAGAAAAGTTGACTCATTGGAAAAGACTGTGATGCTGGGAGGGATTGGGGGCAGAAGGAGAAGGGGACGACAGAGGATGAGATGGCTGGATGGCATCACCGACTCGATGGACATGAGTTTGGGTGAACTCCGGGAGTTGGCAATGGACAGGGAGGCCTGGTGTGCTGCCGTCCATAGGGTCGCAAGGAGTCGGACACGACTGAGCGGCTGGACTAAGCTGAATCTCTTTCAAGGGCTTCCCTGGTGGCTCAGCTACAAAGAATCTGCCTGCAATGCCAGAGACATGGGTTCAGTCCCTGAGTCAGAAGGATCCCCTGGAGAAGGAAATGGCACCCACTCCAGTATTCTTGCCTGGAGAATCCCAAGGATAGAGGAGCCTGGTGGGCTATTGTTCATGGGGTCACAAAGAGTCATACACAACTTAGCAACTAAACAGCAACAACAGCAACCTTTGTCAAAGAATGCAGGCTGAGGGACCCTCCAGTTAAGTGGACACTTTGTGGTTGTCCTTTGCGTCCTAGAGTTTCTGACCTAAAATGGGCAGATCTGTGTCCACTCTGACTCTGTGCTCCACGTGGAATAATGGGCTTAACTCTCCTGGGAGATGAACTCCTATCCCCCAAACCTACCTCCACCCCTTGCCCCCCAGTACTCCTCATTTCCCCTCCCTAAGCAGGAGTCCAGGGGCCATGGGCGTGAGGACCCGCAAGCCCCAGTCCGAATCTCCTGCCTTCCCTCCGGTCGATCACTGCTGCTGGACTCTGCCTGCACCTGCCCGCCCTCATACGCAAGGTACTGGCCCCCCCACTCCCCAATCCCTCCATCTTCTGAAGGGCAACCCGCACACCTTGACTCTCAACAGTGACTGTGGGGAACCTGGCACCCCCTTTCTCGCTCAGAAAAATGCAGGTGCTGTGGTGTGGGCCCCTCCAGGGCCAGCGAGGGTTACCACTTCCCCTCAAAGTGAAGACCCAGCCTCTCCTCTAAGGGACCAGCCCTTCAAGCAGGGACCAGGCCTTCAAACACAGCCTTTCTCACTAGCAGAAACACAGAGGACAAGCTTCTTTCTGTCCTTTTAAAATGGTATTTCTGTGGTTTAAATCTTTCTAAAAATGTTTTATTGGAGTCTAGTTGATTTGTGACATTGTGTTCATTTCTGGTGTACAGTAAAGAGAGTCAGTTATACATATCCACATATCCACTCTTTCTTAGATTCTTCTCCCATACAGGTTATTAAAGAATACTGAGTGGGGCTCCCTGTACTCTACAGCAGGTCCTTGTCAATTATCTACTTTAGAAAATTTTAGTTTGTGTTTGTTCATCCCAATCTCCCAATTTATCCCTCCCCCTCCTTGGTTTAACTCTTTTTAAGCTTTTAACACAGCATCTCTATTGAGATGGAATTCATATATTATACCAATCACCCAGTTAAAGTGGACAATTCAGTGGGTTTTAGTGTATTCAGATTCTTGCAACTATCACTGCGATCAACTTTAGAACATTTTCTTCCCCCGAAAAAGAAGCCCCCCACCTCCACTAGCTGTCACTCCCCACTCCCCCCGCCCCGACCCGAGTATGTCCTCATCTACTTTCTGTCTCTGTGAATTTATCTATTCCGGATAATTCATATTGGAATCAGGTAACAGTGGCCTTTTGTGTCTGCCTGGCTTCTATCACAAAATAAACTTTTGCTCCTTATTTTATGTGCACTTAAATTAGACTGGTAATATAGTTTATCAAGAAACATGAGACCCTTGCTGAGAGAGGGGTGCTTGACCATCACCTGGTGACATCAGGCATGAACAGGGCCCTTCTGGCCCGCCTGGCAAAGGCGTGAGCGTCTTGCTTTCATCTGAACACAGGGCGCACCCACTGCAAAGCCCCTTCCCCAAACCAAAAGCGCCAGGTCACCCTCAGCCCCCTGGGGTCTCACCTACACCTGAAGTTAATTTACTTGCGATGTTGTTCAAGCTCTGTTCAACAGCCAAAGCATGCTCGCGACTGATAGAGAAATTAGGCTAATTTCCCCCAAAGAGATGAGAACCAGCAGTTGTATTTCTCATTTCAGAAGCACAAGATTTGACTGCATGGGGTACACACTGCAAAGGAAACGGACAGGGAGAACAGGGCTGCGATGACAAACGTGAAGGGGACCTGAGAACTGCGGGCAGTCGGAACGAGCTTCTCGGAGGCTTGACTGGGCGGGTCCCGTGTTACGGCTCTGAAAAGGGCAGCAGAATGGCTTACTGTTGGCTGTTACAGGCACCTGGCTCACCGGCATCTCTGGCTGTGCCTGTCCCTCCCAGGACTGCTTCTGGTACTCTGGGGAATGTTCTCAGCAAATGAAAAATTTACTATTTTTTCTGTCATAAGTGTCTGCTGGGTGGAGATGAAATTATGCCTTTTGGACAACAGCTTCTCCCTGAAACGATTGACTCATGAGCACGGGATACAGTTCAGCAGTGGATGTTTTTAACCATCGATACCCTCCCCACTCCACCCCGTGCCTCCCTGCCCTTCCTACAGTAAGGCGGCCAAATATGGAGATCTCTTATCAGCCAACATCAGCATCACTGCCTTCGTTGTTAGTGCCCCTACAGGAGAGACTCTCTACACACAGTTATATACAGTAATCAAGAAATCATTTTCTGCAAATCCCTGCCTCTGATCACATTGCTGCCCCAGCCTTGAGCCTAACCGAGTGATGCGTCTCTGTTCTGAATTCACTCCCCAGGCCAGTTTGGGGCCACCTGTCACAGCGTGGCCGGGGATCGCCCTGCGTGAGAGCCAGTTTAGATTTCCTGCTTATTCAGATGCAGGATCCGTCCCGGGAGCCAGACGTTTTGTCTAGACGCTTCCAAGCCAAGAAGGCCCCCTGGTGCCCGTCCTGTTCTGGGTCCCCCGAGGCACATGTGCGCCTCTGGTGTCCCAAGCAGCTTTTGATTGTCTGTGTTTTGTGTTTGAGCGCATCCATCTGGCTCGCCTTCTGCCACCTTTTCTTCTGTTTACACCCACAGTCTCAATTTGTCTTCCAGCTCTTTCCAAACCTATTATGCTAGGGACAGATTTAGTCCATTTCCCAGGCCAGATGCTCAAATACATCGTTTCCTGCATTAAAAATAATCTCAAGCAGGCTCCCAGCCAGCAGCAGGATTTACAGGCCCTTGGAATTCTAGGAGAAATCTGCAGAAACTTTTCTGATTCTGGCTCAGTGCCCCCAGATTCACTCATCTGGAAGGAAAAAAGGCACTGATTTCATATGAGCGTGGAAAACGTCTGAAGCTGTTGGTATCTCGCAGACAGAAGACCTGGCCCAGACCCAACAGTACAGTTCTTTCCTGATGTGGTGTTCCTCTCTGGCGAGGTCGTGCACCTCTCCCTGGCAGGGCGAGCTGCTCCGGAGCTGTCCCCCTGCGTTTCTTCATCCATCGCTTCCAGCCTGGGATGCTGGGGCTTTATGGTTAGCACCACATTCTCCACCTTCTTGCTGATTTGGATCCGTACACATTCATCATATTCTCCTTGTATGTCGACTGTTTCCGCTGGGACCATCCTTTCTTGCCTCATTGGAAAGCTCCGGGAAAGGGCTTGCTGATGAAAGGGGTATGCTGTTTGGAGGAGAACAAGCTCCCGTCATCACACCCAGGGGAGGAAGCCAGGTTCTCGGCTGGAGCTCAGCAGAGAGTCACTGGGACAAGCATGCGATGTTGCGGGCTTCCTCGCTGACGGGAGAGTGGCCCCCCCAGGCAGGGATCTCTCCGCTGCTCAGGCTCACACAGGGGCCACGCTTGGCTTCCTGGGGAGAAAAGCCAGTCTCAGAATCCAGTGTGGGAGAGACTGCCACCGATTCCCAGGGATCCCGATGAGGGGTCGCAGGTGAGGTCCAGGAAGCTGCAGGTGATCTGGGCTCAGGACTCACCAGCGGTGGAGTCTGGCCCCCCTGGGCCACGGCCTCTCTGAATCCTCCAGGCTGCTGAGCTCCAAACTCAGGTGCCATCATGGCCCAAAGGCTGCACCCAGAATGAAGGTCCAGTGAGAGCCCGTGGGGCTACAGCGGGGGGGGGGGGGGGTGGGTGCGCATCGCACCTGGGGGCCAGGTGGAGCACCCTGCGTGCCACCCACAGGCTCCGCCAAGAGCCTCTTGTCAAATGTAAAGGCGGAGAAACGCCATCCCAAGTTACCCCACCCCAGGAGCCATGGATCCAAATGTTGGAGAGAAAGGGAGGGGTCAAATGCCACCCTCGACTGTCCCAACAGCACCGCCCCACTAGCCCGAGGGTCAAGGCTTCTCCTTGACCTCATCACCCAACGGTCGACGCTGCCCCTGACTACGTTCTTTGCTGTATGTACGACCCACTTGAAGTGAAGGGAAAGTCACTCAGTTGTGTCTGACTCTTTGAGACACCCTGGTCTATACAGTCCATGAAATTCTCCAGGCCAGAATACTGGACAGGGTAGCCTTTCCCTTCTCCAGGGGATATTCCCAACCCAGGGATTGAACCCAGGTCTCCCGTACTGCAGGCGGATTCTTTACCAGCTGAGCCACCAGGGAACTGCATGACCCGCTTGGTGCCATGTAATGAATGTTTACTCTGGGCCACAAGGTAGGGGTCCTTCCTATGGGAGGGACAGCCTGCAGAGACCCCGAAGAAGATGCTGCTCCCCGTTCACTCGCTCCTCAGAGTGGGGTCTGGGGCTGGCAGCATCAGCATCACCTGGGGACATGTGTTAGAAATGCAGAATCCAGGACCCCCAGCCCTCCTAGTCAGAATCTGCCTTTTAACCAGACCCGCACGTGATTTGAGGCTTCCCAGGTGACAGGACCCAGTGGATGAACATGTACACACACACATGCACACACACACGCACGCACACACACACACACACACACACACACACACACACGGCAGGTCCTGCTGTGTGGACAATTTGGGATTTTCCCACAAGCAGGTTGGCACAGTGTCCTCAGTCAGCCAGGCTTGTTCTCCTGCTTTTTACAGGCGAACAGTTGCCTTCTTGTGCCCACCTTCTCCTAAAAGTGTGCCATCACAGGCCACTACCAGGCTACTCGGTTCTGTGGGGCGGCCTGAGGCAGCCAGCAACCCCTGCTCAAGAGAATTTCATTCTCATCATATGTATAAGGGCCGACATACTAATTTTGAAGCATAATTACCGGGGAAAGGTTTGTTCATTGGACAAGCAAAGTGCTTAAAAAAGAAAAGTAAACATATTTTCCTTATAAATGCACTATGAAATATTCAAGAGAGTTTAATTAGCCAGAAGTTCTAACCTGCCTGTGTGCTCAGTCACATCTGACTCTTTGCGACCCCATGGACTGTAACCCTCGAGGCTCCTCTGTCCAAGGATTCTCCAGGCAAGTGAGTTGCCATTTCCTTCTCCAGGGGATCTTCCCAACCCAGGGATTGAACCTTCGGCTCCTGCGTCTCCTGCATTGGTAGGTGGACCCTCACCACTGAGCCAGTTGGGAAACTTGAAAAGTTCTAAAGTCCTTTTGTAAAAAATTACTTGAATTTAAATAAATTTTTAAGTAAAAGAATAAGCTTTGTTAAGTTCGACTCATAAGCTTGAGAAAAGCTGGGTTTTACAATGCGTTACTTTTTTGAACACTGTATTAATTGAACACTGTATTAATTTTTTAGACACCAAAGTCGCCTTTCTGGGGACTCAAATTCTCCTTTCAGGACCACAAAAAGTGTGCAGCAGCCAAGGTGCAGAGGAGAAACCAGGTGGCACGCTTCCCTGGGGAAACATGCTTTTTCTTACCTGCCCTTCTGAGCCTCATTCTTCTCTCACTGCATCTGGTTTTGCCCTTTGAGGGAGAGAAGAAAAATGTGAGTTTTCTGTGTTGCTGGAGATGGATGTTTTCACACGTTGAGCTCTATTTTCCTGCTGGAGAGCAGTTCCTTCCACCCCATCTCCTCCTAATAATTGATCTTCCGTCTTGATTCCATCTCCCTGAGATATCTCATCTCCTTCTGATCCCACACTTCTGTGACTTCTCTTCCAATCACCAGACCCTGATGTATCTATCCACCAGCGGCCCCCAGGACAGGCTGCTGTCATCTCGAATTCAGTGCCTCTGTACTGCCTCCTGGGCCTCCCTCCCCTTTTCCTCGTCCCCAGGCTCAGAACGTCAGGCATCTTACCGCCTCTGCCACGGTCCCTTCTCTCTTAAATAAGTTCATTCTTTCCTAGAAATTTCCGTAGTACTTCCGCTACCATGCCTGCATGCTAAGTCGCTTAAGTCATGTCCAGCTCTTTGTGACCCCCTGGACTGGGGCTCGCCGGACTCCTCTGTCCATGGGGATTCTCCAGGCAAGAACACTGGAGTGGGTTGCCAAGCCCTCCTTCAGGGGATCTTCCCCACCCAGGATTGAACCTACATCTGTGGCTCCCGCACTGCAGGCAGATCCTTTACGGCTGAGCCACTGGGGAAGTCTGCCTCCACTGCCACCGTCAGAGGCCAATTCCTTATTTCCAAACCACAAGAGCTTTTTCTGGAGGGAGGGCTTTTTATTATTATTATTATTGGTATATAATTCACCCACCATGACATTCACTCGCTTAAAGTCCCCGATTCAGTGTGTGGTTTCTACTGTACCCTCAGATAGGTACAACTGTCAGTTCAGTTCAGTCGCTCAGTCATGTCCAACTTTTTGCGACCCCATGAATCCCAGCACGCCAGGCCTCCCTGTCCATCACCATCTCCCAGAGTTCACTCAGACTCATGTCCATCGAGTCCGTGATGCCATCCAGCCATCTCATCCTCGGTCGCCCCCTTCTCCTGCCCCCAATCCCTCCCAGCATCAGAGTCTTTTCCAATGAGTCAGCTCTTCTCATGAGGTGGCCAAAGTACTGGACTTTCAGTTTCAGCATCATTCCCTCCAAAGAAATCCCAGGGTTGATCTCCTTCAGAATGGACTGGTTGGATCTCCTTGCAGTCCAAGGGACTCTCAAGAGTCTTCTCCAACACCACAGTTCAAAAGCATCAATTCTTCAGTGCTCAGCCTTCTTCACAGGCCAACTCTCACATCCATACATGACCACAGGAAAAACCATAGCCTTGACTAGATGGACCTTAGTGGGCAAAGTAATGTCCCTGCTTTTGAATATGCTATCTAGGTTGGTCATAACTTTTCTTCCAAGGAGTAAGTGTCTTTTTAATTTCATGGCTGCAGTCACCATCTGCGGTGATTTTGGAGCCCCCAGAAATAAAGTCTGACACTGTTTCCACTGTTTCCCATCTATTTCCCATGAAGTGATGGGATCAGATGCCATGATCTTTGTTTTCTGAATGTTGAGCTTTAAGCCAACTTTTTCACCCTCCTCTTTCACTTTCATCAAGAGGCTTTTTAGTTCCTCTTCACTTTCTGCCATAAGGGTGGTGTCATCTGCATATCTGAGGTTATTGATATTTCTCCCGGCAATCTTGATTCCAGCTTGTGTTTCTTCCAGTCCAGCGTTTCTCATGATGTACTCTGCATATAAGTTAAATAAGCAGGGTGACAATATACAGCCTTGATGTACTCCTTTTCCTATTTGGAACCAGTCTGTTGTTCCATGTCCAGTTCTAACTGTTGCTTCCTGACCTACATACAGATTTCTCAAGAGGCAGGTCGGGTGGTCTGGTATTCCCATCTCTTGAAGAATCTTCCACAGTTTATTGTGATCCACACAGTCAAAGGCTTTGGCATAGTCAATAAAGCAGAAATAGATGTTTTTCTGGAATTCTCTTGCTTTTTCCATGATCCAGCGGATGTTGGCAATCTGATCTCTGGTTCCTCTGCCTTTTCTGAAACCAGCTTGAACATCAGGAAGTTCACGGTTCACGTATTGCTGAAGCCTGGCTTGGAAAATTTTGAGCATTACTTTACTAGCATGTGAGATGAGTGCAATTGTGCGGTAGTTTGAGCACTCTTTGGCGTTGCCTTTCTTTGGGATTGGAATGAAAACTGACCTTTTCCAGCCCTGTGGCCACTGCTGAGTTTTCCAAATTTGCTGGCATATTGAGTGCAGCACTTTCACAGCATCATCTTTCAGGATTTGAAATAGCTCCACTGGAATTCCATCCATCACCTCCACTAACTTTGTTCGTAGTGATGCTTTCTAAGGCCCACTTGACTTCACATTCCAGGATGTCTGGCTCTAGATGAGTGATCACATCATCATGATTATCTGGGTCGTGAAGATCTTTTTTGTACAGTTTTTCCATGCATTCTTGCCACCTCTTCTTAATATCTTCTGCTTCTGTTAGGTACAACTGTAACCACCATCTAATCCCAGAACATTTTCATCAACCCCCAAAGAAGTCCTGAAAATGACTTCTTAATGAGCCTTATAGCTGGGGATCTTTGCACTTAACTAAATACACCTGAAAAGGTGTATTTCAGGTTAAGCTGTGTCCAGTTCAAATGCTGAGAGTGTCGTGTTGTCCTTGCCTGAGGCGACTGTGGTGCAGTGGTCCTGGACTCCAAAGTCAGCAATACGACATTCACTGCTTTTGTGGCCTTACTATTTCCTGTGCTCAGTTTTATCGTCCATAAAGTAGGACGATGACGGTATTTGTTGCTGTTCAGTTGCTCAGTCGTGTCCAGCTCTTTGCAACCCCATGGACAGCACCACGCCAGGCTTTCCTGTTGTTCACTATCTCCTGGAGTTTGCTCAGACTCATGTCTGTTGAGTTGGTGATGCCATCCAGCCATCTCATCCTGTTGCCCCCTTCTCCTTTTCCTTTATAGCAATGCTATAGTACGAGGATAAATCAGATAAGCTGGCACAATGGGAGCAATCCATAAACACAAGTTGTTATGCTATAGATTTGTGATCCAACTGTATTGCCTTAATGCATCTTAGGATCTTAATCTTGAGATGACAGCAGATTCGCTGATGTTGCAAGAAATCATATAGAGAGATTCCTCAGCTTTCTCCAGTGAGCTCATCCTGAAAAACCACAGTCCAAATAACAGCCAGAAAATTAACCCGGATGCAGACAAGATACCGAATGTTTCTGCCACCAGAAGGATCCCTCGTGTTGCCCTGTGACAGCCCCTACCCACTCTTCAACCTCTCCTGGGAAATCCCTGATCTGCTTTCTGCTTTGTCATTTCAATCATGTTAAGTCAGAATAGGTGGGATAGCTGCATTTTACAGTGTTCAGTCCAGTTGCTCTGGGAGATACACGGACTGGTAGCCTCACTTTAGAGTGAGAAAATGGACTTGGCCAGCGTCCCATAGGGTGTGCATGACAGAGCTGGCCCTCAGATCACCTAGATAAATATACCCTGTGCTTTTTTCCCCCCATCATACCATTCTGCCTCCTTTTTAAACTCATTCATTCAACAAACATTTCCAGAGTGCCTGGGCTCCGGGGACCCAGCAATGATAAGAGGCTGGGCTTCCCGGGTGGCTCAGTGGTGAAAAGGCCACCTGCCAATACCGGAGACACGGGTTCAGTCCTCCATCAGGAAGATCCCCTGGAGGAGGGCGCGGCAGTCCACTCCAGTATTCTTACCTGGAGAATCCCATGGACAGAGGAGCCTGGCGGGCTACGGTCTATGGGGCTGCAAGAGTCAGACATGACTGAGAGACTAAACAAAGTCAAGGTTATGGCACCCTTACCAAGTTTGTTGCCCAGGGCTCTGAACCCTGCTCCTATCCAGCCAACACTAAAGAGAACGCAAACATCATTTTCTCATGGGGCAGAATCGCGTTCTATTGTAGGTCACAGCCCTGCCCTGGGGCTTATTCTCCACGGGTCTCTGCATCTTTCCTTCTCCGCAGCAAAGGGTCCTTCCTGGTTTGCTGCTGAGCGGCTTCCGCAGTCCATTTCCTGCCCACATCAGCCTGGATGTCCAGAAGCTTCTTTTCATTTTTGAACCATCTCTGCCCCTTGAAGTTCACACTGGTGATGCACCCATCAACCCAAGCTTTATAAACATGGTGTGGGTTTCCCCAGATTCAGTAGGAATTTATAAAAGTCACAGTCACAGATAGTTTGAGACGGGGCCCCATCTGGCTTGGGATTCAATGGAGGACGCTGTGGGCACCCCACCCGTGAGAGTGTTAGAAGCCTTCTGACCAGCTGAGAGGTCTCTGAGCTGTGCTCTAAATATTCCTGGGGTCATGAAAGAGGGGACCTTTTCCCTCACGGCTATCTTACTTTGAGAATAATTTGCCTTTCTGGAGAGACTGGGAGTGTGAAGTAATTTAATTCTGAACCCAGAAAATTCTGGCTTTTGAAAATTATATTCTGTGAGTTATATTTGAAAACTGAAAATGTCTTCTCTTAGTTCCTTTCTGTCTGTCCCTTACCTGCTGAAAGACAGCAGTTTGCACTTTCCACATTCTGCCCGACACTTCCTTAGCCAAACCCACCATCTGTTGGTCATGGATAGCTCTCTTTCCCCCCTTTCATTTCCACATCTGTCACAGTTTAGCAGGTGACAGCTTTGCTAAACTTTCCGCTGCTACATCACACATAGCTTCCAATAGCAATTTTCTCACAGCTCTTCCAGGGCTAATAACAATCTTCCTGAAATTCTTTAAGCCGTGGCATAGACTTAAAGCCAAGGCCTTACGATGAACGTTTTTAAATGTCAACACCCCATTGCTGGTGCCAGTTTCCATTTTGGTTATCTATTGCTGTGAGCCTCACCACCTGAAAACACAGTGTCTTAAAACAACCATGTTTTGTTATCTCTCGTTGTTCCCTGGGTGGACTGGTCATGGGTGAGTGGCACTCACTGGGTCTTTTATGTGACGGCCGGCAGACGTTCCTGGGGTGTATGAGACCAGAGAAAAAGGTCATGGTGTGACCCCAGAAGATTCGCGTGCCTGATTAAAGAACCTGAACTTTAAAATACAGTCAACGGGGATTCCTGGGAAGAATTTTGAGCAAAAAAGTGAGGTTATTAGCTCTTTCATGAGAAAATAATGAGAAGCCGAGTGGGGATGGGTGAGGGAGAGCCCGAAAGGTGCAGGTTGTTAGAAGACCTAGGGGTGGGCAGAGGCTGGTGGGGGGTGAGAGCTGAAGGGCAAGGACTTGGCCACTTCGGTGTTCAAAGGCACCTCACAGCCGAATATCCCCACTTCTGGTGTTTACTTTCTCAGTGAAGGGCAACCACAATCTATCTAGTCGTGCAAGCCAGAACCCTAGGGGCCAGCTGCAGCTCCCGAGATCCAGAGCGTCATGTGCTCATGATTCCTCCTTGCTCTCACTTTCCTGGGGCGGGGTCTGATTCCCTGTCCCAATGTCTTTGCCCTTTGCCACTTGGCGTCCCTGGGCTGACAGTGTATGAGCAGACTCTTTTCAGGCCTCATCTCACCCGAGTCTTGAAATGTGCTTGTGTGTTTTGGTTTGGCCTCTTGTCTTTCTGTTGTCCACCATGGAAGAGCTTGCCCCAGGTAACTGCAGCTTCTAGAATGAGAAACACATGCATCGGGACTTCCCTGGCGGTCTAGTGGCTAAAACTACTCACTCTCAGTGAGGAGGCCGGGTTCGATCCCTGGTCAGGGAACTAGGTCCCACATGCTGCAACTGAAGATCCCGAATATGACACTAAGACCCAATCAGTTCAGTTCAGTCGCTCAGTTGTGTTCAGCTCTTTGCGACCCCATGGACTGCAGCACGCCAGGCTTCCCTGTCCATCACCAACTCCCGGAGCTTGCTCAAACTCATGTGCATTGAGTCAGTGATGCCATCCAACCATCTCATCCTCTGCTGTCGCCTTTTCCTCCCACCTTCTATCTTTTAATACAGTCAAATAAATAAATTTTAAAATTCTATTTTAAAAAAAGGAAATACATGGATCCCAACCAACCTGAGACCTATAACAAGAAAAAGAAATGATTACTGTAACCACGGAGAATTTGTGTTACCCAATATTGCAGTGGAAACCACTGATAACTGTTTGTTATCTCACTGCGGTGCAAACCTAATTAGTATAATTATCTTGTACTTCCTATCTACTCCTTCATTTAGTGCTGTCAGTTTATCTCAGTAATACCTCTGGAACCTAATCATATCTCTCTGTCTGCAAGACCACCATTATCTTAGCTCAAGCTCTGGCCCCTTTTTCGCCTGGACCTTGGCAAAGCCTCCTGCCTGGTCACACCCCTCTGGCTCTGGCCCCTTGGCATAGTGCTCTCTACCCTGCAGCTAATATGACATTTGAAAAGGACCAGCCTCATTTTAAAAAGTCTCGCCAATCTCTTGGCCCAGCTGACGCTTTGATTCTCACTCTGCTCTGATAATGGGGGCTTCCTTATCCACGGTGCCCCTGTCCCCATTGGGGCACATCCAGGTTACCATTTTACCATGACCTCTTGGGGCCGGAACTGACACTTGTCAGGAGCCTTTGAACCAAGGGGGACAGTCTGTTTGGGCTGAACAAAGGGTGAAGTCCCTTTTGCTGGGCTTAAGATGTGGGGAGAGCATGCAGAGAGAAAGATGGCCCCTTAGCCCAGGCAGCCCCCAACCGTGCGCTCTCCCGGGGTATAGACAGGCTGCCGAATGGGCCAGGGTCCCACCTGGCGCTTCTGGGGCAGAGGGTGGACAGTCCCTCCACGCCCTCCTCTCTGTACAGTTTCCACAGGCCAGCAAGTCCCTCTGGCCTCGTGCTTAGGTTCCCCTTGTCCACCTCCCCGGCCCCCCATACAGTCCGGGTTAAGATCTGCTCACTGCGGATGAACTTCAGCCCCTGATCTCCTGGGACATTGCCTTTTAATTCCTTGGATGCTCTGCACTTACAGATCAGAGCTCCGGCCTTGACCCCGTCTTTTGTCTTTGCCCTTCAGGAAAGCATAGCCTGCTTCCTCCCCTAGGAAGAGCCGTGCTGGTTTAGGAGCTCAAAGAAGAAAGGCACAGTAAGACTTGAACAGATTTGAAACACATCCTAGCCTGATAACATCACTGTCCGTCTCCACTTAAGACTACTCAATGGCTTCCTGCTGATCTTAAGATAAGAATGAAATCTTAATCATGGCCCCAGAGAGCCTGAATGGTCTGGCTTCCGGCTTCCCCTCCAACTAATCGTCCCCTCCAGCCCCTCCAGCCTGCTTTCCATGCCTCGAAGGAGCCACACTCCCTCCTCCATAGAGTTCTCCTTCATCTGGAAAGCCCCTCTAGTCATCCTTCCCCCACCCCTACCACCCCCCAACCCCTACCACTCCAACCCCTCCAACCCCCCCCCCTCCCCTGCCCACCAGGCAAGACCCTGTGATAAACTCCCATAGCCTTTCTCCTTTTGAGGAGCTCCTTTCACTTGCTGGGTTATTTGGCCACCATCTCTCTCTCCCTGAGTGTGTAAGCTGTGAGAGAACTTGTACGTAGTTGTCTTTTTCATCATGAGTTTTTCTTTAGTGAATGAGTGAATGAATGGGATAGATGGATAAACGGATGGATGCAGGGCTGGTAGTTACTGGTTAAAGGCAATCTCATATCTCTGGGTCCTAATCCAATTTGGTTCATCAGAGAACAGACCCAGCCTGATGAACGGTTGGAACATTAGCTGCCTATTTGGGTTTGAAATAGAAAACTTAAGTCCTCCTAAATCACTTGGTCCCACCCACTGGACATTTTATTGCTTAGGGTTTTTCTTTTGTGCTGGTCCTCAAGATCTTTTACTAAAATTCCAATAATTTTTCAGTCCTCTAGGGCTATATTTCAGGCAGCAGAATTCATAGCTGAGCCCTGGAGATGAGAGGAGAAGGAGGATGGGGAAGCCAGAGAAATGAGAGGTGGGGAAAGAGGACCGACGACCAGGGAGGCTCTAAGAGTCAGCTTCTCAGATTTGCCAAGATCCCATCCTCTTACTTTAAAGCGTCACGACCCTGCAAAAAGTCATTTTGCTGTTTTGAATTTTGCCCCAAGTGACAAGGGTTAAAAAAAAAAAAAAAAAAAAACCAGGGGAAACTCCTTTCAAGGTAACTGGAAGCACATGTATCTATTTTTCACTATTAGAGAAATGTTGTCAGTCACGTGTCTGGCCTGGGCAGGGCACTGAAATAGAGAATGAACAGAACAGACCATGTTTTTACCACATAGGATAGTGGGGACTTCCCACAAGGTCTTTTAGAGAAAAAGACACGCGTTCTTTTGGGTCCACCCAGACTCTCCTGGCTTGGAACTGCCTGGGAGCAGTGGGGCAGGGGTGGGGATCAGGGGACAGTTGGGGACCATGTTGTCGGGAGTCACAGAAAGCTTCGAAAGGGAAAGGAAAGAAAATTCTCCTTTCCCATCTTCTAAAGTTTTTGGTGCCAGGACATGGGAAGATGCGGGGAGAGGGAGATGCTGGAAGTTCCAGCTGGGAAGTCCGGTTGGGAGCCGGACTCCAGGTGTCTTCCTGGTGGCTGGAGTCACTCTGATGGCCTGAAGCCAGCCTGGAGTTTGAAGCTTTGCTACAAAGAGAGAAAACCTGTCTAGTCTGCAGAGGAGAGCTTAACTGACTGGAGGTGGGACAGTCGGTTAAATCTGTTACATCTCATTTCACTTCTCTTGTTGCCCTTTGTTCCTGGTTTTCAATTTCTACCCTTCTCCAGTTACGTAAGAGCCTCCTCTTCTAGCATCCTACCCTTAATGAAATCCCTTCTATTCCTTTTCTTACTTGTATTACACATTCTTCCACCACCCCCACACCAGGCCATTTTAGACAGCACGTACAAAATACAGTGATTCTACAATTTCAATAAAAGCCAGGTAATCACTTCCTAAAGCACCGCTATGCTTTGAAGAAATCAATATTCCTCCATTGGCAATTTCCCATAATGTGGTTAGTTTAACAAAATAAAATTTGAAAAATCAAAATGTTGTGAGAACAACTACATTCTTCCAAGTTCTCTTTAATTTCCTACCCTCCAGTGTTTCTTTCATGTCCTCCTACCTCACTGCTGGCGAAGGGAGAAAGTCAAGGAGAGCTGACTTTGGACCATTTCAGAAAAAAAAGTTTATTAGCCAGGGTCGCTTGGCTGTAAGTGATAGAAACTCGCCGGGCGTTTAGCCCAAATGGGTAAGGTGTGGAGGGAGGGGGTGGGCTTGTTAGCAGAGGGCGGGGAGAGGGCCTGGCAACAAAGTGAGCAGACGTCTCCCCACTGAGACCCAAAGCAAGTGGTCCCTTTGCACCCCCACCCTCAGCTGGGCATTTATGAGGGTGGTGAGGATGGAGCTGGAGGAAAACGCTCTCCTGTTTGGAGAAGGTTTCTGGGCCCAGGGGTTGAGGGGTTAATTGGAGGAAATCATCATCTCTTCGCCCCAGGGTTCCCACTTGGCAAACAGGAAGAGGTTTCAGCAGAGCTGTCTACAAGAACTGCATCCACTTCCTCACCAGCAGAGCTCCCAGCCGCCGGCTGTGTGTCTCGATCACCCACAACCTCCGTATGCCAACACCAGGGCACTCTGCTGAACATACCTGACCTTTCTTCTTCCTCTTTTTAATTTGGCCGCATCAGGTCTTAATTGCGGCATGTGGGATCTAGTTCCCTGACCACGGGTCTGACCCAGGCCCCCTGCATTGGGACCCCCGAGTCTTAGCCGCTGGACCGCCCGGGCAGTCCCGCCTGTCTTGCTTCTCAAGACACTGTTCCCTGGGCGTCTCCAGTTCGCCCGCCCCTGTTTTCTCCTCCTGCACTGGCCTCTCGTCCATGCTCTTCTGCTGGCTCTGGCTTCCCCCTTGGTCCCCCAGATGTCAGATCTGCTCAAGGCTGGGTCCTGAGCCCTCTTCTAGTCTCTGTGTCCTCGCGTGAAGCAGTTCCACTGGTGAACGTTCCCACTTAGATGTGCCCTGGGCGTGTCAAACTCCACACTCAGAACAGAGCCCTAGAAGCACCTCCGTCAGTCGAGTCCAATCCTCTCCTGCTACTCGTAAGAGGCTCCATTCCCCACCCCCGCCCCGTCACTGTCACCTCTGGTCCCTGGCATCCGCCCATGACTCCTCGCATTTCCACTCTCCATGATGGAACTGGGTCTGCTGTTGTTTAGCTGCTAAGTCGTGTCCAACTCTTACGTGACCCTATAGACTGAGGCCTGCCAGGCTTCTCTGTCCTTGGGATTCTCCACGCAAGGACACTGGAATGGGTTGCAGTTTTCTCCTCCAGGGGATCTTCCTGACCCAGGGATCGAACCCAGGTCTCCTGCATTGACAGGTGGATTCTTTACCCCCGGAATAGGGAAGCCCCTTAGCTTGTAATCACCTCCTCGCAATTCCTTTAAGAAAAAGAAAGATGGGGGAGATCTTTTTCAGTAGCTGGAAAATTTTCAATAAAAATAAGCTTACCCTTAAACCATGGTACCATTGAACCCCCCTTTTTTTTTGAGGTTGAGCTCTGTTAAAAAGGTCAAATAAACGTGCTTTATTTTTCATTACTTGCCATGAAATAGTCTTCATTCCATGTAGCTTTTGCTTACTTTTCAAGCACTTTGCTTTAAATAAGATTGTCTAAAAGTTCTATGTTTGCATGATAAAATACAACCATTATAAAAGTTTTCCTTAGTATTTGCATTATGTTTATAATTTCTCTGATGAGCAAATATTTTGTTTTCACTCTTTTTTTTAAACTTGGTAAATTTCACACTGATGAAAATATCTGTGAAAGAGAACACCAGTACTTCACGGTAAATCTAAAGAGATGCTGACGTGCCCACAGTGTTATTCTGAACCAGGACAGGTGCACTGTGTCTCAGTCACTACAATAATCTCATGGCTGAGTAGCTCTGGTACTATTAATATTTTTCAGTTGAGGATACTAGGGCTTAAGGAAGTTACAGAAACCCCCTAAGATCCCACAGCTAGAGAGTAAAGTGGGAACCAAGAGCTGAGCCTATGCAGGTCTGACACCAAAGCCCATTCCACTCAGCCGCCTAACCCCACGGCAGAAACCACCAGAAACTGTGCTTTAGCAATAACTCAGCTCCCGGCTTTCTAAGAGAAAGAGGTGAAGGGACCAAGTGGGGTTGTGAAGTGCTAGAACTGGGATGGAATTTCGGAACCAAGCCCAGGGCTGCAGACGGTGAAAACTGGTCCCGGCAAGTGACCTGGGCACCCTGCAGTGGCACCCCACCTTCTGCATATGCTCCCAGCCAAATGCACCCTGGAGAAGGGTTTTCATTCTCTTTCTAGTTCTTGCCTCCAAGAAGGGTTAACCCATTAGCAGAGAGGGGACCCGCATCTATGAAAACACCTACACAGGCTTTTCTCAAGTTTCAGTTCCTGTAAATACCAAAAATCCTGTAAGAGTGTAATTGCCAGTGTTTCATGTATTAAGTTGGATGATAAATACTCCTGCTATTTCTGTTAATGCCACCACTAATATTAGGCTACTGGTTAAGGTTTTCTGATAGATCTAGCTCCATTGTCTTCCAGTGGACCTGTCATCTCCCAGGGTGTGATGGAGCTTTGGAGAGAGGTTTGTGAGTGTTGATGACAATTTACAATAAGGACGTTTTACTGCTTTTTATGGCTTCCCAAGTGGCTCAGTGGTAAA
Source organism: Capricornis sumatraensis (assembly GCF_032405125.1). Classification (NCBI taxonomy): domain Eukaryota; kingdom Metazoa; phylum Chordata; class Mammalia; order Artiodactyla; family Bovidae; genus Capricornis; species Capricornis sumatraensis. Next base: position 40,593,987 of record NC_091080.1, on the reverse strand, counting down.
GAATCCGTCTGCAAATGCAGGAGAGGTAAGTTCCATCCCTGGGTCAGGAAGATGCCCTGGAGGAGGAAATGCAGCCCACTCCAGTATTCTTGCCTGGAGAATCCCATGGACAGAGGAGCCTGGCTGGCTACAGTCCAGGGGGGTCTCAAATAGTTGGGCACAACTGAACGTGCACACACACACACATACACACTTGCTTTTTATGTTCAGAATTGCAAAGTTCACATTTTTAATTGGCACTGTAATATTTGAACACATTATCTTTAAATTATCACTGTTATTTAGTTAAAGCTGGATATTCTAACTATAAACCAATAGGTACTTAACATTAACTTACATCAGGACTTTCTGTACACTGTTTGCCTCAAACTGATTTTTAAATAAAATTCATAGATTTCAAAGGACAAGCCACATACATGTGTGCGTGATCCAATTGCTGCTGGGTAGCCCCAGAGATATTTTTTAACCAGCACACATCTGTTCAGATTAGTGTGTTTGCTTTTGTTTTGTGTTTCAAACACAAGCCATTTGTTGCTAAATTGAACCGGTAAAATGTACGAATAATAATTGACAAAGCATTCATGGCTATAGGCGAAATAAAAATCCTTTGGAAATGCAATAAAACAATTGGATGCACCAGAACTATTGTGAAACAGTTAAATCTCTCAAAGGCATTGGAAGGGCTGTCACATCTGGTATGTTGCTCTGTGTCTAAAATAAATTTCATCAGCTTTTCTTGGCCCGAGGGTTGATTTTAACTCAAAACATTTTGGATCCATACAAGTTGCAATAAAATACAAGTGGTCATCGAGCCTGATACAGTCCCAGGGCTGCAGCTAAAGGCTAAAGCGGAGTCCATCCCACCAGGCCTTACAGGCAACCATTCAATTGACGTTTTAAAGAATTTAAGGCTAAGAAATCAGAACTCCTTTCTGGTTTGGGTGTAAATTCTATGTGCTGAAATAAGTACATTGTTCTATTGGAGTTGGTTTTTTTTTTTTTTTTTCCATTAAAACCATCACAATAAGTAATATGCTAAATCACTTCAGTCGTGTCTGACTCTGTGCGACCCCATAAACAGCAGCCCACAAGGCTCCCCAGTCCCTGGGGTTCTGCAGGCAAGAACACTGGAGTGGGTTGCCATTTCCTTCTCCGATGCATGAAAGTGAAAAGTGATAGTGAAGACGCTCAGTCATGTCCAACTCTCAGCGACCCCATGGACTGCAGCCCACCAGGCTCCTCCATCCATGGGATTTTCCAGGCAAGAGTACTGGAGTGGGTTGCCATTGCCTTCTCCAAATAAGGAATATAGCTCTGCTGAATTCTTAAGAAACTTCAAACTCTAGTTATTTCTGCATTTTTCTTTTTTTTGGCCCACAGGGCAGTGTGTAGAACTTTCCCGACCAAGGATGGAACTTATGCCCCTGTGTTGGAAGCAAAGTTTTAACCACTGGCTCACCAAGGAAGTCCTTCAAAGGCATGACAGTTTATTCACTCATGACTGTTCCTAGTCTCTGTACAAGTTTAAAGACACTGGACTATTGAAACTACCAACTGGACTGGAAGTACTATTTTTTTTAAATAAAGAGTTTACTAGCAAACACTGGAGACAATTTAAAAGTATATCAATAAGGAATATGGTAAAATACAGAAAGATCTCAGAGCCATACAATTAAGTAAAAAAAAAAAAAGCTGCAAAGTAATGTAAAATACCATAATATTTATAAAAAGACTCCTTTAGCTCACACACACATGTACATACACCCATCAAATTGTAATACAGGCTACATGGGGCAAGGAGATGAGGATGGGATAGAAAAGGGAGGTGTGTGTATCATTTTCTTGTTTATTTTGGGCATGCTACGTGGCTTGTGCGATCTTAGTGCCCCCTGCAGGGATGACCCCTGCAGTCGAACCTCAGGGTCTTAACCACTGGATCTCCAGGGAAGTCCCTGTGTGTGCTCTTTTGAAAACATTAAGAAGCAAAACCAAACCGAACGCCAGCAGGCGAACAAGCAAACCCTGAGGACGGTAAACTACTAACTATGTGTTAGACTTCCCTGGTGGCTCAGCTGGTGAAGAATTGGCCTGCAGCTCAGGAGACCCCGGTCTGGTGCCTGGATTGGGGAGATCCCCTGGAGGAGGAAATGGCTACCCATCCTAGTCTTCTGGCCTGGAGAATCCCATGGACAGAGGAGCCTGGCAGCAGCAGTCCATGGGGTTGCAAGGAGTCGGACATGACGGAGGGACTGAGCAAAACACAACAGTGTGTGTTGGTTTGCTCAGACCATCACAACAGCATACCAGAGACTGGGTGGCTTAAACAACAGAGATGTATCTTGTTTTCCCACAGTTCTGGAGGCAGGAAGTCCACGCTGAGGTGCTGGTAGGGTTGGTTCCCGGAGCCTCCCCTTCCCTGGCTTGCAAACCGCACCTTCTCCCTTTGTCTTCAAACGGCTTTTTTCTCTGTGTGGAGTTGGATCCCAGGCATCTCTCCCCGTCTGCCCTGATCCCCTCTTCTTATAAGGACACCTGCAATCTTGGATTCGGGTCCCACCCTGAAGACTTCATTCTAGCTTTAATCACCTGCTTGTTGGTCCACTCTCTCTGTGTACAGTCACACTCTGGGATATTGGGGATTAGGGCTTCAGTGTAGGAATCTGGGGGCAGACTCAAGTCAGACACAATTCAGTATTTTTATTTTATTATTTTACTTTATCTTACTTTATGGGAATTACTAAACACAGCACAATTTTAATAAACCACGTTTGAGGAACACGTTTTCATGAACATCTGAACACTGATAACAGACTTAATTGGATGAATTTTCTAAACCATTTAAACTAAAATTATGGTCTGACCATGGATCCTTCAAAATTTGAAGTATTTTTATTCTAAATTCTAGACCAGATGGCTTATGTGCCACAATATGTTCATTTTAACAACCATATGATTTTACACTATAGAAAGGCTGCTGCTGCTACTGCTGCTAAGTCGCTTCAGTCATGTCCGACTCTGTGCAACCCCACAGACGGCAGCCCACCAGGCTCCCCCGTCCCTGGGATTTTCCAGGCAAGAATACTGGAGTGGGTTGCCATTTCCTTCTCCAGTGCATGAAAGTGAAAAGTGAAAGTGAAGTCGCTTCAGTCGTGCCCGACTTCGCGACCCCATGGACTGCAGCCTACCAGGCTCCTCCATCCATGGGATTCTCCAGGCAAGAGTACTGGAGTGGGCTGCCATTGCCTTCTCCTAAGGATACACTAAAGATGACTTTGAAAGTGGATTCGGGGGTGTCCCTGGTGGCTCAGTGGTTAAAAAAAAAAATCAGACTGCCAATGCAGGAGACAAGGGTTTGATCCCTGATCTCACATGCAGAGGAGCAACTGAGCCCGTGTCCCGCAACTCCTGAAGCCCGTGTGTGCCCAGAGCCTGTGCCCCACAACCAGAGAAGCCGCTGCAAGGATAGGCCCACACACCGCAACCAGAGAGGAGCCCCCACTCCCCACAACTAGAGAAAGCCCACGTGCAGCAACGAAGACCCAGCATGGCCAGAAACAAGTAGAATTATTTTTAAAAAAGAAGTGTATTCTGTTGAAATCTCCTTCATCAGACTGGGATGCATTTTAAAGGTTATGCCTAGTACTCGAAAGTCATTTCTCTGAGGTGCCCCCCCCTTTACACTCGCTCAGAAGGTGACTGATCCTTCCAGGGTCCTGCTGATGGGCTGCAGCCCACTTGTAGAAGGCTCTGCTAAATGCATTCCAGTCTGGATAATGCAAAGACTGCGTATCCACCTGTCTTTCCATCTCCCAGCATCTAGCAAAGGTGTGCCCCCAACAGGTGTCCCCACAAATTCATGTGCGGAAGCTCTAACTGCTAGTACCTCAGCACTCGACCTTACTTGAAACAGGTCATCACGGATGTAACTGGCTCAGGTGAGGTCCCACTGGGATGGGGGTGGTGTGTGGAGCAAGCCCTTGATCCACCATGACGGTTGTCCTACACAGATATGCAGATACCTTGTGAAGATGGACAGATGCTGAGACTCTGTTACAAGCCACAGGACATCAGAGATAGCTCGTAACCTTGGGGAAGCCAGGACGGAAGTGTGGAACAGTTATCCCCTCCAGCCAAGCCTGCTGACAACTTGGTCTTGGACTTCTGGCCTCCATGATACCGTCTCAGTGTTTAGGGCACCCAGCTTGTGGTACTTTGTTAGGGCACTTCCAGGAAGCTGATACCGTGAGGATCAGTGAACAGAGTGAAAAGGAGCCCTAACAGAAGTGTAGCCAGGGCCTTCCCTGATGTCCCAGGGGTTAAGACTCTGTGCTCCTTGCAGGGCAGGAGTAGAGCTGCAGATGTAGAGAATGGGCTTGTGGACCAGGGTGAGGAGGAGGGGACAATTGGAAAGAGTAGTGTTGACATTGGGCTTCCCAGGTGGCTCAGTGGTTAAGAATCTGCCTGCAATGCAAGAGACACAGGGGCTTTGGGTTTGATCCCTGGGTCGGGAAGATCCCCTGGAGAAGAAAGGGAATGGTTGCCCAGTCCAGTAGTCTTACTTGGAGAATCCCACGGATGGAGGAGCCTGGTGGGCTATGGTCCATGGGGTCACAAAGAGTCGGACATGGCCTGGGTGACTGAGCACAGCATAGCCCTGGCTTATACACACTGCCATGTGTAGAATGGAAGGCTAGCAGGAAGCTGCTGCAAGTTTAGCATGTGCTCTGTGATGACCCAGAGGGGTAGGATGGGGCTGGGGAGGTGGAAGGCTCCAGAGGGAGGAGATATATGTACACCTGTGGCTGACGCACTTTGTTACACAGCAAAAACTAATGCGGCATTGCAAAGCAACTATGTTCCAATAATAATATAAAAAAAATGTCCTCTACAGAACAACAAACAGAAACCCTCTGTGCTCCCAGTACAGGGTGCCTGGTCAGGGAACCAGCTCCTGCGTGCTGCAGCTAAGGCTCAGCACAGCCAAATTAAACAACAACGAAAAGAAGTGTACCCAGCACAGCAGAAACTAACACAAGATTGTAAATCAACTAATACTTCAGTAAAATTAAAAAGAAAAAACATTGCATCCAGACAACAGGCATCACTGGGCCACGTGGTTCTCCTTCCTATAAATTACTTGTTGGACTTGAGTCTGTTCAGTCTCTTGTCCCCTCTCCGCTGTGTCTCCTCCTGACAAGACTGCACGAGGCTCTTAAGCTACGGGAAGGAGATCTGTTTTCCCGTCCTGCACACACAGTCCCCATCTGTCTCAGATGCAGCAAATATTTCTTGAGAGCTGCCGAGGTCGTCATTTGCCCGGAGGAAAGCACACCCAAAACAAGGGCTCAGATGAGAAGGAATGAGCTTTCTACCCCAAATTCACCAGCACAAACTTATTTGCAGACTCATATTTTTAACCAGCCCAGCCTCTGTTCCCGGGCCAGGCACAAACTGTTGCAATGCTGGTTCTGGCTCCCACACTTGTTTACGATCTTGGAGACCATTCTCAACTGTTTACAGCGATGGCTGCATTTCTTCCTTGGGAACTCGTCTTGGAGATCCCCACAGCCGTTTTGGGGAACTGAGACAGAGAACCAATTTGCATTCGTGGCTCATGCCTTTACCCTCTCCTGTCCCACGCCAGGTCCTGACTGTCCTCATATTTACAATTCAGGTGTCCTGGCCCCTGGGGGCCGGGCTCCACAGAGCCCCTTATCTTCTTGTTTATTTATTTGTTCCGTACGGATGCCTGGCCTACCTCCCAATGTGTTCAGAAGCAAGAAACGGCTGGGATGGGTCTATTTCAAAAAAGAAGAAGAGGCAAGAGAGTTCACATCTTTTGAGCGTTTGCATGTGTGGGTTTTTGCGTGGATATTAGCTCATGGGAGCTCAGCAATCATTCAACCACTGGGACACTGGGTGTTCTATCCCTGTTCACATGGAGAAACGATGTGTAGAGAAGTGAAACTGTGCCCACACTCGTCAGACTGATTTATGGTGGGCCTGGGGCCAAAAGCACCTCTGTCTGATGGTGGGGCCTGTGTTTTTCCATGTTACCTACAGGGCTTATGTAGAGACTGGACAGCTGTGTAGACAGTAAACGGAAAAGGAAGGCTAAGGGTATAAACAGCTGCCAGAGGGTGTAAAACAGAGCTCAGAGTTTTCGAGCACCAAGGAACGGATTGCTGGCTCTTGTCTGATAACTAGGTCAACACAATTCATGAAGAAGACACTTTTTTGAGAAATTTGCTGCAAAGACCTTCTGTCATTATGGGGTCAACCCAGTGATGTCTAAGGTCTTCCACCAGTCAGGAACTGTCGAATCTCCCCCCTTGGAAAGTGGGGCTGCGCTGGTGCGGGTTTGATTGTGGGACGTGTCCAGGTATGTGAGCAGCCTGGGGAAGGTGAGTGGCATCTAGAAGCAGGGCCTGGACACCTGGACTCCAAGGAGCTGCCAGGCCAGAGTCAGAAAGAATGGGCCAGTGCTGGGTTTCCAGGACACACGAGGCTGGGCCCAGGGGTGCGTGTGTGTGTGTGTGTGTGTGTGTGTGTGTGTGTGTGCGCGTGTGTGTGTCTGTGTGTATGGAACCAATGTGCAAAGGGGTCAAGCAGGTGGAAACAGGGTAAGTCTGGAGTCATTCCAAAATGAAGGCAATCCACTTCTGTGCTTCCTTTTTTTTTTTTCCCTCCTCGATATCCCTCTTCTTCTTTTAGTTGGAGAATCATTTTATTCTCCAGTCATTAATTGGAGAATCATTGCTTTGCAATGTTGTGTCAGTTTCTGCTGTACAACCACATGTATCAGCTATACATATATACACGCCCCCTCGCCCTTGGACCTCCCTCCCTCCCCCTCCCATCCCCTAGGTCGTCCCAGGGCCCGCGCTGAGCTCCCTGCGCTGTGCAGAAGCTTCCCATCAGCTGTTGCACACACAGTCGCGCATACATGTCAGTGCTACTCTCTCAGACCCACCCTCTCCTTCTCTCGTTTTGTCCGTGTGTCCACTCTCTATTTGTGCCCTCTAGATAGGTTCACCTGTACCAATTTTTTTTTTTAGATTCCACATGTATGCGCTAATATGCAGTATTTGTTTTTCTCTTTCTGACCTACTTCACTCTGTAATATCCAGATCACCTTCTGATTTGTGTGTGATGGATTAGGGGTAAAACAAAAGTGGAAAAACGGTTTTCATCTCTTCACCTTTAGGAGTCTTTGAATTCTTTATAAAAAAGTATTTTTTAAAAGTACAAAAGCAGTTTGGTAATTTATAATTTATTACAGTAGAAAGGCTGGAGGGGCCAAGTGTCTTCTAGAGGGTGATCTCACTGCTCTAACCCCCTGCAGGAAAAGTCCAGATTTCAGAATTGGAGAGGGGTTGCTGCTGAGTTTCCCCACATTGCATTCCTGGCTGGTTTTTCAAGGCTCAACTTTCTCATTTCCTCCCCCTCGGTCAGGGACTTGGTGTTCTAGCCATACTGTGTGCGTGCCCAGTTGCTTAGTCATGTCCAAGTCTTTGCAACCCCCTGGACTGTAGCCCAACCAGGCTCCTCGGTCCATGGGCTTCTCCAGGCAAGAATACTGGAGTGGGTTGCCATGCCCTCCTCCAGGGGATCTTCCCGACTCAGGTTTCAAGCCCGAGTCTCCTGCATTGGCAGGAGGACTCTACCACTAAGCCACCTCGGGGCTACTCACAGTTTCCTGGCCAGATCACCCACTCTTGTGTCTGGGCCTTTGCATTTCCGTTTGATTGCATCACTGCCCCCTACCCCAACCCCGACCTTTCTCTCTGACCCTCCACCATGCTCCTTTTCCTGGCCAAGGCCTACTCATATTTCTGGGCAAAAAAATTATTTTTTTATTATGGTAAAATATATATGACAGAATTTACCATATTAACTATTTTTAAGTGTACAAGTTGGGGCATGACATACATTCATCGTGTTGTGCAAACATCGCTGCCATTCATCTCCAGAACACTTTCGTCTTCCCAAACTGAAACAGAGTCTCTATCTCCCCAGCCCTACTTTCCCCGACTCCTGGTCACCTCTATTCTACTTTCTGTCTCAGTGAATTTGCCTATTCAAGGTACTTTGACTAAGTGGAATCATTATTTGTCATTTTGTGAGTTCTTATTTCACTTAGAATAGTACCTTCCAGGCTCCTCCAGGTTGTAGCACGTGTCAGAATTGCCATGCTTTTCAAGGTTCTGTTGTCGGACAATGCCACATTTTGCTTCTCTCTTCACGTGCTTGAGCGGTTGCCATCTTTTGGATACTGTGAATAATCTTGCTATGAACACTGACCTGCAAATCCCTCTCGTTTTTGATTCCACTTGGACACTGTCTACTCCCCAAACCAGTTCTGATTCCCCTACCATTCAGGTAACCTTCCCCCTTTGCCCACCCAATTTCAGATTTTTTTTTTTTTTTCTCATTCCTCTTGTCCTGGGGTGAAAACAACCAGCAAATCCTTAGCATGTAGGCTTTGCCTCAGTCTCTACTCTCTAGGGAACCTCAGCTCAGAAATATATATGGTAAGTCCCCTATATATGAATCTTTAACTTCCGAACTTCAGAAGATGCAGACATGTGGCCTCATGCCCAGGCAGGTAAGTCAGCTCATGAGTCTGGCGCACATTGTCACGCATGTACATCCTCCACAACACGTGTGTGACTGTGCTTTTCTGTACTCCACTGTACAGTATGCATGGAGTGAGGCTCCTAGTGGCTTAGTGGTGAAGAATCCACCCGCCAATGCAGGAGACGCAGGTTCGGTTCCTGGTCTGGGAAGATCCCCTGGAGAAGGAAACGGCAACCCACTCCAGCATTCTTGCCTGGAAATCCCCAGAACAGAGGAAGCTGGTGGCCGAGTCCAATGGGTTGTAAAGACACAACTTAGTGACTGAACAACACTGTACAGAGTACAGTAGTTTAGCATCTTTATTTCAAGCCTTGGCAGGATGTCTGGAAGTAGTGATGTAGCTGGCACTGCTAAGAAGTGCCAGCTGGGATCCTGCACTGCTGTACTTTTCAAGGTACTGTACAGTCTGAAATGTTTTTTGCTTTTATGTATTGTGTGAAAAGTACTATAAACATACTACAGTACAATACTACATAGCTGCTTGTGTTAGTTGGGTGCCCAAACTAACTTTTTGGACTTAATGGACAAATTGGACTTACAAACACGTTCTTGGGATGGAGGGCTTTCCTTGTGGTTCAGCTGGTAAAGAATCCACCTGCAATGAGGGAGACCTGGGTTCGATTCCTGGGTTAGGAATATCCCTTGGAGAAGAGAAAGGCTACCCATTCCAGTATTCTGGCCTGGAGAATTCCATGGACTGTATAGTCCATGGGGTCGCAAAGAGTTGGACACAATTGAGCAACTTTCACTTTCTTGGCATGGAACTTGTTTGTATATAAGGGACTTACTGTACTAAGGGATGGTCACATTTCAGCTAAAATGTGATGGTAGTTCTTTGGAGACGTTGAGGATTAAGGAAGTCTTAGTAATTATGTAGGGCTCCCAAGACCATCCTCACTGGTAAGAAAGGCCACACTGGAGGGGAGAAGGAAGGGGTGGGTGCCTAGAAATGAATGAGGGGTGTGGTGGGGGGTGGTGGTGAGAGAATAACCCTGATGCAGAGGACAGAAAAGAACAGAGAAATTCAGGAGGGAGTCAGATTTAGCTCCTGTTAAATAATCCATTCTTGCACTCGACGTGTGACTCTCCTCTGCATCCTCCCTGTACGAAAGGGCCTTTGTTCCTTCCAACGGCCTCTGCTCGAACACTTCCTATAACAGCAGTCTCACTACTCAAAAAGAGCTGCTTTCATTTCTGCACTTCAGAACCAAATGGAATCAAAATCTGCCTACTTGCAATTTCTGCCCCTGAGTTCTGTTCTGACCACCTCAGCGGCTCCCATGAGGTACCAGGCCTTTCCTGCATTACAGACCTTCAAACATGTGAAGTTATCTGCTTCTGTTTTTTCTTTGGGGGGTTAACAGCTCACTGGTGACATCATTTCCAGGTCCTTTGGTACCCTGGTTGGTCACCTTTGGACACACTCAGGTGTGTCACTGAAACTTCAAACGTGGGGCCCAGCACAGAACCCAGATACAACATCCCAGGAGGGGGTCTGGGGCAATTGTAGGAGGTGGGCAGGGGGGCGGTACTGCTCAGCCAGTGTGCACGGCTCCTACAATCCTGCCCAGTATGCCCATCCGGCTTTGGTGACTTGAGCCCAAGGCAGCCAAGTTCCTCTTTTCCATCTCCAGCCTCTTACCCCATTTCCATTTCTGTCTTAACTCCATTTGTTGCAGTCTTTCCACTGTTTTCCTTTGTGTTCTTGTATTTAAGTGGTTGAGTTTCTGGCCATCTGCAAGAAGGTGACCATTTGGAGCCACAAGTGTTCAGGTTTCATTCAGCTGATGTGAGAAGCCCAGGCATTAATATGAAAAACTAAAAAATTTCAAAACTCCCCAGGTGGTTCCAGCATGCAACCAGGGTTGACACCCAGCAGCATATCACTGCCCTGTCCTTTCTGAACACAGTAAACATGTACTTCTTATTTCCTCTCCACCCAGCTCATTCCAAGTGATCATTCTCCGAGGTGTTAAGACACCTACTATACTCACCCTTGATTTACGTGGCCAAGCTCCCGGTCTGCTCGTGCTAAGTTATGAGACTGGAGAGCTGACTTGTTGCCTCGATGGTCTTCTCAATGTTTTTCCTTCCTCATCACAGTAACTTGTGACTATATGGTCATATTTACTTGTGAGGGATCTGCATGCCGAACTTTCATTTTTTTCTCTCCTTTTCCTAATCTGCTTCTTCAGGACATCCAGAACGATGCGGGTGCCTGGCCTCTACTTACAACAGAAGGCCCTTTGACAGGGTTGCAGGTTGGTCAGGTAAGTTCTTTGCCCAATCAGTGCTCTAAATATTTATCTTAAAATAATCCTTTCAACCCTACAAAATAGATATTATTCTTACTCTACACATGAACCAACCAGAGCCCAAAGGTTAAGGAAGTGGACCCTGAAGCCCTGCGGTTTTCCTGCATGGTATCCTGTGCTCTGAGGGCTGAGGGGCAGGGGTAGTCAGGATGGAGATATGTTAAATCAAAATTTTTAAAATGTCTGAGAAGCATTGGTAGAAAGCACGCTGATTAGTGGAGCGCTGTTAAGAAACCCCACCTCCCACCCCAGAGAGAAAACCATAGTGTGTGATGAAGCAGCGAGGACTGGGAGAGGAGCCAGGCTCCAGAATGCCAGAAAATCCACCTTATTGAGCAGACAGCTGAGAACAAAATAAATCCCTCTTTTATCATCACCACGTGGAACATGTAGCCGAAGAGCAGCATGGATTAAACCTGGAGGTTCCACCTCTGCTTGTGGTCAGCACTGTTCCCCTCTACATCCTGCTCCCTCGTTACTTAAAATGAGGTTTCTTCTACTACAACGTAGACTTCCTGTCCATCAAAATAAGATGTCTGTAGAAAATACAAATCAGATACTAAATGTCTGAATGTACAGTAACTACACTCTAGAATTGTCTCCACCTGAGATACTGTTTTCAAAACAAATTACTTCTACATCTACGTTAAGAAATATCTGTGTCTTTTTCTCTTTTTTTGCCCACACCAGGTGGCGTGAGCGATCTCCCAGCCAGGGATGGGACCCCGGACCCCTGCAGTAGAAGCACAGTGTCCTAGCCACTGGACTTCAGGGAAGCCCTCAATTCCTGCTTTTAATTGGCTGAATCAAAGGAGAGACTGGCACACCCCCTTTTCACAGCATTACTTTACAATGCCTACTGTGTATTTCTTTAAAGTTGTCATCTTGAAAAAGAGGCATAATTATAAAAAAATAATATCACAAGACATTTGATGTCACTGTCAAGAGTCACAAAATAACTTTAGTAAATGAAATGTTCTCGTGTTCTAGTACTGGATTAAACTTTACCAGGACTTAGGTGTTGATTTGATTTTGTCCATGAACTCTTTCAGAAGTCAGCTCTCCAGTCACCCAGTCTGTGAAAGGGCTTCATGTATCAAGAGTCTTCTGAAGAAACGTGCGCCAGGAGGCTGGCTGCGATAGCCTGAGGGAGCCACTGCCGACGGCCACGGGGCCTGCTCTGCCAGGACAGGGAAACTGCTGAGGAGACGGCCAGCAGCCTGTGGTTTGGTTTCAACCCCAAGTATAGGCTATGCGTGCTCCTTCAAGCCCTCCTCCCACCCCCAATCACCTGGTTTGGCTAACCAGTGACTATATCACAAACTAATAATGGGAAAAAAAATTGAGAAAAGCCTGTGACAGTTACCAATAAGGACAGTGTGAAGGCATACTCAGTCTTCCTTGATCACTTTCCCTTTGGTTTAGGTAACACAGAAGAATAAAGGGCTGACACAATACTGATTTTATTGAAGAATGTAATGAAATAAACTGAAGGAAAAAAGAGGAAGATAGTGGAGACACAAAATTTTTACACCAAAATTATGAACAGAAGTCATTTAAAAGAAGAGAAATATTCTACAACAGATGAAGAAAGTTTTAATTTCTTTTCACATTAAACATCGTATACCACAATCAGCTAACAGAAATTACTGTAACATTGGTCAAGATGACATAAAACTAAGGATAAATGTCTGTTATGAGGAAACCTCATTTAATGTCAGTGATGATGTCAGATACTATACTTTTCATAAGAAATAATTTATCTTGAAGAGAAAGTAAATAAGTCAGATCAAGGAGACATGCTGAGGTTTTAATGAAGAAGAAAAGCTTTGCCTTTCCCAGAATGCTTAAAATCCAGGACAATTTAGGTAGAAGACAGGAATTAAATACCAAGTGCTAGGAGGGTCACAGACCCGTAACTCAGGCTGTGTTCACAGGACTGAACCTCTGTAGCCCTCACCTTTCAGTGAGTGAGCTACTGTTTCTGGCGGAGGGATCTTCACTGGGATGTGGTATTGATTTTAACCGTCAAGCAGTCCAAATAACTATTTTAAAAAGGGACAGTTGAGTATTTTCATGTATACACTATTAAGGCATCTACATTTTTGGTGTTTTCAGTATATAATTTTACTGCTATTTTTTATTCTTTTTTCATTTTGCACAACAATGATATTAGGTATTAAATGACATTTCTTTCTCTACTAATGATCCAGTTTATCCATTTTGCAAACTCCAAATTGCAGTCTTGTGAAGGGAAATTTATAATATGGGAACACATAGAAAAATACATAGAAAACCAATAGGGAATGTGGCTAGCCATCATAAAATTTCAATAATAATTTAACTGATAGTCTTTAACTTTGGAAAAACAGAATAATTAGAATTAAAATAGGTATTAAAAATAATTACCAGTAGTTTATATTAGGAAAGAATACAGCCAAAAATGGCTTAATTGCCCAATTAAGTAACTACCAGATTCTTCTTTAGTCAACACTAACAGAATTCACATTTGAGCCAGTCAACAAAGCATATAAATATTCAACATCTCTTGAATAGAACATCTTAGTGATAACAGAGACTACGTAATTCTACCCATTGTCATGACTGTGCACAAATTAACCAGGTTAAATATCAGAGATACACTGGGAATCCTCCCAAAACTAACAATAGAATATTCAACAAAGTTTCTTAAAGATTCAGAAATAAAAATTGAACAATTATAACATGGATGAGACAGTATTTAAACAACTATCAACCTAATCAAAGACTTTTAAAATTACCACCAAAATGCACTATGATATTTTTTTATTTAGTGTACAGAAAGAATCTATAAGTACAGGTTGCAGAAAGAAAATGTTTAGTGCTATTTACATTCATTTTAAAACTCTGCTCTATACAAATTTAATTCTGATCAGTATGAACAATATTTTTGTAGATCTGCTGCATATAAAGCCTTTTCATCAAAGCATTAACAATGAATAAAATAACCTGATTACCTTTAAACGAAGCTGACTGAAACCATTTACACTTACTGCTTGTAAGGGCCGTGGACACTCATTTCAGTACAGGACATTACGTCAGCCTGCAACTTCATTTTTATAAAGGCTAGAGTTATTTATATGGAATATTGTTCTATATACTACACGCCAATCTATATTTAAGTTCTATAGTTAGGTATTTTATGAGGTTTTTATTAAATATATTCTACACATATTCGCAATTTCACCCAGGAAGAATTTCTTCCCAGTGAAAAAATATAAAATCTTTTATATTTTTTTTACAGGTTTAGATGAAACTAGCTCATGCTTTAGCGCTGTGCAAATTGTTTTTAGCATATCAATTTTTAAATTATCGGTACAAAACAAAAGAATGGCATCCCTCATCAAGTATGCCTTGAAAATCAGCTTTTGATTTTAATACAATTGCAAGCACTAATACCCAAGGCAAACTACATAAGGAAACAGAATTAGTCCTATGGAGAATTTTTAATTTTAAGAATTCATCTGAGCTCTCATTAATGAGTAAGTATGACACGGGACACAGAGATGAGCAATAATTACGGAAAATTGAATTTGCTGATATTCAAATACATAAAAGTGGTGAATTAATGAGGTTTTCTAATATTTCTGTGCAATCATGGAAATCTACGAGTGAGTGACTGGAACTACCCCCCGCGTTAAGGCTAAGACGCGCGCGTTCCCTCTTGTGCTGTGTGAACAAGCCCCCAGTCTGACTGGAGTGCACGTGTGAAGGAAAAACAACTAGCTTCACGAGCCCTCTGCTGAGCACTTCCAACAACAGGCACACTGTGTCTTTTCATTTGTTGCAGTGAGAACAGCCGCGCTCAGGGCAGGATTCTGTGCCAGTGCAGCCGCCATGGCTGACTTCGGTAGAATTCACCCAACATTTTAGTTTCTTTTCTATTTTTTCCTCTCATGTTGGCCCAGCAATTAACTTCATTAATTGCTGAATGTCTTCCAGTGTGGATTTGCACATATGAGTATTTCTAGGTACCATAAACCATGTTATAAATTCTGCTGATGAAGAAAATAATTGTCAATTATTTTTAGTGCAAAATTGTATTTGGAACACTTGATTTGTTAGTTCTGGTGATGAAAACTTTTGTGGCAGGAAAATGGTTTCTGCTATGAAAAATCACTTGTTAACTTTTCCCCTGGAGATTGACTTGCATTCAAAAATCAATTTATATTTATATTTTAAAACTGCTTAACATAAACAAAACTACTAGAAATAAAAGTCATAGTGAAAAATGTCCTTGGTTCTTTTTACTTTCATGAGAGAAGATGACAGTGTCCACGTGGTGGTTGAGGTCCATGGGTCTACAGGCAGACGCTTTCCTGAAGGTTCTGAAGCGATGCCGGGTCACCCCTGGCCCGGCAGCATGAAAGACAAAGACCACGCCACACGCGCCAGGTAGACCGCTTACAGGATGACACAGCAGTTACTCTCTCCAGTCTTTTCACGATTCCTCTGACCTAGGGAAGTGAAGAGAAGCCTTGTTTATAAAGATGCTTAGGGGAAGCAGAGGGATTCCAGCGTAATAAGAAACAGGGATTTTTTTTTTGCTTAATGTTGGCATTTTTTTTTAAATTAAAAGGCTATAATAAATACCCTTTTAGTTTTAGCCTGTTTCCAAAATGCCTGGTTATCTGCTTAGCGAGCTCTGACCATACACTATGAGAACATCCTGTCCTCAGAATGTCCAAGAGAACTGGAGCCATTTGTGAACGCCTGCCTCTGTGGCGCAAGGCAGGAAGCTCCCAGCACACAGCTCACCTTGGGAGTTTGGCTCTGGCAAGGTCTCTCTGGCGACCAAATGCATCACTGTTGTTTTGCCAAAAGGAAGCTTTAATGCTGTGTGAAAAGAAGACAGTTTGTTACACATACATCAACCTACTGGAATCACTCACCAGAACTGAGACCACTTTAAAAGCTGACTGCTTTCTGTATGACTTCCTCAACAGACAGCACTTCTTACTAGATATAGCATTTATTACATAATGAAATTAGGTTAATATTATCAGAAGCAATTTTTATAATTCAGAAATTATTTAGTTATGACTATTAGTTTGACATATAAAAACATAGTGTAAGGAAGGGGAAAGAGAAAATACATAATTGCTTAACCTAATTTTATTTAGTCACCTAATAAAATTCCTGCATCAAAGAGGTCACCACAATGTAGAAATAGAAGAAATGACATATTAATGATTTTAAACATAATAATAATAATTTTATATTTTCAACCTTATATTCTTCTATTGGAAAACAATTTTCTTTAAAAGGTTATTTTAAATAAATGAATCACTGTTTGGCATTATTAGTAATAACTGTTTCTATTCAAGCCTTTAAAAGGTTTTTCTCATTTATAAGTAACGATTTTTGTTATGAAATATTTCAGAAACAGAGTAATATAATACACCCATGTATCCATGAACCAGTTACACAAAGTAAATCCCTTTGTCATTCTGTGTATACAATGAGAAGCAGACAGTGCAGCTACGGCCTGGAGTTGTTTCTGCAGTTGCAATGTTCTAGTTCTGAGTTTCAGTCTACTCCCCTCACTTGGAATTAAAGGCAGGCTCAGATCAGTACCCAACAAGCTCAGTCCTCCTGCTACCCGCTGTTTAAATCTTCCCTATAGGATGATGGTTAAGAAGAGCCCTAATAATCTTCAATATTCCTAATATTTCATATGATCAATGTGACTTTCCATCTTATTTAATGCTACCCAGACACCATACAACACTTCTAGTTATATACTGAAACGTTCTATCTATCTGTCATAATAATCATTTGCATTCATCTACTCCAGCCCTCATCACACAGTATTTTAACAGTGAATTTTATCTGCTTCTATTATCTAATACCAGACTACCTTGAAGGAAGAGATTCTATCTTTTTCAATCCTGTATCTTTAACTGTTTAGCACTGTTGTCACATAAGAAATAAATAGATGCTGAGTGAGTGAGTGAGTGAATGAATGAAAAGAGCCTACCTTGAAGGAAGATCAGATTAAACATTTCAATTGTTAGGTTTAGAGGAAAAAACCCATCACTATATGTATACAAAGATACATTAAGGTAGATCACTTCCTCTGCCTACAAATTTCTATTGATAATTATAATGTATGTGAAATACTGGTACTTAAAACCAAATTCTGCTCATGGTAGAAAATGCACCCCCATGAGGGGGCACTATTGAGCCACGTCTCTGCATTCACACGTGAAGAGCAGTAATAACTAACACAGTGTGTAACAGGTGCCAAGCACTGTTCTGAGGCACTATGGTTATTCTACCTTACTGATGAGGAGACCGCAACACCAGGACAGAGAGCAGGCAAGGAACTGGCTCGAGGTCACGGAGCCAGTGAGCAGTGCAGCTAAGCTCCCACACGGACAACCTGGCTCTAAGGCCTGCTCTTCCAGTCGCTGTGCTTCACTGGTTCTCTAACATGACTCGCTGACCTGCATTTCTGCATGATTACCAATTCCATCAATTACAGTCAAAACGAAAAACATCCCTTCAATATTATATCTGAAAATCCACCATCATAAACTTTGCCGAGTTTGTGTCTGGATTTAACTTAAAAATATGACATCTAAATTACATTATCCAGAGGTAAAATTAAACTACATTTATAAAATAATAAGTGTGGATTCCCATCTCTAATGGCTTAAGAGTTTATTTTACAAGGTGGTAAACACTTAAGCATAGAGCTGAAATTAGAATGCAAAATGCAAAAATGTAGACATACCAAAAACTAGGCAAAATTCATAGAGTTTGAAATTGTATGTTTTTAGCAAAACCAGACATGAGCATCTAAATGAACAAATGAGTGATGCTGCTGCAAGACAGGAACTAAGTCCATTACAAAGTTGACCATTACCTCCTAATGTGACATTTCCGTGCAGAAATCTTCCTTGATAAATAAGGCGTAGAATATTTGGACTGCTGACCTGCTCTTCTTCCCAGTCTGAAAAGAACCAGGGAATTGTTAGGTGCATTTCAACATAAAATTAAGGCATTATCACATTGTTCTAAAATTCTGATCCCATTCAGATGAAGAGTATCACAGAGGACACCTGGAGCTTCCTGCTAACTGGAATAATCACGAGTCTCGCAAGCACTGTTCTCGCTGCTTCTCACTACATAGAAGGAACTGCTTAAGATTAGTCTTTGCTTCTTAAAGAACACTAAAATGTGCCCGAACACAGTCCTGAAATTTAAAAACTAAAACAAATGAGTTGGGGAAAGTCTAATCCTAGTTAAAAAGAAGTCAGTTGAAAATTAATTTTAATTATCAAAATAACAGAAAACATTGCAATATTCCAGTATCTGTACCTGTTAAAACATATATTTGAGGCTGGGAACAGTAGGTTTAACAAAGATTTTTAAAAGCATTAGTATATTGGTAAAGAGCATAACAACAACAAAAAAATTTATACCTCAGTAACTAGAAAATTAAAATTTTAAAAAGCAGAACAGTGTCTACTTTTTCATAATGTGGATAACTTTATTATTTTTAAGCTAACTGATAAACATTACAGAAGATACAATTTTAGTTCACTTTACCCAAAATTCTCAGAATGAACTTGAAAAGCAACAGATATCACAAGGTACTATACAAGTATGAAATCTAGGATAATGTACAAAGACAATCGAAAGGCAACTGGTGTGTAGAATGGATAACAGAATACTTCAGTTTAGAGTATAACTTACCTTATTATGGTAAAATACAGAATACAATTCTGTCAAAATAGTGGCCTGAGGACATTGTATCATGACAAAGTATGGGGTCAGTAATTTTCACTACCTTGTAGATACAGAATTTTAAGTTGTGATTTTGACAGAGACTTGAGAATTCCATCATCAGCTTTCTTAAGAATTCTAGCACCATGTGTGTGTTTCCTACAGAAGTTCCTGCTTTCATGAGATAACTGTCAACACAAAGACTAGTTTAAAACACTCCCAAGAGCAAGTGACAGAAGAGAAAGGAGGTGAGTGGAGGGCTCTCCCTTTTGCCTTGTTTTGACTGTTCAAGATGATGGAGTGAGTTTGATACCACCAGTGCCTGTCGGTGACTCAGCATGGCGGGAAAGGAGAGATGAGCCCCAGCCCTACCCCCAGCCTCTCCCCCGTCCATCCCCCTTCAGTGCCCTCTGACTCCCATGGTCCCAGGCCCCTCTCCTCCAGAAGGAAGACCAAATAAATTGTTAACACTTTGGTATGGATTACTTTGAATTCATCACACCCAAGATTATTGTGAGTAGAAAATTTCCTTTAGCATTGTTCATTGTGTCAATAAATTAGGAAAACTCAGCAGTGGCCACAGGACTGGAAAAGGTCAATTTTCACTCCAATCCCCAAAAAGGGCAATACCAAAGAATGTTCAAACTATCGCACAATTGCACTCATTTCACATGCTAGAAAGGTAATGCTCAAAATCCTTCAAGTTAGGTTTCAACAATAGGTGAACTGAGAACTCTCAGATGCACAAGCTGGATTTAGAAATGGCAGAGGAACAGGAGATCAAACTGCCAACATCCACTGGAACATAGAAAAAGCAAGAGATTCCAGAAAAACATCTATTTCTGCTTCACTGATTATGCTAAAGCCTTTAACTCTGTCAATCACAACAAACTATGGAAAATTCTTAAAGGGATGGGAACACCAGACCACCTTACCTGCCTCCCTCCTAAGAAACCTGTATGCAGGTCAAGAAGCAACAGTTAGAACCTGGACATGGAACAACAGACTGGTTCCAAATTGGGGAAGGATTTTACATCAAGGCTGTATACTGCCACCTTGCTTATTTAACTTATATGCAGAGTACATCATGTAAAATGCTAGATGGATGAAGCACAAGCTGGAATCAAGAATGCCAGGAGAAATACAACTAAGATCATGGCATCCACTCCCATAACTTCATGGCAAATAGATGGGGAAACAACAGAAACAATGACAGACTTTATTTTCTTGGACTCCAAAAATCACTGCAGATGGTGACTGCAGCCATGAAATAAAAAGACACTTGCTCCTTGGAAGAAAAGCTATGACGACCCTAGACAGCATATTAAAAAGCAGAGGCATCACTTTGCTGACAAAGGTCCATATAGTTAAAGCTATGGTTTTTCCAGTAGTCATATATGGACGTGAGAGTTGGACTATGAAGAAGCTGAGCGTCAAAGAACTGATGCTTTTGAACTTTGGATTTGGAGAAGACTCTTTAAAGTCCCTTGGACTGAAAGGAGATTCAACCAGTCCATCCTAAAGGAAATCAGTCCTGACTATTCATTGGACTGAAGCTGAAGCTGAAGCTTCAGTACTTTGGCACCTGATGCAAAAAGCTAATTCACTGGAAAAGACCCTGATGCTGGGAAAGATAGAGGGCAAGAGAAGAAGGAGGCAACAGAGGATGAGATGGTCGGATGGCATCAATGAATCAATGAACATGAGTTTGAGCAGACTCTGGGGGACAGTGAAGGACAGGGAAGCTCCACACGCTGCAGTCCATGAGGTCTCAGAGTTGGATACAACTTAGCCACTACACAAACAACATCACTCTCAGACATTTGAAAATGCTTTTCACAGTCTTACTTATCTATCCTGCCTGGCTGTGAAGACAATCCAGTATTCTAAGTTTAGTTACTTCAGCTCTTCTGAAATTCCTTCTTATCTATGACCTTTAGCTCCAGTATCTGATTCAGGAGCTAGTATTGACTTGTTCCTTGGTTATCAGCAAGAAGAAAGACCCAGTCATTTCAAAGTATTTGTCTAAAGCACTATTTCTTAAACTCAGGTCTATGAGGTTCTTTGGGTCTGAAAGTCCTCATCAAGAGTTTTTAGATTGTGTTTTCATTTTAATGATAACCTGGATGAGATTATCTAGATAATTCAAATTATTACCTTACAACCAAGTACAGCCTTGGGACTTTAGTGCTCATGTATGAGTTTAAGCTTATGATTGTACTGGTACCAAGCAGTACTTCTTTAATTGTCAAGAGGTTAACAAGAAAAGAACAAAGGACGACTTAATACATAAATGACACGTTCCTGTCAGTGAAGGCTGAATGACAATTTGGTACACTGTGTGAATGAAGGGTCTGTGGTAAATCCACACATAACTGGGTTCTCATATAGCCAGTGGGCGAAGAGGCACGCCATACTCCACAGTACCATATCCATGGGGCAAGCAGTGAGTGAGTTTTAGCAAAAATATGCCACGTGGCACATTAAAGTTGTTAATTTGAACATTACTGGTTTTAGAGCTATATTTGCATTTTCTTTGTAGATCTGTTTTAGTTTTATGGTCTATAGAAGTTAATAAGGATTAAAGACTTTCTTCTAAAAGAGTTTCATATATATAACATTATTTTCAGTTGAGCAGTACTGATCTAATTGATTCATTTTGCATACACTGTGTTCTTTGTTAATACAAGTCTTGTGCTTTAAAAGTACAAACTGTTTTGGTTAGCTCCTCTGTCCATGGGATCTCTAGGCCAGAACACTGGAGTGGGAAGCCTTTCCCTTCTGCAGGGGATCTTCCCAACCCAGGGATCGAATCCAGGTCTCCCGCATTGCAGGTGGATTCTTTACCGTCTGAGCCATCAGTGAAGTCCAGTAAAATTAGTGAAATCAGCACAAACAGTCATATCACTAGGTACATGCAATTAAGAGGATCAAAATGACCTGGGTTAGGTTCATAGGAAGAGCATAAGTTGAAGACTCGTTTGAGGACGGCACGAGTCTTATTACATGGAAAAGAACCAGAGAAAGGATTTCTCTCTCTCTCAAACACACACACACACACACACACACACACACACACACGCACACACTCCAAAATTCTGTCATGGATATTGGCTTGAAAATGCAAAGCATAAATGGATTTTATACCTTCTTGACCTTGTAGTAGTTCAGAAAACACAGGAAGTGACATGAATGAGATATTCACTTTCTGTCAAATGCAGGTTGTGTACAGAATAGACCAAAAATTAAAAAAATGTGTTATAATTTGTTAAAGATAGTTTTTCTTTGTTTTTACTTTGTGCTTTGGTGTAAAGAGTTACTGATATGAAAGTGTGTGTGTGTGTTAGCTACCTTGTGTTTTCCTTTAAAAGATAATTTTCTTTCACATTAAAACAGCTGTAAGGCCACCCAGCGACCTGATGCCCAGGCTCCTTTACCATTCTGCAGTGAGGGAGCTGAAAGGCCAAACCCAGCAGGGATGCGGCAGCCCCTTCAACTTTAAGCCTTGTACCTTCAATCATTTGCTTGTTTTCTTGTATTTTACTTACAACTTTTTCAAAATGTCTGTGAAACAAGGCAGGGCATAAAGAATCAACATTATTCATTCTCAAGAGAAAACCACCACTCACCCATCGGCCAGTTGTCATACACGTGCTTTGCGATGTCAGAAGCAGAATCATTAGGAGAAAACAGGAACTCTTTCGTTTTCCCGCTTACCAAGATGAGGCGCAAGTTTATCTGAAAGAAGATAATGATTCTTTTAAAGTCTTAACATTTTTAAAGTAAAATAACGACTTTTCATTTCAATCACATTCTCAATTATTACTAATGCCAATTTCTGTTTTTTATTTACTCAAATTCTGAAAAGATTCTTTTTAAAAGTCTGGAATTTGAGACATGATTTTATTTTCATTATTTAATACGTGTGTGTGTCTATGTGTGTGTGTGTGTGTGTGTGTGTATGTGTGTGTGTGTATTTACCATATAAATGAACAAAGGGAAAGCAGTGTGTGTGTGTGTGTGTGTGTGTGTGCGCGTGCGTGTGTGTGTGTATATTTACCATATAAATGAATAAAGGGAAAGCAAAATTCATTACGCTTTTAAATTTACTCCAGCCATGTTCAGAACTGGACTTTTACAGGTTATCACTATAACTATAAAATATACATTTTCCATTGAACAGCTAATACAAGTTATTACCCTGCAGATCACATCACTAAATAGGAAAAAAAATTCAGCTGCTAATATGCTTCTTAGAAAAAAGGAAGAGAAAAAATAAACTATATATAACTTTTTATCCTATAAAAATCATTCCAACCTAAACAAATTAACCAGAAACTAATTTTGAAGAACTTTATTAGTTAATTGGAAGAGCCGGTAACAGTAGTTCCTTTAATCCCAATTACATGATCACTCACTTTCGTGGAGCTCTGTGTAACAAAGAACACAGATGCACCCTCAGTGGAAAACCTAAGATGGACAGTTGAATTAACATTTTTGAGGGCCACTGGATTTACAGTTCCAAGCCAATATATATTTGCTTATACCATTCTTAATATAGTTTCCAAAATGTTCACTTTAAAATTTTTATCTTTGTCCATAATTAACAATTTTTTTCAACAACAATATTCATTCATCTCCCTTATAAGTTATAGATATATAGGTGAGGTTTTCTATACCTATAAGGCCTGTTATATGAGAGGAGATAACACCTTCCTAAAAAAGAAGGGCACAGCCAGAGCCCAGCTTCTCTACACAGAGCACAGAGACTGCCAACGCACCAGGTCACCCAAGCTCTCCTCCTCAGTTACTGACATCTTTCTATTATTATTAAAAACCCAGTAAACCTGTAAGATGACACAGTCTACAGTGAATAAACTGGAATCTACTGCAGCACCACCAAATACCAGTCACTCATTTACCATCCGCCACCACCACAGCCACTGCTGTTCCCAGCACCTCAAATCGCCACTTAGAAAAGGAACTGATAATTATAAAATATCTCCTCTCGCAAAATGCTATACACACCCACCTCTGCATTCAACGGGATGTAACTGGATTTCACAGCAGATGGAGTGGAATCAGGTTCCAAATTAGAAACTGTATTCTAACTGCTATGTACCCTATTATCTCAATTTTTAAAGTATTTCAAAAGATAAAAGAAGTCAGGTGAAAAGCCCTTTCGATATGACCTGTGAGAATTTTTTGCTGCCTTTCCTAAATAAAATGAAATCATACCAAAGAACTTAATACAGGAAGAGGTCTGATGAAACAACACTGTTGGAAAGAAGTAATTTGATCCAGGAACCCTAAGTTCCATTAGAATAAAATTCAAGGAAGGATTTACAATAATGATTCAGTTGTAAGAAAGCACCACCTTCTTTCTTTCCCACAGCAAATAAGTAATGAGTGACTGCCAAAGCAAGGAGCCTACTGTCTACAAAACACAGTGTGAATTTTAGTTCTCACACATACATCACTATTTAACGCTGTCTCTTTATGTGTGAATATGGGTAAATATCTATTTGCTTTGAACTTACAACGAATCTTTTAATAGCTTCAAACTACTGCGGAAGGGCCCTTCAGCCATTAATGCCCAAGAAATTATGCCCTTCAAAATGGGTCAGCCACATGTCTGCTTCACTCAGAAAGAAATATAATTAAATCCAGGCTTCCTAAGAGTTATGTAAATGATAGGAACCTACTATTTCCTGGGATCAACTTTTAAGTTAAAAATTAGTTTCTACTGAGCTTTTATTCAAGTTATAATATTTTAAAATAACGAAAAAAGGAGAAGAGGACTTAACCATTATTTTCCACAAAGGTTACACTGACACATACTTTAAATTTTCCCTAATATCTATCAGCAAGAAAATGGAAAAATAAATGATAGTGCATCCCTATCATGGAAGCTTCCTACAATCATTAAATGACATGAGATACAGACCTATATGATTTGATGTGGAAAGACATCCACAATGTATTAAACAAAAAATAAAACACACACCTCCACCTCATAAATACATAATGCTAACTGCATTCATGCTGCGAAGTTCTCGGCTTTTCCTATTTTAAACTTGGTACAATCACTGTCACTAATTAGCTCTTTCACATTTCAAAATCAACGGTCTAACAAATTTATGTTTATCAAGATGATCTGAATGTTGAAAACTTTTGGCCTGTAGATGTGCCTGACACTGTTAACTTTTGTTTTAAACGTTTACAGGTGGACATGAACTTTTCAGTTTGACACATATACTCTCAATTTACTCACGCTGGTCTGCTTTATACACTTATACTTGGGTGGCCACAGAAATTAAGTTTATAATTCATGGTACAGTTTCAAAGTGGCTTTGAGCTACAAACTGAGAAGAAAAAAAAAAGAGTAAATCTTGAAGCAATCATCCAAACATCTAGCTATATAGGTTGGTCAGTGGTTAGTTGTTCTTATAGTATAGTTAGGATTTCCTCAGCGGGTAAAGAGGGCAATGCAGGAGACAAAGGAGATGTAGGTTTGATCCCTGGGTCAGGAAGATCCTCTGGAGAAGAAAATGACAACCCACTCCAGTGTTCTTGCCTGAAAACTCCCATGGACAGAGGAACCTGGGGGGCTACAGTCCATGGGGTCGCAAAGAGTCGAATACCACCGAGCAACTAAGCAAGCACATTATAGGTAGAATCTATCACGCTTATTCAGCTTAAATGTCAATTACAGCTCCTCTCAGTAAACGTATAGCAATCCCTAAAAATGTGAGCTAGTTTCTTTAGAAAGATTAAGTATTAATTATTTAAATACTTTTTAATGAAAGACCTTTTTTCTTCTTTGAACCCAAGGTAAGTCAACCTATAAAATACCTTAAAAGAATCTCTGCTTGTGAGGTACTGGGATTCTCAACACATCAACAGTGGGTTACAAACAACACTCTTATTTACAGCTTAAAATGTGATATACTCATATACATACTCATCTAAAAACAAAACTGTTCATCAGGACTCTGAATGACTTGGTAGGAGATGGAGTACTTATTACAGAATAACACACCCAAGGGATGGCACTTAGACCATCCAAATGAATGATATATATTTTATAATTACTTTGGAGGCAAAACAAATCAAAACAAGACTATCAGTGAAGCAGAACTACCATGATCATTTCCTGTAAAGCCAATGGAAACAAAAGAAGCTCTTTCATGCATGTAATTTCAAGTTTTTGGTTTTTTTTTTTTTAAGATTTTCGGTCAAACTTATTGTGATTCCTATTTGTTGGATTATATCGATTTGGAGAAATCTTATCTACAGCTTAATTCACTCAACAATTTGTTTTGAGTAGGTCAGGATGGAAAAAAAAGTAAGAGGAAAGAGGGGGAATGGAAGATGGGATTAACTGGAACAGCCTTTGGAAATAAAACAGGAGATTATGGAGATGGACCATGCCCTCTGAAAGAAATATGACCGTTTTTCACAAAGAGATCAACACACTGATCAAAAGGGGAACTCCTGACTTCTCCGAGAGTCTCTGAGGAGCAGAGTGAGTCCCAGGACACACAGGGGAGGGCTCTGCCTGCACCTTTGTGGGGCTCATTCCTGCCTGTTTTTGCTAAAGGACAGGTAAGTGGCCAGTGGGAAAGAGATCAGACTTTCTTCGCAAATCACTTTTAAAAAGTTCTCAATTTATCTCAAGGGGATGATATCAAGTTTAAAAAAAAAAAGTCAATTCAAAAGACGACGTGGTATATATGATTCCATTTATACAATATTTTTGAAATTACTAAGTAAGAGATGGAGAGCAGTGGTGGCCAGGTTCTAGGAAGAGGGGAAGAGAGAGAGCGGCTGTTTCTATAAAGGGACAATAGGGATCCTCGGGGTGGAACTGAAACGCGTGCTGCTGGTAAGCGGCCTGTGAATCTGCACAGGACTACGTATGCACAGACACTAATGAGAGCATGCGAAATTGGAGAGCTCCGAGCAGAGCCTGTGGATTTTATCAGTGTCCATTCCCTGAGGCTACTGAACTAGTTATAAGATGCTAGCTATCATTAGCGAAAACTAGGTGAAGGGTGTATGGGATTTCCCTGTATTATTTCTTTCTATCCCATGTAAATCCATAATTATCTCAAAAAGATTATTTTAAAAATTAAGAGCTTGACTTCCTAAAAATGTATACAGTATTGTATGTTTGTCTTTACTTATGTTTCTTATTTTTATGAAGGTGAACAGTGCTTTTTAAAAAATAATCCTGTATCGAAATAGCTACTTGATCTAGAGTAAAAATATAAACTATCAGTGACTTAAGGTATGAGGCTGAAAATAGATGTTTTTTTTTTTTTTCTAGACCTATGGACTTTAATGGCATGTTCTGAATTTCTGTTAACTGCATGTTAAAGAAAAATGGAACTAAGGAGGAATATGTTCATGTTTCTACACAGGACTGATTAAAAACAAATTATTCAGATAACTGCAGTGCTTAGATATGATAACTACATATTCATAAACTTTCTTTCAGTTGTTCATTTATTCAGACATTTTCTGAAACAGATACAGTGCTTGGTGCCTGATTACAAAATATTTAATGTGAAACTTCTGGAGATTTCATACCCTGGAAGCTAGGAGGCATACAAACAACTGATTGTGGAGGAGGGGGTGGCTACAAAGTGCTCAACAAGTGTTTGCCAAATGAATATAAAAGAGAAAGGAAAGGAGAACCTGTGAGTTGGAGATTCCAGGGTAGGGTGTGTAATGTCCAGTGGCCAGAAGTAAAACCGCGACTACCCATGCACCTAGTTGGTACTCAGTCTAGCGGACTCTGATGCTATCACCCACATCTCAGAGTCCTGGGAACGACAGGACAGATATTAGCAAGTGGGAGGCTGAGTGCTGAACCCAGGGACTGCCACCACCAATACCCGCTTTGTGCCACCCAGCTCAAGTGACTGGAGGCCCAGGCAAACTCCTCAGCAAGGTCTCCGTGATTATCCTGTCACTCCAACCCCTCTTGCCCCACCATGCCCCAGTTGCATGGACCTTCTTTCAGGGCCTCAAGCTGCCAAGCTCTTTGCCTCAAGGCCTGCATCCAGGTTGTTCCTTCGGCTGAAATGCTCGCTGCCCCACTCCAATCCACACACTCTGGGCTCACATGTTTGAGAGGGGATGGCATAAAAAAATTCCCCTGCACCTAGTCACCCTGGATGAAGTGATAAAACTACATTTTCAACCAAAGAGCAGGAGAAGAATTTAAAAATATAACCGAAGAAGCCAAGAAAGCATTCCTACTTTTTTATTGGAAAGAAGGAGTAGTCCTATTTGTGAAAAAGTTGTAAGGCATTCATGAAAACAGATTTTAACTTCTAAGAAAACACACCTGGATTCTTGTCTCTGAATTTACTTGTATTATGTACTCATAAACTAAGGGGCACTGAGATTTGCTAAATGGATTAAAACCATGGGATCTTTACCTTCTTTTTAACACTTAAAATGATGAAAATGATGTATATTCTAATGTACATGAACTATTAAATCTATAGCAGTAAAAACTCAATGAGATTCCTTATTTTTTAATTGTAGAAACATCTACTCTGACAAATAGGTAAAGGAGAGGTCAAAGGGTCCTCTAGCTTAAGTTCCCAAATAAAATTATCAGAGAACACAAGCCCTGCAACAGACCACAGTGATAAAAGAAAAATAGTTGCCCTGAAGAGGGAAAAAAGAATAAGGCATTTAAAAAATCATCCTGTTCTTTACAATATGTTTGTCAGTCAACTGATTATTCAAAAGTGATAGCCAGCTCTCCTGTCCAAGCAGCACTCATTCTGGGCAGCCATGAAGACGACAATTGTCCCCAGCCGCCCGGATCCGAAGCTTATTCAGCTCGCAGACGGCTCGCGTCGACCTGTGACTAGGGATCCCGTCACTCAGTGGTGCCCCAGAGAGCAATGACCTCATGTGCTCCTGACAGCGAGGTTCTCATTTATAACTGGATGTCTCTGGAACACTTGTCAATTCTTACTTGAATATAATTGCTTTATTACTTATTATTTATTAAATTTTAAAGTCACAATAAATGATTTTACTCAGGATTTGTGTGGCAAATTACTTTGCTGCAGAACTCCACAAAATGAGCAGAAAGTGAAAAAGGCAAACATGATAAATGTGTCTACACCAGCATATAATGTTCAGTACAACTGCCAGTAAAACAGAGCACAGAAGTCTGCATCTATGCAGGATATGCCACCTGAGCTAAGAATGTCTATCGTTTATTAACA